>NC_064671.1:18675000-19360000 GCF_943734685.1 Anopheles coluzzii | reverse complement strand
TTAGGGGTATGGGGTAGTTGTCACGTATGGTAATCTTATTTAACGGACGGTAATCAACGCACATACGCACCTCACCATTCTTTTTACGCACTAACACAATAGCAGATGCATATGGAGAATTGCTTGGTCGAATAATCCTTTTTTCTAATAGATCTTTGACTACATCACGAACTTGATTGCGTTCTGCAAAAGACAACCGCCTCGGTTTACAAAATATGGGTGTTTCGTTTGTGACACTAATTTTCATGGAATATTTCGATTTTTCAATGGGCTCATTTAGCACCTCAAGGTAATTTTTCTGTATGCATGAATTTATGAGACATATATCATCTTCACTTAAATTGTTTCCTATATCCAATGTATTTGATTCTGTTCTAAGGTCAATGGCACACAACTCCGAAAAAGTTTTAGAAATGGTTTCGCTTTTGGAATAATTATGATTATTCATAACACTATCAAATTCACTATCAGGTAGATTTTCTTTTGGTATACAAATGGATTGCAAAAAAATGTCTGCCTCTTCCCTTGACTTTATTTTAAGAATACCCAACGAATTAAGACGCGCTTTTACGTGTGTTTCTATAGTGCATTTATTTGTATTCAATAAGCTCATCAAATTTTCACGCGAGTAACGATAACATATATATTTCAAATGAATATTCATTCTTTTCAATAAATCTCTTCCAACAATCATTGACCAAGCTGTTTGATGTTTGGGCAGTATAATAAAAGAATGAGTAACGTTTGTATTCCGAAAACCAATAGTGCCTTCTACATGGCCCAATGATGTGAGTTGCTGATTACCTAGGCCACGGAATCCGGACAGCCGAGGATTAAATTTATGGTTTGGCACAAGCTGCTCGCTGATAAAACTTTTAGGGCTGCCGGAATCAAACAAACAACACACACGTAAATACACTTTGCCTAATTCATTGTTATTCTCAAATGCGACACTTACCTCCTGAACTGGATCTATTCTAACCCCTCCTTCAGCATGGTGAATTCCACTATCGTCACGATAGTTGTCCTCAACTGCAACAGCTACCGACTGATTACGACGCGAACCATCATTAATCGAGTAAAGCGGTGATTGTGGTTGCGAATATCCTCTCAATGTGTTGCTTTCATTTGGTTGTTGGTTTGTAAAAATCTCTTGATCGCACGGCGCAAATACTGCAGCAGGCATTCGATGGCTTACTCGCGGACATTCCTGTCTTTTATGGTCAGGATCACCACACAGGAAGCATGATTGGACTGGCTGGCGAGGTTTTCGGCATTGGTTGGAATAATGGCCGAAACTGGAACAATTATAGCAACGAACTTCTTCACGCTTGTTGGCTGGCTGTGTTTTTGTATTCACAGATGGTGTCGATGTAAAGCGATTAGCTGGTAGCATGCGAGGCATGGGAGCTGGAAGCTCACGCATTTGGTAATGCATCTCACACCGCTTCACATGGTCGATGAGATCGTAAATGTCTTTGTACTCTTTCGCCACAAGATTGTTGTACATAGGATCGCGCGATAGTCCTCGGATGATGTAAGTTGTTATCGCCTCGTTGCTCACATTTCCCGTAGTACCAAGGGCGTTCACGCGAAAAATGTAAGCTGTATAAGACTCGTCTTTTTTTTTTTGTTACTTGCAACAGTTGTTTATGGATAGCAGCTTCATTTTGTTTGTTTGGGAAAGCTTTTTCCATTCCGTCAGCAAATTCTTTGAACGATGTTATGCAACTTCGAAACCCATTGTACCATTCTTTGGCAGCACCAGTTAGCTGGCTGCTAGCATATAACATCGTTATTTTATCATCCCAGCCATAAATTTCAGCACTTTGTTTAATAGTTTTTATCCACTGAATACAATTGGTACACTCATCAAACAGGGGAATGATTTGCTTCACTTCTTCGGGGTGCAATAGTTTTGACGAGTGAGCGGTGTTTACGTTGGTATGTGCTTCAAGAGCAGCTAGTTTATTCCGCAGCTCCAATATTTCGCATCGCTGTTTTAGGAGTGCGATTTCTGCTGCAGCTTCATCGTTCGTATTCAGCGTATTTGTACCCATGACGTGGTTAAGGTTTCCGCCATTTTCTTTTGTGTCGGTTGTGCTTTCGCTTAATGCGGGCTGACTGGAATCGCTCAGCAGGACGCCATGTTGTTCAAAATCAGGGGAAGCTTGCTGGTACATTGTACGAATCTGTGATATCGTTGCCATGCTTGGAACGGTAATGTCGGCCGATTCAAGGGCACACAACATCTGGTCCTTGGTCACTTTCTTATCGGTTTTAGACATTTTCGGGTCACTATCCCACTTCTGAGATATAAAATCCAATAAATTTAGCACACTTGGATTTTTTACTTCCTTCGAGTTGCTCTTCTTTATTTCGTCTCGTCCGCCGGTGACAGCTGTCATCGACCAGGTCTATATACACGCGCCATGAGGTGTGGTTAGGTAGCATTTACACGTATCACGCTCAAGGTTTACATTTTCTCATCTGCAAGGTTTACACACACATAATCCGGTCCCGGCCTTTAGCTCCGTCCGTCGCTGTTGAGTCAGAGGTTCGTTTTTAGAGCAACTTTCATCACCACCTAGTGTTGCGGTGTTTCCACTTGTTTGTGTTTAGCCACGTCCCCGTGCCGTGCTGTGCCGTCGCGAAAATTCGCGACCTAGGAAAATGTAGAACGGCGCGCGGCTCCTCCGGTTGGCGAAATGTGCACATGCTACGGGGATTGAAGCATCTGGAGCATCGACCTTTTTGTGGTGGAATCACAATACTTCCCACGCTAATCGGAAGCGTGTGTTCAATCGCTTTTAGGACCCATGATTGTGGTGTAATTTGGTGTTGCAATTGTGAACGAAAAAAAGATGACAACAGACTTAGAACACGATGTCTGGAACTTTCACTGTAGATTCAAGAAATCGCTGAAGCAAAGGTGAATCAGTGCTCTAGATTGAAGTAGCAAAATCGAAACGAAAATAAGACTGTTCACACCTCACACGCAGATTCGCGAATATCTCGGCCATACATGTGGGCGGTTTGGTTTGGAGTGTGGTTGTTTGGATGTTTATTGTGGCTGGAAAGGGGGGATGAGTTCTTTTCTGTGTTTCGTTGCCTGCGGAGCCCGATAGAGAGGGATGTTTCCCCCAAAAGCGAAGAGAAACGACGACATCAAATCCAAAGTGATGCTGTTTTGACCTCAAGCCTGGGGGGGGGGGGAGTAGGGGGTTTATTTGCGGATTTTGCGGTCGCGCTGTTTGCGATGCCCATTTGGTCAGCATCGCTTTTTCCTCTTCTTCTTCTTCGACCAGACGACCCGGGTGGGAGTGGGAGTTGAGGTTTGGTGTTTGCTAAAAATATGCTCATCCAATTCGATGATTGTGTGTAGGGCGGGGTGGCTTCGCTCCCACCCCTTTCCCCTACCCCTAGTTGATGTTGTTTTTATTTTTGCGTCCGTGTGTGTGTGCTCTCAATCTATTGTGGCTTTATCTATCGATGCACGTGTATAATACAGTGTATGTGTGTGTGTGTATAAAGCTGATGCTGTTGCGCGAGAGAGAGCAACAGGCCGCAGTTGCCTAGTGGGGGTGTTGTGATGATGATGCTTTTAAATTCTTTTCCCTCGCTTGCTGTGTCTAGGCCAAAGAGACACACGATTACACACTTGCGATGTAGAGGTGTGTTTGTATGACCACGTCAGTTTTCAGTGCCACAGTTCGCAAACGTTTGTTTGTTTGTGCTTGTTTGCTTCAACCTGCTGCAGCTTTTCTGGACATCTGTGTAAGTAGTGATGTGCTGTGTGGAGCGCAACAATGAGTCCGTTCTGACTCCGGTCAGTGTTAGTCAGATTCCGACTTCGGCCAAATCGGAACGACAAGTTCCGCCCGGAGTCGAAGTCGCTAAAGTCGTCTATAGTCGTCTAGAGTCATCTAGAGTCATCTAGAGTCGTCTAGAGTCGTCCGGATTCCACCGGGGTCAGAGTCGTAGTCGTTCGGAGTCGAAGTTGGTCCGAGTTGGCCGGAATTTGAATAAAACTGGAGTTGGAGTTACCCTTCATTGTCCGAACGACATTTAATTTCGTTCACTTATTTTTTATTTTTTTGACTCCGGACGGCTCCAAAGGACTCCGGATGACTCCGAATCTGACATCGGACGACTTCGGACGACTCTGGACGACTCTGGACGACTCTGGACGACTCTGGACGACTCTGGACGACTCTGGACGACTCTGGACGACTATGGATAACTTTGGACGACTCTGGACGACTCTGGACGACTCTGGACGACTCTGGACGACTCTGGACGACTCTGGACGACTCTGGACGACTCTGGACGACTCTGGACGACTCTGGACGACTCTGGACCACTCTGGACGACTCTGGACGACTCTGGACGACTCTGGACGACTCTGGACGACTCTGGACGACTCTGGACGACTCTGGACGACTCTGGACGACTCTGGACGACTCTGGACGACTCTGGACGACACTGGACGACTCTGGACGACTCTGGACAACTCTGGACCACTCCAGACGACTTCAGGCAACTCCATACAACTCCAGACGACTCCAGATGACTCAAGACTTCTCCGGACGACTCCGGACGACACTGGATGACTCCGGACGACTCTGACTCTAACTTCTTAGCAACTTTTCACCTTGTTAAATTAATTATCCAAGATTTTTTGTAACTTTAAACTACAATGTGTGTGTTCTTGCCATAAGGATATCTTTTTTATATTGATAATCCGTGTTACAGTATATAGGCACATTTGATGTCAAAATAAAGTTTATTCATTAAGGATCTTTCACAGAAAATAACAACATTTCTGACAATTACCAAATTTATGAGTAACAAAATCATTTAAGTTATTTTAATGTTTTTATAGCATTATCTTTATACTTCCATGTGACGAATGTGGATAATACGAATGTGTACTGTAAAAGTCTTTACGACAAAGCGTTTGGAAATTGGAACCACACAAAAAAACCGCCCAATCGCCAAATTCAGTCACGCGAAAACAGCCCCAAATCTGGTCCCATTTCAATGGTACTTGACGGGTTTGTCGCAGTCTTTGTTGGACATGAACCCTCTCTACAAACATCTCCACTTCCTCCCAATCCTACATCCTTTCTTTCCCGCAATGTGGCGAGGAATGTGCTTAGTTTATTTTTCGTCCATTTAATTTCTAATGCGCCCGCTCTGCCTGGTGGATAAAGGTGCAACCGTTTCCGGCATCATTTACCGTGCCATAATAGTAATCAAGGGTGGCGAGCGGTAGGGAAATAAAAACAGCAAGAAAACTGCCGGGGCGCCGCAAAGTTGGCCCCAAAATACGATGCTGGTGTGGTGCTCATGATGATGGTGATGATGATGATGATGATGTTACTGAAGTGAAAATTGGATAACTTTTGCCAATCTGTTTTTCTTCGCATCGGTGCCTCGGTGTGCGCTATGGTGCCCGTCAATGGGGGCGGCCGTGTGTGAGAGGTGGAAAGCGGAGGCCTGCGTAGGTCATGGAAAATATTATGCTCTCTGACAATGTGTTTGTGTTTGGCCATTTTAGATCTGCCCTTAGCAGGTCTAGCAGATTCTCGGTCGCTTTTTGGACGTTAAAACATCAGCAAAGGTAGCTCCACCATCTTACCACCTAACACACACAGCACTCGGAAGTGTGGGGAAGAGGGGTTGATATTTTTTTTGGAAATTTTGTTCAAGGTTTTTGGGGATTTTTTTTTCTTCTTCATAATGTTAATGTTATTTCACTCCCCCCGTGTGTGTGGGGTCAAAATCAGAGTACCAACATTCCCCCATGGTGTGCGGTTGAAAGCCACCGTCGCCATCACCAATATTTAACGTTGCATTACACCGCACAAGCCGAGCCAAGCGCGCGCGTGTGTGTCATGCTACCTAAAGTTTGTGTTTTTTCTTCTTCCTCTTCTTCTGCTTTGTTGTGCTGTTGGGAGGAATTAAAACAACAAAAATAAAACACATTATTTGCACAGTGGGAAAAGCAACACAACGTACGTTAGGCACAACAGCAAAAGAGGAACACAAAAGTAAACAAAGTTTGTTCTAACATGTAACAGTGAAGCCCACAGGCCGGGCGGCGGCAGCAGTGGTGACGGTGCCCTTAACATGGAGTAGCTGCGTGAAATGTGTTACAGTTTAAAATGTGTTTTTTTTTTTTCGTTGTGTCTGCGTCTTTGGGCTTTCTGTGGTTTGTTTTATGTTTTTTTCCTCCTCCGATAAGGAAACAGTGGTGCCTGCGCGAGTGATAAAGTTTTCTCGTCGTATTTGCTATTCTTACGTCATTTGTGTGTGTGTTTGTTTTTGTTTTGCTTTTCTACACAAGTTTTGTATGTTTCTGTTTTTCCTTTTCTTTTTAGCATAATTTTTGCATGCTGGTTTTGGTTTTCTTTTGAATTTTCTTACTTTTTTGTGGAACTGCTTTAATTGAGTTTTTATTTGGTTTTAGTATGAAATTTCTTGTCACACTTCCTAGAGAAAGCATAAAAGCAAAGAACGATTAGCTTTAATTCACTCAGTCTTTTTTCTTTATGTTGTTTTCATTTGCTGAGTTTTTGTTTGAATTGATTTATTTTGTTATGTTTTATTTTTTTTTTATTGTATCAAACTCCATGAAACATTACTGTGAATCTTTTCATTAAAATTATTTTTTTTACGATTTTATGTTTAAATCGTGTTTATATACTTAGTTAATAGTTTTCTGAAGTTTTTGATATTCAACAACCAAATTTATCAATATTTAAATATATTTTTATACCTTCTAAAATAGACTTATGATGGTATTTGTTATCTAATAATTTGACAAAAATATAAAAATGAAGAAAAAATCGTCCAAAACACCAAAAACCATCAACCACAACAACACCTCCCTCCCTATCCTCAGTCTGCGGCAGACCGATGTCTAATTCCGTACCGATATTGCGCTCCCGAAGCAAAAGAAACCTTACCATCCGCAGAACTCAAGAAGGTGATCGGGGGGGAGTAAATCCGTCAGCTCGGATTAAGTTTGACAAAGTGTGTGACATCGCTTGTCAGTTTGTGTTTCGCTTGGCGTTTCTTGCCGGCGTGTCCTTCGTCCCTCACGGCAGACAAAATAATGTCATTTGGGGAAAAAATACGAGAAGAACAAAACACAAAAAAGCAAGCTGCAAAGAGCTCAAGGCGGAGGTCGGAGGTCGGGGTTGTGGGTTTTCCATTTCTTTTGAGCTCGGTTTTCAGTCTGCCCACGGTAGTGTGATTTTTATGGTTAACCTCAGCGCTGGGGAGGGAGAGAGAGAGAGAGCGCACATTACTTTTTTTTGTTTTTAGAACGATCTCAGTCAATCTTTGAGTCAATTTTTTTGAAGGCCTGCTTGAAGATTTTGATGTCTCTTCCCACTCCCGCGCCCGCTCGGATCGTGATGCGGAAAAGCGGGTCAAAGGTGCAGAGTCTGTGCATCTTTTTTGTCGTCGGCATTTGTTTTATTGCTCGGAATGGGGCAATAATGTATGTTGCGCCGGTGTGGTATTTATTTTAAAAGCTCCCGTTTTATGTATCTGTTTGTCTTGATCTTTAAACTACGTAGGGAGGAAAAATCACCCTCCTGATTTGATTTGAATGAACATTCGTCACTCCCTTGCCCTCTCAACTGCCTTTAGATTTGTCGCCGCAGCTGCTGCGTCCGCGTCGTTGATGGATTCCTTCTGGAGCCTCAAGCAGACATCGATTCCGCTGCGTTCTTGCTGCATTTTTCAACGCTCCTCCTCCTCCTCTTCAGCGAAACATGCGATGAATGGCCTCTCCAGCTGTAAGCTTTGTGCAGGACAGCTCCCCCTACTACGTCCAGCTGGTGTGATGGGTCACCTACGCTCGATCAACCCGGTTGCGGTATAAAAATATCACAGCCACACGGGGCGCCCCATTGTGAAAATAGACGGTGTTAGTTTCGGCCAGCTCATCGTTCCCCCCTCATTACCACCTAAGGGGCACGTGTCTATCACTTTCGCTGCGTTAAATAATGGGGAGAGAGAGAGGCCAAAGAGATAGATTAGAAACACTCGCATTGGGGGCAGAGAGTGTACGAGGTTGTGGATCTGTAATCTGTGAAGACAGTTGGCAGAGCGAGGGCACGGGTATGCACATATGTGCTGGGGCGTTCATTCTAGATATTTGTCGAGCTCTGTTGGGAGGACGACACAAAAATATATAAAAAAAAAGCGTAAAACAAACCGTGGGATGTGATGCAAATATTTTGTTTTTCTTGGAATTTCATTTGTAGCTTTTCGGCGCGCGCGCGTGTCACTCGTACTTGACGAGATCAAATGTTTTGGCTCAAGTTACCCCGCTCTCAACGTGGGTTTTGTATCAATAATGTGGCAGAGAACGGTGGATAGAAAGATGGGGCATGACAACCATTCAAATTTAAAATTTAACCTAAGATTGTTCATTTTTGTAGGTTTTTGTTGTTGTTGGGAGCATTTGTTTATTCTTTGTTGATAGACTCAAGATCTCTATTTACAAATTTGGTCACAATAATTAGGTGCCATAAGTAATTAAATTGGACATTTTTTTTATATCAGACCACTCATAGCCACAACAAAAACGGCAAAAAAGCGTAAAACAATTGAGCGAGGCTTCAAACCCCAATATTATTTGAAATATCTGAACCTAAAGGAACTTAGAACATTCAATATGCCACGTTGTTATACAAATGTTGATCTATATTTTTCCCAATGTTGATTCCAATTATGAGGTATTTTTGTGATTTTATCCCTTTTTTGAACAAGTTTGGAGCAAAAACTATATTGATGATTAAATAAATTATTAGTTGTACAAATGAATTAGAATTAATACCAAAATCCCTATGAAGTTGGTATAGCGTAGGTAAATTACTAAGCTCCTAAGGTCTGTATTATTCTCCATTCTTACCATTACGTTGGAACTGTCACTGGAATTGTATTGCAATGTAGAATTTTACTGTTATTGCAAACGAAAGAATCTTGAAATTGTTTTAAGAACTGGCATGAAACTGTTGAATAAAAAGGTGACTGCATGCGTCAAGTCCTCAACTCCTCCACACCGCTTAATCCGAACTCCAGAGAAACCTAAACTATCCTGCTATTACTTGTTTTTCCATCCTTAAACGCCCCTCATAAAGGGTGTTTGTAAGCTGCTGCTTGCGTGGAACATAATCTTACTGCTCCAATATAATGCGATATGAGATTTTTCTTCCATAAACACGCACAGCCATGCCAAAGGTACCGCCCGAGCACCCCCGCCCAAGCATTGATTTATTGCCGCTGGCGTGAGATGCGCTCAAGATGCAGAACCTCTAACGCGTATCGCGTTTTGCAGATGAAATATCCTTTGCCTTAACGCCGCACTAAATCTTCGCCGCCGAGCGCGTGCAATTGTGCTTGCGTATTAAGTTTTGCTCGGGGGAAAGACGAAGCTTCGTCTCGTTTTCGCCCGCGCTCCCTCTGTGCCTCTCCAGAAAAACTCCAGTGTGCGTGCTCTATGCATTTTACTGCACACACTACGCGCCCCAATGTCCTGAAAAACGAACGCCACGACGGTGGTGTGTGTTTCGTTCGTTGTGGCGATACGGCGTGCACCATGTTTCATTGGTGTGTATCCTTTTTGCGCCTCCTCTCTGAGGGAGGGGGACTGCTTGCTTTCTCGATGTGCTGTGTGCAAGGCGATGCGCATAAAACCACGAATATAAAGTGTTCAATTTCATTAGCGAAATCCAATCTGCACAGAAACCGTGTGCCGTGCGGCGCCGATCACGGTCCTCCCGGGACGGACCCCGAAAAGGTGTCCTCGGGTCGTCGTTTAGCTCGCGTCTCCCTCCCAGCCCCCAGATGCAGAGACGATAATCAGTAGCTGCTTGATGCACTTGCTGATTTTGCATGCGCCACTAACTCGGCACAGACGGTGGATGGCCATGGAAGAGCAAAATTATGATTCCACGCAAGATGACTTCCAGCCACCAGTGCCGCCGTACAAACGATGAACTATGTGCGGTCGCGCCTTCGGGCGTCTGGAACGAGAGTCCTTCTGTGTGTGAGTTATTCGTCCCCGTACCTTCCTTCACAAAACCTGAGGCGGATTCGATTACGGAACGATGCTGTGAGACGTGCTTCAATTTAGTGCACGGTTGAAGCAACTTTTTTCTGCTCTCCCTGTCTCGATTTTACTCGATCACACTCCCTCCCCTCGGCTGCATTAGAAGACACGATGCATGATGTGTGCTGGTGGTGGTATTACCATGGTGTGGTGTAGAGGCTGCCGACACACCGAGGATAAAGGAAAAACTTTCCCGTAAATGCTTTCCCTCGCTTCCAGCGGAAAGTTGTTGCGTATTTTTTGTGCTGTTGCCTTGCGCTGCTACTGTTCACCTTGTGCTGGTTGTCCTTTTTCACTGTTGGAAAGCCAGGGAAAGCGTTCAGTTCAGTTTGCCGAGAAATCAGTAGGTTCGCTGTCGATAAACAAAAGAAGGACGACGCGCGTCGTGTTTCGGTTTAGCCGACCAAAGAGAAAGCCGATCTAGAACAGACAAAAAAACCGCTTATGACAGTAGCAGCAAACCCTGGAGGTGAATTTGAAGGATGTCAATTCGCTCTATCCACACAAGGCTCCAGACGAGTGGAGATTTTGGAACCTCAACCGCGCGCGGTGGTGCGGGAGCGTGATAAACTTCTCCGTCGCGCTTTATGATGTGCAGCGTGCTGTGTACCGAAGCGCACGCCGAATGAAGAATACGCGACAAAAAGACATGGATTAGTTAATTGAGGTTAGATCACAAGAGCTTAG
This sequence comes from Anopheles coluzzii, assembly GCF_943734685.1. Taxonomy (NCBI): domain Eukaryota; kingdom Metazoa; phylum Arthropoda; class Insecta; order Diptera; family Culicidae; genus Anopheles; species Anopheles coluzzii. The sequence continues at coordinate 19,349,178 of NC_064671.1, read as the reverse complement.
CAAAGGTTGAGGCAAGAGGATTATTAGGGATGGCATTATGGCAGAGGCCACCGTGCAGTTGATGGTGCTGCAGTTTGTCTTTGGGTGGATTTGCTGCTCGTTTGGAGTCACGTGTCGGTCGGTGTGAGTTTGTTTTTTAGAGCTCAAGGTGCAGAGCGTTTCAATTAGGCAAAACTTTCACGGTGAGATGTGTTGTTGGTTGGTTGTTCAAACAAAGGAATAATTGTACGTTAAATTGAGTCACTTAGAAGTGATATTACAATAAGAAGGATTTTTCATTCAGTTGAAGTAACAGACCTCTAGAAATCACAAAACCAGTTATAAGGCCTCATCGACTGCTCTGCAAGCTGTTGTATTTGTTTTCAGCACTACAGAGTATAATCCGGAAATCTGTGACAACAACTGATTAAATTGTGAAATTGAATGCTTCAATTGTGACATTGAATGCTTCAATTGTGATATTGAATGCTTAAATTGTGTGATATTGAATGCTTCACTTGTGACATTGAATTCTTCAATTGTGTGATATTGAATGCGTTAGTTGTGACTGACACTTTGAGTTTTAATCAATAAGATCATGTTGATTTGTTTATCTATTTTGTCTTTCTTCCTTTGTGTGGATTTCCTATTCTCTTATTCTGATTGCTTCTTGACCAAACACGCATGGAATCTCCTGAAGCAGAAAACAAAAACAGACAACGATCACAACACCCAAGAACCCAGGTATCGTCAAACGATCGTATCGCTTACAATCGTACACGATTTCTTTCCTCCCAGCTATTCTCCTTTCCCCCCCTTCAGATATTCGCCGCGGCCCATATCTGATTAGAATTCAAGGTCACAAACGTCGCTGCTCGAAACGACGTTCCCTTTCCGTTCCGTGCCGATAGTGTAATAGCCGGTGTGTTAGTCTCCGTGTGGGTCCGCTAGATTTCATAGCATCTGGGTGTGTGGGGGGGTCGTTTCAGAGCGGTTGCAGTGAGTCGGCAGCGCACCGCTCTACCACTTTCAACAAATTCGGGCATTCTTTAACACCAGCATCTTGATCTGGTGGAACGAATTCTTGATCGACCGATCGTGAGCATATGCGCCGTCCTGCTGGTAGATGGTTGTGCCCAGCTGATTTGTCACTGACCCGAAACATTCGCCTAGCGCACGGGCCGCCGCGCAGCAGTAGTATCGGCTCGGGCGCTGAGGCAATCGCAATCGATTGATCTAATTTAGGATGCTGATTTATGCGTCGACCAGCTTCACTCCACCCCGCTCCAATCGCTGTGTGTGATTATGATTATTTTTCTCCATTTTAAGTCTCTCCCGGGTGTGTCTGTGTGTTTCTGGTTCTCGATTTGCATATGCTCACTGGTGAATGATGGATCAAGTTCGCTCACCAACACACGTTGGAAGAGTGGAGAGTAAATTTTAATATGCGGGCAAGTCAAAGCCGAGATCAGCTGGTTAGAGACGCAAGCGGGAGCACTGTTAGTTTGAAAAATTGTATCCTGCTGCCTTCGCGGGTGGTCGTGAGTACGAAATTATTAAAAATGAGATTAAATTGATTTTTTTAGAATTAACATAGAGTCTAAACACAAAAATAAGTATTTCTAGTTGATGTTCTGCCCATATACTGACTGCAATACAGTGAATTTCAAGATGATTGCAATTTTCATGCCAATGAGCAATCGATGAAACCAAGTTTCAGTAAATTTCAACCAATCTTTACTCTTGTTTATCTCATAAAAATGATTTTTCTAATGTAATGTAATGTCTCCTTCATTACTCTTAATGGGCTTCTTACGTTACCTAAATCAAATAAGAATTATTGGTTTCTTTTTTCGTGTTGTGTTAAGTCTTATTATAACACCACATCTCACCGATTCAAATAAGGCAGCCTCACTCCTGCCAAACGTGATAAGTCCTTTATTTTTATCATTAACATACACTACTACCACATGCTCATAATTAATTATCGCCCATTCCGAGGTACTAAAATACCTTCATCCCCATCCTTTTCGTGCTTGCAAGCTATCGAAGGATTTCCACAAATCATCACTCCATCGCTGTGTGTGGCCCACCTAGAAAAGTGTTTCGTACCTTCATTGATCGAAATGTTGCATGCACGATTCGTTCGGTTTGAGCGCAAAAGTCCTCCATTGATTATGCTTTCCTCCGTTTTTTTTTTGGAGGACGTGTGGTGTGGCTTTGAAGATTAGCCGAGCGCTTACCGGGAATCCAGGAACCTTTTGCGCCGCAACAGTTCGTGGAAACTGTACTTATTTCGATCAACAGTCGTCGTTGGGCGTGAGTGGCGGAATGGTGGAAAGGGGGTTTCCCACCCTCCCAAAACCTCGTGGTCCAAAAATGGGGAAAATTTCGGTGTTTTGTTTTTCCCTCCTCCCAGATCATCATGAAAGCGCGTTTAGTGGCAGGATTCCTGGGAAATCCTTGGGAGTTTATTAATATGCCACAAACACGTTCCTAATCATCCGATGTTTTGCACGTTTCCTGCGCGTGTGTGTGTGTGTGTGTGTTTGTTGTTTGTGTTCCAAAACACAAAACGTTATTTGAGGGTCGAAAATACATTTCGGTCATGGTTTTCGGCGAGAAGCTGTTGCGATTGGTGTGGCGCACACTGTGCACGAGTGGCCGCAATTGCGTCATATGCAAGTAAACGTACTAAATTTGAAACTGGAATAGTATTAACGAGGAGGAAGAGGAGGAGGTCCCAGGGTGCGTAAGCTTTCGTCGCCTGTGGCCTCCCAGGGGGAAACTCCCTTCGAAGTGGCAGTGGAACTTGTGCGCCAGAGCAAACAAAAAAAAATCATTCCCACTTCAATGTTTCGGTTTTTGTTTTTCCTTTCCAGGGGTGGTAGAGTTTTGATTTTGTCCCTCGAACGCGCGTGTGTGTTTGTCTACATGTACGCTTTCTTCGTAAATGGAGGAACACTACTTCTTCTTCTTCTTCGTCAGCCCCTTTGCTTGCGCTTCCTAGTGCGTGAGCGCGCGCGCGCCCGCTCTATGCAAAATGGTGATTGGGCGCCAAAGCGCCAAGCCCCGGGGCACGCCAAAAGCCGACCCCAAGATTTGCATAAGAATTGGTTGGTGAATATTAATTGGGTTTTGTGTGTGTATGGTGGCTTCCTCCAATGCTTTTTTTTGGGGCGACGCGACACCAACCGTCTGCTCGCTGTTGTTGTACGCCTCCCCGTTTCCCCACCAGAGAGTCACCAGAAAAGGCGACCGCGAGGCCATACCGAAACGGCTACCAAATTTTTGACGTCGGCCCACCAAAGGCGGGGACAACGGCGCGGTCAGTTGCGGGCGTACTTGCCAGCCGCCCCAAAACAAAGCACTCAAAAACGAAACCAAAATCAACGTCACGCAAATGTACAGTGGTGGCGCACAGCGCCGTACTAACGAAAGGAGAAGAAGAAGAAAAAAAAGCTAAACAAATATATTCTTCCCCTGCCGCGTTACTCCCCTTGCGTTGTCCAGATCGATCGAAAGGCGCGAACCGAGCATGCATAAGTGGCCTGCCGGGAGAGGATGGGACAGTATTGTGCTGCTGCGGGCCCGTGGCGCCTTTTGTTTCACTCCAGACGTCCATTTTCGTACTTCCGGCCTGCTGCGGATGAAGATCGGGCGGCGCCTTTCGACGACGTAACCGGATGTAGTGTTCTCGGCTGATGAGGTCGGTTAGATTTTAACCGGTCGAGCCGGGAGGGGAGGGGAAGTTGGTTGATAGTGAATGTCAATGCGTTTTTTTTTTGGGATGAAGGAAAGGATGGGGAAGAGACGAAGACCTGCGAACGCAACATTGCTGACGATGAGAACGGAAGTGTGTGTGTGCCTGTGATCGGCATGAAATCGGTTCTACGGAAGTGTAGCGTTGAGGGCATGCCAGTGATATTTGCATGCCCGGTTAGAGGCGTGCCCCGTCTGGCGGGACAACCCCCTCGAGCATGATGTAATGTAATTAATGCCTGCGCGCTGTGGGGGTTAGACGAAGCCTTTTATAAAATTCTTTTTTGAAGGTTAACACTAATAGCTAATCCTTTTTCTTTCTTTTTCTTTTTAGGTAAGTTCAATACGAGACTCCCAAATAATTTTTGGATTGGCCAGGAGAAGCTTCTCTGTGAGTGTATTATCAAAAAATATCACATTTAATTTATTTTTTTCATTGAAGTTTCGCTCATGCGTTTAGTCCTCAGTTCTGGCAGTGTTGCCAATTTGTTTGCCATAAAATTATTAAAATCTGTAGGCAGGTTTCGAAGACTTGATAAATAATTTGCTACGATTAAGAACGTTTTCTGAGATCCTTTTTTGTTGCTGTAAATGTGTTCATTATTAATGCATCAAAGGCATGAAAACAGCGCCCTCTAACTTTGGCCGTGTTGCCAGCCATGTTTGCTATAAAACGCTTTAGCACATAAGCCTGTTTAGTGAAGATTTGCTATAAATTAGGTTAGCCCCTAAAGAACCGCCGTTTAAGTCGGCCCCATAAAAGGACAAGGGAAAGTTTCAAACGAACTCGAAGAGCTATTTATCAATTAATCGTAACCACCAGCTCGAACCGCCAGTGTTCCAGGGCTCAGTGAGTTGCCAAGAGGGGGGTTGCTAATTGGCTAACCTTTTGGCAAAATCTTTCAGCCCATTTTCTAGCCGCTGTATCACTGCAAGCGCGCGCGTCTTGGTAAGGAAAAGCGCCATGAAGGAAAAGTTAGACCTTTGACTAGAAACTGCTACTGCTGCTGCTGCTGGTGGTGCAAGGATAAAGTTTTCCTTTGCCTCGACAGGCAGAGGATGCGGTTGATGCTTCCTCTCGTTTTTCCCCCACTTTTTTCTATCTGCAAAATGCCAAAAGAATGTACCAAAAATTAGCAACAAAATTAGACACAAGTTCGTGTGGTCGCGTAATAACGCCGCGGCTGTTTAATTAAAAGGTCGTCCGTCGCAGGTCGCCCAGCTTCTCGCGCAGCATTTTGGGGCTGCACTTTTCGTTTGGACATGTCGTTTGCTTCTCTTGAAGCTGTACTGCCCGACCGTTTTGTGGACGAAGCAGGGTTTAACTTTGCGGTATGCTTTCACTTTCCTTTTTGCGTTTTGTGCAAATGTGTTGCCGGTTAAAAATGTACGACTTAATTCAATTACAAAGACCCAGTCGGTTTACTTATTATGGTTTCGTGTGCTTTTCTGGCTGGTTTTCCCCTTTGATTTGTCTGCTGTCTGCTAGAATTGTCGTCTGTTCTGCGATTAATTGAAAGACACCAACATTTGTCATTATTTAATCTATTTGTCATTATCTTTACATCCTTTTTTTGGGAAAATACACTTCCAAGCGATGTTTGTTTTAATTTACTTTATAACAATCAACGCACAAGTGCGTCAGTCAAGCTTCCAAGTAAGCTTTCAATTATTTTTTTATTAATTCAGGCTTACGGTGTAGTAATGCTGGAAAAATTACAGGAAGAAACAGTTCTAGATTAAAGCGAAACACTGGTAGCGGGTGCGTTTCTGCATTGAAGCACTCGCCACGACGTTCCTCGACGATGCTTTTGCTGGACGTTTTCTAGCCGGATTGTTCTCGTTGCTGACTGCTGCTGCTTCGACACGATTCGACTAGCTTCCGTGAACCTGAAACGAAATAAGATCCTTTTTTGTTTGCTTCCTTTGCCACCCGGTACCGGGTACGGTTGCTCTGGGTGAAGATGAAACATTTCCGCTAATAGTTCGGCACTGCAATCTTCGCCTCACGGAGCATTGGGCTCAAATCTCGCGCGCAACCATTTAATTTGGGTTGGGGATGGGAATGGAACACAGTAATCGAGCTTCCTGTTTCCGGCGAAAAGGCATCGCCTTCCTTCCGAGCGGGAAAAGCGGGAAGGAAAACTTAGAAACGCTAAAGGGCGCTATTCGGTGGTGGCGAGGAATGACGATGATGATGATGATTGTTTCTACGCTTTAGCAAAGCGGATAGTATTTAGGGAAAAGCATTTTGCCCCGGCAACTGCTTTATATCTCACCTCCACTGCTCTGATTGTAATTTGTGTTTTGGGCACATTTACTGGGAATTTTGGGAAGCAACAACTGAGAGAATTCAGTAGAAAAGGAATCGATACCTTTTTGTACTGCATGCAGCTAAACTAAGGTATTAGTTTTCACAATCTTTACACCATGAAAGCAGTGTTGAAATGAAATAAACATTTCCGGTCCTTTTTGATGCTTAATACATCATTTGAAGCATTATTCGTTTAAAAAAAGAGAAATAAATAAAACAAACACTCCTCCTCCATGTGTTCCCACGACGGCACGAAAGCGTTCGCCGAGTTTGGTTTTGTCAACCATGTCTGTTCGTCGCCGTCCAGCACAATCGCGAAACTTCAATCTCCTTTCACCGAGCTCTGGGGTACCAGCCCCAGGAACCCTCTGGTCATGCCCACATACGACGCGTTCGATTGTGTGTCTGTGGGTAGGTAGATACCTGGCACCCAAACCTGTCCCTTTTCTGCTGCTCCTGCAAGCGGTCGGTTGGAATGAAAATAAATAAAAATTGATAACCACCTAGCAGCCCAAATGGGCGGAAGAAAAAGTGCGACAAGACATTGCCCGTCGAAAAGTAGCTCGGTGCTTGGGGCACCCAATTGCAGCGTGTGCAGTTGCAGCTTTGGTTGCCATTTTTCACCTCAACTTTTTTAAGATGGCCCGCAGCCCGAGGCTGGATGGAACAACTTTCCCACGAGCCGTGCTGCAGTTGCAAACAGTTTGAGCCTGGTTTGTCCGTTTTTAATCGTTCATTTTGAATTCTACCAAACAAATAACATTGTATTTTACGAAATTTGTCATTTAATTGTGTTTTAATCGATACATTTTATGTTCAAAAAAATGCGCCAAGGTTAGAAAGAACCTTTCAATCAATTCGCTTTACGACCACGAAAGGACATTCAGGTTCAAAACGACCAAACAAACGCGTGCCCAGCGAGCTGGAAAGTAAATACCATATTTTCTCTCTGCCATATGTGTGTGTATGTGTGGGTAGCTTGTAATGATACAATGATCGATTATGATAGCATTCCCGTGGTTGCTTGTTTTTTGCTTTCTTTCATCGTTTCTATAAATCGGTGGGAAAACGGTGGGAATGTTTTTGCAACAACTCGAGCCGAAGAGTTGCCGGCGAGGCGAAGAAAAGCCATCCGTTTTCTTCTGTGACTGTTGATATTTGAACGTGTGCGCTGCCTACGCTTGTTTTAGCTGTGCGGTCTGGAAACATAAAACCCATGCTTCTATTGTTGTGTGTTTTGAAGAGGTTTTACGGCGGGGGCAGTTGTGACATGCTCCTCAGAAGTTTCCAGAGTTTGTGGATTCAATTGAAGAGTTTGTACGAGCAGCTTTAAGAGCAAATATCTACATTGTGCTCAAAGCCTTATTCTTGTCGTCATTGTCATTTTTGTGTGCATTACCTTATTTCAATTGTTTTTATTCAAATCCTTTACAGTTAAATAATGATAGCGCCCCAAGTAACTACGCTAGGAAGCGTAAATTCAGTCTCCAAAATTATACCGCCGGGTCACTCCCGCGCAGAGCCTGCAGGATCGTTACGGCGACCGTCTTTTCCCATTCCCGCTTGGTCGTCGTTCTGCTCCGTGATTTCTTGAGTAGCGCCTGAGTTATCGTCTGGAAGTATTACATCTCGACTGCTTGCACATTGCCTTGTAACTTGACAACGGGGGGAGAGCTACCGTACCTTTATCAAAGTAAACTTCACGCTCCCCGAAGGCGGGAAACTCTCTTTCTCTCTATCCCCACTAAGAATAGGATGGGTGGTGAGCATGATGGGCACAAGTGGTCGTGAGTTGTGCATTTTCGCGAAATACTTGTTTCACTTACAAGCAGGCGGCAGTAACTCTGCTGTACACCCTTTAGCAGGGTCCTCCAGTAAGAGTTTTTTTTTTGGACGGCAGCATCTCTGCAGAAATGAAGAACGACTTCTTCTGGGGAAAGATTTCAGGATATCAGGTAAAATGCATAAAACTGAGAAAAAACGGATTTGCTTGCCTGGCTCAAGCCAACTCGAAGGGAGCTTGAAGTTGAGATTACAGACGTCTCCCACTCAAAAAAAAAAAATGCTCTCCCTTCCCAAGGATGATGTAGAAACAATCCCGAGTGGAAAGAAAGTAACAACAACAAAAACACGGAGGAAAGATGCTTGCTGGTGTGGGATCTTCGGGGTCGAACTTTTCACTCCGCTGGGAAAGCGTGAGCGTGGGAAAAAACACAAATCGGCAGCACACAAGAGCACCACGGCGAACATGAATTTTGTCGACCGTGGCTGCTGAACTCTGCTCCTCTTCCTCCTCCTTTGAGGTTTGCCCTTTGCACGGAGCAGCAGAACGATGGCTGTGTGACAAAACAAAACACCGAAAGACGAGCAAAAAACAAAAACCAAAAACTAAAAAAAAAAACGAAACCTCCCCCGAAGAGGGCTCGTTAAAATGATAACATCTTTGTGTGCGCCGGCCCCACACAAATGTGTGAGGGAGTGCTTTTTTATGTTCTTCACTGGCCTGCTGGGTGTGTGTGTGTCCTTCCGCGCGGCAGCTATTTCGTTCTGCCAGGCGCGAGATTGGCGGCCAACACACGGGAGAATGCGCAATTGTTTTGGTTTAAATGTGTGTGTGTGCATCCTTTGGCAGAGCTTGGTCCCAGAAAAAAAGGGAAGTTAATAAACCATTTGTGAGCCTTTTTGCTCGTTAAACACACATTATAAGCGCACTTCGAATGACGCCTGTAGATATTATGGATTATTTTCTGAAGGATATTTGATTGATTTTACGCTTCTTATAGGATTTTACGTACTACTTGATTACTCACGAGTTCAAAACAGTGCAATTTGAATGTTGTTCTTTGTCAACCTGACAGTATAAATGTGTTGAAAATCATCTTTACGATGTAGAATATAACAAAAACGTTCTATGAAAACAGCAATGGCCCTTCCTGCAATAATGACATCGAACAACTGTTAAGTAATGCATAATTAAATTGATAAAATTAATTTAAATGATATACGACACACAGTTTAGAACTTTCTAATGAGCTAAACGCTGATTTATTGCGCAAATTTCCCGTTCCGAACCATTCCTGCGGGATCAAACATGCAAATGGTAATTTTTGGCATCCCGTGTTTCCCAGTTCCTCAATATATACCTTAAGTAATAAAACCCACAGTATACAAATCACAGTTTGCCAATTGGCCGTGGTGGTGCGTGGTAGTGATGGTGTTAGATGGCAGTTCTTCTTCCCATTTTCTGGGCGCGAAACGAAGGGGAATGTTTAAAACTATAATTTAGAGCAAAACTTTGCCACAAAACCCTCTGTCTGTCTCGGTCGGAGTGAACCCCTGGCCTGGGGGAGGGCGAAGGTAATTGGGGGCGAATTGGCGTGTCTTCCGCCTTTCCCGAAGCAAGAATTACCGTGTAGCGTAATGGGCAAAATAGTTGTGAAATTATCGGCAATAAAAAAGTATAGCAACTATTCAAGCAGTAGGAGGAAGAGCCTTTCACCCTCTTACTCTGCTCTCTTTCTTCTATGTTTTTTTTGGGTGCCCGTGCACAGCACACCAACCTCCCCCCCCCCCCCCCCCGCGGAGTAGTGGGAAAGTAGCCAATAAATTCTACTTTGGGTACAATTTTGCACTACCTGGCTACCGTAATAAAGCAGCATTATTAGAGTTTTGAGCCAATTCGGCGCAAGACGCAAGGTAACAAGTCACAGGGTGTAAGGGTTTGTCCCCCTCCCCTCCCCGCTCCCTTCTTTCTGCAATTTTTGAACATCATTTGTCGCGTGTGCTACACATCATCGCGCCATCACCGTCATCGTGTGGACGCGACTCCGCGACCTAAGAGGGGAACGCGGAGAGAGAGAGAGAGAGAGAGGTTCCGGAAATTATTATGCAAATTTTAAGCCCGCGTCTCTCGGCAAAATTGGTGGCGGAAGTTTGTAAAATATGTTTTCTTCTTTCACCACCTCGCACCCATTTTCCTCATGTTGAAGAGAAAAAGAGAGGGAGAGAGACCGAAAGGGGCAAAGAGGCTGGTGACACATTATTGACCAATAAATTTATGGTGTCTTCCTTCCGGCGGGTGCACATGGCAGATCCGCGCACAACGTACGGATGTTAGTTTTGTCGAGTGAAAAAAGTGTTTTTTGTGGGAGGAGGTGTGGTTGGTGGTGGTGGGCCGGAGCGAAAGTCACCCATGGCAATGATAAACGCACTCGCGTGCTAGCTCAATCTTACTTTTGCGTCGTTTATTAGTAAATTGAGCAAATCGGGACAACGACGACGACGGTCTGCAGTCGTGTGATTTCGTCTTGCTGTGGCGGTGCGTAATTTTTTGGAGGCTTGATTCCTTGCCTTTGGCGCGCTTAGCTTAGTGCTGCACCAGTGTGGTCCCTTCCAATGTTATCATTCAAGATTTATCTGCCGTATGCAAAACCGTATGCAGTGGAAGCTCTTAATGTGCGACATATTGGCTATAAAAATGCAAATAGTTTGCAAAGCACAAGAGGAAAGAGAGAGAACTAGGAGCTGTAGTTGGTTGAATGATAATGTTACGTTTATTTATGTAGTTGGTATGTTTTGCATAGCTTATGCGTAATAAATTATCAGCACTACTGCTATATTGAGAAGCATGGTCGTGTAAAAGCATAGCGCAATAAATTGGACAGCTTAGCTCTGGTAATGGTGACTGTTGGAGAGTTTGTTTTTGAATTTTTGTAATAAGGTAGTACAAAATAAAGTAAAAGTCGTTAAATTTGATATTCTTATGATACAAAAGCGATCAACTTTAATTTGAACCCTTTTCAAAAATACATCAATGCTCTAGCATAGATGGTGTCTACTAGTGATGTGCTCTCTGGAGCGCACTTACGGCTCCGACTATTATTAGTTCGATTCGTGCTCCGGCAAAACGGGAATCTCTAGTCGAGTCGTCCGGAGTTGTTTGGAGTTGTCTGGAGTTGTTTGGAGTTGTCTGGAGTTGTCTGGAGTCGTCCAGAGTCGGCCAGAGTCGTCCAGAGTCGGCCAGGGTCGTCCAGAGTCGTTCAGAGTCGTCCAGAGTCGTCCAGAGTCGTCCAGATTCTAGAAGAGTCGTCTAGATTCATGAAGAGTCGTTCGAAACAAAGGCCTGTATACGAATTGCACGAGCAAAATGAAAGACAAAAATACAACGAAATTAAATTCCTGATCACAAACACATTGCACCGTACTTCTCCGGACGACTCCGGACAGCACCGAATGACTCCGAACAACTCCGGCTGCCTCCAGAAGACTCGACTAGAGGTTCCCGTTTTGCCGGAGTACGAATCAAACTAATAATAGTCGGAGTCGGATCGGTGTCGTAAGTGCGCTCCAGAGAGAACATCACTAGTAGACAACTCCGGCCAACTCCAGACGATTTCAATCGACTCAGGCCAACTCCGGCCAACTCCGGCCAACTCCGGCCAACTCCGGCCAACTCCGGCCAACTCCGGCCAATTCCGGCCAACTCTGGCCAACTCCGGCCAATTCCGAACGACTCCAGACGACTCCAGACGACTCCAGACGACTCCAAACGATTCCAAACGACTCCGAATAATGCTGGGTGGATCTACCCTCCGCTGTCGGTTCTGGATTTTGACAGAGTCAGATTGGAGTCGATTCTGAACGTTTGTCAACTAAACCCATCACTAGTGCCTACGCCTATTGTTGCAATTTATTGTTCCAATGCTAAAGCTGCATCATCGGACATGAATGAAATCTTTTCAAAAACAAAACAAAAACATAAAAAAATCACTATCAATATGTCCCGCCCAGTACAAGAAAACATGACGAACCTTCTGAGCAGCATATAAACGTTGGCCTCGTTCGAACCTTTCCTGCATCCGGAAGACTGATAAATCATTGCAGCGGCGGAGTGTGTGTGTGCGGTTTGGTGCTTGCTAGTGCTGTGTTGCCGATTGCTTTTCCTCCCCATTTCCCCTTACATTACTCTGCCCTCCCCCATTCTATAAGCCTTCTGGTTCGCCTGTGTGTTGTGCAATACGCTTGGATGCTGCTTTACGACTTTTATGCAAATGCCAATTGCAAACATCCTGCCCCCATGGTCGTCGTCGTCGTTTAGTTCCTCTCGCATACCCCAGTGCCCAATGTCCGGGAGGCCACGAGAAGGGCTCGACACCACTTACAAGCAAATATGTAACGCACTCTGCCCAGCGGGCCCATCGGATGTCGAATGTCCTGCCCTCGGTCCTCGGTAGGGACATAAAATCTGTCGGAATGGATGGAAGGTTCAAAATTCAGACAGTAAAAGTTGGAACTGATTTGTTTTGCAGTTGCCGCGGCGAGCGAGAGAGAAAAGAAACACACAATCAGAATACGTTCCGAGCAAGCATTCATACATAAGGCATAAAATTATGCTGATCCTGGCATGTGATATCGCAATCGGTGTGTGTATGTGTTTTTTTGGTTTGGTGTGCTGAATTGGCAATGTTGGAAGCGCCAAGCCTGCTTGAAGATGTTTAAGAGGTGACAGAAGACGCAAGAGGAAAACGGTCAGCGTCATTAATATATTTATTAAGCTGGGGGTTCCTTTTCACGCACCGAACCCGATTTACATTGAACACTTATTTACGATTTTCTTTGTGCTGATCGTGGGGCATCCTTAATGAATCTCCAACTCCCAAGATCAGAGTCAAAACTGCGTCTGGGTATTAGAGTTTGGAATGGTTTTTCGTAGTTTTGATTACGTATAATGTATTAATTTAAACGGAAGCTATTTAAGTGGTCGTTCTCCATTCAGCAAACCCCCTAATGCCCCGATGCAAATGACATCAATCTCCATTCGCAAAAGGCATCCAAGACGGACGAGGCCTCCCCGAAGCATCGCGCATAATTCTGGCTGACACAAATGCAGATATGCAGCATATACATAGCTCTTCTTTGACCTGTCGTCTGCTGGTACTGCTGCCTCCAGGAAATCGTTCTCAGCCGGCGGCGGCATCGTCGACCGTGCATAATTCCGACACATGCCGCCACCGAGCCTGGGCAGCATCAAATCGTCGTTGTCGCCATCCAGAAGATGGTCTTAATTGTCGAATAATTTATAGGAATGTTTCTTCAACACTATCGAAAGTCACCCGGACGGGCGCTCGCTCGCTCGCTCATCAATAAGGCACGCTTGATGTATGTTTAATTATTATACTACTACTGCTCATCACGAGAAGCGTGATCAACCGTGAGCCGCCGCCGTGTGCCTTTCTTCCCATTCCTGTCGAGGTTTGTGCCGAGACGGGCAGGAATTTCGCATGCCTGGTGGTGGTGGGAGGGTTTATTAGTTGATGAATTTATTATGGAGCAATTCGCGGCGGCGGCGGCGTTCGTGGTGCGATTTGAATGCGTTTGCATTCCTTTCCCTGGAGCGAGGCTCGATCGCGGGTGTTGGATGATGTTTTGTTTTTAGGTTTGTTCTGCTGTTTACACTGTGACATAATTAATTGAGCTTCAAGTGTTGGACAGCGCTGTAAATAGTGCGGCAATGCAAGAGTTTCGTTTAGCAAAGGTTTGATTTTTCCCCCAGTTTTTTGCCTTGCAAATTAAACCTTTGCCCATTGCCTACCTACGTCAGCAAGTAAATTGGTCAGCAGCATAGCTCGTCTTCCCTTCCCGCCGTTTCGGCTGTGTAGGAAATTCCTTTCGTTATATTGGGCGTCTTTCGCACAAATGGAACCCACAAACCGCACGAATTAGATTCGCACAAACGGAATTCACTTGCATTTTTTTGCTGCTGCTGCTGCTGGTGTGGTTGGGTTTTTTTTGGTTTGAGGGGGCTGAGCACACCCTGAGGTCAATGTTATGCTCGTTTCGTTTTTGCGCGTGGTTGGTCGCAAATTTGTACCCCGTTGTAGTGCGCTTCGTTCGCGCAGTGGTGGCTTCGTTCGTAGAGCACAATTGTGTGTACGTTCTCTTGTACCAGGGGGCCGTTTGGGGAAATTGAACCATTACAGTGCCTTCCATTTTATTCCAGTTTTGCGATCGGATGTGGTATTCCCTGGTGGAGGGAAGGGGGGGGGGTGGGTTGGGCGAGTGTGAAGGTTTCTTGGGGATCAGAGGTTTTGCTTCGGATGGAAGAGCATCAGCAATGATTTGTGTGGGTACGGATTTGGCTGGATGAGCTTTGCTGTGTGATGGACTTGCCCAAGCTCCGTTGCTTGGTGTGACGTCATACCCGCTTTGCAGATTTTGTACACTTGCTGAGATTGAATTTGCTGTTAACTTTGGATTGGGATACGATACAATTTGATTTTCTTGTTTTTTGGTAGTTCAAACCCGACTTGTTGTTAAAGTGTTGCTGTCAATATACAAAAAGGAGATAAAACAGTTTGTTTGGAAGTTGTCATACATCTAAAAATATTAAAGATTGCATTAGGATCTGAGAAAAACAAGAAACAAATAATTCGCATATGTAAAAGATTTCAACTTCACTAAAAACTTTATGAAACTCAGAAAAATATTAAAAAAAAAACCGATAAAATAGAAAAAGAAAACAGAAAAAGAGTTGGTAAGGTAAACAATACTGAAATTGGTATTGGGTAAGGTAGTACATATAGAAAATAAACATAACTCAAAAGGTAAAACACTAAATTGAATGGGCGAACATCAAAATAATGAAAACAAAGACAAATAAAAAAAGGTATAAACTAAGTTAGAGTCTAAAACACCCCACAAAACACACACAATTAGAGTCAAATCATAAAATGCAATATAAAAAAAGAGATACAAAACAACTAATTACAATACATAAAGTTAATTTAAGAATAGATGATGAAAATCAGACAAAAATAATATACAAAATACAAAAGAAAATGTCCAAAAGACATTAAAAACATTCCAAACCATTGCCGGTAGTGTCTTGCTACATTAGAAACCCCAACAGGAAAAACAGAAAGGCAAATAAAGAGAGCCACAAAGCAATGTTTTCAAAGGGATTAAGCCATAAAAACAGTTAAAGTAGTAATAACATTAAAAAAAAACAGCCAAACGAAGCGTGTGGCATGTCGTCGTCGTCGTTTCCCCCGTGACCACTGTTCGGGTTTTAGCTGAGCCTCGAAGCCGTCCGATGCACGAACGAGATAACTGCATGGAATGCGCGACTCGGTACCGTGAAAGCACGATCAATTGAGATCGATGCTGCGGCGAGAGCGCCGCCAAGACGATGGTCGTCGTTTGCAGTTGGCTCTTTGCTCAAACTGGGAGCGGGAACGGCACAGAGCAGCAGGAAAACACGATCGTGGAAAATCGGACCCCTCCACACACACGCGCGCGCTCGCTGCCAGTCATCAATAATACTCACACTCACAGCATCCGCGCGTGTGCCGTCGTCTCCGCTGTGTTCGGTTGATGGACTGTGGCCGAACGGGGCGCGCGCTCCCGTTCGCCGGCTGGGTGCTGGATTATTTTTAGAAGATTTAGATTTATGACTCCACGCCGCAGACAGCTGATGAGTGATCCGAATATTTTTAGACCCGCGTTACACACCCTCCCTGCGTGCTGCGGCTGGGCTGCGGGGTGTGTCATCGGTGGAACGTGTTTTTCGCCCCATTTCCCGGTTTTATCTGGCCAGGGGGATGAAACCGGCGTTTCGATCAGCTTGATTCGGCTTCAGCCTGTGTGTTTCCTCCATTCCACCGTTTTCTTTACCACGCTTTTTCCTCCCGCTGTACGCGGAAGGATGGTTTTGTACGTGGCAGAAGAGAGGTTTTTTTCTGGCGAAATTACGCGCAATCGGCCAAAAAGGCCGTAAATTAAGGCCCCGCAATCGCCACAATTCGATCGAACGCGAGATCTGGGTGTGGGAAGCCAGGGGTTGGCAGTAGTGAAACGGGACAAACGAGAAGAAACAACCTGTGTGTGTGTGTGTATGTGTGTATCCAACAAATCGATAAAAAAGGGAAAAGAAAACAAAGAAAAACCGATTGCGTTAGTTAGATTATATCAACTGTTGGGAAGATGGTGCCCCATGGTTCCGTGGTTTTCGCACACTTGCGAAAAGAAATGCGAACTTTTTTTTTATTAGACACACAAACACAAACACATCGATCAACCAAGCGTGCAAAAACGCGAAAAACGCTAGAGTAATAACAAAAAAAAAAATCACATAAATAAATAAAATTCAACTACACACAGAAGCGCCCCCACAATCAGTGAAGGAAAAAGCCTTCAAACCCCCGTGGCGCGGAGGGTGATGGGAGCATTTTTGCCAAGTTCAGCAGATAATGGGAGAGTTCCATCCTCTGACCGGTGGTATAGTGCTGACCCCCCTACCAAGGTACGCCGAAAAGTGGCGTTGGTGGTTTAGTTTATCGCTTGTTCCGATTGATGAATTCGCGAATTCGCGAAGCGGCCGGTGGCAAGCGTAGTGGTGTGTAGCAAGTAGCGCAAAATTCGCAAACGCACCGAGGGGCGCGCGCGCGCGATGTGCGAATTAGCCGGATAGATTACACTGATTAATTAATAAAAATGGGAATTTTTACCGTTCCTTTACCCTGTGGTTTTCGTTTCGCTGGGAGGTTTTTTGTTTTGTTGGCCAGGTGTTTGGCCCAATAAGAGGTGTGTGTGGTGCAAACTCTCTATTTTTAGCACGATCGGGCCGAATTTGGTTTCGGGATTTTCGGTAGGTTTCGTTCCTCTATTGTATTTCCCTTTTTCCCCAGTCCTGCTGTGTGTATTCCTTTTTTGTTGTTGTTTATATACAAAAAAAGAAGCTTTTACTGCGTTTTATTTGTCGATCTTTTAATGCGGGTGAATGGAACAAGGGGAAGGAGTGGAGCCTTCGTTTGGAATGCGGATGCAATGTGAGCGATTTTTTTTTCCTGTGTCTCTTTCTCTCTCTCTCAACCACCTGTTTTTTTTATTAAACCGGCCAATAATCGGACCCCGGGCGTGTGTGATCGGTTTTATTGATGGGTTTTCCCTCCACGCATGCCCGCTTCGTCCTCAAAATCGGTCATTAGTGTCAATCGAAAAGACGGCGTGTTGCGTTTTCATCAATTTTTTCCCCCTCCCTCTACACTACATTAGTTCGTGTCCGTTCACAAATCATCGGGGGCTCTCCTGTGCTGTTGTGTTATTTATTGTTTTCATCAATGATGTACTAATTTTATATTGTATTGGGCGTTTTTTTGTTTTGTTCCTTTTTATTCCTCTTGTTGGCATACTTTTTTTTTGCGCGCTTTGCGCTCTGTCAATTAAAGTTGCGCGAATTTGAAACTCAGCGAAACGTGTCCGAGATTTGCGCTGGCGGCACACCGGCGCACCGCTCGCTCTCGAAGGTTGTACATTGATCCCGGGTCTAAATTTTGCAAACAAAAAAAAAGTGCGCAATAAATGTAATTAGAATTGTGTTGTGGAGGAAGCGGGCAGATGTAGTTGGGTTTGTTCCTTATAAATCAACGGCGCGCAAAGTTAAACCACTTCTTCCAAGAGAGGTGATAGAGAGGGAGGAGGGTGGTGAAGGATCGCGTTGACTCAGAATTTGCTCAAACGATTTGATTTGCCGTACGATTTGCTCCTTTTGTGCACCGATTAAGCTGATTCTTGAAGGAGAGGGAGCATCATATCGTATGTTTGTCGCACGCGGTTGGCCTCGTTTTCCGGTGGCGTGTTTGCGGGAATTTCGGGGTATTAACAAGACTGTTGGAAGATGTATGTACATGGAAAAGACGTGTTGAAATCTGTCAGTTTGGCATTGAATTACAAGGTCTTAACATCTCAGCATTTAACCACTTTTTTAAATGGATTATAAACTAATTATTATTATCTTTTTTATACTATTTTCTCTTGAAAAGTATTGATTTTCATTTCAATTGGAATAAAAATGAAACCTTTAAATTAAATTAATAAACCTTATATTCAGTTTTGGTAGCTTTCCTCTAAACCTGAAACAAAAGTAATCAGAAATTCCACTCTGGGCAATTATGTTGCTGATTACATTCATCGTCACTAAATTTTTGCTTTAAGACTTCAATTTTCGATTCTAACGCACCTATTTTTCATCATAAATCATTCATCAGAATCATGATAAATTTACAAGGTTTTTGAACAGATTGATGACAATTGTAATTTTATGTTAGAAAAACATAATAAAACCTGTGTAATTTGATTGTTTTCGTAAAAAAACTAATGAAATTTAAATTAAAAATCTCTTTTAAATTTAAAAACTCAAGAACTTAAAGTTATTGTTTCGAGCTGAAAATACATGTCAACTTTAATAACTTCAATAAAACTTTTATTTCACGTAAATTTCAATAAACAATAATTTGACGTCAATTTTATATTTAAAATACGATCAATTAGGAATTACTTAACTTTAATTGAATAATTTTGGAACAAACAGTTTCAAGTAGGACTGAAAATAGGTGAGTTAGAGGCAAAATTTTGCTGTAAACGGCTGTAAGTTTCCGTTCCTGCTCCGTTTTCTTAGTTTTTATCTTGTTTTTCTTATTTACTTTTCTATTTTTATTGTTATTGCTTTTTGAATTAAAAAAAATAAAAATAATAACGAATGAAAACAAGAAAAAAACCTGAGTACTTGACAATGGATGGTATTATTGAATCCGTTCGTAGCGGGAACGTACGGCGCTCACATGAAATTCTAGGGATGACAACACATTTCTTGAACACGGTCCTACAACGCCGCGGTAAATAACTGTAGCAACCATCTAGTACGTTAGGAAAATGAGTGTCGGGACGTACGCCGCCGCTACGTACGGATTCAATAATACCAGCCAATGTGATTTTTTTTATATTTTTAAAAGGGAAATTAAGAAAATGATTTCAAATTACATCGATTTTACGGTACTGAAACTAATCAGCGTTGTGTACGCTTTATAAAATCGAAAAATTAAGATTAAGATTTGGGGGCTTAGACCATACTAGCCCGGCTGTTTATGTGAAGTTTGACACTTGGCGGCTCAAATAATGTCAACATGTCAAGACAAGACTACACGCAAAACTAGCCTCAGTACTTCAGCCTAAATTATGTCAGCCTGAAAATTATGTAATCAATCCCTCATTTCGTCGCGGGCGCTCATGAAGGACTGATTTTTTTATATACTGAAGGATAAACATTATGTCAAGAAAGGCGAAAATATTGTTGAAATCGATTATGTTTAAAGTTTAATAAGTTAAATAAGTATCATAATTCATTTCAAACAGAAAAAAGACATCAGAACAATTTTAAAATGGATCTTTGTTTTTACATAATTGCACATTGATACAACCTGGACGATGAATACTGGTCCTATGACAGGTTGAAATTTCAGCTAGTTTGATAAAAAAAGAAAAGGCCTGATTATTAAATAAAAAAATTATTATTTTTATATGTTTATAACTTGTCCCTGAATCGTTGAAATACACAATAAATTCGAGAGGCTGTTTGAATTTCATAAAGTTCTTAAGTAACTTTAGCGTAACTTCCGAAAAACAACCCGGTGGAACACGCTAAGCAAGTTAGTACGAGGAACTAATTTTAGTTACTGTAAGGAAAAATCAATACAGCAAAAATTAAAGATAAATTTATTCATTGTTCATAAACAAAATGGATATAATTTCCACAAATCTGTTTAGCATTGTTTGCTCAGCACAAAACAGTTCCATTTATATACGAATTAATGAACGCTTCCACGCTCATTGGCTGCAAATTTACGCCGTAAGCCTTTTATTTACCATCACCATCACCACTATCTCCAAATCAAAGTGCGATTATCCAACATTATTTGTACGCGCCATGGGGGTGGGTGGTGGGGGAGGGGGAGAAGGGGGAGTATATTTGGAGCAATTGCGTCCGTGTTTTGCGTTTGCTGTGGTTCTCCTGTTGCTATTAAACCATGCAATTAAATGCAACCAGCGGCAGAGCGGCAGTTATGATAGATTCGTGCCACCACCAGCTCCCCCGGCTCTCCTTTCCAAACCACGCTGTGTGCCCGGTGTAATATCTTACTTTACGCTTCGCTCGGCTGTGGGTGCATTTCCGCCCGGGCAAAGGTGCACACACACACACACACGGCACAAACAGCTCACAGAACGGGGGCAACAGGCAACGGTGATCTTCAATCAACGCGCTACGGGGCTTGGTGAGCGGTTCTTTCCGCCTTTTCCCCATTCCCGTGGCCGCTACGCCGGGTTGGTGGAGGTGGGGTGGGTCGTTAGGGCTTTCGTGTCCTTTCTCCACCACCGTCCCCGCTCTCTCACGCGTTATGGGAGTGCAGTGCCGTTCGAGTTGTTGTGTCGCGTGTTCGTGTCACTTTTCATATTTCATTCAATCATTTTCCCTGTTTTTTGCGCGCGCCGGTCGGCAGTGGGGGGAACCGCTTTTCCTCACCCACTTAATGGTGGATGGTGGTGTGAGCGTGTGTGTGTGTGTGGTTTTTTGTATTTAGTAGGTTTCCTGTTTGTGGTTTGATGAGTGTGTTTGCTTGCTGCGCTATGATTGGAAGCTGTTGCTCGCGCGAATGTGTGTACATTTTTGAATTTTATGTTAACATATCCAAATAAAATATGCTATAATAGTGTGATAAAATCCCACTACCTAAACGCTCTCAGCTTGAGTTATTTTTCGTCATGTACAATTGTACATTTTACTTCAATGAGTGCAATTTGTACAGCGTCTGCTGGAGCCGGCCGCTCGGTTTCGGTCACCTTGTTTGTTATTAGCATTGTTTGCTGTGTGCCACTAGTATTTCCGCTACCCGCTAAACACACCATATCCCCCCGCGCCCTGTCTGGCCTGCCCGTTATCCGCCACCATCCCTCACCGGATTTTAGTCACCGCCGACGAGAACCGTTCGCCGTCATCGTCGCCGTCGTCGTCAATCATCTCTCATTCTACCAAAACCCACCCGTTTTGAGCGACGCCGCTCCACGTATACACACACATATGGGCGTATGCACCACCCGGTGGGTGGTGGGAGAAGGTAGAGGGGGGGGATATTGTGTTTTGTGCTGTTGCGGTTCGGTACCGTGCGGACGGTTGTCTCGCGCCGTTTCCGTCAATGAAATTCCTCCTGACCGAGCACACGCGGCAGTCCCGCCCATGGTGGTGGGATCGGCCGTTTCGTGGTCGTGTTCACCGCTCGGACCTATTACGGAGTGTTTGCACAACGACGACGGGGGTGGTGATGGTGCAGTAGTAGTGGGCGGCAGTGTTGATGCGAGGGGGGGAGGTGTACATGAATGAGAGACACAGTCAGGGCCGCGAGCGGCGCAACACGCGCCCGGCTACGAAAGCGTTCCAAACCACGCGTTTGTGGCGCAAAAGGCGGCGCGAGTGACTTGCGCGACTGCCGTCCACCACCGTCCACCTTCCCCCTGTGAACGTCCGGAACGATGGTGGGGATGGGTTTTATGAATGAACTGAAATTTGCACCACACACACACACCTTCCGCGCGCTGCACACTACACTTCACACGCGTTTGTTCCCGCGCTTGGCCACTAAATGGCTGCCTTTCTTTCTCGCCGCCCTACCGTCTTGTAATGTAATGGGAGTTACGGGGTACGGGGTTACTTTTTCCTTGCGCAAATATCCAAATGCACACACACAGACACACGTGCAAGCTGGCGAGAGAAAACGGTCCCGGTTGGAAGGGAGGCGCAGGCGACGAACCGAAATGCCCCAGATTGGCTCCCACACGGTGAGGCAGACGGTGAAAAAAAAAACGGGAGAAATGTACTTACAGCAAGCGAAAGGAATTGCTTTCAAATTGGAAAATAAAAGACGGATTTGTGTTTAAGTAACTGGCGCAAGCGGGCTTACCTTTGAATTGAAGCTTGTACTTTTATTGTAATGACTCCAAAAAACGCATACAATAAAGCCATGCCAATAGACTTTAAAGCTTAGCAAATGATCATTACATGATGTAGTTTATCGCTCAAACAATCGGAATGGGACGAGAGCTGTCTTCAAAATGTAACAAAATTCGTAACAGCACGAAACACTTACCCGAATCACACATGAGTGGTGTTTTATTCATGTAAAAAGCAGCGGCTTGCGGCTAATGCGCCACCGTCCTCCTGCTGTCTAGACACGTATCAATCCGCCCGAATCAACGACGGAGGAAGAAGCACACATCATATTAGCGTGAGTGGCTTGACTTTCCTTCTGGTTGTTCTGGTGTGCAGTATAAACATTCTTGAGTGCGAATCGTTTTACCCACGACTGCACACACCGGCTGAGGTTCATCAACACGGTTCCCCCAAATGCACATGGTTCTATCTTGGTTACACGTGTGGCAATGGTTACGGAAGAGAAAAGAGAAGTGTGAGTGTGTTTTAGAGTAGGAGGCAACAATTCTTAAAGATGAATTCCATGTTTGACATGTTTCGTAACCCGATCCTGGTGCAGCTTATGAGCGAACTTTTTCCGATTCGACATGTTTTTACGGTCGTGGATCGCTTTCCACGGGCGAGGTTGGTTTATTCGCTGTTTCGATGAGTTCTGGGTTCTTTTTATGTGATTTTTTTTATTTATTGACAGTAAGGAGATGTTTTTATTTGGCGCACATTTCCATCTACAAGAGCAGGGCTATTTTTGAAATTTTTTTATATGTTCAATTATCTTGTCTTATTGTTCGCATTTTTAACGTTTGAACACCTAAATATAAATAAATTTATTCTCTTTCTTTTCTTTCTTATTTGCTATCGTTTCCTTAGCTTTTTTTTTCTTTTATAATGTCATTTCATTGACTTACTCTTTGAATTTGACAATTTTTGTTGTTAAAATCAAATTAGGAATTTCAGTTGTACGCTAAAGCCTTCCAAAACTATTAAATTTGTCTTTCGATGTAGAGACATATGCATCGATATCTTAAAAAAACACTAAAAAGAAAACAAAGACAATGAAAATGTCATCTCAAAGACAAATTTTAAGAAATAAAATGCAGAACAATACAGTGAACAAGTAGCAAATGGATAACTTTTGTATAGCATCTCTTTGGTCCTGCATATTAATGCAAATAAGTGCAGACTACATAAAAAAAGCAAAACAAAACCAAAAACACTAGTTTCTGATGGATCCCCGTGGTGCCTGGGAAAAAAAACAAAAAAAAAACACACACACACACACACTCACACAAATCGGCAAGACTCTCTTCAATCCTTGGACAAGATGATTCGATGCTGGTAAAAAGTAACCATATGCAAAGTGAATGGTTTTTATCGTTCAACTCTCACTTTACTGTAAAGGCAATTTTGCACAGTTTTCCCTCCGACGCTCTCCCCACATCACCCCCTTACTCTATGCATGTGTGTGTGTGTGTGAAGCAGGCCGACAAAACGGGTCCCATTCCCAGAGGCTAACGAGAATAACGTGTTACTTTCATCGTCCTTGTTATCGTCGATCCTTGCCAACCAGCCAACAGCCTCTCCACACATCCTCTCTGCGTGCTCTGCGCCTGGTGTTGTTGTCGTGGTCGTGGTTCGTTCCGCCTTTGCGACGCTACCAGGCTGTCGTTGATCATCTTAGTAATCCTTTTTTTTTGTCGGATGGCAACGAAAAACGTTTCATGTGACTACAAGTAACGGCCGTAAGAACGAAGACGACGACGACGACGACGACGACGTGTGTGTACCTTATCGACAGCTTTTCCCACATCAAGAAAGGGCACTGTGTAGTGTTTGCTGTTGCTACTCCTGCATTAAATGATGGTTGGAATGTTCTATACGGTCTCGTCGCCACTGGTGTGACGGGGTCGTGTGCTGCTGTCGTCCGTTTTTAGTTACTTTGGCCGGGAAAAAGAAAATCCCGGATGCATCCCAGACAGTAAAGAGCATGTGTTTGTGCTTATCGTTTACATCGTCAAAGGAAAAGGCGGTGAAGCCGCCGAAAAGGGAAGTGGTAACGTGTGTCCTTATGGAGGTTTTTGGTTTTGTAACCGTCCGCTTGATGGATGAAGTTGTTGCCTTGCGGGAGATGATGAACTGGTTTGCGGGGAGGGCTTTTGGGATTTTTCTGGAGCTTATTTTCTAGATGGAGAGATTTTAGGAAGAGGGTTGGTGGGGAATGTCCTGTGAACATGAGGTTCATAGACATTACTTAGCAATGTTTACGTTCACCAGAAGTACAAGAATCTCCAAAAAAGTGTCAATGTATCCATCAAAATGTACTTAAATTTATGAATATACCCAAAAGAGTTTGAAGAAATACTTCAATGATGCATTTTAAAAAGATTAATTCTAGAGATGTTATCCCTATACGCTTTTTGTAAAAATAATGCACTTAAATATTGGAACCTCGCTCTCCCACACAAACTCCAATGGACATTCTAATAATCCATCATCGCCTCTTGGGCCTCTTTGGACCCCGGAACGTCCCGAGCATCGCCAGAGAAGAGTGCAATACTGTGCGTTGCCGCCGTACTTCAAGTAAATCATTACTGTTGGCGCCATCCAGGGACGCGATAAGTCTGTGTGTCCATTGTCCACAGAGTGGACTGTGGATTTTTGCACCCCTCTCAGTCGGTCCTTTGTCGCACTTCTCGTCATGCGCTCGCGCCCGCCAGCTAGATCAAACATTACTTTTCATCTTCCTTATCCGACTTTTTGTCCTGCTGCACCGTTGGGTTGGTGTGAAAAATGCCATCCAGTTCAGTTTGACGCAATATTGCAAGCGCTCTTTGGCACATTCTTTTGCAACAATGTAACCCCTTGGGGACATTAGAAATGTTGTGTTAGGATGGCCAGAACGGGAAGTAATGCTTCACATACCCTTTTCCATGAAGTCCCGATGAAGAATGTTCGCCCGCACAGCGTAATAAGTTATGACAGTAAAAGGGCATGATTGCTTCCGGAGTGAGAGAGAGAGAGAAGAGCACAAGCAAAAAGGTCCGAGCAGGGTGGACGTCTTCTTTGATGGAATGCACTTTTCCGTCTGTGACCTTGTCTCTGTGTCGCGTTTGCTATACACATTCCATCCATCATCTGAAGCACCGGGAGAGAGAGAGGGGTTTGTGTTGGTTTAGTGTGCTTTTACTGCTGCCGCGCTTCGTGCGCGGCCACAGAGCGGTTGCGAAGAAGTAAATAACATGGACTTACTTCATCTAATTACTTTACTACTTTGTGGGTTACCACTTTTCTCGTGGCAGGCCAGTGAGCGTGAGTCATTTCAAAGCAGGAAGAATCTTTCTGTCCAGTCACCCAGAAACACGGGGGTAGCGCATTACTGGAGCGATGGAAGGACACATTCCTCATCGCTGGGCAACCTTCCGGGGCAATGCGTGAAGGTACTCGCTAATGCAAATCGGGAGTGATTTGAATAAAATTTCTTCCCCCCCCAAAACTCAAAAACTGAAGCTTTTGCCTCTGCTGCATTGTGTCGTCAGGGATGGCGCGCTACGTGTTTGCATCTTCGAACTCTCGCAGTTAAGTTTCACAAACTCCCTCTTCTGGTCCATTCTTTCTTGCCTTTTCTCTCTCTCTCTTTGCCTGTTTGGCGCCCCATCCTTTTCGCGACTTGCAGTGAAACGTGTGGCGACGCTACGGTGCGCTTCTATCCAAGCGGAGTAGCGCAACTCGTTTGCACCCCATAACCTTAGCCGACTGGCCGAACGACGAACCACTAACCCTACGGGGGACTCTGGGGACACACGGCACACAGCGTAGAACACAACGCTTGCAGCGACGACACCACAAGCCCGGCCCGATTCGATCGCATTCCAGTGCATCTTGCTCCAGTTGCATAGCAATCAGCAGAGCACACGGCACCGCGTTCGCGACGGTCCCCCTCTCCACCTTCTCAACACCTCTTATGCCAAACTGTCCTCGCGAGAAGCATCCCTGCCTTCCCTTTGCGACTGCTGCGACGACGGCGGTGTACAAACGTGACCGAAGATCTAATTGGATTTCTTTGTCTCTCTTTCTCCCGCTTTCTTCCACAGGTATGTACCATGCAACAGCAACTACAAAAAATGCAGACGAACGGTTAGCGTGCCACCGCGAATGCGAGATGTATGGGGGACGATGCTGCACCAGGAGGCGCAGGAAAGAGAGAGTGCAGTTAAAAATTTACATATCGAGTGCAAGTAACTGACGATGACGATGATGGGGACAAATCTGTTGCAGCTAGTGCTGCTTTATGCGTGGGTGGTGAATTACTCACCCCGTTTATTTGTTGTTGTTTTTTTAGTATGAAAATAATTGATTTGATTTTGTGTAAAAATATGAATGTTTTACACATACGTTTTGCTACGTAAAATATCAACCATTGTATGGTCCTTTTCAAATTCAGTTAAACTGAATCTTTGTCCTTAAGTTTTTTTTCAATATTTGAATAAATATTTAATTAGTGTTCGACAAAATTGTTCGAAATTATCGGTTTAATCGGAAATTATCGTTGCGTTGTCTTATGAATCTGAAAAATGTACTTCAGATCATAAATAAATACGACGATGCGACGATGGATTGCAAAACAAAACTGACCTTTAACCTCGCCAATCGATGCCTGACGCATAGTACACACGTCAGCTGCATGGCTTATTGGCGCTCAGCCTGTCATCAAATCTCGATTGAAATTGGCTCCGAGATATATAGATAAATGCTTTTTATTATAAGATATCGATCCTTGAATATCATCCTTAATCATTGGCAACACCAAAACACACACTGTTCGATTCCAGTAACTGAACCTGAACTTGGACTATAAACAGTGATGATTAAGAGAATTAACTAAGAGGCTTTTATGTGTGAGTTCTTCTTGCACAGCGAAAAATATTGATCAAATCAGCGAAATCGCACGATGATTTAACCAATTCGTAAAACATATCAAAGTCAGTACAAACAGTTTCAACTTGGCAGTGTACGCTTTCTACGTCAGATTAATCAAACTAGTTACGGAGAATTATCAATGCCGTATTTCTGATTGGAATCGACCAAAATAGTTTCCCATCAATGGGCAGTGTTCACCATCACCACCATCATATCAATCATGTATCGCCTATGACGATCTTTACGTGTTCGAATTCATATATGCATCTACAGCGCTATTCTACGAACCATAGTTTCGCACCCTTACTGCTGCTCGGGTGTGTGTTGATAGGGTGTGTTGTGGAGTTTTGCAACCCTCTCCCCTCCGACTCTGCCAAATAAACGGTACAAACAAACGCATTTCGCACGAGCAAAATTTCCCAGAAACACATAAAGCAGCCCCTAAGCTGGGTTATTATTGAACGGCAGCAGCAGACACATCCGCACAAGCGCGCAACTTGGAATCACAAACCTGTTGCTATGTTTTCGCTTGTAAACGGTTGGCAATTTATCGTTCTACGGAAAGATCAGCCCGGGCGGGGCGGCGTGTGCAGTGTTTAGTTTTCAAGAATGCATAAACTGTCGGGCTGCCGGGCTGTGTTGTGTGCTGTGGAAAAACTCAGTGACATCATGGACAACCGATGTGAGATCGTCGATGACGAATGATTGTTGTTGTTTTGTTGGTTCCCGAACGCGTACAGCAGGCACCATAAATAGAGGGACCAACCGCACTCGCCAAATGAACCCGGCGGGGGCTGACGTGTCGTTGGCATCCTTTGATTTTTTGCACTGCGTAAAAAGCGGAGAGAAAAAGGCACAAAAATAGAGAGAGAGAGAAGAAAAAAAAAACTGAATGCCAATTCCAACCGCCGATTGAGCAGTGTAGTGTGTGGTGATGGTGGTGAGTCAGTTGTTTTGATTTTCTTCGCCGGCCCGCCAGCCCGAACTGCATTCCAGCCCGTTTGGTGACCATTTTCAAACCGGTTTGAAACGCTCGCGAGTGTGTGATGTTTGTGGAGATATAGTGTGCACTGTTAAGCTGTGTGTGTCTCTTATTCTGGCGCTGATCAAAACGATCGCACGCGAGTTGTGTGTACCGCGTCCCATGCGACGGTTGGAATTGGCAGCATCTTTCCACCGACGGATAAATTTGTCCGCGACGGGGTGATTTGTTTCTTTCTCTCGCTCTCTTTCCCGTCTCTCCCTCTCTCCCGCGCCACTTATTTTAATTTTTTGCTCAATTCCAATTCGATGAGTAATAGAAGTTTTCGCGACCCGCGAGCACACTCACAAACGCGAATGCACGAGGGAACGTGCACGGCGCTGTGTTTTTGTGTGCCCGTTTTATACCCGCCATAGTTCGCGATAGTGCAACAGACTGCGCACCCCACCAAACCACCACCCGCAAGTGTGTTTGTGTTGCGTGTTTGTGTGTGGGTTTAAAGGGCGCTAGTGCATTCCGCGGTATTTCCGGTGCATCCGCAGTTTGCCTAGTTTACGGGGTTTATTTTTCGCTTGCACTCCACCACCCGTTTTCGCTTGCCCCGGAGCGGGGCGGACGGGCGGGTTTTGGTCGGTTTTCGAGTACATCCCAAAAGCCAGCACGCAAATAGATTCTGACAGACAACACATGACTCTGTAGGTTGGGACCCAGAGTTGCTCGGTGTACGGCGCACGGCGCGCCGGATGTGATGTTTGTTGCTTTGCTGGTGGAGTGTGTAATTGCGCGTGTGGGGCGAGGGGAGGCTTCGGGATGTTATGGACTATTGAAAGGGCTAGTTAATGCTCATTTGCGTTCGGCTTCCGTTGGTGGATACGGCGCCTCACGTTGGTGATGCGTTTCTCTATGAGCTAAGGTACTAATTTGTTTGGTCATAGGTATGCACTGAGTGTAAGATAGTTTGCTCCAAAAGTTTGAGAAAGGTAAACATTACCTTTACAAAGATAAAAACTTTTACCATTGCCTACGCTAAAACGGACGTTGACATCATTTCTGTCGATGGATGAGATTTAAAGGGTTTTCCAGGAGTTCCCATAGCTGTGGGACACTTTATAGACCCTTTCTTACGTGAAATGAACTTAATGCAATGTGAATTGGACTCTCTTCTCTAGCACTCTTGTTGGACAATTCCAATAGGAATTTCCAAAGAGCTTGTCCAAAAAGGGTGCCATAGTGTTCGATGTCCAACGTATGAAGTTCCATTCCAATGTGAAAGAGTCTAGGAAGTGTCAAACAACTATGTCTAAACAACTGGAAAACCCTGTATTGTAAAAGTAAATGCTAGAGCCGATCATTATAATGATTCATTTTTATTCTAAATTATCTCATATGTTAAATGATTGGAACATAAATTTACAAAAATTATCAAAAACAGTTGTTTATTCTTATGTTTGCAGTTGCTTGACATTGGTTTCAGTTGGTTCTTACACTTGTTACATTTCGTTTTAATCATATTTATTTGATTTGGACTTTTTGTTTTTATTAAATGTTATTAGTTTTATTTTCACCTGAAAAACAAAGTTTTATGTTTCAGCTAAAACTTGAACAAAATATTCACTTTTTTAATAAAACTGAGCCTAATTGCATAAAATCTCTATTAGCTAATCAAACAAACTACTTTAATTTTTAAGTTTGTTTAAATATAATTCGAATTGTTTTGTTTACTTTGTTTTTATAACAGATAGTTCGAAAAACTTATGAATGCCCACTTGAAATATATTTTCGTATTTTTAGTCCTATTTCTGATCTTTCACTCCAACATGAGAAAATTGGCTATTTCCGAAAAAACCGACCTTTGCACTGTTTTGTTTTTAGCACCCGACGAAACACAGATCTGAGATTACGCAAACTTATCCGCTAGCCACGTACCGCGAGACAAATCAAACACATTCCACTCCATGATATCACTCGAACCACCACCGTGAGGGCGTCGAGTCTATCTAGGGCCTTCACTGTGCCGCATTTCAGGAATTATTACTTCGCGGAATGGAATTACCCACCACTTCGCCCCACACACCCCGCCTTTGGGGCGCAAATAATTGGAATTGTTTGGAATTTCCACAATTCCACCTGCACAATCCACACAGCGCACAGCGTCGTAAGTGCAGTCGGTCGTCGTCGTCGTCGTCGGCCGCCATAAAGTCCGTTGCTGCGTACGCGTGCTACCGCTCTACAGCGCCACGAGCTGCAATTGCAATTGCGCTGTGTTTGTGCGTGTTGGGGCGGATGGCGGTGACGGATGCAACCGATAACCTGTCCATTTTCTGCGGTGGCAGATTCATTAAAAATCGTCCAAAGGAATTGTCGCCGGTGTGTTTGGTGCTTCGTTAATGGCCTGTAAACAAACTCCACGCGCTGTTACCTCCACTTATACCCCCTTTTGTCAACCCACCAGCCATAATCTTGCCCCACTTGTGACCAGTGCGGGGCGTTTTTTTTTTTATCTTCGCAACCATCGGAATGTTGTCACCCCGTGGAGCGCGTTTACACCCCGGCCGTTATCCGTTCTGTCTGCACAGAGGGTGGGGATGGGGTGACGGCATCACAGTTCGGGATAGACTTGTTTGTTGCATCGTCCGGTCGACTTACCGCTCCGACGACGTACCTTTAACCCTGTTCTCCCTGTGTCCGCCATTTCCTTTCCGCCAAAACTGAAGCAAGGGGTGCGTTGTTTGTTTGCTTGAGCACGGGAAGGGAAGGAGCGGGTTTCATACAGCGGTGGCGCGGCAAGTGCAAGAGATCTTATTCGCTGATTTAAACGGATTCATTGGGGTCCGCGCGTGTGCAGTATTATTGCTCGCTGCACGCTTTTTGTTGATGCGTAAGCGGAAAGGATTGTGTGTCTGTCTGTGTGTGTGTGTCGTTGTTGTTTGTGTAATGCACCTTCCAATCCAGCGTTCCAAGGGCCGGGAGAAGGGGCCGGAGTGAACGAGAAGGCCGCATGTGCAATATGACGCTTTAATAAATTCCTGCAGCTGCAGTTTATGATGCTCTGTGTGCTGCTGCTGATCCGTTGTTTGCGTCTCCATCGTTCTGGAACGATCGCTTATAACCGCTTTTCGGCGGCATTGATTCGATTATTTGCGTATGTCGTTGTTTCTTATTGGGGTTTATCTTTTTTTTTGTTAAATATGTTTTTTTCTTCTATATTTATTGTTTATTTGAATTGTATATGTTGTTGACTTTTGTTTTCTTGTGTTTTTTTTTTATGTTTCTTTTGGACAGTATTAGTTTTGCAGTTGGTTTATATACGTTTATTAGTGTAAGGGGTCTTTCCCCGTTTTATTTACGTTTTTTTTTATCAATGTTATTGACTTCAATTTTTTCACTTTTGTGTTTCTTTTTGTCAACAGTAGTTTTATGAAGTATTTCAAAGCTTGTTTTATTTATCTTTATTTGTTTTGTTTTTTTGTTGATTCTCGTTTTATTTA
The DNA here is from genome assembly GCF_943734685.1 of Anopheles coluzzii. NCBI lineage: Eukaryota > Metazoa > Arthropoda > Insecta > Diptera > Culicidae > Anopheles > Anopheles coluzzii. Next base: position 19,317,925 of record NC_064671.1, on the reverse strand, counting down.
ATATTTTCTTACTATAACTGACAGCTACCTTCATGTTTTGATTTGCTTACATAACGTTAATTAGATTTTATACAAAACCACTTTTACGTAAAAACTTTTTAAAAAAAGTAGTTGATGTATTTTCTTATTTAGTATTGAGTTGTACTAAATTGAAATACAAAATCAAATTTAAACATTTATTCCTTAAACCAGTCCAATAGCACAAATTATTATTTATTTAAATTCGTTCTGTATGCCTTTCGAACCAATTATTCGTGCATGCTGAGCACTAAGTTATAATTTTCATTCTGCTTGAAGCAAACGCTCTGCAGCATGTTTGTATAAACCGAAACGGCCGCAAAACCACAAACCGATTAACAATTAGCTCTCCGCGTGTGTTTGTGTGTGTGTTGTCGAGAGCGTTGATCGCTAAAATCAACTCGCGGCCGCCGTGGCGCTCCTTCCCGCTGGGACGTCCGCTTATCTTGCCCACACACACACACACATGCGATCCTTATCAGGCTCTGGTGGGCTGTTTTTGCTCGCAAACAAAACCCGACCGTTGCTGCGGTTTCGTCCGCGGCAAAAGGTCAGCTTAAACCTTTGAAAGCAAAACAACAACGCCCGTGTCCTGTGTAGTGATGGGTAAAGTTGGCAAAAATCCGGAGTCGACTCCGATCCGATTCCGATAAATTCGGAATCGACTCCGGAAGGTAGGTCCGCGCTTCAATATCCGGAGTCGCCCGGAGTCGCCCGGAGTCGCCCGGAGTCGGAGTCATCCGGAGTCATCCGGAGTCGTTCGGAGTCGTTAGGAGTCGTCCGGAGTCGCCCGGAGTCGGAGTCGTCCGGAGTCATTCGGAGTCGTCCGGAGTCGTTCGGAGTCGTTCGGAGTCGTCGGAGTCGTCCGGAGTCGCCCGGAGTCGGAGTCGTCCGGAGTCGTTCGGAGTCGTTCGGAGTCGTCCGGAGTCGTTCGGAGTCGTTCGGAGTCGTCCGGAGTCGTCCGGAGTCGGAGTCGTTCGGAGTCGTTCGGAGTCGTCGACTCCGGACGACTCCGGTCGACTCCGGACGACTCCGAACGACTCCGTCTCCGGGCGGATTTAGTGGTTCCATTTTGCCGGAGTCGGAATCGGACTAACAATAGTCGGAGTCGGATCGGAGTCGTGGGTGCGCTCCATACAGCACATCACTAGTCCTGTGCGCCACCATCACCCTCGGGCTGGGCTTCTTCATCCACACCAACACCACACCACCACTTATCAGATCATGTCCATTCGGAATGCGTGAAATCCGGCAGGTTTGCGCGCTCCCCCTTTTGGTTGTGCCCTTTGCCTTCCGCCTACCACCCGTGAATTTCGTACCAAACGACAATATAATCACTCTATTACACCCGTGCGTCACGGGTGGTGGGGCCGGCCGGTGCTCGTATCGGGAGAGAGCGATGTGCGATTGCTCTGGCCAGCAAATAGCAGCAGCAGCGGCACGTAAAGTGTGATCTACTCTAGTAGGGTTTTTTTTTAGCTCTCTTTTCTCTGCTTGCTACTTGTCCTGCTCCTCCCCGCGTAATCCCGCGTTGTCCACCTTTTTGTGGTTGTTTTCACAAAGCTTTGCGCACTCTGTCCGAAGGGAGAGAGGAGAAAAACCCATCACACACAGTAACACACACACACACACACACACAGCCGCACCGTTTGCGCACTAATCGCTGAACCGGATCTGTGTGGCGCCTCGGACGCCGATTGAAACTCATTAGAACAATTAAGATTGATCGATAAAGCTTCCCCCGGCCGGTTGGTGATGGTGTTGGTGGTAGTGTTAGCAGAAAGAGAGGAGCCAAAGTCGAAGGGGGGGTTTTCCCGACCAAACTGAGCGTGAACGACGCCGATAGAATAGAGCACGAAAGCAATGGGGGTTGAACGAGAGCATATCCATGACCGGCAAAGGTGTTGTTGTGTGTGTGCGGTTGAATCCGGCGTATGTGGAGCAGCAGGTGCAGCCGAGTGTGCAATGATGTGCATCGTCTGGTGCACCCGGCTGGTGGTGGTGCATTCTTGTGGAAAACATTGTTGTAAAGAAAGAAGGAGGGGAAGACTTGGAAGGAAACGACGAACCCCTGTGTTTCCCCGTATGGCAGTGAAGTGTTGTAATTAATGAGTTTGTGTCTAGCAAAGTGATGGGTTTAAAATGTTACGTACCAAAAAAAAAGAAAAAGAGCGGCCGTTTATAGTTCACTGGCTGTGATAGGTCAGTGGTAGTAGATTGGGTAAAGGTTAAAAGGGAGCTATTTCCATAAGTTCTTTATTTTTTTTTTGGTCGAAGAATCACCCATTTTCCATGCCATTACATAGACAGCAGATATTCCGATTGTGCACGTGCAACGTCATTCGGAACGCCCGTCCCTTCATTGACGTTATGCACTTTATCTTTCTTGTTCTTTCTGCCTTTGCCAACGTTACTCCAATTTTAAACCAAATTCCAGTAAATTAGCTGTCCTGCAACCCTTTTGGCCTTTTCTCACCGTACGGCGCGCGGGGGGGGGGGCGCTCCATCTTTCAAACCCACGAAGGCGTGACACAAATGGGCAGTACCGTTTTAATTAGGGCCACCAATTTTGTGGCTGCTCTGCTGCAAGGTAATAGGCGTGAGCGTAATAAATAAACGTTAAATCAATGAGCCCGATTGCATGAGTGGGTCAAAGCGGTAATGGTTTTGGGGCGAGGGGCGGCAAGCACTTTTCCATGTGCTATTAATTGCAGATGTGTTTTAGAGCAGGGCGGAGGTGAATTCCGCTCGCTTGATTTAGTTTTAATGTTTAAGGGTGCATCCACATTCCTCTAAATCACGCATTTTTTGCTCCATCGTGTGCAGTTAATTGTGGAATTTTAATAATTTTAACGACTTCCCCGAAAAAAAGGTTCCTGCGCAGCGTTAAAAGCGCTTAAATTAATACATTATAGAATTGCGGTATCAATGCATCAACTCACTCTCCACCATCATCGCACCCCATGTTTAGAAGAAGCATTTTCCCATATTTCATCGTACCCTCACGGCGTGGTTGGGGGCTTTCGAGCTCGAACCCACTTCGACCAAGTTCGCGACCACTCAAACACTAGCACCACCCGTCGATACACATATATCATTAATCAAAAGTCACGTTGTACTTTTTTTTCTCTCCCGTCCAATAACCACCACACAACCACTCCTCCCGCGTCCTCCCTCTAGGTGTGTATTTTTGCAACATTAAACTGCAACTGAGATGCACCAACGTGCGCGCGCCCGACTGCAACAATGTTGTGCTGGAGCTCCAGCTGCGCGCCACACATAAGGCATCAATTCGACATGCTGGCTACCGACGCTCGAGCAGCATTTATCATTGGCCGCCGGCCACTCTCCACCGCCCGGACCTACACCCACCACGTGTCTTCCAATGTGTGCACACACACACACACCCGGATATGAGTGTGTGAACGATGCGGTGCTAAAGTGTGAACAGACACCGCTTCATTAGTCGCGGTTGTTTTCCTACGTTAGTTCTGTGTGTATGCTCTTTTTTTCTGTGTGTGTGTGCTGTATTTTGTTGGGTACTAAGTCCTCGGGCGTTTAATGTACAATCCTGCCCGCTCTTGCCCCCCTATTCGGAAACCATGTGTAGCAACAAATTCGAGAACGTTGAAGCGCCCCGTATGTGAGCAGAATTTATGCTCTGCCCCCGCGGGTGATCAGCGCGCCCGCGAACGGTATTCCGTTTGAAGTCAGCTCGCAGCAGTGGTTTAGCACGGGGGGTTTTGCCTACTAAAGCCTTTCCCAAACGATCAAAAACAGGGGGTAGAGGAAGGAGCCTGGACCTCTCTCTCTCTGCCACCTTTTCTTCTAATGTTTGAGGGGGTTTTCAGCAGACAGCATTGAGCATTCTCGCGCGGTGCAGCCGGCGCGCGGGTTAAGAATTTTTGGAATCGTAAAATCGAAAACCAACCAAAACTGTCTGTCTTCGCGGTGTACCAACCGAAAGATCTTTGCTGCTCGCGCGCGTGTGTACGATCGGTTTGATGAGTCGCTCATAAAACAAAATCGCGTTTGCGTGAGCGCGCGCGCGCGATGCGGGCTACGACAGGGCCCGGCATGAATTATGATTGCGGAACACGGTCGCCTTTTGCCGGGCCCGTGCGTCTGTGTTATACACCTTGTCCCGAAATTTAAGAAATGATCTGAAGCTGAGAAGGCCTAAACAGCTGCATTTTCAAACAGTGCGTGTAACCCCGCAAGAGAGGGACAGAGAGAGGGTGTTACGAGAGGGATTTGTTGGAATCACTTAATTAGAATATCAATTTGTCAGGCTGTTTTCGCTTTTGTCACGCCGTGAGTTTAAGTACCATTCCTGCGACCCGTGCTATGGTAGTGGGAGAGGAAGGGTTTAATTTAAAGACCCAGCCACTGCTAGAAAACCGCTGGGGACTGGTAATTTATGGCATTCTTCCTGTTGACTCTACAACACCCAAGCTGTACGTGATGTTCATGCCTTTGGACGGTCTTTCGGAGGTGAATCCTCGTCTTTCCTTTCTTTCTGTCAAAGGAGATCGAAAATTGGAATCAAATCAACCAACTTATTGGTTGCTACAAACATCATTAAAGAAGATTTGGATATACGTTGGATGGGTCTTATTAAGATCCCATTGCTTCATTTCCGGTGAGTTGATTCTTCCGAGAGTTTGTCTGGCTAATGATCCTGTCTACATATATCCTGTATGATATGTCTCATTACCGGTGCATCTCGTCCGTTTGAAAGCATCTCCAGTGTGTGGTATAAGGAATTTCCCCATTCGGTGAATGTCTCATTAGTCTCACTACCTATCGATGACTTACTACTTGAAGTTTCAGATATTTTTTCTTCTGCTTCTGTCGGATCTTTATCATTGAATGCTCCAAGATGCTCCAAATGAAGCGGAAACAAAATAATGAGCTCACATTGACTGGGAGGGAAATTTGAAAGAACTTGGGAAAGGAAATTATTTGCATCCTTGAAAACCCTGGCTGTGACACAAACGAAAAGGCTCATTACTACATCGCGCACTGATTCGTTGGACGATGAATGCAATCGGTAATAGGTACAGCAATTTACAGTCCTGAAAAGAACTTCGATCCTAGAGACTATTTTCCGACCGTTCGGTTCCTTCCCATCCTTACATTCTGTGATTACCATAATGAAGTTTTCGTATTTGACGCCCCGAGCAAACACGCTCGCGCGAATGTTAAGTGATATGTTTTCCCACTGTCAAACTGTGTTGTGCGCTGTCGTCGTCCACCGGTTCTGTGGGTCTGTGATCTAAATATCCTCCCCCTTTTTTTGTTCCTCGCCTATCCTCCAGGGGCACCAAGAACGGGCGAACCGTGTAATAGCTTCTCTCCCACAGCTCGGGTGGGCGCGACCAAACGCCTAAACGAATTTGGCCACGTGGCGTCTGGTCGGGAGGGTTCAGCATTGTTCCAACACACGATGCTAACGAGGGCGAAGATGGTGCGCCCCAAAACGGAAGCTTGCAGGGCGGGGGTGGCTGATGATGGTGTTTTAACAGAAAACACTGTAGCCGTGTTGACATACGAAGAGCAACCATCCGGAGGAGGCCGCGCGGTTAGGCACTAACAAAACATATTCATTGATTCACGTGCCCATGGACATACACACCCAGCGCCACGCTGGGTGTCCTCGTCCAGTTTCGCAGGACGATGCCGCCGACGCCAACGACAACAACAGCGACGGGTTTGGGAATAATATTTACTTACCAAACCCACCACTTGAGCTCCGAGGCTTCCGATGCCCTTTACTACAGACACTCGAAAGGGTGCCATTCGGGTTGGGGCATCTCGACCAAGTCAAAACGGAGCTGGGAATTTGCCCGTTATTCTCTCTCTCTCTCGCGCGCTCTCCTCCAACGCCCCAACTTTCTCGCTTTGATCTTTGAGAGGGTGTCCTTTTTGATTTGGCGTAACAGTGGCGCGCTGCCCACCCATAACTCCCTCCGCCCAAACGCTATCATAACAGATTTATGATAATTTATATATTATTGTTTGCGCTTCCGATCAGACCCCGGGCGCAAGTTTCGGGTCCGGCTGGTTCATGTCCTTTCTGCCAATGAATGCCGTTTTGCACGATTCTCCTCGTTCAATGTACATCACCCTGCGCAAACAGAACCCCAGTGTGGGCGCGTTTGGCGTGGGTGTGGTGATGGTTTCCCGCCCGATGCTCTCTGCATCATCCCTGTGCCGAGTGAGGACGCGGCGCGTTGTGGATTTTTCTACGATCGGGTGCGTGGGTTGGAAAATTTTAAAATCCTTCAGACGTTTGTGGTTGGACTGTTTTGTGCTTTTATTTTGCTTGATTTTTGGGATGGCTAGGATTGCGGCTAGTGAATTTACACAGGGATTTGGTTTCGTTTTTTTGCTGTAAGTGTATGCATTTTAAGGGATGGTGATGAATTTGAATCGTTTGATCTTTCATTATTTGATAAAAGGGGTGATAGATGTTGAAGCTTTTATTAGCATGGGATGAGCTTTTAATTTGTTAAAGACGGAAAATGAAGATTGGTTTTTGATATGGTTTCATAAATATTCATTTCACAAATATTGTAGACACAACGTTACGTCTTTATGTATTTTGATTATTTTTTAACATATTCGATCTTAAATTATATGGTAGAATGGTGAGATTGATTATGTATTATAAATTTAAACCATGCATTTGTGTGACATTGAAATTATTTCATTTATTTTATAAAGCTTTAGCTTATTTCCTTTTTTTTAATGAAACTTTTCAACACTTTCCCTAAAAAAGCCTCTAAATTGTCCCCATCTTCTCCTCGTACGAAGTGCAGTTGAGTCTTCAAGAGCCTTCAATTCAAACGAACTCACGCTAAGAGACACATTCTTTAATAAATAGGTAAAAGAAGTTTGAAGTAGTTCCAAAACCTTATGCACTCATTTGCTTCCTGCTGATCGATCCAAAAAAGAAAAGCTTACTCCAATAGAGCGAAACATAGACCGGAGCGTATCAGCAGACGGTGAGGTTGACTAATTCAATTGAGTCATGCTCGAGGTAAAGGTTTTAGCTGCAGCAACTATTAATTGGAGTACCATCGGTAAGGAGCTCTTTTACCGTTTTTCTAACTCAAGCTTTTCATTTTCGCTGTGGTTGATGTTGCTTTACACCATGGAGCATGAATTTTCAGCAGATGAATAGGTGACGGGTTTTTCTTGCTCCATATCCTTTTACCAACGCGACACCGCCGTCTGCCCGTGTGTGTGTGAATGTTGGTTGACTTTTGCATTGTAAATCCAGGTGGTTGACAGCTCGAGCTCGAGTCGTACCAAAAACTCTGTATCTCATTTAGACACGAGTACACAAGTTTGATGGGTAGGATGGGAGCTTTAATGCTATGAAGAATGAAACACGTGTATGTGCTGTGTTGTGCAATTACCAGACACGGTAAGGCTCTGCCACGCTTTCGATCGTTTAGACACGTACCGCGTATTAAGCTGTAACTGCCAAATCTAGTTTAGAAAGAGTTGTGCAGTTGCTCCTTGAGTGCACATGAATTGGTCTGAAGAGTTTCATACAGGGGGGAGGGGGAAAAACTGTTCTGCAGCAAAGAAACACAAGTGTCGTTGTTTAACTGGAGCAGCTGCTGCTTTCGTGAAGAGCTCTATCACATTAGTTGTTCTTTTGGTTTTTGGAACGAACTCCGTAACGAAGATTTGAAGTATCATCTGGTGTACTATTTGAAACACTTTGCAAATGAGCAATACATTAGTTGAATTGGTTGAATTAATTGAATTAGTTTTTGCAACAGCAATGTTTGAATTGAATTCTGCACAATAATATGCCGTGTTTATGTGTCGATTTGATAATGATCCTGATAATGATTGCTCCTCCGGATGAATCCAGCTCTATACTTCCGTCTTTAATGTCTCCCTATCTAGGATATAAATACAGACATAAAACCCCTGTCTTCGAATACAAAATGAATAGAATACACTCAGCTCGCTCCACAACCCGCAGCCCGTCACTCGGCCTAAGTATGTGTTTCGTTTCTCCGTGTGCGCCTGCAATGCGGTGGTGACTTCAACGAGACCTGCAAGCGTCGTGCGTCTCGCGGCTCCCTTGGTTTAGTAGTAGTAGCATGGCGAAAGATATATGTGGGACGCTTTTTGGGCTCCACCGTTCTTGTTCCCACCACACCACGCGCGATTTGAATTCCCGTGAGCCCCCTTTCGGTTCGGCAAGCTGCTGCTACAAACTCGTGCTGCCTGTGTCTTTCTGGCTCTTTGCTTGCCTTTCGTCGCCGAGAGTCACCTCCTGGGTTGATGCTCTCGGTGGCTTCTTAGTCGGAAGATGATTTGCTGCTGCTGCTTCTGATGCTTCTGCTGCCGGTAAATGCCGCGTTACCGTAGCCCTTTTTTTATTGGCATCCCTCTGTGCCTCTCCGAACCAAGCAGGAGGCGCAGGATTGGGTTGTTGCTTGGACCGTTTTTCGCCAAGCGTGTTCGCCAAAACCTGCAGGGCACAACAGCGGTCTCGGAGGTATACGGGAATTCTTGATTCTGTCTTCCACAGTCGTTTAGTAGAATACAGCAAGGGAAAAAAGGCAACAGCAACGGCACAAGATTTTGCTTGACCGCCACGTTCCGTTCCCATGGTGGGCGCTTTCTTCATGGATCTCAGCCATGTATTGGCGCGAGTATGTTTTATGTTTTCGATTGTGCCGACATTCCTTTACTCCCGGGCTGACTATCTCTCTCTTTTTATCCAATTTCTTTTGCTCTCGTTATGCTAGTGTATGTGTTTAAGGCTTCTTGTTCTGTTATTTCCTCGCTGTGTTTTGTATCATTTTTTTTTTGCGTCTTGTTTTCATCGCTACAAGTCCTCCTACTCTCTCTCTCTGTCTCTCTGTTTGGCCCGGTTCGCTCAATCAGGCTTATGCTGCTGCCATGGAAAGTGTGTGTGTATGTGTTTTTTGTTATTTTATTTATTTCGCTGTTTACTTATTTATGGTGTGTCGCTTTTACGGCCATTGCGATTGGCTTTATACCTACCTTCCGGGCGGTCCCTTCCTCCCGTGTCTTTCACAGGCTCCCGCTTTTCCACCTTATGTAGCAGATCTTGGGAGTTGGTGTATCCTCGCGCAACAACCCATTGCAGGCGCAGGTATATTTATATCTCTTTTCTCTTGGCATCCCTCGCTCCCTCTCTCTCTATGTATCTTGGGCCGTTTCAGTGAATTTGTCGCCACTGGTCGCCACGGCGGTGAAGGTGGTGGAAGCATATCGGGATGCTGATGCCGTCTTGGTGATTGTTCCCTTTCCTTGGCTTTTTCTTGTAAAATGGTCAGTAAAACTCAGCCCTTCTTCCTGGATCACTTTGTCAACGCGTGTGGGTCGATGTTCTTAACCCACACACATCCGTCTTGGGATTGCAGAAGTAGCTAGGAGTTGTTTGTATCGGTTAGCTATATCTGTCGCACTCTTGCTGTGGATGCTTGCCGTGGAACCCAATTACCACTCGAACGAAATTTTACCTAAGGCCCCGATCGAAGGTTGGTGTCTTCTCCGCATGCTTGCCTTGACTTGGTTGTGTTGTGGAACGGCTTTAGCAGCGCGTCTTCTTGCAATTTCAACCGATTGCGATGATCAATACTGAATGGATGTTGAGCTTGGACCGAATCGATTGAATACATTCATTCTTAAAAGATATCTTGTTTTCGTATTCCACATTGAAGTATTGTACTAGTTTTGATACTTTTGCTCTGCAAAAATCTGAATTATTGTAATCAATTTGAAATCTCTTGAGTTGCGTTGAAATGCATTTGTCGCCGCGGCAGAAAGATGCCGAGATTTTGCTCCCCCCCCAACCCAACCTCCATAAATGGGCAAAATATGCGGAGCCACCGAACATATTATGTTCCCTCCATTTTGGCGTGTACGAAGTTTGTTTTTCTTTTTCTGCTTTCGCTTTGCTCGCAAACAAGATCATGAACGATAATGATGGTGGCGGTGGTGACTGTTCGGGGTAAAGGGACACCAGCCCCAACACGATTCGATGTAAATAAAGCAAGCAAAATTGGATCTCGCGGAGCGGAATCGAAAGACACAGTGCGACGTTGTAGCCGCTGCGACGCGCTTGGAATGTTTCTGCGTGCTGTTTGTTGTTTTTGCGCGTGCTCTCGTGTGTGTGTGTGTACGTCTGTGTTTTGTTTTCGGCACAACGAACTTCAAACAAACTTCCCGCCGCAATGTAACGGCACGCAGCACACGGGCACGCACAACAGAACCCCAACCCAGAAAGTGCGGGGGGTTGTGCATCCAGCATCCTTTTGCTCCTCGTGTGCGTTTTCGGTGCACTGCAGCGAAAGACCAGGAAAGGTGGACACAAATTCCAGGCTGCGATTTGTGTGTGTGTGTGATCGGTTAAAAACAAAAATAAAGAGTGCAGCAGCGACGATGCCGCGACGCACTTTCAAACCTTTCACTTGTGTTGGACCCTCGTTGTGTCCCTACTTTCACGCGTTCGTTTGCGCGCGCGCGATCGCTCGTTCGCTCGCTCTTCCCAGGATATGCGCACCGCGCTGTAATGGAGCCCTGTTTGGGTGGGCTTCAATAATGGTGGTGCCGGTGTTGGCCGTCGCCGCCCAGAGGGAAATGTTGTATTATTATTTCGTTCCTTCGGTGCGCCCGTCAGTGAATTGAGAACGGCGAAGAGTGCGATTGGAATGTGCTTGATTTTGGAATTGGGTCTTGCAATGGTTTGATGTCTACGTAAGGGTCTTTGTGTTGGTAGTGGATAAGGGATTTGTTCAACGAAAGATCAGTTCTAGGAGCTCATCTAGTTGATAGTCACCATGAGTGAGATCTCCATGAAGAGTTGTTCCAAGATTTGGCTCTTTGTCGGAGACTTAAGTCCTACATGTGAGAATGAAGTTCTTGAAGTTCATTTTGATAATTCTTACATAATCTGCAGATGATCAACATCTCCACAACTTTTTGAGATGAAATGTATGCATCATTAGAAGATCTACAGAAATTGATGGGGTCATGACAATTAGAAGTTTGAGATACTATGGATTCTGAAGACATCCCAACGATCTAAAGATTCGAGAGCTAAAATGGTAAGTAATTCATTTATGGGTCTGAAGGTCCTAGCGCCTAATTCTGAAGGTCCTAGGTTGTCTGAAGATGTCAAAGGTTTAAATACTTGAGATCTTCTAGCTTTTGTTCTTCAGGTCTCACGACTTAAATCTTGCAGATATACCTTTTACGAGGATTTAGGCTTGAACTTCGTATCCAAAGATGATTACAGATAAACGCGAGGAAAGTGAATTTGGATCGTACACTTGGTTCTTAGAACTTAGATCTAGCATTTATGATTATTTTTTTATACATGAAATTGGTGTAATTTCGTACTTCTTGCAATGTCTTGTTAATTTCTAAACATTTTTAGAATCTTTTAACATTTTTTGTCGCTTGAATGATTCACTTCAGACGGTTGCAGTTTGCTATAAAACACACTGTGCATTCTTCCAGTGGCGGTGGCGAACTCCAACACTGTATAACCTACTGACTGCAGTGCTGCAGTGTGTCCCCTCCAAGAGTGCTGCTCAAAGTCGAAGAACCAGTAGCATATTGCCGTGTAAGGTCTGATGAACCCCCTTTACCCCGGTGGGGAACACACCAGCTACAAGGGGGAAAGATACGGAAAACCACATTCCACATCAGCATCAGCGATGCTCCCTTAGCAGCGACACACATAAATGGGCGAGAATATAAATAATAAAAAAAACAACATAATCCAGCACACAAACACACGCGCGTGTGCAAGCACCAGTGGTAAATGCGATCGCGCGCTCCTTTCGATCGCGAACGGCAAAGACGATAAAGTGACAAGAGAGAACACACCTCTCCTCCCAGGCGTTTTTTGTTGTCGTTGCGCCCCTTTGCTCCACTATGGCCTCGCGCGGAAGAAAAGGAAATGTGTATAGTCGTGCACTCTCTTTCTCCTCTCTCTCTATCTCTCTGTCTGTGTCTCTGCTGCATTCCAAAGTGCATGTGCATTTGCATCCCACTCACCTACTCCCTCCCCGCCGAGGGTGTGTTTGTTTTATTCAGCTTTTGGCCGTGCGTGTCATTGCAACGACGCGCGCTCCCGTCCAGCTTCTTTCCATACTTTCCCATTTCTCCAATCATCCCGTGCAAGCTTGAATTTCCTTCCCGATTGTCAACCGCACCAATATAACAACGGTGCAAACATATATCTAACGTTCGCGTGTGTCTGTGTGTGCCTGTCCGCGAGTTGATCTTGCTCGTTTGCTTTGCGGGGTGGAGAAGGTTTGGTGAAGCAATGTGGAGAACCTTCCCATCCGGACACAAGATCCCGCGAAGGGAAAGGTACCACAATCGACTCAATGTCGCAGAGACGAGAAGACGGAAGCGGCGGGGGATGGCGGTTGATACAAGGCAGGCGTTGAGAAATCGGAGTAAGTGACGAGAAATTCCGCGCGGCTGTGGAATGCGCTTGCGAAATTCATCTCTCACTCCTGCATCAGCAGCTTTGCGCGCGCGTTTCGGGAAGTTTCGCGAAAATCTCAGACACAGCAAGACGCAAGATTCTTGACCCCACCCGGACGCGTCGTGTCCGGACGTGTGGGTGGGGCGGAGGAAGTACAACACGGGGATAAGTTGTCGCAAGGAATATTACAGACCGTGTCGCCGCTTGTTTGGGACAGTTTTGCTTTCCAATAATGTCCAGAACCTGACAGTTATGCTGCGCCTTAACTGCGCACTTTATTGGCCTGTGAGGCTCTTGGGGACGGCGGTGCATTGGCAGTTGGGGAGGCAGTTTTCAAACGGAAATCTATTTGAATTTTTCACATTTTTTCCAAACGATAGCGGCGTCGAGTGCTGCTTGCTTGCTGGGTTGGAAAAGTTTAGCCAATGACGATTGGCAGCCGGCATTGGAGTTTGCATTTTTATTGTCACGCAGAAATGCATTTATTGGAATAGTATAGCCGCCTGTCGTCGGTATGTCATAACATGTCGTTTGCTTATTGGATGCTTATTGGATGCTTTGCCTTGTGGGGCGTTTATTTGCAAGCAAGCATAGTTTTGCTATTAGAAAGTAGTATTTTTAATATATTCTAATAATGTTTTTGTTCCCCCAATTTCTTATCACAACAAAATTCCGGTTTTGTCTCAATACCAAATCTCAACCTGCACATTTCGATTGTGTCACCCAGCAGCGAAACGAACTCTCGAACCAAGCGGCACACGCGGGAGAATGGCACCGAAGCGAAGAGTTGTGGATAGTTTATTGCGTACCGCCAATAAAAATGCCAAACATACTGATAATTGATTTTTGCTTCAAGCACCGCAGAGCGCGCACCGTTCGCGGTTTGTTGCGATTTTCTTTGCGTACTCCTTTCGTGTCCTTTGGTGGCTTTCTTTACTGTTTTCTTTTTGTGTTTTGTGTTTGTTGTGGAGCTTCCGCCGCAAACATACTGATTGTGATCAATTTTTATGAGCGAACTGTGACTTCTGTTATTTTCTTGGCCCTGCGCTTCTCCTTGCTTTGCGATAGGTTGTGCAGAGGCGCAAGTGTTTATAAATTTACTCACAGCGCGCACACACACACACAGGCTTTTTGGTGGTCACGTGGGATCGTTTTTTATTTTGTTTTTGCGCAGGCAAGAGGCAATAATTTTGCATGAAAAATTGTCCAAACGAGCCATGCGTACCCCAACTGGGAACTGGGTAGAAAGTAACGAAATTATTGATTATTCACTCGTACTTCACATTATGCTGCAATGGTATAACATCCTTTAGGACTGTTTTGCTGGTCAAAAATAAATTTAATAAGGTTTTGATTGCTTTTTAATTTCACTACATTCCATCAGTATGATTTTCGACCATATAAATTTGTCAATCTGGTAGTATAAACGTAACTCTTGCTACAGAATCTTTCGAAAAGCATTCAAATAAATACACAAAATGTTGAAAATCATCTTGCTAAAGTAAAAGATCATTCCGCAAAGACAGAACTAGTCAACGATTTAAATTCAAATCAAATCTTGTGAAAACAATAAATCCAGCAAAAAGGCTCAATTGTTGACAATTTAAATTTAAAAATAGTTCAACTTCCTGCTTACATAAATTCTTCAACGTATTGCGAATTTTACTTCTCAATCCTTCATTGCACTTCCGCACAACACGCAATAAGTCATCCCGTACCCCTTAGCAACGCTCGAGACACTACGCGGCTCCGTTCGTAGATTTGCCTTTTATTAAAATTAATTTTACGCTTCGCTTTTCCAACACACCACCCTTTGCTGCTGCTGCTCAAAAAGCACAACGCCGGAAACACCCCGTTGGTCGAAATTGGCACAATTTTCCCTTTCTCCAATGGTGTGTGTGTGTTTGTGTGTGTGCGTCTATTGTTTAGAGTTGAACGAGCCGAACGAGTTTCCCTTTCCGGTGGCGACAATCGAGCCCTCCACACTTGAGGGTGCTTGAAAACTGCTCCATTTCGGGTGCGCTCGCGTCGTTTGCCGATTTGATTAGTTTTCCTATTGTGCTGTGAGACCACCACCCGCCCCCTTTCGTGGAAATAGAAAAGTGTATTGGGGGGAGGATCCAGGGCAAGGCGAAGGTTTCCATAGCTATTTATTAAATCATTGGCCTTTCGAAGCCTTGGCAAGGCTCTTTTGCTGCTGCTGCTGCCACTTGAAATGCGACTCATCGTCGTGACAAATATAAGAAAGAAGCGACGAGAGTGCGTGTGTCCCTTCCCGAGCATTGCCTCCTTTGCGCTTTAGCGAAGCGGACCGACCCGGTTTCGCGCAAAGAACAACCACCCTTTTCTACCGCCATGTCCATGGCGCTTTTGTGTTTATGCTCGGGGTGGTAGGTGCCACTCATCGGATGTTCACTATGATGCTTCGGCAGTGCGTTTATGTCACTTTTATTGGCCGAAAAGAATGAATAAAAAATGTTCTGCTGCTGCCTGCCGCTGCACGCTTGTCATTTTCCTCGGTCACCCTTTTTTCCAACCACCAGCAGGAGGAGGGGAGGAACACAAGCTTCAATTCGGTGTGAGTGAGTGGGTTTTGGTTTTATTTACGGGTGCGCGCTACTCGTCCTTTCCTTCTTTGATTTTCCAACAAAGGGGAAAAACAAACACACTAAAACTATAACCTCTGCTAGCTCTGGCTCTGCCCTCCACTACTGCTCGCATAGAAATTCCGTATTTATAATGTCTCAATAAATTACTATTATTTTCCACAGTGGCAGCAGAGCATGCTCCTCCGTCCGTTCTTCGCTTTGTATCACTTTTTGGGTTTTGTTTCGGTAAGGTTGTCATCAAGTCGCGATGGTTTTTCGGTGCCGTTTCTGGTTTCTCACCTCACCATATACTCTTGTAGTGGCACGCGCATGTGTCTGTGTGTGTGTTTATGTTATGGGTCCACTGTAACACTGTGCAAAACGAACAGTTTCCGTTCCACACAGCGAGGTCCTTAAACGGATATGATTTACGCGTGCGGCCTCCGCGGTTCGGAGGACATTTTATTGCACTCACATACCCTCACACACACACACACACACACACACACACACACACACACACACACACACACACACACACACACACACACACACACAATGTGCTGCAAATAAAATCCCTCCTTTCAGGGCGCATCGTCGGACCGAGGAGGGAGGGAGTTGGCAAAAGCATTGGCCCAAGCGGCGAACCTCCTACCCAAACCTGTGAGGAGTAAAAATAAAACTTCAACCAGCGAAATGGGTTTAGTGTGTGGAGTGTGGAGGCACGTTGTGCCGGTTCGCTCTGGTTTATGACGCTTTAGTCGTTTTCCTGCCATCGAAGAATTGTTTATTGTGCTCGGATTATGGTAAACGTCTTTTCTAGTGGTTTATTTTATCGATTACGGATAGTTTATTGCACATCACAAAAGTTCGTCTTGGCTCGCGTTGGCGCGCGATGATGGGCTGGTTTTGCGGTTGTTGTGCTTCGCGCGTAACGGGGAGTCGATTTTGTTGTTTCGGTGTGCGCTCTCCTGACGGTAAACGATGCAAGGATGCACACGGGAAGCGTCTGGAGCAGTGTGGGAGACATGTTTTCCTTAATTCCTATGTCCTTGTACCGGTACGTCCAAAAATAGACTTTGACATAGAAGTTCTTGAATGAAACATTTACTCTGTTTTATTTCTAGTTGTCAAATTAAACTGTTTTAAATTGTGTGAGGTCGAACACAGAAGTCCGATGTTATATATTTGTTGTTGAATAAATGTCAATATTTGGTTTTGTTCATTGCAATTCTTCAAGTCATTGCATTTCATCAGCTAAACTGAATTACGAAGGAAATTTTGTCGAACAGTCATTCGGAATTCCGGAAATTCTAATTCAGACGGCCAATCCTCTCCAAAACAAGCCTGCCACCAGTAATTCTCATCCTCATAAACACATTTGGAAATTAGTCGTAAACAGTTTGTGGTGGGAACACCTTCTTGTCTTAACCTGCTGTGAATCCTCCAGGCCAGGCTACTTTCCGAACAGGCCGTAAAGCGTCTGTGCTGCACTCGGCTGGTGATTGTGAGGCTGCAGGTTCTGTAATCGAGGCGTCAATTAAACATACTTGTACGGCGTACCACAGATTCATCAGGTTGTGAACCAGGTCCTTCAAGAGTCGTAAAGGTTCTAGGTAGACCTCCCTTCGTGCTAAAGCACAAACCATCGGAATGTTGAACAACTTGACTTGACCAATTCCCACAAGCACTCCCTTGGCGGCAATCCTGGGCCTTATGAACAGACTCGGTCCGGTAAACGGCTTCGCCACGAAGGTGATGATGGGCCAGAGCCAAAAGCCAAGCACTATTCCCCAACCGGCCGGCAGGAGCATTTTCCTACAGCTAAGACGGAGTTACGATAAACACATTTAGCATTTCATAAATTGGGGAAGATATTCCACGGTCGATGTACTGTGAGGTTTATTTACCTTTTCCACTAAACATTTTAATGTTGTTTTAGATGAGTTGATTTTATTTCCAACCTCCAATCAACTTTAAACCCCTGTATGGCATGGTTTTATTCGCGGTAAGAAATTAACCAGCCTCACTTCAAATCGGAAGTGGTTCAGCGCGCACCGAGATGAAGTGATCGGTGTTCTGCCGTGGGCGATAATAATGGCAACACAGGCCGCTTTTGAACTCAAACTCCAAGAGAGCACTGTGCCATTCTCCTTCCTTTTCGTCTGCACGAATGTCCCTTGTGGGTGTTGTTTTTGGATTATTACGCAAAAAAAACAGAACGGCCTCAATATAAGGAACACGGTTCGCAACGGTGCAAAAGCGGCCTCTTTCTCGGCCTCGTTTGTGTACGATTTTGGGGTGTTTGTGTTTGTGTGTGTGTGTGTCTGCTCTGTAAAAGGATTTTTGGAGCACGGTTGATTATTTCATGTCCCAGCGACGCCTAAACAGACCATCGACCGGTTTTCGGGTGCCGGGTTGGGAGACCGGTGTAGCTTTCGCTTTATTAGCCCACGGGTTGCATACTGTTTGGTGTGGTGCATATGCTGCCGGGAATGGGGGGTTTTTTGGACAGGCCTGTTTTCCGGTACGTGTTGTGCTTTACAGTGCTGCTGTTGGTCACAGTTGACAAATGGGGTGCATTAAGAGCTTTCTTAAAAAGGAGAGTTAGTTTTTGGGTGCAAACAACATGTACAGAGTGGACCAGCAACTGGTACATGTTTGCTGTGTTGAATGTTGCACAAAATAAGATTTTTTTGTGATGCAAAACTTCTCAGTTTTATGATGATGATGTCATTTTATGTTGGTTTTCAGCCATTTAAATCTTTTGATTGAAAAAATATTATAAAACATCTAGAAACTAATGTTTCTGTATCTTTTCTCTCGTTTTAGGTATGTATTTGTCCTGCTCCACATAAGGCTTAAAACTAATACACGCAGCAAGATTCGCCACTCTGAAACCACGCTGCCAAAAACTGGAAGAATTGAGGCGAAACCTCACCGTATGATCGTTGACCACCAAACAACGAACGGACAGCCAAAAACGGTTGTATTTAACTATATGAGCTCATCTGCATGCAAAATTCGATCGATGATGATCATCAGGATAAATTTCGCGTAGCAAAAAACACACAAAACAAAAACCGCCACGCCAAGGAGAAAACTCAACCCGGAAGAATGTGTCGGGGCGCGACGTATCATATTTCGCTATCAGAGAAGAAACGAGACGTTCCCACGATCCTGCCAGTGGTGGTTACTGGCACACTGGGCGGCAGGGTACTGCCAAAACTGCGGATCATCTTCTGCCCGACACAACCGATGTCTTATGCGCTTGGATAAAAAGCGAAACCTTTAGAAAAAAGATCAAGCACAGACAATTTGTCTGTTTTCCCCCCCTCTATTGTGGACCTTGATTGATTGGATAGTGGCGATGATAATTTGAGCAATTGCTTTACACTGAAAGCTGCTCCATGTGTGTCTGTCTGTACCGCTTAAGTGTATGGAAGCATGTTGTTCGGGGAGGGGGTTGCTTTATCAGCAGCGCCATGCAAAGCTTTTTTCCTCTCACCGTAGTGCTGTAAATTATGCCGACTTTTTACACACAAACACACTGCGAAAGAGCAAACAACTTGCTGCTGCTGCTGCTGCTGCCCCGCTGTCAAACACATAAATCGCTCCAAGCTCGTCGTAGCAGCAGCAGCAGCTACTACTACTACAGCGTAATATTTCATTCGATTGCCGGCTTTGGTAATCGAGAATTTACTACGCTGGCGATTGTTTTACTCCGGTGGCCGTGGTGTGTTTGTTTGGCATGTAAGGCCAGGTTTACCTTTTTTTTATTTATTTATTTATCATAGCCAACCGCGATGCCTTCGGAGGGCATCCGGTAATAGGTCCACTTCAGCTTGGCCGGATTCGTGTTTCGTGTGTTTCGGCTCCTTCGCCTACTCGCGCAATCCCGTTCGCTTCCCGCTGGGTAGGCCACTTTCCATCCCCGTCCAACTGTGTGGCGACGGTGGGCGTTTTGGATTTCGAGTGGCGTGTGTGTGTGTGCGTGTGCGGAGAGCGCGGCTTTGGTCAATAAAAATGTAAAATGACAAATGATTATGGATTTGCCATTCCCATATCTGCCGGCTTGAATCCGGCCGGCCGGCCGGCCGGTGGTGGTGTCGGAATGATTTGTGTGATTAAGGTGACGATAAATCGCAGAATGAGAGCAGCGACTGGGGAGGGAGAAGCAAACGGGCTGTACAAAGAACAAGTAGCAAAATCAAACCAAACAGGTAGTGCGTGCGTCTGGCAGCCTGCACTCCGGAAGGTTTTTGCTTTTACCGAATTTTGTCACCCTAACCTTGGATTGGCACCTTCACCTTCACCTTCACCGGGGGTGAAGCCGGCCATTTGATCTTTTAGTGCTCCGGTGGACGTTCGAAATGTAAAGAGAAAAAAGGGCGTTTTTTGTTCTTGTTGGTGCGTCACCATTCTAATTCATCATGCTTTGCCCAAGATTATCCAGTGACGGGCAATGTTTACATCATTGAAACTTGCGTAAATTAGTTTATTGTGCGTGAGAGCGTCGATGCTGTATGTTTTGTTGTTGTTGTTGTTGCCTACAAGCCAGCGTCGTTGTAATTGAATACACTCCCTAAGTACGCCGTAAAATATGACGGTTAATCTTGATGTTCATAAATTTCCCCAAAAACAATTTATCACGGGGCGGTTTTTTTTCTGCTTCTTCACAACAACAAGCAATTGTTAAATCAATTCCCTGTTAGTGAGCATAAAAGTGTGTGGCAGCAAATGGGTGGGGGGGGGGGGGGCGCAGTACCTTTCGGTGGAGCCACATCCTCCAATAAAGGACAACGTATGATTAGTTGTTATGAAAGGGTTTTTTATGCGAGCAAGCAAGCTTTTTTCGACTTTTTTTCTGCACTGCTCTCCTCTCGATCGATTATAAAGGCGATCGACGGCGGCAAGTTGAACGATCGACGGTAATAAAAAGGGACGCGCTGGATGAAAAATCGATGCACACACGCGTGCAACGGACCAAATAAAAAAAACAAAAAACAAAAAAAGGGAAGGAAGGTGCATAAAGGTTGGCATCATAACAACAACATTACTGACGCCTCCCTCGGCAACCACAAGGGTCCGGGCAAACTATATATTGTGTCGTGTAATTGTGCATCGGGGCGGGAGAGAGAGAAGGAGCGAGTGAAACGGGGGAGAAGAAAAACAAGCGTAAAAAGGCCAACACACTCCACCCCAAAGCTTCCCCCCGCTTCGCGCGCGTGTATCATAAACGATCAAAACAAACCATTAACCTTCACCCCGGACCCTCTCGACGCGGGCTCTGATCATCACACCCGGGTGTGAAAGGAGAAGGGAGAGGTATTGGAAAGCGAAAAAAAAAAAAATCCCCCCGGCGGCAAAATAGCTTACACAAATACCGACCAGAACCGCGCTTTTGGGCCTTTTGGGGGAGGCATTAAAACGGTGGAATTTGCTAGTTAAAGGGCTGGCAGTGAAGGAGACAACAAAACACAGACAGAGAGAGTGAGAGAGTGAGAGAGAGACAGTGCACGGAAGGGCGAGAGCTTTTTTCGAGTGCCGTAAGGTATTCGGCTGGTTAGTTGGGCCTGAGAATTGGCCAAAACGCCCTCCCGCAATCCCGTGTGCATGCCGCCATGTGGGTCGTCTGTGTCCACCATCGAAAGGAGACCACCATCGAACCCGCCAAGACACGAACCGGGGTGCAATCATGTTACCTTGCCAGTATCGAGTGTCGAGGAATCGAAAGAATGAGAGAAAAAGAGAGAGAAGAGAGAGAAAAGGACAAGACGATCTCCTTCAGGTGATGCCGCAATGACTACGAAGCAGGCGAGCAAGCAAAAAAAAGTTTATACCCGCAAAAAAGGGCGGTCCTGCACAAGGGAGGGAGAGTTTTGATCATGGAGTAAATAAATTTAATATTAAGATGCAGGTTGCAACATTGTTGCAACGGGGCGGCAGCAGCAGCAACACTGCACGATTGAATTACCACCGCGTGCTCGTGTGAGCGATGATGGGAGTAGAGCAGAGAGAAGGAAGCACACGGTTGGCTGCGAATGATTTCCGTTGCCTTTCCCACCACTCCCAGTAGAGAGGGATAGTAGTGGTGGTGATGGTGGTGGAAGCGGCGGATAGTCCATGATCACCCCAAATTGATCCCCGCCAGCATAAGAGAGCGGCGGCGGCGGCGCTCCAACGGAAAGGGAGGCTATATGTGTACGTTGCGCCCGCTGCACGGAACGCATCACTGCACGGGCCTCGAGTCCTCCGCCAAAGCAGGAAGTTGAGCGCAGCGAATGCAGCGCAAGATTTACGAGGTTTGTGTTGCGCTGAAGGTGAGGGCTGTGAAAGTAGTGGGTTGGAAAAGCGCGCGAAATTTCCCTGCACTGCGCTCGGGAGGCGTAGCGCGCGATTTCCGCTCGCTTCGGCTCCGGTTCGTGACGAGTTGTAATCTCGCCCAAGTGTGTTTGCGTTTGCTGCTGCTGCTGCTGGTGCTGGTGCTGCCAGTGCCACAAGCGCTGGATTTCCTCGATATCTAGCTCGAGTGATCTCGCAAGGAGGGGGGGTTTGCATGTGCAAATCGTGTGCAAAAGCGCGCAACAGGAATTTTAATAAGCCATTGCCGTTTGATTATGAAATTAGCTGCAGCAGAGAGTCGAGGACGTCGATCGCGTCTTTTACTGCGAACTATTGGCAGACATAGCTGTAGCGCCGATAAGCGCGATACATTGTTGATGCAATGCCACCAGCCAGCATCCCCTTTCCCCCTTGTTGCATCAATCAAGGGCCAGTGCCATTAATATGCTTTGAAGCTTCCCGCGCTACAACTAGCAAATCGCGTTTGCAGAGTTTTGTAGAGCACATCGATCCATACACACATCACCCAAGGGGCGGCCATGGGAAACACGTTGGTGTGGCGCACACAATTCATCAAACCCTTCGACGAAACCTGGGACCGCGGGACGCACCGGAATGCGATTAAGATCGCACAACTCTCGCATGTATACGATCGCGCTGCCTATTCCCCGGCAATCATCATCTCATCTGCCAACGCTCGCGCCAACGTGACAGATATATGAGTTGCACTTTGCAGCCAGCCTGCAACGAGAGATGATCGAGACGAGATACTGACTGGCTTGCAAACACAACAACAACAACAACAGCAACGAGAGCCGTTCGTCTGACTAATTGAAGTGGCTTCTTGGCTTTCGCTCGAGTGCGAGGCCACATACACAAAAGCCGAGAACAACGTCTCCCCCCGCTGCTGCTGCTGCTGCAGCTTAAGAAGAAGGGGCTGTGTGGTGGAGTTTGGCTGATCGTTTCCTTACCGTGTCTCGTCCCCCGAAGTCCCCCAAAGGAAGTACCCAAAGCCGCGGGAGTAGGTCCGGGAGATCAGAGAGTGTCTGTGTTTGCTAAGTGATGTTTTTACTGCGTGTAACATGAGCACGACGGCCGTACCACCGCAACTCCTCCTCCATGTTGCCCTCTCTCGGTGCAAAATCGTTGCAACAATGTTGCTCCAGCGTGTGTTTGTAGACACCACCATTCGGGTCGAGCGAAACGGCATTGTCTGTGGCACTTGGGCGATGATCCTCACTACTACGGTATGGAGGTGTCAGGATGATGGGAGTTTTTTTTATGTTTTGTACAGGATTTTCCCAAGCCGTGGGATTGCTCCTCGAGTGTGTTAGCGGTGCACTCAGGTGGAACATTACAAATGACAAGCGGCCCTGGCGCGCGGGCCTGTCATTTGTTCGCATCGGCACAGGCTAAAAAAAGGCACCCAGCAGCAGCAGCAGCGCCTAAGTGCATGTAATTGTGGGGTGTGATTTTATGTGAGCAGTAACGGGTACTAATCGAATGAAACACGCCGTGCACACGCGAAGATCGTTCATTAATGTCGATCCATGCTGATGAGCGGGGCGGGAACGGAACTTAAAATTAATAGGATATCATCCCTCCCTTCCAACGGGTGTGTTTAAATGTGCTTTGCTGTTACACCACAACCCCCCAAAACTGGACTGCAACTCGTTACTTTTGAACCAAATGCTCTTAATTATGTTTTGTGATCGATAATCCTACTTAATATCTGCCCTCTCAGTATCAACATTGCAACACTTTGTCGTTCGCTCCCACAAACACACACTGTTTGATGGAGTGCTTTACAAACAAATAACAGACAATAAGGCACAAATATAAACAGAGCGGGTACGGTGGCGACGACTGCATTTGCATTTGGGCAGCGGCGGGAGAGGACGTGTTTGTTTGTTGCCCTGGTCTGGCCGTCTGGTTCTGTGCGCCTGCAGGCCCACAGTCACGAGGCGACGTCGACGGCCCACAATGGGACTTACCAGGCTCCAAAATAAACAGCATCAAATGCAGCAGCAGCAGCAGCATCATCTCACACGAGCCACGGGTGTGTGTGTGTGCATCCCATCATCATCCGGTCCGGGGAGAGAGAGTGTCAGAGCAGCGACATATGAATTCTGTGTACCGTGCCGTGGACTGAAATTTGCAACCAAATTATAATAAAATCAATGCACACATGAGCGGCAGTGGCAGTGTGGGCTGGTGTTGTTGAAACACTCCAATGTTGACAATTCCCATGCCGAACACACGTGGGTGGGGTGGAGGGAGGGGGAAGGAGATATCCCTTTGCACGAATTAGCACAAGAGCTGCAAGCTCTGCCGGGGCACGATCAGAAACAGAGGGGCAGATCGTTTTTTTGTGTGCTGTTTGGTCTGTGGTTTTGGACAGTGGTGGACACCATTTTATAATACAAATATAATATTTGGGGGATGTTACGATTCTAGCCATCATTTTTATCAAGGCTCGAGCAGGCTGGCTTCGACGAATCAACGTGTCACTACTAACAAAAGGAGCATCATAAGTTGTCCCCATGTTTTGAACAAAAATGCGTTAAACACTAGCGCCATCTATATAATGAATCGCTTACTACACAGACATCGACGAGAATCATGTGAACCTCCTTTTTGTTTTTCTCCCCAAATTCCAACGTCTAATGTTTTATCCATTTTTAACATGATTTGTTTTGATTTGCAAACCTATAAAATGATTTTTCTGGGTAGTTTGTCCAATTATTCTCATAAAATATTGCCTCGCACTTCCTTTGCAATTCGTATTTGGAAAAAGTTGTTTCCATTAAAGTTGTTTTCCAAATATTATTATTATTTTTATTATTATTATTATTATTATTATTATTATTATTATTATTATTACTATTTTTATTATTATTATTATTATTATTATTATTATTATTATTATTATTATTATTATTATTTTTATTATTATTATTTTTATTATTATTATTATTATTATTATTATTATTATTATTTTTTAAGTGCCTTTTTGTTTGTTCACAAATGAAAACAAAACAAAACGATTTTAAAATGCTTTTTTGTTTGTTCACAAATGATGAAATTCAATCTGGCGGACCGTTACTGTCACACGGACACAGCTCGGATGTTGAATATTGATCCACTGACTGGCTGCAATTTTCAGCTTTTGGACTTAAATTATTTGGACTTATTAAAAGAGGCCAATATTAGAGATAGGAATGAAATTAGTGGGCAACATCTTTAGCCCATTTGTTTCTAGTTTTTTTTTTCGTTCAATTAGTTTTCTACTTCGGCAAAATGGTTTTTAACATCATTTTAAAATGTGTTTATACTACCCGATTGATTACACATTTATTCAAAATTGAATTATTACTTCAAAGCTCGAAGCATATAAAAAATGCAAAAATACCCTCATCTGAAGATGATGCTTACACACAATTAAACTAATTTGCCAGATAGTATAATGGTAATCGCATAATTAATATACGATCCTCCACAGCAGTGCGTTACAATTACGACCGACATGCACAGCTCGGACCCCTTCAACAACCCGCCACACGCATTTTGACAATCCCTGGCCATGTGTGTGTGTGTGTGTGGGAGAAGGTGAGACTATCGTGTCAAAACTGTGCCAACAAACAACAAACGGTCGGACTCCCTTCTCGTGTGTGCACTTCAGCGGGCGCGCAACAAGTACTACACGCATTGTAAGCAAACGCCTCTCCCTCTCTTCGGACACTCGAAGCCGCAAAATAAACTAAACCTCACTTTCCGGAGTCCTCCTTCCCTCTCTTTCTCTCTCTCTCTCGGGGGCATGAGGGAAGGGGCTGAGCCCCCTGGGCCCGGGGTTGAGTGCACTTTGCATGCAACAAAGTTGCGCTGCAAACCCGATGCACTAGAAGTGCTGCAGCGTGTTATATATATGCAAACGCGCGGGCCTTCCTTGACTTCGCTTTCGGTGTCGTCGGTCGTCGGGGAAAGGCAAAAGGGAAGTGAAGAAGGTTTGGTTGGAGTTCACGGCTGTTTCGCTTTTTAGCTAGCCCTGCCTGCCTGCCTGTCGTGATGGTGGTGGTGGTGGCCAGCTGCCGCTGTCCCGGAAATCACTTGGAAATGAACCAAGTGGGGCTGGGGCTCCATACAGACCCATCGGGGCAACTTCTTTCGGTTTTCATTTCCACCGTTGGTGCTGTGATGTGCGGTGTGTGTGTGTCCCCGTTTGGCTATTGCACCCACCCGACACACACACACACTGGAGAAAAGCTGGATTTAAATGAAGTGTGAATGGCATTTTGTGTTGACAAACGATGCGTTCTGTGGCCCCGCGTAACGAATCCTTCCTTTGTGCCGTAGCTTGGTCTTTCCCGTGTCGTCGTCCGATGTCGCTCTAGTCTGGCTTGTCGACGTCGTCGTCATCGGTGAGAACTGGCTGACATTTTGATACGCGTGTAATGCGCGCGGTAACGGCAATGGATTTGCAAGTCCCGCCAGAAGAAGCAGTGGACGCCCGGAGAACCAGGAGAAGTATTATGATATGATGGGACAGGCCGGAAAGGGTAAAGGCATGTTTTGCAATAAGATGTGTGTTTATGATACTGTTATGAATGTAAATTATGATAAAATTAATTTTAATAGCAAAATAGTGTCGAGAGCAGCACGCTTAATGACAAGTTACATTGTAGCTGGTTTTGTTTTTGCAATTAAATTTTATTATATTGTACAATTACATTCCTCATTCCTTGTTTGGAGAAGCCGTAAGGAAAATGTCTTTATTGAAGAATCGTTATTTTTTCCTCCTTTTTCCCCATTTCAATTACCGCCTCCCGTTTCGTTCTCTCTGACAGAGACAGAGAGACAGAGAGAGAGAAAGAGTGTGCCTACCTTCCATCAATAGGTTATTGTTTGTGCTGTACCCAAGTGCGGTTTATTCTGAACCCTCATCGGTTCCGGGTCGTGGGTCAATCCGGTTCGGATTCGGATTTATCCTCAGCCCACTCAGCGCTCCCGCGCCCTCCTTTCTTCACGTTTGATTGCGGTTTTTGAAGGTTAAAAATGATTTCCATACATTTTCCCAAGCTGCTGCTGCTGCTGCTGCTGCGGGAAAGGGCGAACGACGAACCCCGCCGACAGTTTGCGCAACATTGTTGCAAGGCACTCATGCACTCTCTATGCATTTGCACTGCCTGTGTGAAGTGATGCGGGTGAAAAGGGAGAAGCCGGTGAGGGTGAGCTGCACAATTGACCTCCGGAGCCGATCATCATCATCGTGTGGTCATGGGCGGCCCCCACCCCGTCATCGTCGTTCTGCCTCTCCGCAAAGGGTTTCCAGTTATTCGCTGATGCCGGGCCAGAGCGTGGGCATATAACGATCCTTCGGGTGCGCGGCTGTACGGGAAAGTGCTTTCGCTCGTGTTTCGTGTACCATAAATCTAATCCAGCTCGGCTACTACTATCCGATTGCGAATGAGATCCGGTGTTTTTTGTTGTTGCATTTATCTTTGGTTTGAAATCTTTCAATCTCTGTCTGCTGTTGATGGCGAATGGCGCGATGGTAAAAATTTATAAAGCCCACTGCAACACAAGATTCTTCCGGGGTGGTGGCGGCCGATTGATGTGGCGGGGAAGGGCGGGAGGAAGATGAAAAATGAAGATCCTATAATCAAAATCGTGATTTACCGATCGGCGGAACACCGTGCCTGATATGCGTAGGATGTTGGAAATATTGAAAACCATCGTTGCGAAGACAAGAGTTTTATAAATGTTTTTATTGAATTTTCCCCATTTGAAATGTTTAAAACAGTACTATTTGCCCTAAAACGATTTTTATTCATTTGTTACGTTATCTTCTTTGCAAACAGGACATTCAAATAGGATACATTCTCATTAACCATTTTCTCCGAATAATTTATGTTTTCGGCTTTTGTTTGTTCGTCATTAATCACTTTTCCTTTGCAACAACCGGAACAGTTTATGTAGTTTTTACTGCGTTTTTCTTCCCTCTTCAAGGTTCTTTTAAAGTATTTTTTTCACCCGAAGAAAACATTTCAAAAGAAATTGTTTTCCTTTTTTTTTGAAAAGTTTCCTTCCGCTTTTAATAACAAGGAACCTCAACCGCAGAATACGCAGAAGAGTACAACCACAAAAGACACTCATCATAGGAAAATAAATACAAACAATCCTAATGAGCTCCACGTTGTGGAATAATCCAATCATAGTTTCTCGTCGTCTCTCGCTTGGGTCGATAAAACCTTAAAAAAATCATTCAGAAAAATTATTTGCTTGTGTTTAAAAGAAATGCCTTCTTTTTTGTCGGCAGGATGCAACACAAAACCACGCTCAAACAATGGCCTAAAATTAGCAGCTGCCACAATTCTTTCGCGAGGATTAACCGTGGCCAAGTAGAGCGTGGTTGGGCTGAAACAAAATTCTTCCTGGCGTTTATTATTGTTTTGTGTCGTTTGGGTTGATTTTCCGTTGTTTCATTGCCTTTAAGATTTAAGGAATTTTTAGTGTATTATGCCTCAAATGTTGTATCCTTTTTTTTGTAGAACAACTAACTTCAAGTATAACATCAGTACAATCTTTCCCCGAGTTACGCTAGTTCTCCAACAATTGTCAATTGCAAAATAAAACTGAAGTATTGTTGAATGTTTGAAATCGTTATAAAGACAAAAACAATCAAATCTTCTATACGATTTCTATTAAATATGTGATTTAGTGCATAAAAAGGCTGAAACACGTGATACTCGACTTACGCGAAAATCCCTTGTTGCGCTAATGTTTCCTGAAAGCGCATCATCCGCGTTACGCTTAGGAAATACTGTACATCAAGTATAACAACTAAAACGATCACTTGCTTTCTTTCGCATTTAACAAAATTATTCGACAAAACAACTCACCTGCAAATATAAAGCGCAATGAAAAACACTCCTTCGCCGCACCTGAGATCAAATCTGCTCCGGCGACCTCTGCGACATGATATTTGTTGACGCATCATTAGTTTGCCCCGGCCCCTTAATCCCCGCCGACGTTCGGTGTGTGCACATTTTTATGCACTCAATCATCGTATGTTGCCTGCAAAAGGCTAAAAAAAGTATTCCCGCTTTGCAACGGTCCCAAGGACGGCAAACGAACACACACACACCCATACTCATCATCCCATATGTCGTCTGGCCCCGTCTGCTCACAGCTCTGTCCCCATGGAAGGTTGCAGAAAATGGAGCTTTGGTGGACTCCCGGTAGACTCCTGGAAGCGCAGAACGCGCAGAGGAGTTTCACATCGAGAAAAGGGTCCAATTTTCACGAGTTCGATTTTGAAATATGATACGGTTCTTTCCTTGGTGGTGACTGGTGGTTGTGTGTTGGTGTTCCCTCTCTCTTTTTCCGTGTTTTCCATATTCTACGCGATGGTGACGTGTAGAGCACCGTTTTGTGATGCTGCCCGGGAAGTGAAAAATATTGCTGCATAATCATCTTTGGCCCGGTCTCTTCCTTCTCACTCCGGTGTTGGCTCCGGCATGTACGTGCATTGCGTGCCCTTTCGAATCTCAGGATGTCACTAACCGCCCCATTGGCCAACGGTTCCTAACGGTCCTTTTGATCCGTTGCCGCACAGAAAAAAGCAAGACACAGCGGGCGAACGAATTGACATCGAAATGGAGACTGTGTTGCTTCGTTGCCTGGCTGGGAAAAGGGACGAAGGGGAGAGGCCACCATTCCACAGATCGTTTATTCTTTCAAGCAGACGGGTCCAAACGGTCCAGGGCGGAGAAGCAAATTGAGGTTGTTAGGGGTGAAATTATGCATCATAATACTTTAAACTGTCACTGAATTTATTACACCGGCGCTACGTGTGTCTACCCGGGAACTGTGGGCGCTCATGCAGATCACAGGCCTGCCAGGCTGAGAGAGAAGAGGTTGCACCGGAGCCACCGTGGATCGTTAGGCAAAACAAAACGATGCTGGAAGCGTGATGTTTTGACCTTGGCCCCACACTGCTTCTGGTGGAGTACAGCAGGACTATAAGAAATTGTCTTGTTTGGTGTCTTCCCATCATAACCTGACTTCTTCTGGGCGTCCATTCCGATAATCAAACCATCAAACTTTGATACGAACAAGATGTGTCGTCGTCGAACATCGCTAATGAAATGTCCCCGGGGGCATCTGCAAACATTGAGGGAAGTTTGGATCCCGATTGAAGGGAACACATTCCCATCAATCTTTAACACCGGAGCAATAACAGGACGTCCAGCAGCAAAACTGATCGTCAAAAAAGCAAATGAGTGAATGGCGAATCGAAAGGAGCTTCCTTTACGAAAAATTGAGGGGCTGAATCGAAGCGAAGAATGCGTAAATTGCACCGCTTTATCGGTGCCAATAAACGTGATAATCAATCGATCCGAGAGTCGGCGGTGGTGATGGTCGGGAATAATTATAGCAATCAGCTGGGCGGCGTTGCGCATTGATTTCTGGCACTTAAGCACGGGAAAGAAACACCAACTCGTGGAGTCCCGGGCCCAGGACTCGGGATCTTTTTAACTGGCTCCTGCCAGCGCCGAATTTAGGCCGTATTTGGTTGCTGCCCCCTTCGCTATCAGCTCCCTTTTTTGGAGAGTGTATCTGCCGGAGGAATGTCGGTCGGCGATCGCGCCCCAAATCGGTATAGGGCAGCCTCATTAACCGGAGTACCCGGGGTGCTCTTCCTTGTGTTTTTGTTTGATACCCATTTTGGCGCCTCCTCGAAACTACTTAAAGGGGCGGCGAGATCTTCCCCCCCTCCCCCCGGTAAGTAAGCTTTCGCTCATGAAGGGTTGTACCAATAATTGTAGGTTATTTCCCCACACACATCTTCTCCCCGTGGCATCCCTCTATTATTTCCCTTTGGACGTTGTTTCACGGGCAAGCTTATTGAGTTTTGCGGAAGCTAACCGCTTAAAGCAAAATGCAGCCGCAACGTGTGTGTGTGTGGGTCCGTTGCATTGTGATGTCGGAAGAAGCAAATGCCACGGGCCGGGGCTTGCCCGAGACGGGGAAAGGTATGGCGCGCAGCGGATAAAGAAGGAATGAATTGAGTTGCCCTGCGGTTTGTGTTGTTGCGCGTTCGTTCGCTTCTTTCTTTCCCGGCTTCAGTTTTGCACCAATTATGCCGCCGGCTCCCATCCCCCGTTCAGCACCCTGTTTGTTGCTCATTCTTTCTCTTGTTTTTTGTTGGTGTTGTTGTTGTTTCGCCAAATAGATTCCGCACCGAGTGGAGGCGCCGGGTGTAGTGTGTGTGTGTGTGTACGGGTCTGCATATTTATGAGCGCACTTTTGCAACAATGTTGCAGTGGAAATGATGCCCGCATCGTCTTGCACTATGGGTGTGTTTAGCACATGGACATATTGGTTTTTGGGGCTACAAAAACAAACGATAAATTAAGTAAAAGTTCTATTCATTTTCTCATTAAATTCACTCATTTTCTATTTCACTTTAACATCTTTCCGGTTACTTAGCTATACATATGTATATCGTATGCTCCTTTTTTTGTTTATAATTTTATTTTCATTTTAATATTCTGATGTATCCATGTTATCGTACCTAGCTTTAGATGCTGTTAGTTTGACACGAGGTACTTTAAAAGATTAACGTCATATTCTGCTGTCATCTAAAAAATTGAACAAACGTTTATACTAATTATACTTGAAAGAATTAGCTAAATGAAAGGATGAGTGTTATTATCCAAAATCATATATTTTACTCAAAAATGTTATAAAATAGTTTAATTATAACACATGAAAACACAGCACAAAAAAACTTATTCAAACATGAATAAAATTTGTCGTTTTGTTTTGTTTTGTCATGATCTTTAAAAAATATAACAAAAATGGTGGAACATGTATTTTCATTATTTAGAGACAACGAAACATTTGTTAGTCAGTTAATCAATGCGAAATTTTTGGCTTGGAACGACTCAAATGTTTATCTGAATTCTGTTTAACACCAACATTTGTTGCATGGTGTTGATTTGAACAACAAGTTGAAGTTTTTGCATCGACAACATTTGTTTTTTGTTGTTTGTTGTTTTATTTCTGTTCTGTCCCCTGCAAATCCCACCGTGCCGAGCAACTACCATCATCATCAGCACCATCATCATCACAGTCAGAATGCAGCAGGCAGGGCTGGGCTGCCCGGCGGCAAAATATTGATGTATTTAACCCCGGTTCCGCCAATCACCGCTTCAATCCTCCCCCCTTTCCCTTCCCTGCCTCCCACAATCAAATGGGGCACGTTGGTTGAGGCCGGTGCTGCTCCTTCGGGTCGGAAAATCGTTTTCGCAGCCATTAATTTGTAAGATCGGCGGAATATGCCGCGAGATTGAAACGCACCGAAACAAAACAAAAAAAAGTAAATGCGCGTAAGAAGTACTGGGAGGGGGGGGGGGGGGGGGAGGGTCTGGGTGGCCGCACAGAAGAGTCGTCAAACAAAACACAGAAAATGAAGAGCAAAAACAAAACACAAAAATTGCGCCTGCAAATGGCAACAGCGTCCCGCAACTGCAACACGGACGGACAAGCACAAGCTGCTGGTGCGCGATCAAAGTTGATCAAAGTCGTCCCTCCCGCGAGGGTGAGCGAGGAGAAGGTGCATTAAGAGAGTTGGGTGTGGGTTTGTTTGCGTGGTGCATAATCGAACAAAGTGAAAGGAATTGACTATAAATAATAAATGCGAACGGTTTTTTGCTCTCTCCCCCTCTCTCTCGCTTGTTTTGGTTGTTTTTGTTGATGCTGCTGCTGATGTTGCCTCTCCTTTGTTTTTACTGTTTCTTTGCTTTTTTGGAAACCGTGAAGCAGCAGCAGCAGCAGCACGGGCAACAATCGTGAAAGACAAGCGGGAATGCATTTTAAATAATATCAAACAACACGGTAAGAACACGGTCCAGAGGAAGCAAAAGAAGGTTTGGCAAAAGAATTCCTTACGCTCGAGGGTTGAGGCGATGCATTTCGAGGGTGCATCGGCATCGCTCTCGGTATCATCAGCCATGCAAGATAAGTGCATGCTCCGGTGTGTGTGTATGCCGGGGCGACGTAAACGCTTCATCAATAAGAATCGACAGCAACGGTGGGACCGATGGTTGTGGAATTAAAGGCGCAAGATGCGCCGGAACGCACGGAACAACAGTGCTCATTCAGCCATAATGAAACGGAGGCCACAGGAGTTTCACGAGGACGACGTGAATAGGAGCGGGAAAATAAATATCCCCCGTCCTTCTAGAAATTGTAGCAGAGGATAGTCGAGGAGGAGGCAGGCACACACACACACTGATGGAATGCCGATGGTTGATGAAAGAAGCAAGAAGCTCAGCGGCATAGTTTGATGAGCAAAAGCGCAGTAAAGCGAAAGCTTCCGACGTCGTTCGGATGATGGCAAAAGTGCAGCAACATTCTTGATTTCCTGCTAGCGAAAGAATAGAGCCGCTCGCATAAGCTCCTTTCGCTGCGCGTTGCGTTGTGTTTGGTTCTGTTTCCTTTGCTCTCTTTGAATGTGGGAGCAGCAGCGCTCCCGATGGCTTTGAAGCAAGGGAAAACGAAATCCAGCCCTAAATGAAGTGGCTCAGCAAAGGCGGGGAAACTGCTGCTACATGCCATTACCGTTTGATAGAAAGAAAGTA
The DNA here is from genome assembly GCF_943734685.1 of Anopheles coluzzii. Classification (NCBI taxonomy): domain Eukaryota; kingdom Metazoa; phylum Arthropoda; class Insecta; order Diptera; family Culicidae; genus Anopheles; species Anopheles coluzzii. The sequence continues at coordinate 19,284,818 of NC_064671.1, read as the reverse complement.
GGAGTAAAAGCTTTAAACAATGCTAGAAGTTCGAATGTTCTATGACACTTTAATACGGAGCTCTGTGTACTCGTACCTTTTTAGCTTTAAAGCGAGTCTTTAAGACAAGGTACTCCTGTAACTTGAGTTAGTTGTTAAGCTCGGCACAATAATTAAACCACACAATCAACCGGGAACAAATTATCTCAAGCGATTCTATCATTTTCCATCAGCAGTCAGCAGTATTAAATTCTCACCCTCGCGGAAAGTTTCGTCTAATGAGATAAATAATCCGATATCTGTCGCGCTATTAGTCGTGCCCAAGATCCAATTGCTTGATAATGATCGAGAAGCTGGCCGAGGTTTTTCTCTCGCCACTCTGAAGATATCGCAAACTTGTCACGAAGCTTAGAAACTTTTGAGCCTGAGCTCTGGCTTCCGTTCAACGACTTCGTGTACCAACAGCAATGGTGGGGTGGTCCACCTTATCGTGCGTCTTTCTCGAGAAAAGAGCGATGCTTGTGGAAGTGTGGAGAAGGAAATTTAATTTCGAAAAATCAAACAAAACCCTGGTATCCCCAGCAGCACCTATCGTCTTTCAGCGTATACTATTAACCTCCAACTCCAGAACTTCCGTTTACCAGAAGAAGTTGCACGCTCTCGCACTCTCTCTCTCTCTCTCTCTCTCTCTCTCTCTCTCTCTCTCTCCCTCTCTCTCTCTCTGGGCAGCAGCGACGATAGCATCCGGTATACTCCCGACACGAAGAAAAAAAACCCTTCCAGACTTTTAATTCAGGATTAACGTGAAAGATTGTGGAATAATGTGTGTACACACAGCTCGAAAATAAAAACCGTCTGGAAGGCACTGACCATTGGATCTACTCTCTGTGCCCGGTGTGGGGGAAAAAAGGTAATTCCTCGGAGTTCTTGCATCGATGAACTTCTCCTACAGTCTCTGTTATGTGTGCGCTATTTTGTTCGAAACGGTCCATTTTCCGTCCATTCCAAAACACCACACCGCCGTTGTTTGGTGGACGCCGTCGTCCAGGTGGTGGTTCCCCGTGGTCGTCGGTCTGTTCTGATATATGACACTATCAAACAGCCGGGCAGCCGGGTATCCTGTGCACAGTAACCAAGATGAGAGTGCCAGTAAACCAACCTGCGCTGTAACGTAACGATACACACAACGCTCGGCACACTGTTTTCGCCGTCCAATTCCACCGCTGCACGCGAGTATGCCACAGCGAGTATGCCGGCACCGCTGCTGCACTACTGCTGTTGTTGCTCAATTTTGTCGACAATCTTTGCCCACTACCATCTCCCTTTTTTTTTGTACACTAAATACACCCTTCCGGTTGGGTCGTGTGGGGAATTCTATTAGCCCAAAGCACAGCAGTGAGACCTGAAGTGAGGACGAACCCGAGTGGAGCTCGCGGAACGCGCTCTACCAGGCGCCACACTGGCTGAAGACGGCTTCCGTGTGGTTCCTCTCGTCCAGCTCTCACCCAAGAGAGATACCGCACAAGGGGCACATTGGCTCGAGGTGTTCTTATTGGTCGGAAAATTGTTGCAGTAATGCCGCCAGCCACAGTAATACACCTTAAATTGGATGTGCGCGATGCTTTTGAGGCCACATTGAGACGACCGAGCGAACATATCAGGGCCGCTCTTGTTGGCAGCAGAGCAGCCGGGGGTCGGGTTGCTCAACGTTTGCTCCTGTGTGAGTGTGTGTTTCGGGATGTTCTACTTTTCGCACAATGTTGTAACAGCGCGAAGGACGAAGGAATGTAATGCTACAGCAGGACAATTTACAGAGGGATGGATGGAGCTCGCCCCCGGTAGCCCGGTATGTGGTAGTTGGGGGAACTGAAGCGAAGTAACGCTAGCACACACACGACGTTAGCTGGATTGGGAAGAAACGCTGTGCAATGCATTGCATATAACGACGACCATTGGGTGCATTTTTGTGTATATTTATAGCTCCCGAACTGGCACTTCCCCGAATAGCTTTTACGATGGCGTTCTTTGGAGTGTTTGGAGCACAGGATTTTCGCATACAAGAAATGGTAACAGTGATAGGTGCTTTTTTGTATCTTTGAGATGCTTTGACACGTTCACTGGGAAGATCATCCGCTCGCTGGTAGAGTTTACTGTGGGGAAGTTAACTTCCTGTGACATCTCACCATGACATCACATTATCCTCGTCGGTGACATCTTTTCTAGGGACAAGCTTAGAATACTTTGAAAAAGAGACATTGTGTTGATGCCATGATTGATTCATTTGAGGATGCACTCTTGGGATGGATGACCTTTTTGGTAATCATTGTTTCAATACTTCTTGTCTATGTCTAACTACCATAACTTGACGTTTATCAATGTAACGATATATTCTTCTTCTAGTCATAATGACCTATAAAGATGGAGGTTTGTTTTTTTTTGTAATCGGTGTGTACCACATTGTCGAATCAATATAAAGTCTGTGGTGAAAGGATGTGTTCCGGATGAAAATAGAACCCATCTGGGCCTTTAGGATCTGGTGAGTCTTTTACACAAACCTCTGGACTGTTTCTGCCAATATCGAGATATCGTTCGGATGTAGGAGTCAGTAATCCAGAAGTAGCGTCCTAAGATATCTCAAGAAATTGGACTACGATCTAATCGAATATTCGCACTAGAAAACATGCAATCCATCTAGGTGCAAGTTTAGTGCTCTTCAGCAACTACATCCAACCATGAAATAGTTAGAAGGACTCTAGTTCCAAGTTTATTGATGAAGAGATCCTTCCAAAACTTCATCAATCATTGAAGTTATCGTCCCTGTGTACCCTTTTGTAACATTCCCATAAACTCTCCAGCACATCCCCTAAATCTTCCTCCCCAGGTTCAAGTGCAGCAACGTGTCAGACGTGTCTAGCTTTCGTGTATCCGAAAAGTGTGTCATCAGTACACGAACGCCACATGCACACAGTGTACTCTAGTACGCCCGTTGTGTGTACTGGACTGTTTAGTGTAAATAGGAAACGGTGAGCCCGTTACTGGAGAACAAACACAGGTACAAACACACACACACACTTCAACCTGCCAGAGCTACCGGCAAAACCTGCTGTGCGTCGGCTCAAAACTGTACCAAGACGACCATCCCCACGCCCTGTGACCAAGCGACGAACGCACGGACCGAGGGAACGCGGACGGCGCCATTACAAAGGAAAACATTTCAACAAAACCACAGCGTGCCGGCCGGCCGGTCTCCTCCCCCCCCCCTTCCCCCTTTCCTTGAGTCTCTAGTTGAAGAATTGTTTACACTGGGCCTATCGGCAAAGGGCATTGGGGGAGAAGCGGGGGAGGTTAGAAATGTGGCCTTCCTTTCACAGCAGTGTGTTCGATCTGTTTTGCTTTACCGCCCGGCGGAGGAGCTTCCGGAGCGTTCCGTAAACAGCGTGTGCTTCGCAAGATAAGATTTGCAACATTCTGTCGTGAATGGGCGGTAGTGGGGGACACGCAAATATACACACAGAAACACACAAACACACAGAGAGGCGTGTAATGCCTTTGCACTTGAACCTATAACTGCACGCGTGCAGGGAATGGGCTGTGCTGGTGTTGCTAGCGGAAGCAGGAACAGTTAATGCAACATTTTGATGATACCGCGGTGGGGCACTGTGTCGGAAGCCGTATGCTTTCTGGGTGGTCCCCGCGGTACGGCGACGTGTACGCCTCCAACTGGTGGACATTGTTGCACAGGGTGGTTAATTAGAAATGAATGGAAACAACTACGCAATTAGACTTTTTTTTTAAAGAATGACAAAGGACAGTTTGTTTGTTCGTAATTAGTTTTCAAATCGTCGTTCCTCTGAGTGTCTGAATTTCCTATTACACTTTAATGGCGGAACATAAACCATTGCAAATAAATTCTAACACTGAAATCGCCTCACCAGACGCCAGCCAGCGTAACGCTCGAGTCCATCTTTCAACGGGGACGGCGATTGCAATCAACCGACTTCCCTCCAATCGTCTGGGTGTTGGTGGGCACGAAGAGCGGAGACGAGGAGGTGGTGGTTTGTAGTGCGATTATTTGCAACACGTGTCGCATCGGTTGACCATCATCATCGGCACACCGACTGAGCTCAAGCTCCTTTTCAAGGTTGATCGTTCAGCGGGTGTTGCTCGGGTCGTGTCGTCGGTGCATGGTCAGACTAAGCCAGGCCAGGTCCAGACCACAGCAGCCCCCGTTGGAATTGTTTGTTTGCCGAACGATTGTGTATGTGTGTGTGTGTGCGTGTTGTTGGATAGAATCGATTACCAACCATCTAGGGCAAGGATGGTCGTCCCCAAACCCTCCTTAGCTCTCGAGTGGTTTTGGCGGGGGATGAACCGACCGACCAATTGACTGTGCCACACCGGCCAACATTGTTGCAGAAGCTGCCCCGGGGTGCGTGGGAAAGGGCGAGGCAGGCTCACGGGCAGATTAGAGCGAAACGTGGCACGCAACTCGGTAAGATAACAATTTCTAAGCAAACGCAACACAAGAAACGATAAAACGTCGCGATGGATGCGTTGTGGCGCTCTTTTTCTCTCTCTCTTTCTCTGTCTCTCTCTCTCCCTCGAACTCTCTAGCAAGCAGCAACATTGTCGGTTGATGGGTTGCTGTAAATTGTAGAATCTATTGTAGCCGCTCTTGGCAGCAGGTGTGGTAGGGAAACACTTTAAAGACACAGTCGTGCGTAAGCGAGAAACCTTAAATGTTCAAAAAATACTTTTTATTAATTTAAATTCATGTAATATTACATTGCATTTGCGACTGTCTTGCCCATATCGATGCACATCCTTCCCTCCCATCGGCAAATGGCGACGTTTGGCGCTCGTGCGAAACGCTGGGTGATGATGTACGCTAATCTAATAAGTGTGACGCACACAGGTAACTTTGCCAGAACGGTACGGTACGAAAAAAAAAACCCGCCTAAAAACAACAGCCAACCTGCAACACAATTTTCTACAAAAACAACCACCACATCATCCACCTGCAGTGGGCTGGCTGTGGGTGTGTGTGGGACGCGTTTCGCTGGCGCCAGTACGATAATCGCCACCAAGCGCCCAACCTGAGGGTAAAACCAACGCACGACGCACGGGGAAAAGGAAAAGCCAAAACAAACGCGCCAAAGGCACTCGATGTGGAGAAAATTAGGCATGTTGTTGTTGTTGTGGTGGTTGAGGGGGGGGTTTTCTGAGCTTTCTGTCATCGTAAAGCGGATTTTCCGTTCGGCGGTGGCGCGTCGCGCACGGTTGTTTATTGCATCCGCGTATCGCGTTTTGCGCCGTGTCTGTTGTTGTGCCGCACGGCAATAAGTAACTTCTACTACTGCACGGGGGCGGCGGCAAAGGGATGTGTAAGTAACTGCGCTTCCAACATTGTCGCAGAAACCGTTTGCGTGTGGGAGTCAAGAGTAAAGACGGAATTGGAAGCGCAATGGAAACCTTTTCTCTCTTTCGGTTCAAGCGGTGGCCGGGATCCTCAGGGGAGGGGCTGCCTGAGACATACACAAGAGCGTGGTTTGCCGGTTTGGTAAGGATTCATTGGAGTGTACCTCGCTTTTGATAAATTGTTTTAATACAATTTGTTTGCGTGTGTTGTAAAGCGAGCCGAGGGAAGGGAGCGAATGAGTTTTTCCCCGGGTTTTAAAGCGTTTGCTCAGTTCCCAAGCATGGCTAATCAATTTTGTTGGGCGTGTTAGCAGCCGGCGTGAGTTGCCTAAGCTTAATTGAGTGAACTTGAGCTTACTTCCAGCTAAAGTTACTAAACAATCGCACTAACAAAATAGGCAATCGTTTTGGGGAGATTCTGTAACAAACATGCACTTGGGCGCAAATATGTTGTAAATAATATTGATTTGTGTAACTTTTTTTTAATTTGTACCTCTCTGGGTCACTCGTGGTGTGTAGCGTACCGTCTTGCCCGGTGCCTGTCGCCGCCGTATCGCCATTCTTATAATCTTCAGTTGCGCAATCCGGCGCGCAATGGTTGGTGTGTGGCGCCCCGAGCGAGGTAATGGCTTGCGGCAGTAATGGAAACACTTTCATAATCCATAAGCAGCTTGGGTTGTTTTTGCACGTGTTTGCACGGTTTTCAAGCGGCGGGGCGGTTTTAAGCGATTGCAGTGCAATTGTTCTGTTAAACTAATTAACAATGAGCACGTGCGTGTGAGTGTGTGTGTGTGTAGGCATCTTGGGCTTTAAAATTTGCAGGGAAAATTTGTTTGTTGTAATACAATTTTCATAAATTGTAGGCTTGTATGATTTGTTTTTTTTTTTAATATTTGAAATTCCTCCAATTATAATCTTTTTTTTTATAAAATAACTCTATAAACTGAAATAAAATTTGAGGGTTTTTCAAATACTTTTCAACTCTGTTAACGCTTTATTTTGATATTATTTCAACTAATTGCATACCTTCAGGCGTACTTTGTTTATTGTCTTGAGGATAATTCAGCATACAGGGTTTTCCAGGGGTTCTCATAGTTGTGGGACACTTCCTCGACTCTTTCTTATGGGAAGGGAACTTCATATGATGGAAATTGGACTCTATAGGACCCTTTTTGGACAGGTTCCTTGGAAATTCCTATTGGATTTGTCCAACAAGGGTACTTTAGAGTCCAATTCTCGTTACATTAAGTTAAATTTACTTAAGAAAAAGTCAATAAAGTGTCCCACAGCTATGAGAACTCTTGGAAAACCCTGTAAATGCTTATAAGAGTTATAAGAACTATGTTTTGTGGTCTTTTGTGCATACATAACATGAAATGTATATAATTTTTATTATAATTAATTATTTTATTTAATGGGACCTATTGAATAGTTCGAAAATCATGAGATATTCAGAAAATATGAACGAAAAAGCCGAATAAGATCCAAAATAACAAATAAATGAAAATATCCGTATTGAGCTGTTGTTGACAATTAAACCTTAACCTATTTCAAATTGTGATTTAAATTGGATAAATTTTTCCCACATCTCTACGCCAAACTCTTATTAGCTTTTCCCACTCTCATTGAACATTCTTTGGTCCTAACAAGCGACTGTTGCAATCGGCACCATGTTTGACCCATCAGGAAACCCCTTATCTTGCGGCAACCTGGGCTTAAACAGGTGCATATCATCCATGGCCTGCTTGCCTCAACCGATGGACGACCGACAGCATCACGAACGTTAATCGGCGGGCTGCACCTGATTAACTGCCGAGTGGCGAGCGAGCGCGTGCACCTGTCTGCCGGCCAGTTGCACCGAGTTAATCCATCGTGCGAAGGACAAAAGGGCCATGCAACGGCAATAATGAGACGGTAATTGAAGTTTCCTCCCCAAACCAAACGCACACGGTCGCAACATCACTGAAAACATCAACCTGTCAAATCGTTATCAGTACCCAGCAGTTGGGTTGAAGTAAGTTAGAGAAATTGTAAAGAATTGGCCATCTCCAGTTCGTTCGGAAGACTTCACTATAAAACCATCCAGCAAGAATTATGACATCAAGCGCTTATCGGCGAACGGGAAGGGGGGAGGAAAGACTCTATCACGAAACCAGTCATCACGATAAGTGACTGCCGGTTGCCGGACTGCGAGTGCCCCCGCATATCGATACGCTTTGCTGGACACACGTCGCCGTAATCGTCGCTCTTCCACTCCTTGGGGCCCGGGTCTCGTAAATCCAACATTTGACAGGACGATCATTGTTTCCTCCCCCGGCCCAGGACTGTATGGCGGAGGAACCCCGAGTGTGTAATACACACGCTTCTAGCTTCCGCTTGCGCTCATCGTCGTCGTCGTCGTCGCATCAAGTCGCAGACAGACATTATTCGCTGAGTAAGCAGAAGACCATAAATTATGAACTCACCGTGCTGCGGCTGTTGCTGCTGCTGCTGCTTCCTGCCCGCAACACTCACCCGGATGAGTGGATAGCTGAGTGACGGCCAATTCCCCTCACGGTCCGTTCCGGGTTGGGTGTGCTCTGCCGCCTCTGTCTGGTGTGCGGTTAGCCGCGACACGCTTCGGGAGCGTATGGCGTGTTCCAGAGCGCCCGGCAGCGGCCAACAGGTTGTTGTTGTCTGGCTCCTCCTCCTCATGGCAATCGCTCCCTTCCACCCCGGATGCCAACGGATAGTGCACAACGCCGCACGCCCCGGGTTTCGACGGGAAGGGTTGATGGGGCTGGTGGCATCGGCGTATAATCACTGATATGCTTCGGTGATGCTCAAAACCGCACGCTCCAGACACACACACCATCCAAGCCACCACCGAACTATGCCCCTCGCCTCGCAGCTGGTCCACTGGTTTCTGGTTGACTTGCCAGCTGTTGCGTCCCTGGAAAGATGTTTGTGTGTGCGCGAATGATAGGGAGGAAGCTTATCGTTTGCGACGCGAAACCTTTGCCTTATCCGGTTCGTCGTCCTTTCCTTCCCTTTTCCAGTCCAGGTTAAAGGGAGGTTTGTGTGATGACCTCCTTCCTTAAACTGTTTGCTCGTCTTAAACTGCCGCTTAAAGGAGGACGGTAAATAGGACACGCTTGTGTGGTTTTCAAGACTATCCGAGAGCGAGGGAGAGAGAGAGAAAATATAAAAAAATGCGTCAAAACGTGGAAGGGTTAAAAAGTCGTTTGAAACGTCGTTTAAAAAACCGGAGTTATAATATCGACTAAATCATCTTAATTCGAGACATAGGGGGCCTTCACGATTCTAGTTAGCTTTTTGTATGGAGTTTGACAGTTGGAGGCTGAAATCATGTAAACAATCCATACAAAACCACACAAAAAACTAGCCGGCGATTTTCAGTCCAGAAAATTTTAGCCTAAAAGCTAGAATTAGATTCGAGTACCTGCTCGAAAACACGGGTTTGTTTACATTTATCACAAGGTGTATTAAAGAAATCAGGTGATCGAATCTGGAATCAAAGTGTATGTAGTCCAGGTGGTCTCATAGCATTTGTTATAACTAAATTTGAATATCACTTTTGGACAGAACGAGTGAAAACTTTTGCTCCAACGAGCTTTCCGGAGGCTTGACGAATACTCAAAACACTCTTAAAATCTGCATTCAGAAGCAGAAGCGATAAAAATTAGCCTTCTAAATTCATACACCTTGGGATGAGCCCACCTGTATATAATAGTCACTTTGATAGTTGCTCGAAAACTGCTGTACTATACAAACAGCTGACAGGCTGAAATTTCAGCCTACGAACTTAAAACGGAAAGGGCCCCATAGTTAGAATAGAAAAGTCGCTCAAGTCCCTTTATCCGTCTTGCTCCATAGCACAAATTAAACGGGTTTGGTCGCCTTTCTGGCACTGTGCAAATGCAATTCCTTGTCTGACAAACGGCAGCAAAAGTGTGTTTACTGTTTGCGTTTTGTTTTCCGTTTCCAAACGCGTTCTCTGTTCCACCTGATAACAGTTGTAAACGCAAATGGTTGTTTGCACCGCGTGTGTAAGCTTCACACGGTTCGGCATCGGTTGTGGTTGCCGCACCACCAAACACACGCCACAGGCTCATTTTCGGGTGTTTGGAAATGAGCACGGCAACGGCGAGCAAAAGGCGCATTAAAAAGTGCATCAGCAGCACGGTCCACGGTTGGGAAGGTTGGGATGGGAAGCAAAAAAGGTCAAGCGGGAGGAGGACCTCCTTTCCGGTGGTGCACACCGTCTGCGCCATTACGCCATCGTTAATTGTTCGAATGAATTGCATTAAATTAAATTAAATTTAAATGCAAATTGAGGTGCGTTTTCGTTTACAATGCAATTAGAGCAGTTCTTGCGGGCGAGACTGCCGTACTTTCCCTACCCTTTCTTTCTGCTTTCCCACTCTCTCTCCCTCTCATCGTTCTTTCTTCTGTTCTTCTGTGTCATTCGGTTGAAAGTTTGGATTTTGTTTAACCCCCGCGCGCTTAAGGGGTCGAAGGGTTTTGGGGCGGAAGAAAGAACCTTGGAGAACCCTGTGCCCCAAATGCATCCTGCAACCTCTTAGGGGTCGGGGGCGTGTATGGGGCGCGAAAGGGAGATGAACTTTTTCCCTTCAATCTCCATATCACTTCGCGACCCCGGAGGGAGGTTGGCCTTTGTTTACCTTTTGCGTTCTTATCTTCCGGTAGCATCTTGTTTTGTTGGCCGTGTTTTTCGTGCTGCTGTGTGTGAGAATGCACCCATGATGAGGAGTAGGGTGAAAACGTAAAAAAAGCCTAAAGAAGGCCCCCACCCCCCTCTCTTGTAGGTGTATCTGGGGATGGAACCTTTTTTCCCCTCATTTTGGCATGACAAACGTAAGAATGGTTTAAAATAAAGAGAGAAAAAAGCCAAATGAAATGGCTGCATTGGGGGAGGGGGGGGGGGGGTCCGGGGGCAACTTCAAGTTCTAATAAAACAAACAAATGGTCGGTGGATGAGTGGGTGGGTTGGTGTGTTGTTGTTTCGTGAGAACGCGACCGATAGTTAAATTCGATGTGGAAGCGCTTAATCAAGAAGTTTCCCAGAGTTCTCTCGGGGTGTCTGTTTGTGTCCATTGTTACCGGTGCATATCGTTTGCCCCTCAAACCCCCCCCCCCCCCCCGGTTATTCTGTCGCCTTCGGGTGTGCGGGGGTGAAATTCGCAAACCCACCAAACCCACCCATCCCTCTCCCATCCCGGGGTGAACCGAAAAAGTTTTCTCTTGGGAACGGCAGACCGGGCACAATCTCAGTTGAAATTGTTATTACTCATGCAAACGAAATGGAAGGAACGAGGGGCAAAGCGAGGAGAAGATGGGAAGCATTTAATCACTTCTTTGGTGTTGGAAATAATTGTTTGCGATCGTCGTAAATTAGCCGCCGCTTTAAGTGAACCTTCTTCTCCGTGGGGTTTCCTTCTGTGTGCCATTAAATGTATGATAAAGCTGATTAAAAATATGCTCATTTGCGCTACCACCAGGTTCGTCGTTTGATGTTTATTTATCATTTTTTGTAATAACTGGGACTAAATGTAGGTTGAAATCAAGCTAAATTTTAAAACAATATTCGAACATCTCGCTTGTCCCCGAAAACCCCTGAAAGTATGCAAATACGAATCAATGGAAACATTATATTTATGGAAGCAATTACGATTTATGGCTTCAACTTTATTTGCTTGCTTTCCATAATATGTTTCCCGCCGCTCTTAACACTTCATATCATGATTACAAGCATTTTAGCGCTGAATGCCACCTTTACTAATGTAAACATTCCGTGCGGGGTGTTTTCAACTGCAGACCGACCAACACAGCAACATCGGCGGCAACACATTTCTCGAATTATGGTACCTTAATGCATCCGGCCCTGGAATGGTGGTGAAAAATGCCATCATGATGCAAATCACTTCCAAGTGTGAATGCAGTACTACCCTGTACACTGCGTATTACGTCGTTTTGTCTCAAGCTAGAAATCATTTTAAACCTCCAACGGAACAACGGAGACCCACAGTGTAAGGTCGTTTCTTACGCGCGACCTGAATTAAGGTACAGGGCAATCAGGCCACCCAAACAGAGCAACACAAACACAAACGCCTCCAGATCGAAACAGCACCACCTACACCCGAAAGAAAAGGGACCCTAAGAAAGGGGTCGGTGGTGAATTATTCTTGGTAAAATGTTTCCCCTTCGTGGCAGATTAGTTTTATCGTTCGACATATTTTTACATTCCTTCCCGCGCGCGCACTCGAGCGAAAGTAGCATGCAGTCAGCAGCAGCAGGGGTTGCATGTTTAGAATTGCATTTTTATTCAAATTTTCAAATTAATACCACTCACACACACAGGACGCGTTGTTCGCTTGCATCAGTCCCATCGTAACACCAGCACAGTTTTGTTTTTCCCCCGGCAAGAATGCAAGACTGCAGTGTTTGTGTGTGTCCGATGTGGTCAAAGTCATTTCGCGGCCGCCTCCCCCGGGTGTGGTCCCGGCGGTTTTAAAAGTCTATTAAATAAATTGTAGAACAACCCAACTATATTCAGGTCGTGGGTGGAAAGGACGCAGCCCCGTTTGTACATTTATTTGCTCGTGGGTAACAGGCGCAAAGGAGATGTGGAGTGTGTGGAGTGTGTGTAGCGCTTATCCTGTGTCTGTCGGGTTTTGCTCTGTTCCAAGAGCACAAACCCCCCACCCCGTTCAGCCGACAGGATGAAGGTCATTACATGATTAATTTAAATTTATAATTAGTTGTAATAATCGTTTTGCATATGGATGTATGCTATCGCCGGTAAATGCTTCAACTTCACAGCCGCAATTATGCTTCAAGGATTGGATCCTTCAGCAGCGCCATCGCTTGCAACTGCCAACTTGAACATTTTCCAGATGAACTGTTCCACGGTTGGAAAGTTGTTGTGGAGATTTCCTTGCTTTCCAGCGCAATGTACATCGTTTAATGGGATGTTTATCGGGAGGAATACTTTTTAATGGGTCTAGTGTTACAGCAGGGACTTATAAACGGGACTTATTCAGCGTATGAAAAGCACAATTATGAAATGCATTTAAAGTGTTTTGCTTTGACTAAATCTCTGCAAAAAATCGTTTAATAAAAATACATAATATGCGCATCATCAATCTCTGCGATCTAATGCACAACACTTACGGGGGGAAATTCTAAACGATTAGTAGTCGATGGAGTAAACCCAACCGCCCCGGAACACTGGCACAACACTTGGCACATAATTGCATTGCAACACTCGAAGCGAGCGAGAGAGAAAAAAAACAGGTCCCCTCCGTTTGTCCCGATCTTGATGCAAAAGATCATGAGTGCGCGATAGTATCGCTAGGTATGGCCGACGACCCACCCGCCCAAAGATATGGCCGTTCGCTATAAAATCCGACACCGAGACGCATACTTTATTCTACTCAATTGAGCTTCAATCGTCCGTGGCCGTGTAGCGCGTTTTCTTCCCACCCCCTCCCCTCCCCAATCCGCGCTCTCACATGTTATGTTATCCTCAGCCGTCGCATTTCGTTATGGCTCGACGCAAAAAGTCAACAACAGACTGGCAAGAAGCTACCCGTTTTGTTAGAACATTTACACCCGCGCATCGAGCCGAGGGATTTTTTTTCTTTCCTTTCCGCTCTAACTGCTGGAGAAAGGGGGGGTTTTACCCCCGTGCAAAAGGTGGGCGATGGGAGTTTTTTTCTTTTCCGTGTGTGTGTTTTGTTGGTGTGAAAAAGATTTATTTCGCCCGTTTTCACAAACAGTCTATTACCAACGGCAGGTTCGTTTACGCGTACGTCCCCGTACATGAATCTAGCAAAGGATAGAGGAACCGTAGACTGAGGGGGAAGAAAAGGGAAATCACGAGAGCAAAAAAGCCAACTCAGAAGGTCGGTGCAAATTTGCAAAAATAGAACGTCTTCCCCCTCACAACCCCAAAGTCCAGCCGAATCATTGCCGATGGGTGATCGTGTGGCGCATTTGCTCCGTTGGCTTGAGACATCCTGCCATGATCATTTAAACGTTTCGCACGAATTGTTGTGTCTAATCTTTTTATGTCTAATTTTTGTCTCTTTTTCTCTTGTCTTTTTACAGGTAAGTCACTCCTAACTGTGTGCAATGCACATTCAACGGAAAAAAGGACCATCGGCGCAGAGGAGGGAGTAAGATGTTAATTACCCAATTTGTTTAAAGCCTGAAGCAGGTTTTTATTTTAACGAAATAGCCGCTGGAACTTGGGCAAAAGAGCACGCACCAAAAACCACCTGTTCTTTTGGGGGGAAAAAACCAGGAGGGGATCTCAATCTTTTGATGTTTTTGGTGGCTTATCTTACCCGGCGCAACGCCGCGCATTTATTTCAGTCGGCAACGATTCGGCAAGATTTTATGGAATCTCTCTCCCATTCCCCCGCGGTGGTTTCGCTGCGTACGCTTCCGTTAATGGATTCGTCCTAAACCCGAAATAGCGCGCTCTCGTAGGATGTCTTTCATGAATTCTTCAAATTGCCTCCATCACATGAGATGATGGCACGCGGAGGACGGGCATCGTTACGCCTGACAGAAACCTCAGCTTCATTGAAACGGCAACCCGAAAAGCTTGAAACTACCATCTCTCCACTGCAAAGCCTGCACGCATAAAACGCTTATCTCGTCGGGGTCGGTCGGGCCTAGCCCGCCTACGTGTCACCGAAGATTTTCGTGCAAGATTTTTATTACCCTCCTCCCTCTTTTCCCACTGCGAAGAGGGCATGACGCACTCGGTTTTGGAGGGGGTAAGCGGTCTAGCTGCGCAGTAAGGACTCACTCAACATAATTTCCTAATTAATCTAATGACAGCATACGCTGGCTGTCGTCGGGTTGCCGGCTCTGTCGGCTGTGTCGCCTACCTGGCGGTTTTTTGGAGAACATAAAAACCCTCCTGTCCACCCACTGCCCACCGCCGGCGGTGATCCTAACCGGTGACATTACGGTGATTTAGTTCCGGGGGGAGGTTGAGGTATCATTGCGTGAAAGTGATACGACCCACCCTTTAACGACACGACCCTTCTATGTGTCTGAATATGTACCTGATGTATCTCCAACAAACGAACCAAGAAGATCAAACTGTGTGTGGGAGGGGGGGGGGGTAATGTTGAAGATATGTTCAACGTTCCTGCAGCAAAGGGAACACGGGATGGACGGGTAGTGCCTATAAAAAGAAACCCTCCAATGTGACAACTTGCAACGGAGCTGCCCATCTTCTCCGGGACACCCCGGCAGTTGGGATGTACGGCGGGGTCACACACGTGCGCATGTTCTTGAAGATTGGTGTGAGGGTGATTACGACGACGTCTCCCGGATGAGCTGCGGTGCGCCATTCCGGCTCGGGAGAGTAATCAGCAGTTTTTGGTGCGCTCAGTTTACTGCAACGACGCAATGGCCGTTTAGTCGTCGTTTCGCTCGTTGCTGATTTGAAGATTGAGGTGCGTGGATCTTTGCAGAAGGCCATCGTGTTTTGCACAATCAAAAGGAGAAATGATTGGACTGTCGGATTCGGAAGCGAAATGGACGCGTGATTTCACTGTGTGCCCTACACACACACACGCCAGATGACGCCCTAGGGTATGGATGGTACGCAAATGCGGTTCTTCTCCCGTTGCGTATACCATTTTCCAATAGTGTGCTGACGATTTACTGCCGATATAGCTGCAAAAAATAAAGCAAACACACTCTTCCACTCCCACAGTACTGCTTGCAGGAAACAACAAGCTATGCAAATTGATTTGCCGCAGTTGCCTGCTTTGCTAGGGCTATTTTTTCTTCTCCTCTGGATGCAGCAGCAGCAGCTGTGTTGTGTTACTGCAGTTTCCTAGCTTCCGACGGAGGAGGTTATGCTTCGGGCGTGAACAAACCGGCGCTGCACAAATCGAAAATCGATTAACAAATTTATTGTCCACCAAGAGCGAGGATCTCGCGGGTAGGAAAAGGACCACCAGTGACTTGAGTGTGGTGGTTGCTTCTGCTGCGATTCGTTTCCCAGTGTCCTCGAACAAACATCCCCAAGGCGCACACATGACGGCTGGATGTAGTCTTGGGCGTAACATGTCGTTTTTTTTTCTTCTTCTATCTTTCGGGTCGTTTGCATCACACGCGGCGGGGTCTGCTTCGTCCCCGGGACAATGTGAGTTGACAATGTCAGATGGCATGCCCTCGCCGCGCCCCCGCCTCCCCATATTCGTTTACTGACAAATCGAGACACAAACCAGGAAATGTGTTCCGAATGGGACGTGAGCTACACACACCATTTGTTTCAACTACCTTTCGCCTCCCTCTGGATTCATCGTACCGGGTGTTACACCCTCGGTAACAACATTCTGATGATGATCCTGGAAGCAGTCCGAAGTCTAACCGGAGCCGTTGCCAAGATGACAACGGTAAGGGGGGACAATCTCTGGTGTACTTTCCGGTGTGTCACCCAACTCTTGCTTCTCACACCCAGCAAGCAGGGTGACACGCGCTGCTTGTGTCGGGCTCAAAATAACTCAGGCAGGAGGAGCGGGGAGGAGGGAGTAATCGCGAATCAGTATTTAGTAGTGAACGGCTGCTTTGCTCCCCAGGCTTACCCATTGAATTTCCGTTCCCGAAAGCATCCCAAGTTCCGTTTACTAACCGAGGAAGAAGTTTGAAGTGTTGTTGCTGGGGAAAGCTGGGGTTATGTGCAGTTGACAGTGTGTATGTGTGTGTGTGTTGGTCCCGTTGTTCTTTTTGGATCACCCCCGCGGATGAACGTTACCACGAAGTGTCCCATGTTTAGGACCTAACGTTGGCCTTCGACCTAACGCGACACAACAGGCATGGCAACAACACGGCGAGACAAAGACGACATCAACCCATTCCCCTGCGCCACTAAAACAGGGGCAGTTTTTCTTTCGCATGCCTTGCAAATCGTAGCCTGTGTACGCCCACCGCGTATCATCCGGCAGCTTCTGGCCTGAGGGGTTCCCAGGGATTTGGTTTTGACATTCTCATGAATTTTTATGCTCCCGCCTGTCTGTTGCGACCGACACGGCTGCTGCTGCTGCTCCATGTAGCTTCGGTACGGTCGGTGGACCAGCACCACCAGCAGTGTGTATTCTTTGGAGTTTCGAAGGGCGCTGGGTGCTCTGCAGGAGGACAGCAGTAGCAGCGTGTCCTCGCTGTACTCGGTATTCATATCGACAGCTACTTCTCTGCTCACATGCCGATCTCTCCCCGTGGTAAACGTCGTCTGCTCGCTGGCAGGCAATTGCATGAGCATTATTATTATCTGAACTGTGTTTTGGCCGGACAGCCTGGGCGAAGCAGAGATGATGACTCTTCGATTGGTAGTTGGTAGTTGATTGTTTCGCCGTACCAAGTCATACCCGGTTGTTGATGGTGGTAGAGGAGCCACAGCCCTCTTTCAAACGCTTCGAAATTGCACACAAAATGTGGAGTTTTGTAGCGGCGTGTGCTGATAGTGACAGCGTATGAACTTTTATGCTGATAGTGGAATGACAAGCGTATGTTGAAAATAGAATTTCCGTTTAAGTTGTACTTTTTTTAACAATAATTGTGTGATCTTCTCAAGCATCAGTGGCTAACTAAATGGCGTCTTTGCTCCTGTAAACTCGAAGTAATTGTATTATCCTTACTTCCAGTTATGTCAAGAATATGAAATAGTTTGTTTTTTAAAAGAAAAGCCGTAAAACAAATTTTCGGCATATCTGAGCATCTTTTTGGTCAATATTTGCGTTACAAAACGTTACCGTTACAGCTACGTTGCGTTACGAAAAAGTGTCGTTTTTGACAACTTTGCTCGAGGTCTAATCACTATCGCGACCGATCGTCTATTGATCGTATGGTACCTAGTGAATCAAAATACTATTAAAAGTAACGCATTGGGTGTGAGATTCATCTACTCTAGAGGTGCATGTGTGCCAACCAGCAATGAACAAAAATACACACACACAGAAGCGAACCACGCTAAAAACAACAGCAGCTGTGTATCACTTTCTGTACTGCAGGTGCTGCTGCTGCTGCTTCTGCTGCTGCTATCTTGGCAAGATGTCTGAGAATGCAACCCATTTTGATGGTTTCTCTTTACCACCCTGTTTTTTTTTTTGCACTGATCTAGACAAACTTCTAGAGAGACAATCACATTCACACACACGCGCGCCCAGCGCTCAGCGCTTGCCACCGCAAACAGGGCCAGCGAGGTGTAGTAGCGCGGCAGAGCGCGTTTACGCAGTGGTGCGGTGTGTCCCCGGCGCAGAGCGGCGGCGTACGTTGGCGTACTTTATCTGCTACGGCCGGCGGATGGAATGGGGCCCCGCCGAGGGAAAATCCGAGACAGAAATAACAATCATAACAATCTAAAAATAACAAGATTGCCCGCATCGGATCATGCCACGAGACAGTAAACAACCTCAAATCATCATCATCATCATCATCATCGCCATCATCGTCATCGTCAGCAGAGTGCACACTTGCCGTTGTGTCGCCATCATTTGGCATCTTCAACGTGTTCTATTGGTTTCGCTGCTTGGAGTGGACGTGTGGAGCAGAAGCGTCTGCAGAAGCGAACGATGGTCGATGTTGGTTTCGCGCGAACAATATGATGACCAAACCAGAGGCGAGCACCACCACCAGGTCCAAAAGGGCAGCAATTGATTGGACGCTTATGTCGCACCGATCGGTTGAGATTTCTTCGGTTGAGACCCCAAATTGTAGTCAGAAATCATCAGGCGTGTGTGCTATGTGTTGCGTTGGGAAAGATGAAGGGTTCTGATCGTAAGGTTGGTTTGATTGTGTTCTAATCGAAAGTGGACATTATGAGGGTCACGCGAGAGAAACCTTGTAGTGTGATTTTGTTCATTAAATGTTACACAACGTAAGGTTTCGGTTTAATCCATCGATCAATTCAAAAGTAGTTGTATTTCAAACTATTCGTATCAATTGTTTTAAAGACATGAATCTTACTTTCAATACAATGAATTATTCCTATTCCTGTTATCAATTGTATGTGGCATAAAGGTCCTTTTCCTACGAATGAACATTTTCACAACGAAACATTAGCAATTGCTAGAAGAAAACAAAAACGACCCATCTCATCTCATCCTGGCTCGACGCGCCTGCAAACAAATTGCATTGCAGATTAGCACGGCAGTACCGTCGAAGCTAATGAGCCGATTCTCGAATGGCAACGAGCGGTAAATAGAATTTGTTACGGGCGAAAAAACACAAACTCGTTTGTCTCCTCGCCCCGCCTCTCCCGTTCCACGCTTTTCCCGGGGCTGCTTTTCCTCTTCTCGAATTAAATTGTGAGCGAAAGGAAGCTGCACCGGAAAAGTGGCCATTCCGCATGTCAAGTGCGCTTCCGCGGGTACTTCTGCTGTGTATTCGCGCGCCGCGCGCGTGCACTCTTAATCGTCCGATGCCGCCTGGGGATAACGTTACCACCGTTGCACCGTCGCCTTTAGCCAGGACGCATTCGGGAAACGGTGCCAAATCGCACTGAATGTTGACCCGTGGGGAGAGAACTTTAGCGTTTTTTGGTTGCTTGGTTCTTCTGAAGCTACTGGAAGTGGACAAGTGGTGTAACATTGTTTCCTCCAGCCCGTTCTTTTCCCCACCGCGGGGTTTTCCAGCATCGCGCGACACTAGGAACGATGTAATAATTAATGCAGCTTGGCGGTTCCTTTTTTTTTGGTGGTGTATAGCGCGCGCTTCTATGTTTGCTTAAAGGAACGACGAGCAGAAGTGTCCTTTTGAAAGCGTTGGAAAACGAATGAAGGCAGTCCGTGGTGTTGTTTTTTTTGCCCTCCAAAAATGCAACCGACCAACGAGAATTGAATGAGTGTGCCGATGGGAGCAGCTCCCAAGCGCGTGTGGCATTGGTGGTTTGTCGGCCTCAGTGTGTGTGTGGCTGTGTGCCGTAGTTAATGTGAGTTTTCTTTTTTTTTTTTTTTCGGCCCGGCTCGGTTTCGGTCGTATTTTGCCTTCCTGTAATTTATGATAGCTTTTAGCTTGGCAAAGGAAAAACCACCACTGTGTGCAAGGGAACACGGTGCAAAGGAAACGGATGCACCGCGCGCAATTGTAAAGGTGCTGAGAGGCGCCCAAGCTCAAACCAAGCCAAGAAAAACACTGTTGGGCAGCATTAAAAAAGAAAAGAAAAACAACTCAGACGCGACTTATGAAGTGTTCTGCGTAATTAAAAGTTTATAAATTAAGAAGATAATAAATCTCGATCCCTTGTTCCTCTCTTAAAGCCAAAGCCTCCCTCCAGCGGACGAAGTGTCGTCCGGCTGGAGAGGAAATGCAGCAAGCAACCCGGGCTTAAAACGGATCAGCTTGTTTTGGTTGTCCAGATTTCCGAACGTTTCGCTTTGTGCATTGGTGTGGTCTGGTGGTCTGTTTTGTTTGCATGGTTTGTGGTCTTTTCTTTTTTTTTTTTTTTTTTGCAAACGAATGAATGAATGAGGGGTGAATTGTTGGATGCTAATTTTTCGTGACAGTTTCATTTTGGAATTGGATTTTTTTATGATATAGAGCTGACGTAAAGGATGTATGTATGGTTTTAGCTTTTAATTTGATGTTTTCTTTATTGAGGTATTGATATTTTTTAATGCACAAGCAATTAAGTAGAGCTTGCTGCACTTGAGGTCCTGTCAATTTAATTCAGTTATTCTGTATAGCCTGTACAAGTATTACTTATAAAAATGTTTAACATATTGAATATGAAATCTTCATAAGACATATTAAATTATCGCTAAATATAAAAATTAAACATCATTCATGCCAGGTCTGTTCCGGTTATGTGTATCAAAACCTAGCTAAGACCACCAACCGTCAGTCGCTAATTAAAATTTAGCAATATTCAAGACGTTGACATTTACAAAAAAAATACATAATAA
The DNA here is from genome assembly GCF_943734685.1 of Anopheles coluzzii. NCBI lineage: Eukaryota > Metazoa > Arthropoda > Insecta > Diptera > Culicidae > Anopheles > Anopheles coluzzii. Next base: position 19,264,467 of record NC_064671.1, on the reverse strand, counting down.
AATCAAAAACTATTTTTTTTTTTTCAATTCTCTCGGATTCGTATTTTACATTAAGAGCAAATGTGTTAATTTGCATGCCGCATTGAGTCGTTTGTCTTACAAATTAGGCTTTGATTTTAGTGAATGTATATCTTTTACAGCTTGTAACGTGATATACGTCAGTTGTATTAATAACTTTAAAAAATATTACTTAAGGTTTTACAGTGTTTTCCAGAGGTTCTCATAGCGGTGGGACACTTCCTTGACTCTTTCTAATAGAAGTGAACTTCATATTTGGATAATTCAACTCTATGGCACCCTTTTTGGACTGGCTCTTTGGAAATTCCAATTGGGTTTTGTACAGAAGGATGCTTTGGAGTCCAATTCCCATCACATTAAGTTAATTTCACTTAAGAAAGAGTCAATAAAGTGTCCTACAGTTATTAAATCTCGTGGAAAACCCTTTATTCGACTTTTAAAAAAACCTAAGAGTTGCAAAACAATATTTATTGTTTCTATTACATATAGAATCACTCGCCGAAAATGCATATTTTCCCATGCAATTCACAAAACAACCGCAGCATCATACACGAAAACATCAAAATCCACGAAGCAACGCAAACACCGATAAATATGTGGGTCCAGCGAGCCGAACGCGGTTCGAATTGAAACACGCCAATCGAAATGGCCTCATCCTCCAAGCAAGCAAACCTCCCCCCCACACCGCCTTCAACCCCATCCCGCCGCCGCGCGCCCGCTCGATTTATGCGTTAAAAACAAGATTCTAACTCACGGAAATGCACCATTTGCGTCATGGAAACAAATCGAAACGAACGGGAAAAACAGAAACAAACGTGTATTTGCTACCTCAACATCGCCGCGAGGTGAAGCAGACGAATGTGGGAGAAGCAGGTGGGGAAAGTGTACGCTAAGTGCAAACACATACACACACACACAGTATTAGTTGTTTTCCAAATCTTGTTTGTACCGGCGCGATACACTTTCGTGCTGCGTTTTTGAGCGGGTAATGGTGGCGCCCGCGCGCCGAAAGTTGCAATCAGTTTTGCATTATTCATACCTGCCTGCCAATGGGCGGGGGTGGCAGGGGAGGTATGATTTTGAAAGAGTTCCAAGAGGGACAGAATTGAGAACCGGGTGGGTGCTGTAGTTGCTTTCTTTGAAGTACGTTTGGAGCTAAAGCGGGTGCCAAAAGCGCATCACAAATCACTCCGTTCCGTTTGTTCTAAGTACATTAGAAATTAGCTGTTTGTGCTGACCGCAAAGAAGTCGTGGGTTGTTGTTTATGATAGCGTGCTATAAATATAACTTTTTGCATTTTAAATCCCCAAAAATACGCAAAAAAAACGACAGCGCAGCATTCCTTTTTTCAGGTGTGGTCGAGCTGTCTGCATAGACTGAGAGTAGTACGACGGTGCTGCTCATCAATGAAATATTTACTCGCTTAAAAAGGCGATGCGTGTGACGACGAGCATGATCACGCCACCCTAAATACTTTCACACTTGGCGCACTCGTTCCGTTTCTATTAGGGGAATAGCAGGGAAAAAACACACAAATTAAGAGGGCGTGCTGCTGCCGCTGCTCACCAATCGAAGGATCACACTGACGAGCAAACCGATCACTGCCTGTTGCGATCTATTGTCGCGCACGGGGGCCAAAAGGGCAGCTAGCAGACACACGTAGCAGCGGGCTCTCGTGATCGACGCGAATGAAAATAACACCGGCTGTGGTGGGAGCACTTTTGGCAACCGCAGGCCACAGTCACGCGGGCGTGAAATACACGCGAACAACAAACAACAAACCCACTCACCCACCCCCTACGCCTCAGCTTTTGCCTGGGTGCTCAACAGCTCAACGCGTACGCGATCATTGTCTCCTCCCAAGAGTCGCGGTTGTTGAATTTAGTATTTATTTTCATCTCCACACACACGCCTACACTGGTGCCGTTCTACAACGTGTCCCTTATCCTGTCGACAAAAAGGGTTTAATTCACCTAAAAAAAACCAACAAACTCAGCGTGATTGAAGCACAGCGCAAACTACCTACCCAACAAGGCAACAGGTGCTGTGTGTGTGTTTCTGTGTGCTTTGTAGCAGTAGTCGTGGGCACAAGAAGATGATCGGTCCGGAAATAAACTTATCACAATCGCTGCTCTCGCCCTCCCATTCGAAATTAATTGCTTGTACCATTTGTACCACACTTTGCCCCTCCCCCCTGCCTCTCTCATGTGTAATGAGCCCCGCAAAAATGTCCCGCCTTGATTCTTTATCGAAGTCAAGCCGGTTCGGCGACACCCAAGCAACCATCGCCCGTGGTTGGATAAAGCCGTTTCGGCGACATGATTGAGAATTGGCAGTCTTTTGAAGGATTCTATCCCTGTTCGGTTCGGTTGGGGGATTTGGGCGAAAGAGAAGGCAGACGACGGTATCGGCGGGCTAATGTTGTTTAGGGTGAGATTTATTTTATTTTACCATAGCAACGGAACCGTTCGAGCAGCCAAGCGACCGACCGACAACACCGTTAGTGTCGTGTAAATTGAGCGGACCGAGCGGAGGCGGATTGTGTGGCGCCAAAGATTTATGCTCCATCACTGCCTCTCCCCACCTCCTCTTTCCATTTCGACGAGGAATGTCAAACAGTAGTGGTGGCGAGGGGGACAGTTGGTTCAGTTGAATGAGCTGTACTTGGAACCGAAATAGATTTTGGGGGCATTTGGCGTTTGATGTTGAATTTTATTTTTAAAAAGGTGCACCCTTCCTGTGGAATGTCTGTGTGTGTGTGTGTGTACCGTAGGCGATTAGTTTTGGGACAGCAAAATGTAGAAGTTTGATTTTCTAATTACTTACACGCGTGTAAGGGTTTGAAATGTTCATCTATACGGCTGAACTGGTGATTGCGATTAAGCAAGGCTTTTCGGCGTAAAGCGACGCTAAAGCATCGAGTTGGACCAAGCGCGTTTACACTTATGTTTGTCAAGTGAACGATACCAAAGGATGGCGGTAAACTAACTGCCACTTTCAGCGTGTGTGTGTGTGTATGTGTGTGAAACTTTATTCCGTAGTTCCGGTGTGTGGCCCTGTTGACAACGGTTTGAATTACAGGCTGCAGTAGACAATTTACTGGCCTGCCATTTTTCCCCCATACCGGCAGCAGTGTTCCATTTTTTGTTCCGGAAAAATCGTTCCCGGTCCGTTTTGGGACGGCCCCGTCGGCGGGTACGATGGTGACCCGGTTTTTCAGGCTTTGAGAAAAACGGACGGCCCCCCGGATTTGTTTGCTGCGTTACAGTGTTATTATAATCTCTTTTTTTTTTTCGCGCAACTCTTTTTTTTTCACCACTGTCGACTGCCTTGGACATGTAAGTGCCCCGTGTAAGAATGTTGTAGGAAAACATAAATTATATGCAGCCCCGCCGGGGGGTACCACAGGGGGGGGGGGGGGGGATCAGGTTTTGATGCAGCAAAGGAAGAGGGTGATGGGAGTTTGTGTGTGTAAAGGAGAACATTATTTACTGGACGATGCAAGGACCTCATTTTGTTTTGCAAGGATATGAGAATGTGTTTTTTGTTTACATTTTGCATCGTATCATACATCTTATCAGCTAAAGACAAAACTATTAAACTCTGTAAGAATGTTAACAATTTGAATTATTTCGTACGCTGTTCGTTTTCCTGTTGGATTCCGTACGCTTTTCGTTTTGCTGTTGGATACAACAGGGTGTTGTGCGATACTAGCCAGCTTCCCATACGGAGTTTGACAATTGGCGGTTGAAAATTACATTATTTACCAGATTTTTAGTCTAGATTATTTCAACCTGACAAAATTTAAAACAAACGTCGATTTGTCGCAGGATCTATCAGGTTATCTCATGGTTGATTTTTTGTTTTTGCTGAAGCAAAAGGCTAAAAGAATGATTACTAACACTTTAATTTGATGCTTTTAAATATATTAAAAGTATTAAAATCCAACACAAACCATTCGTGAATAGCTAGAAAATGCTTATTTATTTAGTTGTATATACTTGTCCACAACATTCGGCTCAACAAGAGATAGATATAAAATACAATAATATCTTAAATGCTAAACTAATGCTAGTAGACGCTCGCCGTAGTAGACAATCGGAAAACGAAGGACCTCATTGAGACTATTGGATGATAAGCTAAAATCAAAATTAGAGTAGTATAAATTGAATCTGAGTGCCATGGCAGATATTGGTTCATTTGATGCGTAAATATTATTGTGACGCTTCACTTGTACGAAGCTATTGTATGTCTTGAAGAAGGTCTTGGTACGTGAATATTTATTTTACTAAGTAGTCTTGGGGCATCCATTTCACCATTTAGCAATTTGCTAAAAAAATCACTTTCGCCTTTGCCTGACGATTTTCTAAGCTTTCTAGACCTAGTAGCAAGCACCTCGATCTATAGGAAATCTCCAAACTGTTCGGTCATCCTAGAAGTCGTATAGCATGTCGAGTCATGTTTTATTAAACTTTTTCAATTCGTTTTATCCAGCAATCTGCATTAAGACACCACACTACAGAAGAGAACTCTAATTTAGAACCAACGTGACTAACAAATGTTAGTTTTATACACATAGGATCATTAAATTCATTCGTCATTTTACGTTCCAATCCAAAAGTCCTGTTGGAACTATTTATTACATCATCGTAGTGGTCACGCAATAAGAATTAGTGAAATGTTACTATATGCTTGATTCTAATGTTTCAACAAAAAGTCTTCATTATTCAGAATGGAAATGTTGTGATGAACAATTGAGAGAATGAATCTCTTACTGCTATATATACAGCTTAAATTCACCTTAAGCTATAACAAATGTCAGATTTAGATCCTTAGATGTTTTTTTTATCATTTAATGATCCTACACATTTGAGATGCCCTTTGAACTCGGTAGCACCTTTTGCTAGTAGTGTATCTATAAAATAGTGTAATAAAATCAACACTAAAATCGGCGAATCAACCAAAACAACCTGCAACCTTGCCATAATTGCACCCCCCTTCAAAAGCAATCCCGAACAAACGCTCCAAGGCTCAACGCATTTAGCAAATTGAACGCAGATCACGGTAATGGCTGTGTAGAGCTTACAACAACGATGCAATATGCGTGGCCCTAGCAAGTATATTGCGGAAGGAAATTCCCATCGTGCGCCATACGCCAAAACGGGGAGGTATGCAATCAAAACATCCACACAAACACACAACTGATCAGCTGCAAACTGCTTTCGCGCTGGTACACACCACCGACCCCACGTGAGATGGGCAGACCACGGTAGAACGGGGCAGATAATATCAATGTGTCGTTCGCAATAGCGCAGCATCATGGTGCATCCCGTCCCATTCCCGTTCGGCACTCGGAATGATGGTGTGTGGATTGTATAAATAAATGAATAAAAACTGGAGCAAAAACCGGCGCGCGGCTATAAGCAATTGCTTGCCAGCGTCCGAGGGGGGAAATCTTTTTGGGTGGGTGAATGAAAAATCCTTACAGCGGAAGAGGAGCAGACAAAAAATAAATACCCTCTTTTTCTCGAGGACATGGTGTGTGTGTGTGTGGCCGGAGGATAATAAGCGAGCGACATGAAAACTCTTTCATAAGAATTTGGCTTCGATTCAAGTCACGATATGGGGACACACACACACACCGGTGGCGAGAGGGTTGCCAACGTGAGGAGAAAAAGTACATGTTGTGTATTGCATTGGGTATTTTTCTATCTTTGCTTTCCTTTTTTTTGTTGTTATTGGTTGGTATCATCTATGAGTGTATGTTGGGGATTTTTTACAAGCAATATCCACCGCTCTGCTCTCTCGCTTCCGCCAACTCCAATTGCGACTCACTCGTTCGTCATCCTTGCTGACTCAATTTGTTCGTCGCGTTTGTTCGTGTGTCAATGTACCAGAGTTGTCGCATTCCCTTGTTCAAAGGATGTGCAACTGGAGCGGGATTTCAATGAAGAGAAGCAACATCTCCACAAGCAACAACAAAAAATCGGATAAGATCATTGCCAAACTTTAGCTGACCGGCACAAAAATCGCTCCAGACGGGGGAAAACCCCCCAACTCTTTCCCACTCGCTGCTGCATTTGCTACAACACCAAACCCAAAAACGTGATGATATCGAGACTGGTAATATTGAGCGTGAAGTGAAATTACCAACGACACAAAAAAAAGGAGTAAAAGCATCTGCGCGCGCCACCCAGTGCAAAAGAGCAAGAATCGCAAGAACATCTTAAAAGCATTAATGTCCGTACTTCCGGTTATTGTCACGGATTAAGGGCTTTGGGGAAATAATTTAAGTGCCCAAACGACCGCGTGGCCGGAGAAATATGGCGTACCTTTCTTCGCCCGAAGCTGGCACACACACACGTTGTGGCAGTTATTTTTGAGCGGAACTGTGTGCGTTTTTTTAACTCAGCAATATATTTGAAGTTTGCTGCAAGGACAATCAACGTTTTTGGTGTTCTGGTTGTCCGGTTTGAGGAAAGATATTTTTGTGGCCCGCTCGTTTGTTGGTTGCAAAAGTAAATAAAGCAACGGAGACTGACGAAGTGGAGCGTAAATGATCGCTGGTAACACCGTTGTTTATAAGCGCACGTACTGTTAACGTTAGCTTTTATCTTTATCCCGGAATGGATGACAATCGTTAGTTCTTCGTCTTTTTTTCGGTGATATCTTTATTAGCAGAAATTGAGTGAATGACAGAAGGAGGCAGGATTCAGGGTCTTGAAGTCTGCAAATATCATATACAACGTGCTTATATTTTGTTATTCCTTTAATAAGGATTAGTGCTTCGGATGCAATATTGTCAGAACACCAGTTCGTAGTAAGCCTTATTTATATCGCGTTTGATAAGCGTGCTATATTGTTATTGTGTTGCTTTCTTTATTTTGAAGCAGCATTTAGTTCCTTTTTGTTTTAGTAGTAAGTTCTGTTGAGATTTAAAATTATTCTAGTGCTTTTAGCTATGCTTTTGTGTCAAATGCTACTCTTGGCACAAGAAATATCTAGATTTACTGAAACCATTTAAGACGTAGAATTTATTTAATCCTATGTTTCTTCATTAAATTTCACAATTTATCTTAATAAAAATCAAAAAAATTAAATCAAACGAGGCAGACCATTAAATACACCAAATCATTTTAAAGAGCCAATCGATGCCGCCGTCACAATGAGAAATCACGCTCATTATGCTGTGCCCGAACTGCTCCCGATGCCGGGTGAAGTAATTGGACAGTAATGATCCCCAGACGAACGCTCATCGATGAACCCGCCGCCTCCCAAGGACCTGTTACACTGTTGGGGCTGCTCAACTGGTCAGACTTGTGTGGGGCTAACGGTTCAATATTCCTTTTACATTTTTGGTTCGATTTTTCCACTCTTCTCTCGTATTTTGGGATGGCTGCTCCCTTTACCGTTCGCGATTGCTGCTTCGATGAACCAGAAGGACACTTCTCTACCCTTCTCGCTCAACCGCAAGGGGCTGGGGAGGACCGACGCCAACCACCTACGGTGCATTAATTGACCATCAATTTATTGATAAGTACCGCCGGCGGCACCCCGCGGGGACACTTTACCCCCAAAATGTTATTTATGTTATGCCACTTTTTATCAGTTTAAGAAAGTCGTCGCGAGTCGTTGGTAGAGAAGCAGAAGGGCCATCAGGTGGTCGTGTGACAGACAGAAGAAGGTCACTATCGAGCGATAGAAATGCAATAAAATGGATGAGTTGCACAGTGGGAAACCACCCGGCTCGGTGGGAACAGTCAGGCACTGTGTCTCTGTGCGTGTTGCACATTTTACGCTCTGGACACAGTGAACGAAGGAAAGGATTGTGCTCCATAGTGAACGGGAGGAATAGGGAAGGACACTGGCATCTCTTCCCCCCCGGTTCATCGACAAGTAGTTGGTTGTCTTTGGCTGCCTCCCGGCAAGCGCCAACAACGAACGAATCTAATTGAATTAGTTCGTCTTGACTTGAATGTTTGTTTGCACTTTTAGTAGCGTTTTTCATGCGTTTGTTTTTTTGCTTTTACTTTTGCTTCTTTTTACCCCGCCATCTTGGTCGACATTTACGTTGGAAACTTAATTATAGCAACAGAGTCGAGTGGAGTTCGTAAGTTGTAAGCGAAGGCGCCAACTTGCGGTAGGATACGCGAAGAGAGTATGGCTATTTCCTTGTTGATACGTTAGTCGGGACAAGAAATGGCAATCGATCAGAGGATCATAGTTATTATTGGTGATTGATTCATAATAATGCCACTTAAACGCAATTGCAGGCAATGCATGGAGAGTTCCTTTTTTTTCAATTCATTTCCTATTGTGATTGTGATATTAGCTTAGTATAAATTTGATAAGAAGAGTGCACCTTAATCGCCGGTCTGTTTGCAACTGTTTATTCGTTTGTCACATAGTTCATTACAGAATTCATTACAAAGTTCATTCTTGTAGTTCGAGCAGTTCATTTCATGCAGTCCAAATTAGTCAAGTAGTGTTATCTATATCCTATGGTTTAGTTCCTTCTAATTCATATGTGTTTTCTTATTTGAATTCATATTCGAAATATTAATGTATAAAATCAAAATCCAACAATATTATTGAAATGAAAAGATTAAATTTCTAAACCAATTTAACCATGTGTATAAAAAAGTGTTGAACTAGCAACGATAGAACGACAACAAATTACAAACATCTAGCTCGCAATTTGGAAACAACAAAAAGGTAAAAACTTAAACAGAAGAGCAAACAGAGCATAAGGCTAATGTTAATTTTAATTCACAACCATTTCGTCGCGTCATAAAATAGACCAATTTATTGAAGAATAATGCGATGCTCTCTATATGAAGCTTCTGAATTCCTCAACACATCTGGGTCGCAAGTACCTAGCTAGTAGTGTGTGCAAACGCGCTTCTTGCTCGGCACGATATCCGGTATCCGTTTTCCCTGTCATCGCATACACACGCCACGTTTTGCACGATTGGCGAGAGTGTGGCGACTGTCGTCCGGAAGATAAATCGCTTATCCTTGTGCGCCTTGCCAGCTTTATTCGCCATTAAACATGTTGGGAGGATTTTTTATCATTTCATCGTTTGGCGTACAGCGCAGTGGCGGCGGTGGCGCCTACTACTCCATCTCTTGCTACTCACAGTCGAACGACGTACGCTTTCTGGCACAGGTTTTGCTGTGTCCGGCTTGTCCCGCGTGTGCGGCGTCCTTAGCTCAGTGGGTCCAGCTGCAGCGGGGTTTGGTTGGTAGTGCCCGGCAGGGAACGTATTTACCCATTGCGAGGTGTGCATCCTTAATGAAGCGTTGCCTCCGTAATGCTTTATCCTTGAGGCTTGCTGCTGTTGGTTGGCCCTTCTGGCTACCTAGGCCACTTGTTCGCAAATGTCCTGGTCTGTCAGCTTACGGTCAGCTAGAGACACCCATCATCTATGTTTTTTTTTTTTTGTTTTCGTTATTTTTCTCCTTTCGTTTTTTGGACATAACACAACAGCGCCAATCCTCTCCAGCCAGCAGTGGGCAGTTGTTGGTCACGAAACAATCGTTTATACAATAAAATGCGTCCCCTCTCAATGCTCGGACAACAACTCCTCGGCTGCAGCGGGAGCAGCAAACATAGTGAGACCAGCCGGGCTCTAGTCCATGGAGGTTATTTATGAAATTTATACACAAAAGAATGCCATTAAGCGAGCATTAAAACTGATAAATTGTATCAGAAGTTAATGCCTTTTCCCTCATCTCCAGCTTCTGCTTCCAGCGCTGAAGAAGCTTTTCTGTGTCGTACATTTTCTTGGCCAGAGCGGCAAAGAAACGGAACTGTCTGTGTGTGTACGCTTGTGACCGTTCTGGTGTGTATTTTTTTTTTCGCTTTTATCTCCGCAATGCAATTTGGACCCAACCGGACGGAACTGCATCTTTCATTCCGGTTCGTTGTTTGTTCCCCCACTGCCGTGTACATGTGTTGGCGGCGGTGGTGGTGGCAATGGTGGCACAAAACCTCCCCCTCCTCCTATTGGCAAAGAAACCCGTTGATCAAACGGTCAAAAGCCCCTGGCACAGGGGGTACGGAACTCACACGCGCGTCTTTATAATCGCATCTGTATCAATTGGAGGAAATATACTTGTCCGACGTCCAAGTTAAATATATACATTTGCAGCGTTTTCGCTCGCCCCGCTGTCCGCACACAGTTATTTATGTGTGTGCCGTCCGAGCCAGCGAGACCGACTCCTCCACTACACTACTCCCCCTCTCTCGCCAGGGGGTGCAGTTGTTCCAGCTTTTAATGTGGAAAAATAAATCATTAATCGCCTATAAATTCCCAATCGTTGTCGCTTGACGCTGTATATACCGGCCATCGTGGACGTCTTCGCCTGTCGCCTGTCGTCTGTCGCCGGTCACAGTTGCTGTGTTGACCCTTCTTGCTGGTGGGCTTTCACACTCCACCAGCACTTCCACGTTCAAGTGGTTTAGTGGACACTTCTGCGGACCTTCAGGGAAAAAGGCTTCATTGCTGAAGATCACATCAGGCGGAGGTGGGCGGACAAGGTCTCGGGCTTTCCCCACATACACATCTTTTTGCTTGTTTATTGTGTGTGTGTGTGTGCGCTGTTTTTTTATAAATCACTCCATTTCCACACAGCGCCATGGCGCGTGGCGTGTGCAAACGCGTGGAATGATATATTGGAGCGCCTGGAGAGTCTTTCACTGCGCCACACGACAAGTCTCAACACCCGGGATATGACGTTCGCTGCAGGAGGGTGTCTCTCGTATTTGGGATGCAGCGTGCGACCCCGACACCCAACGCAGCAGAAGATCTCCAGAAGTCCCATGATGTCTTCAAAACGGGCCAAAGCCATTCCGGCACTAGGTAGTAGTAGATCTGTTATCTTGTTTATTTTATTTCCCTGCTTGTACCACTCAGTATTTGCAGTGACAACACTTTCAGATTCAGGCCAGGTCTATTTGAGCTTGTTTCGTTTATTTTTATTTTTTGCTTTGTAGCAAAAATGTCGCATGCACACACAAAAAAACCCTGAAAATCCAAATCCAAGTGCTTGTGCGCTCCAAATGCTGTTCCGTAAGCGCCGAAAGGTAAATGGCACTTTATCTGGGATTTATCAAAATGTTGTTGTCCATTTTTGGAGTGTTCCCCGGTGAGAGGTGGAATATATTATTCGACTTGTCTAGAGAGGCAAGAAACAAACGTCGTTTGAATTGGAGTTCCGAATCCTTCTCAGACTTCTCGGCAGCTGGTGAGGGCACAGACCTTCCTGCAATTAATTTAATCAAACTTTTGCCGGCAGATAATTATGTACCTCAATCAACTCTCTGCAAAAACACAAAGCTCACTTAAAACAAAAACCCTTTTTTAATGGATCTTACCGCGCTGTAGTAACCAACAAATTAAACCAACTTGCGGAACAATTAGTAGTACAGCCGTGGAAAACAAACAATTTCCTGCCCAGCAGACGTCCTGCTTTTCTTCGCCTTCGCGCACCTCTATGTCTGTGTGCGCTTTGTGCACTAAAACATGCAATTTCATCGTTTCTTCCCCTCCAAAACTGTAAAGCTAATAATTGTGGCTCGAATAAAATGCACCACGGCCGGCGGTAGAGCGCTGATTGCAGGGTGCGGATGGATGCAAAATCAACCGTAATTTTCCCTCCAAGCGTTCCTGCGCCACGAGCGAACGGAAAACAATTTTCTCAAATTAGGAAACGTTTCCTTCGTGTGTCGGTTTGGGCGTTTTTTTCTGCTTTTTTTTGTTCAATTCCTATCCATTTTATACTCGGCTTTTTCCTCCCCTTTGATAAAGTTTAATCTCAGCACATACACACACACACACGAGTATTCTCGATAAATTGGGGGTAGAGGGAAAGCGAGGATCCATATTATGCCATTGCTACCGCAGAAAAGTGTAACCATAAATCATCCAACTGCAGTAAATCACGGACCTTTTCGACCCGACGCGACGACGCGGGCACCCTTGGCCGGCCGGTTGTGGCCGGGTGAAGAGGATGATGATGATGATGGTGTGTGAACAATTTTCAAACTAATCCAAACAGAGATCCAAAAAAAAAAAATAAAGCGAACGAAAAGGTATTTAGGATTCGAAACCTCCTGTCGCCTTTCCGTGGGGCTTGTGCAGTGTACCAGTTGCATCTGTCGCCTTTATTTTCACTCCCGGCTTCAGGCGGGATTGGAATTAAGGGAGAAAAAAAGTCGTCATACGAAGCCGATCTGACACGCACACAGGGTGGTACAGGAAGGTGGTAAGCCCTGTCGTTTGTCCCTGTTTTACTGTTTCGCTCCGTGACTTTGACGCATTAGAAGGATTACATTTATGCGATCATGCAACGAGCTCTCATATACGCAGGGGCTGATCGTGTCGTGGGTGCGCTATCTGTTGTGTTTTTCCCTTGTTTGTACTTGTGTTTTTTTCCCCCCACAAACCCACCAACCCTTTCCGAATGTGGCCGAAACAAACTAGAACCGTACGAACCACCGATTACACTTTCCGTAATTACATATGATGGGTGTTGTGTGTTTTGTCGGCGATAAATCGTTTTTCGGCGTCGCGCATTTGCTTTTTTTTGTACTATTTTTTTTATTAATGCGGGGAGACGCGCCAAACTTCGCGAAACAAAACGGCAACGCAAACAATAACAACTTTAGCAGGATTCAGTGTATAAAAAGCGTTCTGAAAGCCCGTAAATCTTCATCAGTTGCAACTCCGCAACACAGAAAACGTCACATTGGGGCGGGGAAAATTTTGGGTTTCAAGAATGAATGAAAATCTTTTGCCGAAACGAAGCCTGTCGGGTGAGGTCGTCGGGTACCATGGCAAAGGGGTAGCAACAGCTAATTTGTTGGAAAACATTTTATGCAAAACCCTAAAGCGTCTCGCGGTGACACAGAGAAATTCCATTGAATTAATGTGTTTAGGCATATCAAAAGAAATAATATTGCGATTGATGGTAAGATTCAATTATGGTCAGCATAATTCTGTGTCTTGTTACATACTGTATTCAAATGGAACCTTGTTTGATTAAATTAAGTCGTTAAAGCGTCTAACTACGAACATTGAGAGCTTCAATTTACTTGGCAAACGTCTTAATTCGAGCACGCGAGGATCATACTACGCACTTATTCCATTCACAACAAACAGCGCAAGCTTTGGGTTCTTCATTCAAAAGTAACATACGCACTCACACTCGTTGCCGGCCGGTTACAAGTCACTACAAACACCAAGGGAAAACCTGTACCACGCACGCAATCTGCTATTATTTATTCGTGCCCGTAATTGAATCGAAATTTATTACGGTTACCGGTGTGTGCGTGTGTGTGTGTGGTGAACGCAACTTCCGCGTCCAGAGACCGCCGGGCGCTTGTGACATCTTTCTTTTTGCCAGCGCTTCCGCCGCAAGCAACAAGGATCAACTCCCAGAAATTGCCGTAGGTGTGTACTAGCAAAAAAAAAGTAGAGACTGTTCGATCCTTTTCGCACATTAGAGACATATGGGGGAGGGAGAATTCGTTTTCCCAGTTGCAAGATTTTGCACAATCCCGAGAATAAAGGTCCCCCCAGATCCACACAACCCGGGAGCAACCTTCATTTTTCGATGGCAGTTTGCATTAAATCTGGATTTACGGCCTGTATGTGACCGAACTAGGGACCGGGCTATGATTTCACTTTCTTTGTTTCTCTTTTTTTATGCTACAAGGATTTAGCTTTTTCCATCTCACATGCGTAGAGGGACGAAAAAGGTTCCGAAAGTGAATCGTACACCGTCTGGGGAGTTTTTCCTTTTCTAAGACAATTGCTCGGAAAAGCTTCTCTCGCTAACCACGCGTGGGTAACAGGTGTGCGTACGTGTGGGTGTGTGTGACACCGGCTTGTGGTGAAGATGCAATAGAGCAGGCTGCCCCCTGTTTTTTGTTGCGTATCGTTTCGTGCAAAAATGTTAGAAAATATAATATCTGGGTACCCATTTTCTTCGTTTTTGGGATCCTTTTCCGAAAAAGAAAAAAAAATCATACCGCTAACGGAAAGTGTCCACATCTTTCAAGGAAGGCGGGTGGAGAAGGGTACATTTATGTGCCATCAGTTGTGTCCCGGAAGGGCAAGAACTTGATACTATCGCCTATCGGATCTTTCTTCCACGAAAAGGGGGGGTACTGTCGCCGGAATGTGGGTCAGCGTTAGTGGCCTCCGTAGCAGCTCCATTCAGAAAATCACTGGACATCTGTACAGTGCTTAAATTGTTAATTAGGCGTATATTGAGGAGTCCCTTAAGTGGAATTCTCCCCCCTCCAGTATTACTTACTTCACAGAAGTGGTGGAGGTCATTTTAGGATCGGAATTTGGCTGACATTTTAAAAGGATTGCATTCCACTTAATGATGAAATTTAAATGACTGCTAAAATGTGTTGCAGTGGAGTGAGGTTTCCGGGTTAAAGTAATGAAATTATTGCTCAATTTAGTCGTTTTCCTTCTATGTGAAAGCCGCCTGGTATGATATAGCCAGTTGCTATACGATAAGACATATTAAGAGCTAAATCGTAAAAATGATCGTCGGAATTTGAAGAATAATCGATCGATCAAAGTTGGTCGTTGTACAATTTCTAATCCAACGACCAATCAATTAGGATTTATCTATTTCCAGCAAAAACTGATTATTTAAGCTGAAAATCACATGCTAATATCAGTGCTGGTACAGTAAAAGCCGTGAGTGGTATGATTCTAAGAGTTTGTCGACTCTCCAGTGCATCTTGCATAGTTGGACACAGGGTACAGTTGAGGATCCTGAATTGGTGGCAGATAGGGAAATATGTATCAAGAAGTGAAAAGGTTCTCATCTCTTACTTTCCCTCTGTTTTTCTTACTCTTCAACACTCTGTAAAGTGTATTTGCCATCACAAGTAATAGTCAGCATCTTTATAAGCCCACTCGAATGACTTTCGAGTGAAGCGGAAAGACCATTACTATCCACTCCACAGTACTTGTGCAATGGTCATTTGAGGGCCCCAGAACTGGAAGCAGTCATGAGTTTTGTGTGTAGCTGTGTTTGTGTGTGTACATTCTGTCCAGCATCACATTTAAGATTGGTTGAAATTTCTGATTTATTTTCCCTTACTTTGTCTACGAATGGTGAGAGGTCCGTAATGGCATTATCCTTGGGATAAGAATTTTGGCACGCATCCTGCAGCTGTAACAGTACCTTTACTTCAAGCGCTGTCACGTTGCTTTCTTCACGAGTTTAGACACGGAAATGTGAGTGTGCTAATCATTTGATTGCTTTGCCACCCGGGAGCATTATGATGATGCAGTTCTGTTACGGACGTTAGTGATGTAGCATTTTTTTTTCTGTTTCTGGCTTGAGGAAGGGACATTTGTTGCTTTTCTGGACATTATGCTGCACGTTAAAAGTGTTCAGTAAACGCTGAATGATGTGGGCAACATCGAGTAGATCATCAAAACCTTGTCTTTAATTTATGCCATATCTAACGAGCTTTATTCTTCAACAACGAGTCAGTTAGGAGGCGTACGATCAATGATCAATCGGATAACATCAACATTATTAATGCAAACAACGACTTAACAAACACACACTGAAAGGTGCCCAGGCGATACACTGTAAACACGCCTAACGGTTGCATATTTCACCTTTAATGTTTCATATCAGTTGACGTGTATTGCCCATTTGCTGTCATGTTTTAACGAGCTCGCTCTCCCCCCCAGCGAGCCCTAAAAATTTAATTGCCTGTTTTTGATGTCGAATTCATTTTCAAGGAGAAATTCCGTACACAATTACGCGCGCTTCCCCCCCAGGCTCCGCCTAAATGCTCCTTCGCTTTGTTTTGTGTTGTGTCTCGATCGGTCGGGGTCGCCAGGGGGGAGGGGGGGGTCTGTTTTACAACCAGAGTGCGCGCGCACGCCCCATGCTTACTGATGCGCATCCAAAGCTAATCGAACTATGACCACTTCCGGCCGGCTATAAAGCCCCCCCCGGGAGGAAAAGGAGGGCACAGAAAGGCAAAGGGAAAAACAGTAGCCAACCACCTTTTCGCCGAGTAGGTGGCGAGTTTCGTCCGTCACACACACCGACTACATCGAGCGCGGGCGCGCGCTCTGTGGTTTGCCGAGATGGCCAACAAGAAGGGCTGTGTCTCGGTACGGGTGCGGGCCCGGCTGCCGTAAGGAAAATCAGCGACGCAAAACACACACATATACAGACAAGTAAGTCGCTGCCCTCCTCCGATGGCATGCCGAAGGAAAACTGTGTCCAACGGCTCTCCAACCGTATTGGACACACACCACACCACGTGGAACTAATTAGTCGCTAATTGAATTGAATTAAGCGTACAATTGAACGCGCCGCCGCCGTCGGCTCTTCCAGCCGGCTCAGTATTTTCCCCCTCCCAGACCTGTTGCCGGAAGTGTGTTGTTTTGCTTCAGTAAAAAAAGGGAGACAGAGAGGATTGGGTGTAAAATTTGTTGTCGAGTCGAAATGGTGCTAGTACGAGGTGATGAGGTTGAGCAGGTTGTTACTTCCAGCCTAACTAGCGATGACGACTGCCCCCATTCATTCGCTGCCCTGCCCTAATCAAGACCCAGCAAAGATCCTTTTCTTTTTTTGTTGTTGTTGTTGTTGCCCTCCCCCTTTCTGTTCCGGTTCTGGTGCCATCGGGGATGAGACACGAGAGCCACAGGCATGTAATTCACTGTCGTCTCCAATTATCGATTAATTGGACCGAAAAGTAAATGAAACTAGTGGTGGCGGCGCGTGCACGTTTCTGATGGCTGTTGCCTGCGGCCATCTCGCACGCGTGTGTGTGTGTGTGTGCAATTTGCTTTTTAAAACCCCCTCTTCTCCTCTTGTTTCATGTCTCAGTAGTTTACGGTGGATCCGTTTCGTACCTCCGATTCTGAACAGTTAGAGGCAAAACCAAGTAATAACACATCTCCGGGGTGCTTCTCTCTAAAGCAAGGGCTCTTTAAAAACCGACCTTGCAAACACACACACATCTGACGTCTAGGCACGGTAGCGGCGACGGTGGCTGCCTTGGAGTGAATTGTTATTTGCTCATTAATTAGGCGTGGCGCGTGCATCGCAATTCAGTCAGAAACCATTAAACCTGAAATCCACCCCACATTCCCCTGTTTGTCGGTGGAAGGTAGATGCGGTTGCAGGATCAGTGACACTTGTTCCTTAGTGAGATCTTCGTACGGGTGAGAGAGGTGAGAGGATGGCAAAGGGCACAAGGGGGGTGCTGGGTGTGATGTATGTCTATGATGCGGCGGAAGTGGCTTGGAAACACTTGCCGGTGAAAAGTGATGCACCGATGCACAACGTTGACTAGGCGGGGGCTGGAGGTTTGCCGTGGCGGGAAGCAGACAAACATTATGCAGTTATGTTCTTGCCCTTTCGTTGTCTCTATCTCTCTGCTCCTCCTGCCTATCTGTCTAAGTTAATGGGGTTTCCCTTGCAAGATGCACTCATGTAAAACGGAAACTATATAATGTCTGCGAATTTTCTGCTCCTTGGGCCCAACCGCCTCTCCCTTCACGCGAAACTTATTTTAGTTTTGTTTATCATTTTGTGGTGCTGGTGTCTGCCACCACTCTAGAGGCGCTAGAGTTGAGCAATTCCTATTTTTGTTCACCGCCCAAGAAGTCTACTTACTGTGTGGTAGGCTCTACTCCCTCTCTGGTCTGGCGGGCCATGATGTGCTCCGGTGTTCCGGACTTAGTGACTTAACAAAAAGCTAGTGTGACAGTTTGTCGCATCACGTAAGCGCGGGCATGTGTGCGGTGGTGCCTGTTCCACCGATTATCTGGCGTATGGTTTTACCTGTCGCCCAGACGCGGCATGTCCTTCTGGCTTGGTTAAAACTCTGGCACGCGGCGGTGGTCTGTCTTGGAATTTTGGTGCGCGAGGACGTACGGGGGAAGTATAAAATAAGCACTAAACTTGTTTATCTTCACGTGAAGTGGTGGCGCTTTTACTCGCAAAGCGGGTAGACGTACCTAGACATGATGTGACGGGGCGGAAAAAAACTCAGTCTTGGCGCATAATTACTTATCCACTAGTACTGCTACTACTACTCGAATGGTGTGCAATGCTCTTGTGGAAAGGTTGTTATTCATGCTTATACATTTTAGTGCAGACACCTGTAAACGGTTATGTATCAAATTAAGAATTCAGCTTCAAAATGAATCATATTAGACATTTTGTTTTGTTTTCATATTACAATTTTTCATGCTATGTTTGTGTTTTTAATCCAATAACTGTCCCGTACTAGGTACCAAATTAGGCCTGTATGGTTTTATTTGCAGACTCTATAAGACTTGGAGAGTATTTAGTCCAATTGGGCTAAAAATTAATAATAGGGAATATTCTGATACAGCTTTATGTCCACATGACAATGACAAACAACAATACAACTAATTAATGGAAACAGTTGGCTAAAACAGCTTTAAAACTTGTTTTGACGGGTATTAGCCAACCAATGACCTCATGGAAAAGGTAACTGCCACGAAAACAGTGCGTGCTTGTTCGGATAAAAAATATTAGTTTTAGTTTTGATAGGTTGGACACAGAAAACACAACCATGAGATCATTTCCCAACAATATTTACCAAACACAATTGAGCAAAACAAAAAAACAGTCCGCTTGAATTCCGAGCAAGCCACGGTTCATTTCGTTTTGGGAAAATTGAAAAAAAAAGACACAAATGGAATAAAAACACGAAAAAACAACCTTCCTCCTCTTAACCCCTTCAACTGTTCGATGCCAGATAGATGGCGCTGTAGTGGACGTGGCAAAGTTTTACGCTCGCTTTGCCCATTAAGTAATTAATTTACCATTTCGCTCGCAAAAAGAAGGATGGTGTTTGTGGTGCGTGTGGACAGAGAGACACAGAGAGAGAGAGAGGGAGAGAGGGAAGGTCGATAAGGGAATCTGTTTAAACTAAATACCGGATCAGCGTTGTAGCCCTATCGAGAAGCAAACGCCTGGGAAATGGGGTGGGTTTCCCCGTGAGGAATTGGTAAGGGGTTAGAAAACACTATCATGTCCTTGTCTAAATTAAATTGTTCACCAGTTTACCACTTACCTGAGCGGGCGCACACACACACACACACACACACACACACACACACACACACACACACACACACACACACACACACACACACACACACACACACACACACAGACAGCTGACCTTCCGCGCAAGGTAGCAGCGCGCACCCATCGGAGTGTGCTCTCCAGTCGCCATTAGGTTCTATCTGCAACAGCAAAAAAAAACAACACAAAAAAGGGAAACACAAACAACTGAAAGCTCTTTTCTCCCTCTGTGCTCCCGGCACACAGGTGTAGCGAGCGAATCACTTTCGGCGCAACTTTCTGCGAACAATTCAGTAAATGAAAAATCCATTTCGTTTCGTTTGTTTAATGAACAAAACGGAATGATAGCTCTGCTGCTTGTACTGCTGTTTGGAACGAGGTAAGTGGGGTTGATTTTTCACGGTAGAAAAGCAGTTTTTCCCGCTCCCATCTCGCTTTACCGGCAGCAGATCGACCCCCCCCCACGGCACACTTATCCTCTGCCGTGTGGCATTCCGGACGACCCGACCGGGTAATAATTTATAGTGCCCTGTGGACACCCTGGAGCGAGACAAGCCAGTGACAGGCGGTGGGTTACGGGTAGGGCGGCTGTGTCCTGGGAAGGGTGGATGATGGTGAGGTGGTTCCGCCTCGTTTAGCGCGCACTCCTTGTGACTCATCCAGCCGAAAGAGCTAACTATTCAAAGCACAAATTTGTAATCGGCGCTGGTTTTTGTCCCTTTTTGCTTTCAATTTGCAATATAACTTTTTCCTTCTGCAGGTTTTTTTGAGTTTTGCTATTGCTCCCTCCGCTCAGTTCAGCTAACTAACTTTTTCTACCCATTTTTTGTTGTCTCCTCCTCCAGAGCACGTTTGGGAAGTGTACGTGCAGCGCAAGGGGCTCGGCGACAGTTACGGCATCCTGGGCAACTATCGGCTCTGCATCACCGACAAAACCCTATCGCTGGTCCGCATCGGATCGGAACTGACGCCGCACCAGGAGAAGCGGGCCGAAAATGTCGAGTTTCTGCTGGCATCGGTACGAAGGTAAGAGTGACCAACCAACGCGAACGCAAGCGTTGCAAGAGAAGTTGGAGTAAACGCATGTTTTTTAATCGAATTATTTTTCAGATGTGGGCATTCACAGCGCTACTTTTACCTGGAGGTTGGCCGCAGCTCCAAAACGGGAGCGGGCGAAATCTGGATGGAGGTGCAGGATTCCATCATCGCGCAAAACATGTACACCACCATCATGAAGTGAGTATATTCCCGTTTCGTATTTAAATAGTGTATTTTTAATCTTTTGTAGTTTCGTGATCTTCGCCAAACTGCGCTAATCTGTCTACAGTCTAGACGGCGGTGGCACACGCTTAAGGAGGAAAATCAAATTGAGAAGACTGTCTTTTCCAATGCTTGAACGCATTCTAAAACAAAACGAATGTTTCGTTTGATGATGTTTTCGCTTGGATACATTCCTCCAAACTCCCTTCTTCATCGATATTAGATGATGTCCACCGTAAAAAAATATATAGTCGTTCGTTAGCTGTGTTCCGCCTGTTTCTCCAGCAGCTCCTGAAATGCTGCCGAACCACCGGCGGCGACTAACAAGATTTTCAAAAGATTTCTCCTGTTGAAATGTGTCCCAGAGAGAGAGAGAGGCGCAACAAAAAACAAGAACAAAAAAGCCCGCTCGTCAACCCCGGAAAACGTGGAAGACGTTCGTCCCAATGTCTTCAACGTCTCCCCAAAAAAAAAAAAACCAACCATAAAAACCATGCGTCTGGAGCGAGTCCCCACAGCAGCACTCCAGCGCAACCAACCTGTTGCATGTAGACGCTGCCCGGAAAAGCCGGAAAAACGGTTGACTGCCGGTAAACGGCGAGAGAGAGAAAAAAATAAGGGGGATGAGAGACTGTGTGTGTCGTCTGTTGCTTTCCCGCAGAGCGTGCAAAAGCTGTCGTCCATCAGGAATTCAGCATGGGTTTTTTTGCTGCTGTTCAGTTTCGACAGCTTTTTTCAACATCCCTTCCCGACTGTCTGGCATTGGGGAGGGCAGTTAAGCTTTCTTTCGGGTTTTTGTTTCACCATGCTCGTCGCAGCATGATACTAACCGTGCGCCGCGCGCGCTCTCTCTCTCTCGGCAAATGAGGCAAGATTCCTGGGACAGCATTATTTTTGAACAGGCTCCTTTTCTTCGCTTCGTCGTTTGCCTTCTCGAAGGAGTCTATTACGGGGCTGGTACGCAACAAAACTGCAATCGATAACGACGTTTGTGTGTGTCCAGTCCTTTGGCTGGTTTCTGCTTTCTTCCATCCTCTATGACGTTGCCGGGCGGGCGGGAGTTTGGAGTGATTTAACTGAAATTAATAGCTCGCTCGATTCCTCGGACACAGGGTCAATTGCCCGCACTGTGGCAGCACTAATAGGATGTCCTTCGGTTCGGCAGTAGCTAGCTTGATTGGTGCAAAACTGATTACACGGGTGTGAGCGCTGGGCGCTGGTGAACGTTTTGTCGGAAAGTGAATCTTTCCCAACGCGTCATGAACGCGACGAGCACAAAAGCTCAACCGTGTGTCAAATTAGCTTACCTTTCGGCTAAAAGACGGTCAGCGAACGTTTGCGTTGCAAGAACAGCAACACTAACTCCTGTTTTACGTTTCAACTTCCAGGTCGGCAAAGAGTAAGGACGATAACCTCGGTCCCATGATACGGATACGATCGTCGTCGGCGAACGCCGCCTCGAAGCCAACGTCGATGCTATTCCGCCGCCAGACGCACACCGGCCAGAAACCGATCAACTGCTCCCCGTCTAGCGGTAAGTGGCTTCCCGTTTGTTTGTTTTTTCATTGTTATTATAGAGTTAAACCTGTAACCACCCTCTCCCTATATCGTACATTTTGCTAATATTTAAACTTTATAACGCCCAACCCCGTTGTTCCCTGGTTTTATGAATTCCACGACCTTGGAAGAACTGTTGAACAAAACCTACCTCCTCCCCCCTTTAGCATTAGTATTTAGCACCAGGACGCAGACAGGATATGGTTTATGTAGACTTAGCCCTATATCCTGCGGTTCTGTTTTTATCCCCCTTTTCCCCCCCATTGATCTCACATCTTAGATTTGTCTCCTCCCTTTCTTTCCACAAGCTAGCTAAACACACACTACCTTGTCTTTGTCGTAGGTTTATAACGCACTAGAACTGTTACTTGCTCTTTAAGTTAAACACACTTATTCTTCTCCTGTTTTTTCCCCGTTCCGTGTTTGTTTTCACACTTACCGTTTATGAGTATTGTAACGTTTTTTACTTCCCTCTCCCTTCAACTATATATTGTACGCCCTGCTCACTCGCTCACGCGTAGACAGTTTGTTAGTTGCTAGATGATTTTTCTCTTTCGTATTGGTTGCTATTACTCATATTTTATCGATTTATTTGATCACTTTTGTTTTATTGTCAATGAAATGGTTTTTTTTATATAATATTTATAACATTTGTAGTAGTTTTGTATATTTTTAACAGTTTGTTATATAGTAATTAGATTATTTTTATATTTTGTTTAAATATTTTTGTCCTTTTTTACCACTATAATTTCTAATGTTATGTACTGATCATTCGATTTGATTTGGCCGTTGTTTTCTTATTTGGAATTTGTAACCATTACATTTAGCCACCAAAAGAAAGGGAAAGTGATTAACAGGTGTAGTGTTCTTGTGTTTTTTACCGATTTGATTTCCCATTTGTTTTTCGTTACATCCTTTTTTAATGGTTTTATTATCTACTCACATTCACACATTTGGTTTTAAAAGCAACGTTTTCGATTGATGTTTTCTGCAGTTTTTATATCGTAGAATTGTTTCTCGTTATCAGTAGTTGTTAGTGTGAGAGTTTTTTTTCTATTTGTTTTTCATCTTCTTTAATTTACTCCTGTTTGATCTAGTGTCTCAGTCTTCCTAGCATAGCGTTTGTTTTGTGAGCTAACACCACACCCGCACACACAGACCATACGTATAGTTTTAGTTGTTTGGTTTACCTTCTACCCTTTTCTGCGTATTGATTATAATTTTGTAAGTTTTGTTTTTGGGGGCTTGTTTAAGTACTCAAAATAACACCACAAGGGGGTTGAAATTTAAAATTCAAACCAAACAACGTCCCCTTTAACGTCCCGTGAATGTACTTACCTAAAGCCAGCGACGAAATAACTTGATCCTCGTACCTGTATGTATCTCTTTCCTGAGTGGACGCTAACCTGTGGTTTTACCAAACAATCCTTTTTATGTGTTCGGAAAAGATGTCGTGAATCTGCAGCTCGTGTTTAACTTTCTGCGCATTATCTTCACCTTGAGCTGACATTAGGACAGGGGTTTTTGCCATCAGTTTTTGCTCTACGATCGGCTGTTAAGGTGTTTGAAGATGTTCTACCGTTGTATCGTTTTCCATGTGATCGCATCGAGCATTCGAAATCTCTTCGTCTGCACCATGTTTCATCCAATTTCTGGTGGTTTCTTCTGTCCTCCAAAAACTCCTTTATATTAGGCGAATAATTCGAACGATGCGCAATACTCTCCAACTTGATCACAACTTCTTCGTGCGCTGTCCTCTCTCTCTCTCTCTTTCCATTACGTCATTTCCTATCTCTCGCTCTCTCTCACCCATACCTACACATATTATCTCTCCCTCTCTCTATCGCTAAACCTGTGTTCTTCGTACCAAGCGACACACACGTGGCCAATGCTCATCGCACCGACCTGACAAGTCCAAATCACTTCCCCCAAACACTTCCCCACTTTTTCCCCCAAAAGGGCAAAGGGCCACAATAAATTCACTCTGTTGTGCATCTTCCAGAGGATCAGTCGAACAATGGGCAGAACTCGGAATCGTCGTCGTCGGCCACCAGCGTCAATACGGTCGTGCTGGTCGGCTCGCCGCCGAAAGCAGGCACCTCCGCCGGCCTGCCGTACAGTGCTGGTGCACCGGGCGCGAAACCGCGCCCGCCAGTCGTAGCGAACCCTAGCCTGCCAGCCTGTGCCGAAAACTCCTCCTCCCTCAACACCTCGACCACTTGCACCATTACCACTGCTGCTTGTACCTCTACCACTGCTGCCGCCGCCGCCACCGCCTGTTCGTCGTCGTTCGTCGGTCCGTTCCAATCCTCCTCCGATTCGTCCTATCACGCACCGATGATCGTTCCGTTTGCGGGCATTACACCTGCCGTGAGCACTGGGAATGTCGTCGCCTCGACGCCGGCTGCCATGTTCAGCAGCAACTCGTCGCTAGCGAGCATCGGGTCCTGCTCGCCAAGCGATGCGTACGTCCCGCTGGTGCCACCGGGTCACGCCAGTACCAGCCAAGCTTCCGGCGGCGGTGGTGGTGGTGGTGTGCCTACTCGCGGTGGTTTAGTTGGGTCACCGCGGCTCGGTGTCACTGCCCAATCGCCAAACTATCGCCGGACGACGTCGGTGAAGAAATCGGCTGGCAGTGACGCTGGCGGTGGCAGCACCACTTCCCCCCTGCAGGCAACCCGCAGCCATCAAACGTCCCGTCACTACCATCAGCAGCAGCTTCCTTCCACCTCCTCCCACCATTCCCATCATCCCACGCACCTGCCACATCCTCCTCCACCGCATCATCCCGCTCCCTATCCGCACCATGGCACGCAGGCAGTGGCAACCGGGGCAGTAGTTGGGCCACACCCGGCCACACCGAGTGTCGTTAGTAGTAGCGGCTGCTGCAGCATCGGCGGCAGCAGCAGCAGCATCGTGAGCAACAGGAGCAGCAGCAACTACAGTAGCAACAGTAGCAGCACCAGCACGATCGCCGTTACCAATGAGTTTTCGTCCTCCTCGACTGACCATGGTACGACCTATAATATGATTTTTTTTTCTTCTGATATTTTTGGTTTTATCACCATTACTACTCTTCTTCCCCTCCAACACATGGTACCGAGTGTGTACAGATTCTTCCCTTTTTAAAAGCTACCCATTATCCTTCCATCGTTGTGGTTCATTCACTCCGAACGAAACAATAAACTATCTTTCCCTCATCTCTGTCCCGCTATTGGTTCTTGCTTTATTTATACTTCTATCAGTATTTAAGTTTGTTCTGTTTTCTATCCACTCAAACACTACTGTTATCCATTTTACATCTTTACTGTCTTACTTTCAATCATCGCAAAAAGTTTTTCTCTATTCCTATTATTGGCTTTAGTGTTACTAAATATGGCTTTTCTTTCTAAAAATTCAACCTTTTTCAAGCTTATTCCTTCCTCCGGGAACATATTATTTTGCTGCATCTCTCGCTCTCTCTCTCTCTCTCTCTCTCTCTCTCTCTCTCTCTCTCTCTCTCTCTCTCTCTTTCTCATTGTAAACCATATCCCATCATCATAATAACCCTTTTTTCCTCAACGATTGCACTTAAATGAGAGCGGGAGCAAACTTTTTCTATTAAACTGTTTGATTTGTTTTTTTCCTCTTTTGGGTTTTTTTATCCATTTTTGTTTGGTTCGTATTGTTCATCGACACACACACACACATACTCTCTCTTTCTCTTTTCCTCTCTATTTTTTCTCTCTCTATAGCTGTCTTCCAGCCCCTTCGATATTGCTTTTAATTTCCATCGTTTTCCAACCCACACTTTTCCCGTTTCCCGTTCGGTTCCTCTGCTGTAACCCTCCGGGTTATCCTCCCATTTTCCGTGCTCCAACGACTCTTCGGCAATTCTGTCTCCCCGTGAAGAGCGCCTTTTTGATGGTCAAAATTTACCAAAAAAAATTAAAACAAAAAAACCAAAACTAAATCATTCTAACCTCTCGCGCCTGTACTCATCCCGAATTGACGAGACTGCCGTCCAAACGGCTGACGTTCTTTTTCGCCTTCGCCACCAAAATGCTTCGATGCTCGCTGTTGTGTCTATTGCTTCTGTGCTTTTCTGTGCTGCTCGAAATTGCTGCCAAACTTCTGCCCACGGGCAATATCACCGTCCGTTTGAGTTAACTTTTTTTTATTGGGTTCTCTTATATTCCTGGTTATTGAAACGAATATTGGAAATGCAGTGGAAGAGAAAAGTTCTCTCTCCTCCGACATTGCAACACACGCACACACACACATTAAGCACACCTGCCAAATAGACTGCAGCAGCGTATTGAAGTATAGAAGTGCACTGCGAGTAGAACGGGATAGGAAAGGATGGATGGGTTTTTGGCTCACTGTTTCGGACTATTTTTCAACATTCGGATCAACAAAACCCTCTTCAAAAGGTTATGGCAAACTAGGATTCGTAATGTTCGCTTTGGATGTTTTATTGCGCCCGTGTATCGGGCCGGCTGAACTTGGGGAATATTTGTATCATATTTGCTTCACAAAAAACCACCAAACAAAAACACCCATGTGATGTTGTGAACACAGTGGATGGCAATCGCGGACACTTTTTTTTTCTTCAAGCCAAGACACAAGCTGCAAGTTTTATCTTGTAAACTAGTGTGTAGTACATTGCTAGGAAATATGTTAAAAAGCAAGAGATAACAAAATTAGATGTGTATCTAGTAGCAGCACAGCTCCCGGCGCAGATGCATCCATGCACTACTAATTTAGGGTGTTTTTTTTCCCCCCACTCATACTATTGACTTTTAATAAGAACACACCGCAACACCCCGTGCGCATCTATAAATTCCAAGCTTAAAAGCATAAACCAATAAATTAGTCATAATGTAGCGTAACTAATTGGCGCCGGTCTGCAGACAGCTCTATCAGATGGGGCAGCCACGTGTAATAGTAAAAAGACAGCAGCAGCAGCAGCAGCAGCAGCGATAGTAAAAGAAAAACGGCACTCTTGAGCAAAGTTTAGTTTAATTTTCAATTTGTAGCTTAATGTGCTAGTAGCTTAATTGCTTCACAACCTTGATGAAAAAGGCGCCACTGTTGAGTGGAAGAGAAAAAACAAAACAAAAAGACACTAGAGGCATAATAGAAGAAAAATCAAAACCCCACCACACACTCAATGCTTATTAGCGGCTGCTGCTGCCTGTGGGCTGGGCCATGTGTTAGCATGAATTATTGATGCGCTGCTTCCCTCTGCTCTAGTTAGTCCAGCGCAAACATACGAGGTGAGGAAAAACGATCCGATTCAATTCGGGAAGGTAGGATAGACAACAGATTAGCCCTCCGGGACAAGGCTGGAAATGATGATCCTCCGCCCGATAAGATCACGTACAAAATGGTTTATTTAAAACAGCAAAAAAAGCGATTGCCCAAGCCCCACCACGTGCACAACCATCACTATGGGTTATTAGGACCCCGGTGTGTATATGTGTTTAGTATTGTTCGACGGGAATTGTTCTTCTTCATGTAACGCTGATCTCTCTGTTCACTCTCGTTTGGCACCGACAAGTTTGTGTGGGTATGTGTGTCCATTTTGGTGTGCAAACCGTTGTTTTATACTATTACTCTCAATGTGTGTGTGTGTGTGTTGAAAAACGTTGTCCAGCGCCGTGTGCCGTCTAGGAAGAGCTTCCTCTACTAATAGTGGTCCTAATCGCGCCCCATCTAACACTCAACAGCCTCGTTGACGATCGTGTAACATGTTCTCTTCGACATCTTTCCCTGACTCAAACCGGCAAAAGCTGTTGCTCGGCGGCCAATATGTGGTGTGTGCTTCTTTCGACCAATCGGTTCCCCGTCTGTGTTGCTTTTTCCACCCCCTCGTCTAGTGGCGATCATTATTAACTGCATGGCTCAACATGTGCTCCCAAATTGTGTCCTTACGCGCGTTTTGCATGATTTCCCAGTCTGTCTGTTTCTGATCTTGTTGTTGTTGACTGTAGCGTTTCCTTGTTTCCGCCAAAGGGAGATAATGTTTCTTGCATGCAAACCTTTCACGTTCCCTTTCGCCGTTTATGTATATCTGTTATGTTGTGGTGTGTATTGCAGATTTGTGATTGGCTTTCTTGCACTTTTGCTAGCTCCATTTTTGTTTCGGCTCCTCGATTTTTATGCATCCACAAATTTACGTTTTGAAAACCGATTCTTCTGTTTTCCACTCCACTCAACAAACTTATCGCGCTTTTCACGCTTTCCATCACTCATATGGTATCGAAATTGCAATCAACATTTATCATTCTTCATCTCAGTCGGATAAAAGTGCTGCTGCGATCGAGGCCAAAATTGGCTACCGATCGATCGCACAATGTTAAAGGATGTTTACTGACACACACATCAATAGTCAAATAAATAACAAACAAAACATCAAATACCATTTCTCCCAGTGTTGTACTGAATTAAACATAAATGAATGGATAAAAATGGCATTTTATTGGGAGGGAAATAATGCTGCAACCGTTGTAGCAAACGTCAGTCAGTGGCTCAGAGCCCATCTGCTGTACGAACTGCATTCCTTCAACCACAACCCGAACCGAGGTGAAGCTGCACATTTCTCATTGACGTTCATATCATCAAAATTACATTAGTTTTTGGTTCAAATCAAGCAAAACGATTATTATTTAGGTTTTCCAAAAAATTTGGCAAAACTTTTGTTTTTTTAATATTTTAGTTTTTTTTTGTCTTAAATCACAATCGGCTTAAACTTTTTTTTATTGTAAAGAGAAACTTTTTAATCTCTCACTGTTCAAAATTTTCCAAAATTTATCAATTTTTTATATGACAGATATGACAAAAATGAGAAATTGTATGCTATTCTTCTTTCCCTCTCTCTCTCTCTTTCTCTTTCTTTCTCTTCCCACACTACGGTGTATGAAAAAAAAACAAAAAAAATATATTTTCCAATCCAAAATTTAAAAAATCGCCAAAAAACACACCAATTTCTTCGTGTAGTGTCTTCCGGCTTGTCCGCGGTGGCCAATATGTCCTCGCCCGCGGCAATGGGAAACTCGACGACAGCGGCAATGATGATGCTACCACCGTCGCCCTCCGCCTCGATGAGCAAGTTCCACCATTACGCCAGTACGCGGCAGGGCGGCAAGGAGGTGCCCGGCAGTGGCGGTGGCATCACGCTCAGCAATCTGCTCGCCACCATCACCCACTCGCTCGTAGGGGTTGGTGGTGGTGGCGCTGGCAGTGGTGCAGCCAACGGTGATAGTGGCCCGCTGGCGACGGCCAACGGTGGCAGTGGGGGCAGCGGGGGCAGCTCTTCCGGTGGAAGCTTTTCCAACTTTTCCACCTCGTCCAGATCGTCGTCCCGCTGCTCCTCGACGGTTAGCATACAGACCGTCGCGACCGTGCCGCTGATGGGGCCACCGCCACCACCGCCACCACCGCTGCCGCCACTGGAGCAGCCGGCCCTGTGCGGGGTGCGGCGGCGTCACACGCGCAGCCTTAGCCACCATTCGGCCAATGCCATCTACCTCACCGGTGCAAAGCCGCTGCGACGTTTGCGCAGCACGCTGCGACGCCATTCCGTCTCAGGTACGGCTTGAATGCTTGGTTTTTTTGATTTTTTGATTTTTGTTCTAATTTCGGTTAGTTCTATTTGTTATGCTCGTCAGCGAAAAACAAACAATTGCATACTATTTTCCTTTTTCTCGGCATTTTCAGCGCCCATCACAAGCATTGTTTTTTAGCGATCACACTTGTGCTCATCACTGTTGGGTGCTTTATTTTCGGTTTTGTCATCCAATTCCTGTTTTGTTTTCGTCATCTAGTTTGGCAAATTGTTGTTCAATCTTAATGATAATTCATTTTATTATTTTTATTATATTTTAACGTCATTGAACGGACTAACGAGGTCTATACAGTACCTAGTTCATGGAGATACTTTCTTTAAAGAAACAACTATTTTGTTCTGGTTCATTACCACGATCCGATTCATTCCTCGACATTGGTTTGTTTACATTTTATGCGCATTTAATTAGACACGTATGTGGGAAAATATTTGTTCAAAAATCATCTTAACAAAACAGAATAAATGCAGTTATTTATGTAATTTTTTATATTTTTTGCGTTAGCAAAATGTTACCCATAAAATATACTCCAGTAGTTCTTCTTCTTCTTCTATTTGGCGTAACGTCCTACGCGAACATGCCAGCCTATAACAAGGCTTTCGAGACTTAATTCATTACCACGTAGCCAGATAGTCAATCCTTGCTACGAGGGAACGGTCCATTCTGGGCTTGAACCCATGACGGGCATGTTATTGAGTCGTTCGATTTGACGACTGTACCACGGGACCGCCTACACACCAGTTGCTATGTTTTTGAAATATAATACAATATTATTTATTTATTTATTGAAGATAAATTCTTACTAGAACAGTGAAGGTATCTTATGTGCTACCTTTATGAGTTAGCTTTAAGCTTCCCCAAAAGCTTGTATAGTCTTACCTTAGTAGAACAGCTTCTGGGGCACTTAATTTCGCAATTTACATTGATTTCAGTTGGCAATAATCACTGCAACATGAAGCAGTTTTTCTTTTTTTATTAAATTTACAAAAGCCTCAATAAAGGAAATCCCTTCCTGGTACCTTTTCCCTGCACATCTGTTCCGGTAAGCTGCTCGATAGTAATTAGAAGAGCGGCAAACCTTTCCGAACCTGCTTGCGAACAATTATCAAAGCTAAAAAGACCCCCGTTTCCCACCGGGTAATCGACAAATTTCTTCCCTAAACTGTATACCACCAGCACCATCACAGCACAGCAATGGATACCGGAAAAAGGGCCACCTGGTGGTTCCTGTATCGTGTGTACCGTGGGCAGCATGGAATGAAGTAATTTTCTTTTCCACTTGATCGCGAAGCCGATCCACATACGTATCCACCACGATGCACCACCACAAAAGCGAGGGACGAATATAATGAAAATTAATTAAACCTTTAAGCGAGCCGCAATCAGATGTTAGCTTAACACATATGCTGCTGCTGCTGGTGGCCTGGCCCCCGGATAGGGATGAGAGAAATGGGAGAAAGGAAAGCGCTTTTGTCTTATCTTTCGGGCTGTGCCCGGTTTCCATTATTTGTACCGGAGGTTTTGTAAGACGGCTGGGGCTTAAACGAATTAAGTTTGTGCTCGCGTGGCCGACTATCTTGCCGTTTTCTTTTTGGTGTGATGGTTGTTGCTGTTGTTGTTGTTGCACACAACCCATATGGTGCACACACACACACACGTTGTGGTGATATTAAGGGGAGAGAAGTAGAAAAGTAAATCTTGCTCCCCGTTCCCTTGGAACAGATGAACTGCATTTAACGATCGCGAAGAAAGGGTGCGAAGGAAATTACCCACGGAAAGGTGGGCTGAATTCCAGGGTCCGTACCGGTTTCTATATTGCTTCTGCCCATTTGTGGTACAATATGGTTTAATTATGTTGAATTTTTGTATTGTTTCTGTGTGTTTTTTTTTTCTTCTCTTTCAAAACTGACCTGCAATTGCCTTTTTTAAGAAAAAAATAACAATTTGAAACGAAAGAATTATGAATCATTTCATCCCCTTAAAAGTGTGTTAAGAATGAATTGGCAGAGCTTTTGTGTTTGCCGGTTTTTCTTGTGGTTCAGCCGCAAACAGTGCCAAACTTAGGCCAACGTTTTCGCCAAGCTGCTTGTGACTTAATTATTAATTTCCTGCTGTAAACTATTTATGGTTTGCGAACGTGCATGGAGCGGTGCCCTATGGGTTGTGCCGGTTGTTTTACCTTCACGATGAATTTTTAAACACAAACCGAGCTGAATGAATTTAATATGCTGCAAAAACATCTCCCCTTCGGCTCGGCTGCCTTTCGCGGGAATGGAGAAAAGAATGATTTATTGCCGGCAGCCGGCCACCACTGTGTGCAATCCGTGCATAAAACTGCCGTGGTTTGGAAGCAGTGTTCAGATTGAGATATCTAATGTGTACACTGCCTCCTCCTCTACTGTGCTCTCTTGGCGGAGATCCTTCGTGCGACTTCAACGAGCGTACAGGCGGGCAACGGGGAAACGCACAGCCACTGTGGCCTTGCCGTGGGCTACTGGAGTGCCATTAATTAATAAATGGCTTGTTATTTTAAACCTATTCATTTATACGATTGTAAAAGAAAAGACACGGGGAATGAAAAGCTAAATAGCACATTAAAAAGAAAAAAAAAAGATAACGCAATGCAGGCAATGCAATATAATTTTGCACAGAGCTTTGCAGCAAGAGCCAAGCTAAGAGCATCAGTAAAAGCCTCCTCGTGTTGTGGCACGCGTGTGTGCGGATTGGCGTACGCCAAGGCAAAGGGGCAGGAAGTATTTAAGCGGCTAAAGACGTAGTCAATTTCTTCTCGTGTTTTTTTCCATTCCTCTCTTTTGTATGCCCCTCTTCTATAAAAGTATTTGATCTGACGTTTAGTAGGAGTCGCTTACCGTTTTCTTCGTAAATGGATGATTTTCTGATTTATTTTCCTTACACCAGCAGAGCCCCATTTACGGATACGGGCATTCATTGGCGAAATTGCAAGCAAGGGGCAGAGTTCCCTGTTTCCCTTTTCCGTCTTTTAATCGTGTGCCTTCTGCAAGCTTTCGTTCCGCTTGGTTTCGTCCTGTGCGCTGCAGATTCACGCACGGAGAAAATTATTACTGTCCCCCCGTCCCCCCCACAACAAGCGCATATTAACCGCACACACTAACGCCTAAGCCGCCCTGTTTCCCTAAACCGAAAGCTCCCCCCCAGAAGCGGTCTGCTTTCCCAAGGGGACTTTCTTTGGGAAAGAGTTGGATTATTTATTTGATACGTTTTGTTAACATTTTTCTAATATGTAATATGGAAGGGAAGGCGCAAGCTAACAATGTATATACTGTTGAAAACTCCTTCAGAAAATAATCATCTAAAAAAACGACTCTGATTTAATCAATAACTCCTACTTGTGGTTGGTGTTTTGCTCACTCGAAAATCAAAATTATAATTAAAACTCTGCAGATGAGCAGATTTAAATACGTAAAACCCTTCAATTCGAGCACGGTGAGCAAGAATAGACAACTGTTTTTGGGGTTTATCGTTGTGGCAAAATAGAAACTAATGTAGAATGATCGGCATTGCTTGGCTCTAGACCTGATTAACCGTAACAATCTCAGGATGAAAGCAGCCGTTAAATAGAGAAAAATGTGACAATTTCTTCTAACAAACTGGCACCCTTCGAGTAGACGGCATCATACTGGGAATGTATCAGCGTGTGTGTGTGTGTGTCTGTACATGTAGCTGTGGTGTGTAGCTGACACTGTGCGTGGTGGACTAATAATGTAGCCATCTAATTAATAATCTAAGACGCAAAGACGACGCGACCCCGTCGGCCGAATAAAGTACGCCGGGAAATGGATGTAATTAAATACTGTAGCCGACCGGCCGACTGGGGACCGCACACAGGTGAATAGGTTCCTTCAGCCAGCATGGAAAAGATCATCATCTCGCGTGTTGTGCTCATCCCCCCCAGCCATAATGTGGTGTCTTGCAACGAAAGCAAAACTAAACACCCACCCCCATATGCTGCTGGTGTACACGCTGCAGACGCGCGCACACGGACACCTAATGTCGGACATATAATGCGGTCGGCTGAAATACGAACCTCATAAAAATTATTTATGAGCGGCACAGGGAGGACCTCTCGACACAATATCCACGGACCCGCGACTCGTTCTCGCGCGAGTTTGCGGAAGCCCACGCAAAACACACACTCTCCTCCGGTCCATTAGAAGAACTCTAGCGAGGATGAGTAAGGAGGGAGAAGAGCCACTGCGGACGGAAGCGCGGAGTGCAGTGATGCAAGTAATGAAAACGAAAACGCAAAACAAAAAACAAAAACATAATCACAACCCAAGGCGCAACCATCGACCGGGTTATAGTTTGCGGAAGACGATACAGCAGCGCCCCCTGGGCGGCATATAGAATGGGAACGACACACGCTAAAACAAGAGCAAAACAAAAAGGAACAAAACCCCTCCTTCGTGTGTGTGCCCTTTTGCGCTAAAAGAGAGAGAGAGGTGTGTCTCGGGAAGCGAACCGCGAACGATAATCGTAAATTTCCACCTAGTAATCACTCCTGTTAACTAAACTAATTAGAGTAGAGATAATCAGAAATTCTAACCGTACCGAGTCGAATACGACGACCACGACGAGAGGATAGCGACGATGGCGACGAACCTATCCAACACACACACACTCCCACGTGGCCTGTTGTTGTTCTCCTTTTACCACTACCGGACGGCGGAAAAAAGGGGATGTAAAGTGGACGTAGAAAGAACGTCCTCCTACGGGTGACACCTGATAGGGCGGATAAGGATAACACTCTTCAATTCGGACGACTGCTCGCGCGCTCCACCGGAAGATCCAATCTGATCCAGCCCGTCGAAAGCTCATTAATCAAGTTGTTTCACTGGCGTGCGTGTGTGGGGAGCAAAAAAGGCTTACACTACTTAGCTTACTCGCTTATAACATGCTGTCTCTCACTTGTTCTCTATCCCTCTTACCTATCTGTGCTGTATAAAAGATGCTTACCCTTGGAGTGACGAATGAACAGTCGCAGCTGCTGCTGCGATGATGATCATTGAAAATTATAACCCTATTTACCCGCTACAAAACCACAACCAACAGAGCTGGGCTCTCGTCAAGCTACTACTAACCCTCGAAACCCCCAAACGGCGTGAATTAATCTCTTCCATGCTCGGATGTACTACCGTTTCTCTCTACTGATGTCTGTGTAGCACTAACGATTTCTTCCCCATTAACCCATCATCATTACGGTTTGCATAACGCCATGAACCGAACGGAGAAACACGGACAGTGTTGCTGCCGGAACCGTTGTTCACATGTTTGACGACAGTGAGACGTTCTGCAGAAGAGATACTGGACACACTACTTAAACACTTATACGACTTTTGAGTCATGAAACTAATGGAAAATTATACTTTTATGAACAAATGAAATGACACATTCTCTCATTTTTTACTAATTTTTAAATTTAAATTAATAATAACTCATTTATTAAGCAATTCTCAAAGCAAAAGTAAATGTTTAATGATAAAAGGTGCATATTAAGCGCATTTCTATTCGTGGTTTGCATACCTTCAGGCGTTTAGCTCAAGAAATGCAATCTGCAAAGCAAAACGGTTTTTTTTTGCTATTTTACTATAAATTTCTGATTATAAGAATGTACTTGACAGCGATGAGTAATCAATTTTGAAATGCAAATTAGATTTATCTATGTTTATTTAACATTTTGTTCACGAATATCTCGTTACCAAACTAATACTACTCAGTGATATCAAAAAAGCATTAAATTGCATACCTACGGGCGCTTAAGAAGGCCCGTTTTGCTTGAATATATATTTTTATGCAATTTAAATTCTGAAATTTGTTGAATTAAACATTTCTACATTTTCCTTTTAACATTGTTCCTTTATATTTTACGTTAGACTGTAAGCTGACTGGTAAATGTAGTTGTATTTACTATTTAAAACTGTTCAAAACGAATTTAACGATCGATTGCTAATTTTCTACTGTCAAGACGACACTAAAGACAAGCAACGGATTTCGACCACACGCAACACAACTACACCACACTTCTACTAACGTGCGTGAAGCGTGAATTTTCCCCTTCCTTCTATGTGAATATTGCCCACCTTTGTATGTAACCATCTTGGGCCATCCTTCCAATACTAATCGCCCTGTTTATACCTATCAGCGACTTAGTGACGAATTGGAAAAAAATATTACACATGACCCCCCGTGTATACTTTGGACATTGGAGACACGCAGAGACACTCACAGAACACCTTGAACCGCAACAAAAGCTCGCTTTGCGCGCAGCAAACCCGTCTGAAAATTCCCGTGTGTACTATCTCTCTCTCTCTCTCTCCTTGTTTGTCTCTCTATCCGCAGTTACATCCGCATCCGCCACAGCCGGGGTGGTGTTCCATCAAAGAGCTTTATCATTGCCAAGCGCTCCCATGTTAGGCCATTCCCCTCATAGCAATACGCATCATTTGGGCGCACTCCATGCGCACTCCGGCGGTAGTGGTAGTAGCGTCCGGTCCTCCTCCCAGTGCAGCGTCGTTGCGGCCGTCGCTGCCGGTACGCAGGGTGGGCTGCTTCCTTCCGCCACCGGCGGTTCGCAGCACATTGTCACGCTCTCGACGTCGCTGTCGTCATCGTCCGCCTCGTGCGCCGGCACCGGGACGATCCAGCCGGTGCACCATCGTACCCGCTCACTGCCCCTGACCGAAGAGTCGGCCATTCGCCTGACGGCCGAACACTACCGGCAGGGTGGTGGCGGATGGTGGCAGCCCCACCATCACGCCCCTTCCTCACTCTCGCACTACAATCATCTGCAGCAGCCGCACTGTTCCTCCGCTGCCGGTGCATCGAACCACCGGAAATCATCGTCGGCGTACCTGCCCGCACCACCAACCTTCTCGCCGATCGGGTGCAGTAGTGCGCAGTGTCCGATGCACGCCGGTGGTCCGAACGGGGGAGGCGGATGGTCACCGCCCGTGTCGGATGTGCTCTGCACGTCGCCGCCCCATCGCCACCAGTACGAGCTGTCGCCGGAAGGACCGCAGCCGTTCGCAAGCCTCGTCCCGTCGCGCAGCTCGATGGAGAGCATTATCGAGGATCAGCGCTACCTGCCGATGGATCTGAAGAAGCCGGCGGGCGAGGAGACGCCGGAACCACCGCTACCACCTGCGCTGCCGGCGGGCAGTCAGCTGACGCTGATCAGCCGGCTGCTGCGCAGCAGCAATCTGCAGCAGCATGCGTCCACCTCCTCGGCTGGGTCTGGGTCCGGGTCCGCCTCCTCCCCAGGCACCACGTTGTCCGCTGGCAAGATCGGTCTGCTAGGGCTGAAGATGGCGATGATGGCGGAGGGCCGCGGGTCCGCCTCCTCGAACGGTGGCTGCTGTAGTTGTAGTAGTCCCTCGCAGTCGCAGTGCAGTAGCGGTAGCAATTGCCTTCAGGCCATTAGTAGCAATTCCACCACCAATACCACCACCATCACCACCACCACCTCTAGTTCCCATAAGAGCACGAACGGTTCCTCGCCGGCGGCGCTGCGCCGCCTGAGCGCTGGCCGCACTGCCAGCGGTACGATCAGCAGGAGTATGTATTTTGTTTCACACCACATGATTTTGCATCTTGCGTTTCCTTCCTTTTTTTTGTTTTTTTTGTTTTTTAATTTATTCTTTCTGTCTAATTTCTCTCTTTGTCGGTATACCTTTTATCTGTTTTTAGTCTCTTCTTTTCTTTTGCATTTTGATGTCTTTATTTAATGATTCTGTTATGATTTCTATTCTATTCGCTTGTTTTCATTCATTTTTGTTTCTTTTTAAATATTATTGTTGAATGCCAAACACTTTTTTTTCGTACACCAAACACACAATTATAGGTAGTTTTGAGTGCTTTGATTTTGTTATTAGTATTTTGTTTTGTTTTTTTTAAATGTCTTTTTGATCTGTTTGTGTTAGAAAAAAAAATGTTTATTTTTGTTACTTGTTTGTATGTTAGGCCCACAAAATTGTTCATTTTTGATTGTTTTCCTTAAAACTATTTGTTTTTCATCTTTTTTTCTTATTTTTGACTCATCAAATTGTCCTTTTTAGGACTTTCTGTGAGGTTTTCACAGACTTTCTTGATTCTGTTCTACTCTTCATTATGATACAGTCGCTCTCTAATGTCACACAGAATCGAGAAAGGCTGCCAACTGTCTAAGTTAATGAAACAAATCATTTTTAAAATTTGTTGCAATGGAACTTAACTAAAAAAAACATACAAATTCTCCTCACCATTGGATTATGACGATTCTCCAAACCCGCTGTCGCGCGGTGTGTAATACGCTTGTAATCGGATTACACAGCCACACAGCCGTCGTCCTGCCCCTTTCCGTGTGGAGGGAATTAAACTCATCTTTCTGTGATAATCGATTTGGCACATTTCGTGGAACAAAATCCAATTTGAGCGACTAAACCATGTGGCGCATGCCTGGTACCACCACCAATCCTACTTTAAACGTCACATACCGGTTGCGCTCAGCGACGCCGTAAGCTTATCGTAATCGAATTAAGCGCTGGATCCCCAGATCCGGACGGACGGACGGACGGAAAGGGATCAGCATTGCATTACACACCTCGATACACACGCATACACATTGCGCTTAGAAGTGCAGGGGAAATAGTGGGAGAAAACACAACACATTTGCTTGCTCGGAATTGCTTATTTATCGGTCATAGTTGCGCACAAAATCACCCATCCACATCATTCTTATCGGCATTAGAACAGTGTACTTCATTGGCTTTTATTTTGGCTCATTATCCTTTAAAAAAGAGTGTTTAATAACCTACACACAAAAAATTCATCACAAACTCCTGGCGCCTAAAGCTGTGTGTGATAAGTTTGTTTTTGAGTTGTTTTTGAACTGTAGAGGGCCACCAAGCCCACGCCAATTGCACGTAAAACTGCCTGCGCACCATCACCACCACCCGAGAAAAATACCCTCTCTCCTTTCCACTACCCTTTTTTTTTCGATCTTTCTGTATGCTCCCGTTTGTTGTGTTTTGCATGTCAAAAATAAACAGTGCTCTCAGCTGCATCTCTCCCTGCGAATGCGAAACCTCCATTATCCATATTGTGCATATTACTTAAGTGTACTCTGTAAGAAGATTCTATATTGGTTTACTCACATCGCAAAATCAACCGCGTCGTAGCAGGCGACGAACCCTTTTTCCACTTTTGGCTTTTTTCCCCTTTCAAATACATACAAAAATTCTCCCTTCTATGCTACCCTGATTGATTTTGTTGTGAACTCACTCACTCCAAATCACAACCAGGACAACACTGGTATCGCCCAACCCATACACTAATCGCTCTCTTTCTCTCTTTTCCATCGTTGCACCCTCTCTCTCTCTCTCTCTTCAAACCCCTCCACCCGCAGGTGTTGCCATTGCGCGCGAACGCTGCGACAGTCTTCCATCGCGAAATCGAACGACTAGCGAAACGATGCCACACCAGCAACAACAGCAACAACAACACCTCCTAAACCAGCAACAACAGCAGCAGCACCAC
The DNA here is from genome assembly GCF_943734685.1 of Anopheles coluzzii. Classification (NCBI taxonomy): domain Eukaryota; kingdom Metazoa; phylum Arthropoda; class Insecta; order Diptera; family Culicidae; genus Anopheles; species Anopheles coluzzii. The sequence continues at coordinate 19,225,342 of NC_064671.1, read as the reverse complement.
CATCAGCTGATGCTGAACAGTGGCAGCATGCCACCGCCTCGCATGATCCCGAGCAGCAACCGGCCACACTCGGTGCACATCAGCCACAGCCACAGCCCGCCGGTCAACTCGTCCCCGCTGAGCCCGCCGCCACCGGCCACCTACTCGACCGGTTCGGACGGTTCGTCGCTTAGCATCGACGAGTCGACGGACAGCTTCATCACCGGCTCGCTGACGCCCGATGAAGGCCAGGGCTATCCTAAGGTCATTAAGTGAGTGCGCTACAACGAAACGACCAATTTGCACAGATGGGCGAATCAAAGTGTGTTGTGTGATGTCGTTCGTTGCTTTCTTCGAATTTGAGCCTCTTTTTATTCTCCATTTGACCCCCTTCTCTCTCTCTCTGTCCGCCCTTTGTTACGTTCGCTCTTTGCAGTCAACTCAACTCGGGCTGCTCGATACCGGAGGAAAACTCGGAAGAGTTCATCAAGGACTACGGCCACATCGATCTGAGCGCAGCAGGCTGCGGCATCTCCCAGCACGATGACTTCGCAGTGCCGGTAAGTGTTGTGCGTTTTTCGACAGTTTTAGGGAAGATCGTGCGTAGGCATTGAACGCGCGCATTTCCGGTCAGTCCCCATCCGATCCTTCCCCGTCTCCGTGTGTAATCGCCAACCCCGTTCATCGACCACAGCCAACAACTGTAGTGATGGGAAAAACGAAGATTTCGTCGGAATCGATTCCAGATAGTAGGTGCAGAATCAGTTTCCGGAATTGGTTCCAGAATTGGTTTCGGAATAGGCTTCGGAATTGGTTCCGGAATCGGCATCGGAATTGGTTGTGGAATTGGTTCCGGAATTGGTTTCGGAATCGGCTTCGGAATTGGTTCCGAAATCGGCTCCGGGATTGGTTCCGGAATTTGGACCAGAATATGCTCCGGAATTGGTTCCGAAACCGGCTCCGGAATCGGTTCCCAAATCGGCTCCGGAATCGGCTCCGGAATCAGCTTCGGAATCGGCTCCGGAATCAGCTCCGGAATCGGCTCCGGAATCGGTTCCGGAATCGGCTCCGGAATCGGTTCCGGAATCGGCTCCGGAATCGGTTCCGGAATCGGCTCCGGAATCGGCTCCGGAATTGGCTCCGGAGTCAATTCCGAAATCGGCTCCGGAATCGGAATCGGTTCCAGCATCGGAATTGACTCCGAAATCGATTCTGAACCCGGAATCGAGTAGGTCCGATTCCGAGCTCCCACCACTACAACACTGCTGCTGTGAACATTCCAAATTCAATTCAAAATTGACACACTCAAAATTGAAACCGTGTTCCTAATTGGCTTCTTCTCTCTTTTTGGCTCTCTCCTTTTCATTCCTGACCCCCATTTCTTCCCCCCAAACCCGATTCCGCGTTTTTTTTTTCTCTGTCCTGTCCCGTGGAATGCTTCTTTTCCACCAACAAAACCCCCAAAACTGTCCTTGTGAACCCGATAACGGCCAGCAGACGCATCACACTGCTGCACCGACCAGCAACGCCACGCCCATCCTCGCCGGCAGTAGTAGTAGTAGTAGCGCAGTAGGCAGAGTTGGCCACCCGCATCATAATTCCCTCTCGCTTCCCATATCGCAGGCGGCGCGGCGCGGTGGCAGCCCAGCGCCCCCGTCGACGGTCGGTTCGGTCGAGGGCAGCGCGTACATGGAGATGTGCAGCCCGAGCGGCAGCTCGCCCGGCGACCCGTCCGGCAGCTGCTACATGGCCATGTCCCCGGTGGCGGACTTTTCCCGCGGGTAAGCAAAGCAAAATGCTCCACCTCAGAAGGGTGAACACCTTCTCTAATTTTGTTTCCTTTATTGCAGGCTCTGCTCCAGCTCGAGTGCACATAGCCGTGCGTCTAGCCTGGCGGAGGACATCGTGGACGGGTACGTGCCGATGAGTATGCCCCGCACGGCAGCAGCAGCACCAGCCGCACCACCAACGGAAGAGTACATGCTGATGGACCCGACGCTTAACGGTGGTGGCACCAGCAGCCGGCTCTCGAACGCAACGGCCGCCAGCAACAACGCGGGCAGCAGCATCATCGGTGGCGGTGGCATGTCGTCGGCCGCTTCGAGCTGCAGCATCACGTCCGGCACCCCGTCGGCCGATTTGCGCCTGTCGCTCGAGAAAGTGCCGGCGTACATTGGGCAGAGCGACGAGCACGAGGTGAACGATCGCCCGTTCCGGACGTACTCGGTCGGCAGCCGGCCGGAGCTGATCAAGCGCAAGCTGCGCGTGGAGATGCTCAGCTCGGGCGAAAGCTCCGTGGGCGGATCGTCGGCCGGCGGGTCGGCCAGCTCGCGCCAGCGCGCCTTTTCCGTCGGGTCGCGCGCCAAGGTGCCCCGGTGCTCGGACGTGTACAAGGGATACTCGGCGGCGCCCGTCATTGTGTCGTTTGCGTCGACCAGCTCGCAGGGCAGCATGCTGGAGAGCAGCAACAACAATAGCTCGAGCAGCACGAGCAGCATTTCGCACGCGGGCAGCTACGGTGCCTCGATCGGGGACACGCTGCCGATGGATGAGCTGGCCGGTGGTGGTAGCGCTGGGGGTAGCAGTATGGGCCGGAAGTCAGGCAGTGGATCGCTGCTGCCGGACGGGGCCGGTGGCGGCAAGCCACCCTCGCACGGCGGTTCCCACGGGCGGATGAGCGATCTGATGGAGATTGATTATTCGTCGCCACGGCAGCAGCCGGCACGACCGTCGACGAGGAGCAGCGAACCGTCGGGCATGGAGGACTATCTCGACATGTCCGGCAACAACAACGAGGAGGAGCAGCGGGCAAGGGGCCAGGGTGCGACGTCCTCGGGCTACGTCGAGATGCGCCCCGGCCGGCTCAACTCCCAGTCGGAGGAGAACGATTACCTGAACATGACACCGGGCGGCGGTGGGCGCGACGAGCCCGACTGCTGTCCGGCTGCCGCCAGCATTGCGACCAGCTCCCCCATCCAGATACAGCACCACGCGAAACAGCCGGCCGACGGTGCCGGCAGTGCGCACAGCAGCAGCAGCAACAACAACAACAACAACAACTACCTCGAAATGTACCCCCGGGCGGCGGTGGCGCAGAAGGAGCAGAAGCGAACTGCCAGCGCCGCGTCGACCTCCACCACCACCACTGCTACGAAAGTACCTTCGGAAGATTACCTGAACATGGCGCCGCTAATGATCAGCTCGCTGGGCGAGGCGAGCGGCAGCGAGGAGGAGAAGATGCACGGACCGGACGAGGAGCCGCTGCTCGAGTCGTCCAGCGCACCGCCGGACGGCTACATGGAGATGTCCTGGAACCATCACGGCCCGGTGACGGCGGCCGGTCCCGTCTCTTCCTCCGCCTCCTCCTCGGCCACCTCGTCCGCCCGTACCGTGCCAACGAATGGGGGAGACGACTACATGAACATGTCGTGTGGAAGCGGCTCCCAGTCGGAGGACGCATCGCGCACGTACTCCGCACCGATCACCATCCAACCGGGTGCGGGCAAATGTCGGCTCGATCTGAGCGGCGAATCGAAGGTGGAGGCGGGCGCCAACATCCCCAACTATCTGCCGCTGGGGCAGCATCCGGATGCGCGCAAATCGGTCCACCATCCGCACCACCAGTCCGCGATGATTGTGGCACTGCAGCAGCATCTGCCGCTGGCAGCACAGGCACCGATCCAAACGACCACGGGACAGCAGAGCGGCTCGATCGGCTTCAGCCCGTCGAAGCCGGCGGAAACCACCCCCGAGCGGGCGCGGTGTGACTCGCGCGACAGTGGCATCGTGACACCTTCCGGCAGCCAGCCCACCATCTTCCCGTTCAGCCCGGCGAGCCCCACGAAACCGTTCGCGCCGGCCCAGGACGAACCGATGGGCGGCGAGTCGCTGGACGATTTGAGCCAAAACTATGCCGAGCTGAGTCTTGGCCGGCAGCAGCAGCAGCAGCTTCAGCAGGCGCAAACAGAACCCTCGCCCGCCATTCGCAAGCTTTCCACCGGGAGCAATCGGGGCTCGGGATCGTTCAGCAAGCTGCAGCTAGTGGCAAGCCAGCCCGACTACGTCAACTACTGCCCGGCGACACCGCCGATTAGCGGCGATGTGGCGCCACCGGCGAGCAACATGCCGCTGAACGTGTTGCCGTCGGCACAGAGTCGAACCCGCAGCAGCATCGACGATGATGGAGCGGGCGATTATGCGCTCATGAACCCGGCCAGCTCGCGCAAACTCTCCACCACGTCGATGGGCTCGATGGGAGGCGCAAGCCTATCACCGGCCGGTGTCGTCCCGCCGGGCTCGAGCGCAGTGGGAAGCATCACTCCACCGGTGCTGGTTGCCCGCAAATCCACGCTGCTCCTGTCCAGCCCACAGATGGGCTTCAAACCGATCGCTTCGTCGCAGGACGCGGAACTGCTGCTGCAAAGCAAGGCGGTACCACACGCTACCGCCAACTCGCCGAAAGCGCTCAACCTTGGCCGACGGACGGGTGAGCCAGCGTTTAGCTTCACCGAGCAGCAGCAGCAGCAGATGGCCCCGCTGCAGCGCAGCATCTCTACCGGGACGCGCCCGAACAGCGTCAACAGTGAGCTGATCGGCCGGCCAATCGGTACACCGGCCGGCCCGTCCACCCCCGGTGCGGCGTCCCACAGCAGCACCATCGCGGCCGGCAGCACGCGGCCCAGCTCGGCCAACAGCGAGCGGCTGCCCGTCATATCAGCTACCTCATCGTCCGCCTCGTCCACGTCGACGCTGTGCGAAAGCAAAAACCAAAGCCCGTCCGCCTCGAGCACGGCGCTCGCCATGGTGGTGGGCAGCAGTACCACCACCAGCCCCCCGAGTGTGCCCGGTTCGCGCCCGGACTCGGTCAGCTCGATTACCGATCCGCACATTGTCTCCCGCCCACCGTCCGTCAGCTCGGAGCGTGAGCTGCACTACGCTAGTCTCGATCTGCCACCGTGCAGCAGCAGTGGTAAGCAAGCGGTCGCTGCCTCACCGTTTGCACCCGGCACGATGATGCTGCTGGCGGCGGCGGCCGCTGCGACAACGCCCGCAGCGACCAGCAGTGCCGCCGCACCGGTTACCAAGATGGACGTCGACGAACCACTGCCCGGGTCGAGCGAAGCGCGCACCTCGATCGACTCTTCCAGCCCTAGTCCAACGACGACGGCCGGTCTGCAGCAGCAGCAGCAACCGGTGCGCTGTGCCGCCTTCACCTACGCGCAGATCGACTTTGTGCGATCGCAGGCGCAAAGCCAACAGGGACAGACCGGTGCGGGACCGGCCGGTGCCAATGGACCGACCGGTAGCAACACCACCACCACAACCAACACACCACCACAGTCGTCACAAGCGTAGTAGTTAACCGCGCACAGTGTCCACGATTGGGTGTAATTTTCGCATTGAAATTTACGTTTTCGTTTGTTTTTGTGTGGTTTAGCGTTTTTGTTTTCCTTTTTAGTTTATAGCATTGTTATTTTCTACGTAGAAAAGTGTGTGCGTGTGTGTGTGTCCGTGAAAGAGGAGGCAGCGGGGGGGATTTGCTTTCTAAACTTTGAGTCTCTTGAGTAACACCAATATTTGTTGCAGCGCAAAACAAAAAATGCAAAACGCGAAACTCTTCTTCCACCCCCGGTCCCGGTAGCTGGTATGGTACCTCACACTTGAGGTGCTGTAGAGCAATTGTAAAGTAGCAACGTGTACAGAAGGATTATTGTAAGAGAAAACGGGAAAGTAAGAAAGATGCAAAAAAGCATAGAAAAATGAAGAAGAAGAAACGCAAATAAAAACCTCACTTCTGTTCTGTGCAAAGAAAAGTTAAAACTCTACAACAAAAAGACGGACAAGACCATGGGAATGAAAAATGAACCGAAAACTGCCAATACAATTACACTAAGCGCGCGAAAACATAAAAAGGAGGAAAAAAAGAATGTAAAAGAAAGGGCAATTTTTTGCAAATTGTGAAAAAGAAAATGAAGCCCAATCTATTTATATACAGACACAACAAAACAGAAACGGGAAGAGGAAAGAAAAAGAAAGAAAAACAAGCGTGCAAACCTCACTCATATATACATACAGCAACACAGCAGCGAACAAGAGCAAACAAGATGAACCGAAGAACCGCGAGCGCCCTCTAGGTAGCATATTAGTCTAGTCTAGGCCAAAAACCACACCTATACACCCGGACCCCACACACGCACATTGCGTCCCCGGCGGCTTCTCCTTCCCTGGCACTATGAATGCACTGAAAAAAAGACAGCAATACACCAGAACCTCAAACCAACTGCAACTAGAACAAGACAGCAACAAACAGTGGACTTATGAAGGCGTTAGGAAGCGAAGAGAGATACATAATACTTCCAGAGAGAGAGAGAGAAGATAAGAGAGAGGTAGGGAGAGAAAAAGAGAGATAGAAAGAGAGAGAGAGAGAGAGAGATAGAGAGAGAGAGAGAGAGAGAGAGAGAGAGAGAGAAGGTTTACGTCTTACGACTTTAGTATGATTTTACAGTTGCGCAGGATTAACAACAGTTAACTTTAGACCACAAAACAGTAGAGAGGATCACATATATGATCGACATGATGAGGGAAGTGTTGAACCGTTACTGCCTATTACTATTACTACGAAGCGACAGCTTGTGGGCGCGAATACTTCTAACAAACTAATAGCACTACCCAACCAGTGCGAAAGTGGTGTGCGACAAGCCTGCTGCTGCTACTGCTGCTGCAGGGGTGTCGCACTCGCTGTATCAACTCGCTCTTTCTCTCACACACACACAACACTCTCTGTATCAGTTGTTACCATTGGAGGCCTCTTCTTTTTGTTGTATGTATAATATATAAACAAAAAAGGAGCGAGAGTAGAAACAAACCCCGTTTAATTAGGCTGGAATGGCTTTTGTAGGAGTCACTTGGCTTGGTGTGTGGACGTTTTTGGGATGCATTTTTTTTTCTATTGTTTTTTCTTTATATATATGTGTGTGTGTGTGTGTGTGTGTGTGTTTGGGTGGATTTGTTCCGGTAATTGCTACAGCCATACAGGATGTGCCGTGAAGGAGGAGGAGGATGAGGGTGTGAAGAGGTGCGCCGCAAACAAAAGCTGCAAATTGCAGAAATTACTAGTAAAGAAGAAGGAGAGAGAAGCAAATTGCATAAATAGAAAAGGAGAGAGGAGCAAAACATATGTATAAGCCATATAAGTGTAAGTGGGAAGAAACGGTAAGAAATAAGATAAGAAAATGGAAGAGAAAAGCAAAGCGTGTAAAAACCTAAATTAGAGAAAGTAATGCAAAAATAAAAAAACACACACACAAACAAGAAAACGGAAGATTTATTCCAAACGTGGTAGAAACATTTTGCTAGAAAAAGGTATAAAAAGAAGAAAAAAAGAACACACACACACACACACACTCACATCCACTCATTGCATTGTGTTCGTTTTTGAAGCTGAAGTATGTAGAAAATTGGTAAAAAAAGGAACCACCCCCTCCTAGAACTGAAAAAAAACAGAAGCTAAACAAACAGAAGAAATACATATGTACAGAAGAAATGCATACATATACAGAATTACTTATTAAAACAGAAAACTCTACATTAAAGTTAGAAACAATAAGCAGCAGAAAGGGGGTAACAGAGAAGAACACACAGAACCGAGCACAGAGTAGTAAATAAGTCGTGTAGACTGTAAGGTATAGTGGGAATAAGGATGAGATGTAGAATAGAGTAAATGAAAAAAAGAGAAAAACCCCGGTAAGTGTTTAAGAGAACAAGAAGAAGTAAAAAAGAAAGAAACAGACACACACACATACATTTAAAAAGTCCCTTTAAGGTTAGACGGTTAAGGAGAGAAGAAATGTACGGCAAACCGGTGTAGCAGTAGTAATAAGGGATAAAGTAATCGATGGGATAAAGAGATAATGTAAAATGCCAAAATAAGCTTTACTTGAACGTTATTTTCCTACTTAGTTTTTATGGTGTGTATATATATACACACATCTACATATAAATGAAAGCAGAAAATAGAAAAAAAGGAAAGGAAAAAACACAAACACAAACACAGATAAGTTACAAACCGATTGTTGGTTTTCCGTTCGTTCCTCTTATAATCTTATATACATGTATGGTATAAATAAAATTTATGTACAATATATATATCACGTCACACAGCATATAAGTGCATACATAAATATATATATTTTTTACAAACAATTAAAACAAAAATCGCTAGAAAGAATGTATAAGTAAAGCAGCAAAAAAAGAAGAATGGAAGAGAAACAGAAAAAACAGCTGAAAACAGGCAAAACTCTAACGCTCTCGCAAATGAAACCAGTAGACAGAGAAAAATGGAAAAAGATATGGTAGGATAGTTAAAAAAGGAAAAAAAAAGATAAAAAAAGCAAAAAAACAGAGTACTGTTTATGTGTTCTTATTGTTTTCTAATACATTTTGTGCTGATCTTTTCGCTTCCTTTCCATCTTTCCTTTCTTCGGTTTTGTTCCGTTGCTGCTAGGGGCAGTACTGGCAGAAGAAGAAGGCTTAGAAAGCGGTGAAAAGTGGAGAGAGACTTTCTTTAGCAAAGATTGAACAGTTTTTCCCTCGTATAACAAATCCTTCTACCAACCAATTGGGCACTAACGCTACTAATTGAGGAAGAAACTTGGTTACCTGAACTAATCGGAATTCAGATCAACGAAGCAAAGTAGGCGCACATTGCTAATAGAAAGAAAACGAAGCAGTAAAAGAATGAAGAAGCAAAGAAATAAGGGTAGAATAGAGAGAAAGAGAGAGACAGAGATTATTTTCATTTTCACCTTGAACTTGCAGGAAAAGCGCGTCGAAAGAAAAGAAAAACCATAAGGCAACGTGTGTAGTGGATTTTAGACCAAAATTAGAGCAGAAACACGGACGAGAGAAGTAGAAAAGTAGAACAACCTGAAAGGATAGCAAAAACAAAAACAGAAGGAGAAGGAGAAAAAGCAAAACATCGATAATAATAAAGAAACTTCTAAGAAAATGACACAAAAAAAAGAAGGGAAAACGATTATTAGCAAATGAGAAAGAAACCAAAAAAAAAAATAACAATGGAAAACGGAAACAAGAAAAAAGAAGGAAAAGGCACACAAATCGAGGAGGAAAAGGAAAGCGCAAACTGCTAAGCGAAAAACACAAAAAAAATAAACAGCTTTAAAAGTGCTTTTTTTTAAACAAAACGAACACAGTACATTCGAAAAGAAATAGGTATGAAAGGAAGATTCGTTTTCAAGATCCGGTTCGGAAGAACAGCAAAATGGGAAAATTTGTTTGAAAGTGAAATGAAGAAGGAAAAAAACATAAGGAGAAAACAAGCCAGTGTAAATCTATAAACTCTATTGCTATACTACTACTGTACTATCTACTATCTCACTATTTAACTACTACACTTAAAACGAAGAGAAGAAAAACAAAGTTAATAACTACCTACTAATACTACTACTGCGCTACACTCTTTATATCCAGTTTGTTTACCTACTCTATTATGGTAGTTCAGTTTGTTTTGTTTTTTTTATATTACTTCCTATTACTTTCTTGTTTTTTTTCTACTTTTTTGCATACTCTTTTCGTTTTTCTATTGTTTATAATATCTTAATAATTACGTTCTTTGTTTTAATCTTTCTTACTTACTTGTTTTGTGTTATGTTTTAACATACTTTCCATTTTTAATAGTAATTTCAATGCATTGTTTTCCTCTCTTCCTCTCTGTGACATACTGGTCATTGCTAACAAAATGTAGCTTTTCTCGCTTCCTCGCCCGCGGATTTTGTTTCCTGTTTGAAGAAAGATGTGAAAGAGAAAGGTAAACAAAGTAAACTCAACAGTACTCGCAAAACTGGATGAAAAATGATCATGTGTCTGTTTGTTTATATTCATAGCTCACTTGGACCTACTTTTATTTGCTCATTTAATTACATAGAATAAAGAGATAGAGGAAAAGTATGTTGTTTTACTTACTTTATCCAATTTTCCCTTATGGATTTCGCATTCAATTGCTTTCAAGTGGCAATGCTAGAAATCCCATTTGATAAACAATTTTTTATTCACATTTTTGTTTTAAATAAAAACACTCACATTGAAGAAGGGGGAAAAATGGTATTTTTAAGCGTAAATTATCCTTACCCTTCGGATTCCAATGCAATGACCATCACTGCAAAACCAAACGAGGTAGCAACGGGTAGCAGAAGCAGCAGCAGCAGCAGCAACAGGTTCCCATTTCCTTCCAGTATCTTGTAGAGAGAAGAAGAAACATGTAAATGACACTGCCTCGTAAACAGCAAGGACTTGTAGTAAAAACGAAACAAAAAAATACATAATAAAACAAAAACAAAAAAAAAATACCAACATTGCCGAATGTTGTCAGCAGATTGCGTTAGGGGGTTGGAGAAAACTCTCCCCGAAGCGAGAGACAGACACAGGCATCACGCACGGAACCGATGATCCAAAACATCGATAAAGTAATTCAAAGCATAAGAGAAAATTTATAATAAAACAAAAAGAAAAGTAGGAAAAAGAGAGATAAATAAGAGAGAGAGAGAGAGAGAGAGAGAGAGAGAGAGAGAGAGAGAGAGAGATGGAAACACAAACGTGCTATTAGTTTGATCTTTGAAAAAAGCCTATTGTCCTCTAACCTGCGTGTGTTACCAGCCGTTTCTTTTCCGTTTTCGGAAGCTCCTGAAAGCTCCCCTATGTTCCTTTGGTGTTTAAGAAAGAGTTAGAACAATTAACTAAACGAAAACAACGCTTTGTTTCGATTTCTCTTCTGTAACCCTTCCATCCCTTGAGGGCAAACCCTGCCAACTGGGATGTGAGAGTGCAGCGGCAGTGTGTACGGTTTTTGCGGTGTGTGTGTGTGTGTATGTTGTGTGTGTTTGGCAAATAAGTCTTCTTACGGTGAGAGTATGATGGGCGCCTCGAATAAGGAAAAGAAATGCTTTCTAGCCTTAAAACCACTAACACAACAACAACAACCAAATGAAACATCAAAAACGGCAACAGAAGTAGTAGTATTCATTCAAAACCAACCATGTCATTTTACACGCGCGACGCATGCTGCTAAACATTAAATTGCACACTTGTAAGAAAAGGAAATCAGAAAACAAAGCGAAAAGCGGTTGATTAGAACGGAGCAAAAGCAAAGAGGCAAAGCAAAACAAAACAAAAAAAAAGAAATCGTAAATTTAAAATAAAATGCAAAACTTTAATGCAATCATGTAAAAAAACAACATAAAACCCCCTTAAACAAAACACTACTCAAATGCACATAGAGCGCGAATCGGAAATGCTAAAACAAAGTTTGAAGAAAAAAAGAGAAATAAGGAAAAAAACTAAACTAAACTAAAAACAATGCTAGATAAATAGTGTAACACAAGGAGGAAGGGCGAAGTGTAAACGCTCGAGAAGAAGAAAAACAAAAAGAAAAATACAAAAAAAAACAAAGTTTAAACAAGAATCAACAAAAGCAAACCAACATCGCAAAAGAAATGGAAACAAAAATGGAATCAAATTCCCCTCAGACGTTTAGATGCTGCGCGCCGGCACAGGACGCAAGAAGAAGAGATAAAAGAAAAGAAAATAACCAAACAGCAACAGCAACAGCAACAACAACTACAACTAACATGTGAGAGAACAAGAGAATTAAACCGGAAACACTGTGTTCAATTTACGATTCTGAATTCATACATTGATATTGATCAGCTTTACTTTTTATTGTAGCGTTTAAGTATGTAGCGAACATGTGCGATGGGAGGGGGGGGGGGGGGAGAAGGGGGAGGGTATAGATAACGTAGAAACACGCCACAAGCGAAGAAAGAGATACATGAGAGAGCGAAAGAGAGAGAGAGGAAAGTATAAAGAGGAAAACAGTAAACCTCCTCTCCAGCTCCCTTTGCGCTCGATTTTCCGCAAGAAAAGGTGGAAAAGGCCAGGGCCAGAAATATTATATATATATAGAATAAAGGTAAAAGAAAATTATAAGTGAAATGAAACCTAAACATAATTGTAAGCTAAAGTGGAAAAGAGAGAATAAAGAAAAGAATTACAATAAACACATAAACACACACACACGGAGAGTGTAAAACAATAATTGAATGAACACCTGTGTAATTGATAATATATAAAACATAAAACACAATAATGGAGTTTAAATGGAGAACGAAAAACAAAAACACCGAAACAAAGAAGGTAAAAAAGAGAAAAGGCGTCATCCATCCATTCTCCGCTCGTCCTCTTTCCTCTCGTAGGATGTGATAAGCGCTCAATAAGAAAGCTATCGATCTTCTCACACTAGCGAGAGCGAGACATGGGGAGAGAGTGTGGATCGATAGAGCTACCTCCTGATTTGGATGATCTCCTGTTACGATGCCTGGTATTTTGGTCCGCACTAGCAGCGTTTCGATTGGTCGCAGCATCCCTCAAAGGTAGCGGAAGGAGGGAGAGAGAAAGAATACACACTTCGTCCGTCCTCTTTCCTCTCGTATGATAAGAGCATGTGATAAGAGAGAGGAGCGTTAGATCTTCTCACACTAGCGAGAGCGAGACATGGTGAGAGAGTGGATCGATAGAGCTGCCTCCTGATTTGGATGATCTCCTGTTACGATGCCTGGTATTTTGGTCCGCACTAGCAGCGTTTCGATTGGTCGCAGCATCCCTCAAAGGTAGCGGAAGGAGGGAGAGAGAAAGAATACACACTTCGTCCGTCCTCTTTCCTCTCGTATGATAAGAGCATGTGATAAGAGAGCGGAGCGTTAGATCTTCTCACACTAGCGGGAGCGAGACATGGTGAGAGAGTGTGGATCGATAGAGCTACCTCCTGATTTGGATGATCTCCTGTTACGACGCCTGGTATTTTGGTCCACACTGGTAGCGTTTCGATTGGTCGCAGCATCTCTCAAAGGTAGCGGAAGGAGAGAGAGAAAGGATAGACACTCTCCTCGTCCTTTTTCCTCTCGTATGATAAGAGCATGTGATAAGCGTCCAATAAGAGAGAGGAGCGTTAGATCTTCTCACACTAGCGAGAGCGAGACATGGTGAGAGAGTGGATCGATAGAGCTACCTCCTGGTTTGGATGATCTCCTGTTACGACGCCTGGTATTTTGGTCCACACTGGTAGCGTTTCGATTGGTCGCAGCATCTCTCAAAGGTAGCGGAAGGAGAGAGAGAAAGGATAGACACTCTCCTCGTCCTTTTTCCTCTCGTATGATAAGAGCATGTGATAAGCGTCCAATAAGAGAGAGGAGCGTTAGATCTTCTCACACTAGCGAGAGCGAGACATGGTGAGAGAGTGGATCGATAGAGCTACCTCCTGGTTTGGATGATCTCCTGTTACGACGCCTGGTATTTTGGTCCACACTGGTAGCGTTTCGATTGGTCGCAGCATCCCTCAAAGGCAGCGGAAGGAGAGAGAGAAAGGATAGACACTCTCCTCGTCCTTTTTCCTCTCGTATGATAAGAGCATGTGATAAGCGCCCAATAAGAGAGCGGAGCGTTAGATCTTCTCACACTAGCGGGAGCGAGACATGGTGAGAGAGTGTGGATCGATAGAGCTACCTCCTGATTTGGATGATCTCCTGTTACGACGCCTGGTATTTTGGTCCACACTGGTAGCGTTTCGATTGGTCGCAGCATCTCTCAAAGGTAGCGGAAGGAGAGAGAGAAAGGATAGACACTCTCCTCGTCCTTTTTCCTCTCGTATGATAAGAGCATGTGATAAGCGTCCAATAAGAGAGAGGAGCGTTAGATCTTCTCACACTAGCGAGAGCGAGACATGGTGAGAGAGTGGATCGATAGAGCTACCTCCTGATTTGGATGATCTCCTGTTCCGACGCCTGGTATTTTGGTCCACACTGGTAGCGTTTCGATTGGTCGCAGCATCCCTCAAAGGTAGCGGAAGGAGGGAGAGAGAAAGAATACACACTTCGTCCGTCCTCTTTCCTCTCGTATGATAAGAGCATGTGATAAGCGCCCAATAAGAGAGAGGAGCGTTAGATCTTCTCACACTAGCGAGAGCGAGACATGGTGAGAGAGTGTGGATCGATAGAGCTACCTCCTGATTTGGATGATCTCCTGTTACGACGCCTGGTATTCTGGTCCGCGCTAGTAGCGTTTCGATTGGTCGCAGCATCCCTCAAAGGTAGCAGAAGGAGAGAGAGAAAGGATACTCACTCCGTCCGTCGTCTTTCCTCTCGTATGATAAGACCATTTGATAAAAGAGAGGAGCGTTAGATCTTCTCACACTAGCGAGAGCGAGACATGGTGAGAGAGTGTGGATCGATAGAGCTACCTCCTGATTTGGATGATCTCCTGTTACGACGCCTGGTATTTTGGTCCGCGCTAGTAGCGTTTCGATTGGTCGCAGCATCCCTCAAAGGCAGCGGAAGGAGAGAGAGAAAGGATAGACACTCCGCCCGTCCTCTTTCCTCTCGTATGATAAGAGCATGTGATAAGCGCCCAATAAGAGAGAGGAGCGTTAGATCTTCTCACACTAGTGACAGCGAGACATGGTGAGAGTGTGGATCGATAGAGCTACCTCCTGATTTGGATAATCTCCTGGTACGATGCCTGGTATTTTGGTCCGCGCTAGTAGCGTTTTGATTGGTCGCTGCATCCCTCAAAGGCAGCGGAAAGAGAGAGAGAAAGAATACACACTTCGTCCGTCCTCTTTCCTTATATAATGAAATACGCTTCTGAAGATGATGCAGGTACATTGCTAATGGCGCTGAGTATCCCCGATCATCAGAACTTTTTTGAATTTACTACTTTTGCTTAAAACCGTTTTGACAAAAAAGAAGATCGCGACTTGGTGATCGTTTCGGACGCAACAATGAAGACGCACGCGCTGCAAGAGTGTTACGATGATCACACACATAAAATACTATTAAGGTATTTATTGTTATTCTTCTAATACTTGTTTTACGTTCCCGGGAGAGTGTTGGATGGGTGGTTGGCTTCCTCTCGCTCCCCGGTACATGATTGATGATTTGCAGCTCGAGGGGAGGACTCTTTCTCTGGAGCAATCGATCGAACTCGAAACTACACCTTTCAACAGTGTACTATGCAATTGGCTGTGTGGCTCGTGCCGAATATCCTCCCCTCGGCCTTCACAACGGTCGTTTGCTGCGCACTTTCGCCTACTAGATTAGTATTGTGTATGCTTTTGTAATGTTTTGCGGGTTGTCCCTTGGAGGGAGGTTCCAGTTTTGTGCCTTCTACTACAGTGCCTTATTTAATTTAGTGCGCTTTCCTTCTCGCCTTATCCTAACCTGCTAGCTGCTGCTCCTTATGCTGCTGCTCTTGCCACTTAAGCACGATACACTGCTTATCAGTATCATAGTATCATCTTGATATAGCTAAAAAATATATATAGGGGTTTATGTGTGTGTGTTTAAGGGGTTTATATATACTGTTGCTTATATATGATTCAAATCATCCCACCACAATCAACAGAATCGTGGAGTTTCTAGTTGTTTTCTGTTTGTTACTGTGTGCTATTCATTGCGTCCTACTTATATGAGATTCAATGCTCGTTGTGGGGGGCTTTAATTGCTCGATGAGATGATTTTGGAGGATGGAGAGAGAGAGCGAGTGAAAGAGAGTTACTGTTCCTTACTCGTCACACGCTCCTAAGTAGGCGCAGATGGCGTGAACGAACGCTTTCCATCAAGTTCCCCCAAACAAGCTGAAGACCACCTTAAAAAAGCTGCTAAGTAATGTAGGCGTGTTGCCCACCCTAATGATATATTATTCTCTTTTGCACACCATTTTTCTCCTCCTGCAATCCTGGCACACACCTCTACCACCCCGCTGCAGTAATTGTTAAAATTAGAAAAATAAAATAGAAATCATACCCGATTCTTCTACCGTAATCTTCTCTCTGTCTCTCTGTTTCTCTCGCTCTTCCCTTTTCATGCTTGGCCAAAATAAATAGTGCCCGCCGGTCGCTCGACACCACCTCCTGCTCACGGGTCCAAATTTTCGGTGGACATTTTCGGTATCTTGGCCGGCGGTGCCGCCACGAGATCCGCAATCGACGCAAACTCCATCCGCTTCTT
Organism: Anopheles coluzzii; assembly: GCF_943734685.1. Classification (NCBI taxonomy): domain Eukaryota; kingdom Metazoa; phylum Arthropoda; class Insecta; order Diptera; family Culicidae; genus Anopheles; species Anopheles coluzzii. The sequence continues at coordinate 19,209,290 of NC_064671.1, read as the reverse complement.
GTACGGTGGCAGTATCATGCCGCCACTGCCGCTACCGCCCCCCGGTGACGTTGTGCCCGACCCGGCGGTGTTGCTGGCAGCAGCGGTGCCCGGGATGGCGGGCGACGCGCGCGACATGTCGACCGGTGGCGTTTGCGAGGAAGCTTTCCGCGACAGATCGGCGGCGGCAGACCCGAGCGGCGAGCTGGCGGCCAGCGGCACGACGCTCGAGACGGCCAAATCGACGGCGGAAAAGTTGTACTTGGAGCTGCCGCCCGTACCGCCACCCGCCCCCCCGAGCGAGGGGCTTTCGCGGCTGGCCGATTTGGTCGGCGTGAGGCGTGCGCCGGGCGACGGTACGAGCGATGCCCCGGTCGCCGAAGGGGCCGAGCCAGCGCCCTGCGGCGGCGGTGGTGGCGGCGTTTGCGCCTCCAGCTTGCCCGTCGACGAGGCGGTCGAGGAGGAGGACGATTTCGGCGGCTTCATCAGCATCGAGTTGAACGCTTCCTGGTGCAGCTTCAGCAGCGAGGCGGACGGGGCCAAGTACATGTTGTTCGCCTCGAGGGTGGCCTTCGACAGCGGGTCCGGTATTTCGTACTTGTCCTGTGCGAACAGGGCGGACATGTCGGGCATCTTGCCGGCCGCGGCCGCCGAGAAGTTCGGGAACATGGACAGATAGTCCAGGTTGGCGGCGGCGGCGGCTGCTGCGGCCGCAGCTGCCGCTGACGAGCCTTTGCCGCCACTGTTCGAACCACCGCCGCCCGATCCACCGGACCCACCTTGCGGGGAACTGCTGGCACCACCACCCGGTGAGCCAGTGGCCGCGTTTGGCATTCCTGCGGCGCCACCGAACAGAAGGTTCAAGTCGGGCATACCCTTGCCACCGGCGGCTGCCGCTGCTGCCACGGCCTGACTGTACAGCAGCGCGTTCATGTCGGCCGCACTCGGCGGGGCTCCGCCAGCACCGACCGCCGACGTGAACAAACTGTTCAGCATGTCGGCCGGATTGGTGATGGAACCGCTGCTCACTGCGGCCGCCGCCGCCGCTGCTGCCGCTGCAGCCGCCGCTTTCGATGCCTTATCGCCCTTGCCACCGGACTTACCTCCACCTCCAGAACCACCCATACGTTGGATCGGTTCGAACAGGGCGGACAGGTTCGGTACGCCCAGGTAAGGATTCATTGCCGCCGCCATATCACTGTCCTTCATCCCGCCGCCGCCCTTCGAGCCGGCAGAGGACGATTTACCCGACGGAGATTGTCCATCACCACCACCACCACCACCCGCCAGCATGCCGAGATTGAGCGCACTGTTGCCATTCGTGCCGCCGCCGCCGGAACCACCACCGCTGGTGTGGTTGAGAAAGGCGGCAAAGTCGAGCTGATTGTTCGAGAGCGATTGCGCCTTCAGCAGCACCTGGATGTCGTCCACGTTGCCCGAGTTGAGGATCTGCTGCACCACCGGATACTTTTGCGACTGCTCCACCAGCAGATTGATGTCGGCCGTCGTCGGGACGGGCGGCAGGTACGCGTCGGTCGAAAACACGGTGCGCAGCTTCGTGATGAGTTCGCTCGCCGCTGCGGCCTCCTTCTTGGCGGCCGATGCCGTTGCCGTCGAGAGGGACGAGTTGGGCGTGTTTGCTCCTCCTCCTGTGCCTCCTCCTCCACCTCCACCACCGCCTCCCATCGAGCCCATCTGGCCGCCGGAGTGGTCCTTCGCGCTGCCACCGCCCTTCCCAGACGACGGTTTCTTGATGATGGAAATTTCGCTGCCCAAATTGCCGAGCGCTTGCGCTTGCTGCAGCAGCATCTGCGAGTACTCGGGCGATTTCATCAGGTCGGCCAGCTTGCCCTGATCGAACTTGGACGAAAAGTCGGCATACTCCATCATCGACTGGTGCTGCAGGAGCGCTTGCTGTGCCTGCTGTAGCTGCTGCTGGGCAGCGACGGCTGCGGCCGCCGCCGCCTGCTGCTGCTGCTGCAGCTGGCTCGCCTTCGAGCGCGATTTGCCCGACCGGCCCGATTTGCCCGTGCTGGGGCTTCCACCGCCCGCCCCACCCGCTGCCGCGCCGGAAGTGCCCGGACTGGCGGACGTGAGGCCCGCCATGCCGGCCAGCGGATTGCCGTACTGCGACTGCATGAACAGGCTCAGGTTGCCCTTCTCCAGCTGCTGCATGAACTCCTTCATGTTCGGTATCGGGGGCAGCCCGCCGGCCGACGACGAGGCGGCGTTGGCACCGCCGGACGAGCCACTGTTGGAGGTGATGGTGGAGGCGGCCGACGTCGCCACGCTCGATCCACTGGCGGCCGCCTTGGACGATATGCTACGGTTGAGGCTGTGCAGCAGCGTTTCGTTGATCTGCGAGTTGGAGAGGCCGGAGGCGGCCGCCACCTGCGCCAGCGCGGTCAGCGCGGACAGGCCATACTCGTCGCCCCGCTTGCCACCCTGCTGGCCGCCCGCGCCCTGCCCGAACAGGGCGGCATAGTCCTGGGACAGCAGGTTCGAGGGCAGCGCACTGCCGAGCGACGCGAAGGTCGCCGCATACAGATCGTGAATGTTGCTACCGGCACCAGCGCTACCTGCTCCACCCGCTCCACCACCGCCACCAGCCGACGGGCCAATCAGCGAGCTTAGGGTGGGACTGCCCCGATTGCCTCCGCCGGCGCCACCGGCCGCACTGCCCAGGATGTCACCGATCGACAGCTTGCCCGGGCTGGGGGCGGGCGAATTGCGCGCCCGGCTACGGCACGACGACGTGTCCGACTTGGCCGGGGACGGACTGGCCCGGACGGGCATCTCGAACTTGGCCGGGCTGGCCGAGTTCGACGGTATCGTGATGGGACTGTCCCGCGGCGACGATGTGTTGGTGGTTGTGAGCGAGTTCGCGCCGAGCGGCATCATCTGACCCGGCTGGTGCTGCTGCTGTCCGCCGGCCGACGCCTGCTGCTGCTGCTGTGACATTGCATGAAGATGGTGATTGTTTGCCATCCCCGCACCACCACCAGTGCCAGTGCCAGCGCCACTATTCATCGTGAGGTTGGTAGCGGTCGTTTGAGGGGCCGTCCCCGGTCCACCATTATTGCCACCCGGCTGGCTATTGGTCGGCAGCACCACGAGCGAGCTGGACAGTGGCGACGGCGTCATGTTCAGTCCCGAGGGACGCTTCAACTGTGCCTGCAGGCTCGGCACGGCAATGGACGGGCCGGTCGGTTTGCCGTCGTCGTCCTTCAGCGAAATTACGTCCGAATCGCCCATCTCGGAAGCACCGTCGAAATCGTCCTCATTCTTCGCCTCCGTCGTGATGCTGCTTTCCTCCGCACTGTGCACCAAATTCACGACCACCGGCTGGGGCGGACAGTTCGTGGCGGGAGTCGTGGAAACGATCGTCACATCGTCGTTTAGCTTCGTGCCGTCCGAATGGTGATGATGGTCCGCCGAAGACAGCGCAACGGGTGGTGGTGGTGGTGGATCCGGTATGACCACCACCTCCGGGATGTCTTCCGGCTCCAGCCCGAGCAGCTCCCGGATCCAGTTCCAAAAGTGGCCCGAGGTGGAGTCGCGCGGGAAGCGCGGTGTGAGCGATTTCCGCAGCTTCTCGATGTACGGCACGTCGTTGATGTAGAGCGATTGGAAGTTGATCAGCTCGCGCTTGAACTGTTTGTAGTAGTCGACGGTTAGCATCATCTCCTCCTTCACGTCCTCGGAGAGCGTTTCGTCCTGGACGAGCGTGTACGACATCAGCATCGGGCGGCCGTACTCGGCGGGCCGGTTTTCCGGCGGCGGCATCACCCAGAACGACATCACGTTCGACTCCAGCGCACTGTTTTGATCGTCGTACGGGGCTGCAAAGGTTGACAGGAGTAGCAAAAGTGTTTAAAATAGCCTTCCTCAACTGTTTTTACTTCTTCCCTCGTCCCAACTTACAGCAAATGAATCCAATGCAGGGAATGTAGGACGCTTCCGTCGGACCACGCATCCGTATCTGGTAGTCCAGCTGTGCGTCGCAGTCGCGCAACGTGGGCTGCACCGGGAACCGTGGATGCGAATGGTACCAGCCGACCAGATTGATGTTCTTCTTGATCATCAGCTTCTGTATCTGCAGCTCGCAGAGCGCCGCCTTGTCGCGATCGTGCCGCGTGTTCCGGCACGGGAAGGCATGCGTGATCGACAGGTTGTGCGCATTGATGTCCCACGTGCCGCCGAGATACCCGCACACCTCGTAGTTGGTCAGATGGCAGTGGAAATCCATCACCAGCAGCGTCGAGGTGCTGACGGTCACGAGGAACGGTTGCATCTTGCCGATCGCGGTGAACGGGACCGCCTCGATGAGTGTGTTCGAGTCACTGGCGGGGAAAAACGACGTGGAAAATATAGAAATGGAAATAACAATTTGAAATTGCAACGGCCAACTCACTGCATGATGTTCCGATTGCTGATGGTGTTGTGTGAGACGATGTTCCGCCGGGCCGGCGGTGGTTCCATTGCCGTTTTGTCTTCCTCCAGCTCCTCTACTGGATCTGGAAAAACGGTTCCTGTGTTAAATTTCTTTCCGATCACCCGCTTCACCCACTCTCTCTCACCTTCAGCCGGCAGGTCCTCCTTCTGGTCGCGTTCCTTCTGCTGCTTCTTGTAGTACGCCGCCTTGTACGCATCCAGCTTCCGGCCCTTGTACTTGACCGACGCCCACCCGCAGCCCGACTTTTTGTCCGGATTGATGATGCGCTTGCAGTAGATGGCCCAAGCGCTCGGCGAGCAGAAGATGGTTTCCGTTTCCTGCGACTTTATTTTCCCGTCCGCCAGCAGATCGCCGACGAACTTTTGACCCTGCAGCAAGGCGAATGAAACAAAAAACCCGGTGTTAGAGTGGGAGAGTGGTACAAACATTGGGAATGTCCATGTGTTGCGCGTACCAAATACTCAATCGTCATGGCACCCTTGCCGGGCTGCAGCACGTTCGCACCGAGCAGCATCTGCAGCGTGATCGTTTTGCCCGGAAAGTATCCCAACTTGTCGGCATCCTGCAAAAGAAGCACAACATTTCGATTGTAGTAGACATTGCCCACGTTTCACGCAAACAAAAAACGTTCCGGAATACACACATCATCGTTAAACTCGTCCGGAATGTCGCTCTCGTCCAGATGGGAGGACGATTCCTCTTCGCTTGCTTTTGTTGACATGATTAGCTGCTCCCTGGCAGGCGGCGTTTTCTTCCTTTCCCTAATTTGCCTCTACTGGCAGCGCCTTGCTTCAAGCAATGCTCACACGAACCGCGACCCCCCCAAAGCTAATGGCAAACGCACAACCGCACTTTTTTTTCGGGGAGACGCCTGTCGCTTGCGAGAAGAATTCCCCTTTTGTTTCTTTCTTTGCACCAGCTTCTTCCTCACAAACACACAAACACACACACACGCGCGCGTGTACACACAGTCGGAGGGCGGCGACGGCGGCGACACTGTGTGATGCCTCCTCCTTCCCTCTTCACCCAACCAAGGGATGCGTTCCTCACAAGCGCTTTTTTGCAAACTTTTGCCTCACTTTTTCACTCACTTCGCGTGAACCGTTTTTCCGCACTTTTACGCGTACGAGCAGTGCGCTCGATGGCGAACGAGGAAAACCGCACTTTCCGCGGATCCGGGCACAGCTAGCAGGGAAAATTCGGCATTTACTCGAGCAAGCTTGCCTTCCCTGTGTTGTAAGTTTTTTTCCCCCAGTTCTGCTTCTATTGCTGTTGACTGCGTGCGCTAGGGATGGGCATGCGCTGCTGGGCCAAATGTCATCATTTTCTGGGGAGGATTTTGTAAACAGTTTTCAAAACAGTAAAAAGGAACGTGTTAAACATACAGAAATAAGTGAAACATTGAAAAAAAAATTTGCGAAAAAAATGGGTTGTGCCAATGCTTGAAGAGTCGAAAAACAAGCGTGTTTTTGATAATAATCAATGGGTAGAGGATGACCAATGTCAGGATGGGCGTGAACCATTGTGTTCCGCACAAGACGCCGCAAAGTGACGTTTTCTCCTGCCGGGACGAATTCGCCGTACACTGTAAATTATACAAATCTAATTCTAAACTGCATCTTTGCCGATGTTCTTTATAAAAAAATATCTATAAAACGTTTGGAATTATAAAACATTTTCAATTTTCAATTACGAAATTGTATTCAATGTAAGAAATAGGGAATTAATTTCAGATTCATTCGCCATTCACCATCTAATATTAGCCGCCTACAAAGCGGCTCGTAGAGGTAGTTATGGCCGCCTGCCAATTGTTGCTTGGGAAACGCATTTGACAGCCGCTGTCAAAGCCGAAACGCTCTCGGCCGAACGTAAACAAACAAAGAAGGACTTTCTGGCGGATTGGAGAAACTCTGTTGAATTTAACTGGAAATTTAGCACATCTCATCAAAAATGCTTTCGGAAAAGATACGACAGCTAACATTGGTGCTAGAAAAACACGAACTAGAGGTGTGTATCGCTTGCAAGCCGTGTGTTGCGTCAAATTAATCTCAATTCCTTTGCACTAGGCCCCCGGCGGAATCGTCTCCATTCAGCTATATTCGGAACTATTTGCGGCCTATCTTTATCAAAATGATCTGTAAGTATGCCCTACTTTTAACGTCCTTTCACATCATTAAAGGCTTCCTTTCTCCCACCTTGGTTTCCCAGTGCAAATGCTCGGTTTCTTTGGAAGCGCATCCCGCAGAACATGAAAGCCGGAAACGGGGAGCTCGAACAGATGTACAAAGTGTACGTAGCGCTGTGGAACAACAACACGGCCGCCTTCTACAAAGCCATCAACCACGACTGGTCCAAGCACGTGTCCGAGCTAATGTTTGAGCTGAAGGAGAAATTCCAACAGGAAACGATCGCACTCATCGGCCGCGCGTACAGCTCCATCTTCGAGAACGTGTTCGCCGAAATGACCAACCAGACGCCGGACATGATCGAGGACACGTGCAAATCGCTGAGCTGGGAAATCGTGCCCGGGGCCTATCCACGATTGATCATACCAAAGCGAACGGTGGACGAGAAGCCGATCGTGGTCGGTGCGGAAGCGCAGCTGCACCGGTTGACCGACTTTGTGTCGTTCCTCGAGAACTGAAAGCGGCAGCGCGGGCAGGGTGGATGCGTGGTACGTTTATGATTGTGAGCTTTTTAAGCACAGCGGCACTTTAGTTTGGTGATTATCTCTTACTTCATTACTAAATAAAAGAAGCAATGAATGCGAAATTGTGACTCTCCCCATCAATACTTCCATCCAATTTACTTCGTTTTCGAATGGCAAGCGCACCAGCAACATTCTACGGTTTCACCTTTCCACGGGAAAAAGCGTCTAACGTTCAAGCTATCTTCTAGCGCAATTTTCATGTCCCGCATCTCCTGCACGGTCATTCCGGGCTGGTAAAGATTAAAGTACAGCAGAAATTGTTTCAGAAACCGTTTCTCGAGCTTCAGTAGGCTGTGCAATTTTGAGGAACCAGCGACAACATTTCTGCCAAAAAGAAATAAATTCAAATTAAGAAGGATGACAAAATGAAGGTAAGACTATTTCAATTTACCGAAAAGCATTTCGTCTTAAAATGCTTCTACGCTTCAAGAACGGGACGGATGGCGAGTCTGAAACTCTTAAAAGCTGTTTACAACACTTTTTCAATTTGGTACCACACATGGTGCAAAGTGTTTTGATCGTTGCTGTTGTAGCCTACTCTAACTCTATTTTGTTGGTGCATTAGTCTATGCGTTGGCCTCGCTGGTGGGAGCTCGGAATCGAAACTACCCGATTCCGTTTTCGGAAAAAAATCGAATAAAAAATCCGATTCTGGATTCGATTCCGATTCCGAAGTCGACTCCCGGAACCCGGAACCGGCTCCGGAAACGGAATCGACCAGCGAATCGCAATTTGCTCCGGAAACGGAATCAGTATTGACTCCAGAATTGGAATCAGCTCCGAAATTAATATCAATTCTTGATTTGAAATTAGATATTCAGAAACGAAATCACTCCGGAAATCTTCATGAGAATGGATCGTTTACAAGTAAATTTGGATCCTTTGCGGCTAGCGTCATTTGGACCCAAACGCCTATTCTTTTGGAAATGCCGAAATCAACTCCGATTTCGTAGCCGATTCTGATTTCAGTGCCAATTCCGATTCCGGAGCCGATTCCGATTCAGGAACCGATTCTGATTCTGAAGCCGATTATGGAGCCTATTCCGATTCCCGAGCCGATTTCGATTCTGAAGCCGATTCCGGAGCTCGAGCTTCGATTCTGAAGCCGATTCTCCATTAGGCCACACGGCCCCGCTGTAGCTGGAAGCGATACCAACGAAAATTTCGTTTTTCCCATCACTACTCGCTATGGCGGTTTAGCATAGCCTAATCTTGCTTCATTCGGTTAGCATCGATCTTCAGGCCTGATAACATGTTTATTTTGCAGGACATAAAAATAAGACGCACCAGTCGACTATAAGATGTTTCATTGCTTTAAAAAATACTGCACAAAATGCAAAACATAAAAAATACTAAAGTGTGATCGCTGCTAACTGATCTAGTTCAGATCACGCTTGCAATGGTTCGTATTTTAGAATTTTAGATCTATTTGTACAAGAAACTCTTTACAAAGTTCATACGCGTTTATGAAGTGGTCTCTTGGGACCATACGGTGATTTAAATATGGTTAATTAGAGCAAGTTTATCAACACTAATGATCATTCCGATATTAACGATACGAAGCAGACAAAGAGGAAAACGAACGATATTTTGAAGGCTCATAAGTTATACCGCCTGACTGTTGCTAATAAATTTAAAAAAAAATCACACAGGAATTCTATTAGTTATGTGAAGTCAAATTGAATAAGCATTCTCACGTGATTTAGAAAACCACGTGATTTACTTTTTTTTTAAATATTGGATTTATATTGGGTTTTTATAAGCAATGAAACTATGAATCATACTACTATTCGGTGAATAATTATTTATCTCCTCTTGATTTCTGCTTCTTCTTCGTTGGCACAACAACCGTTGTCAGGTCAAGGGCTGGTAATGGTAATGGGCTTGGCTTTCAGTGACTTATTAATTACCCGTAACAGCATAGTCAGTCCTACGTATGGCGGCACGGTCCATTCGGGGCTTGAACCCATGACGGGCATGTTGTTAAGTCGTACGAGTTGATGACTTTACCACGAGACCGACTCACTACTTGATTTACTACCTATTGAAGGATTTTTGGATGGTTCTCAAATGAAGATTGCATTCGTCTTTCAATTTATTGCCCAAAAACCTTCCTTAAAAGCCTGAATACATCCTTCCTGAATTATTTTCCGTTTTACAAAACTTTGATATCTTTTGTTTCAAAAATGTAGGTACGATGGCGATTACAAATAGTAAAATCAAATCAACATTAGTTGGGAAACAATCAGTAAATCGAGGGATGAGTTAAAGTAAATCGTGTGACGTATTGTAAATAATTCGTGATGCATCCAAAAAATCATCCAAAGCATCCAATCCTTAAGAAATAAAAAAAACATGCAGACCTTTTTTATTAGCAATATTATCATTAATGATTTCAATTTTAACGGAAAATGGTTTTCGAATTTTAATGATCTTCGAAACATATGCTGAGCGTTAGCATGAACGCGGAGCCAAACGATCGTGCATATTAAGCAATAAATTACCAGTTTACATGTGCATCAGTGGCGTAAACAAAAAAGAGATAATCATAAATCCAATGTCTCCATCCGGCTGACCGTGCGCTAAACGAACTTTAACGACCCTTTCGCCTTTAACGCTTAACTTCTCGCCAAAAACTCCCAAAAAAGCCGATTATGCTTCCCCCATTGCTTAAAAGCAACTTGCACTTTGCAAACCTTCAACACTTCTTTCACACTTTTACATCAACCCGCTACCCGTAAACGCGACCCGACGCGACTCCGGTTAACAAGATTGCTTCAACGAGGTTACCCATTTGCACGAAAATGTCCTCACATCACGCACCCTCCGTGCATGGGACAAGTACACAAGTACTGGTTCTTCTAACGCTTCTCTCCTCTTGCAACCTTCAACGGACCGATTACGATGCCATTGCGGTCAAAATCAAATCTCATTAATCAATTATTAATGGGTGCCGGTGCCGGTTTGCCAAACCAAAACAGGAACTGACGAATCCCCAAAATGATGCTGCAGTGCAAAGAAGGAAAAAAAAAACAGCTACTTCCATAATCAAACACCTGCGCAACGTTAATGAGAACGTACGTGATGCGGTTCGTCTCTTGGGCGATGCAAAAAGATGCTGCACACATGCAGCAAGTCCCCGTGAGCGCAACAGCATCATCCATCCATCCGTCCTACCTAACACGGAAAAATGTCCCTCACCGAGCGCACGATGCAAAACCTCGGGTCGTTAGACTGAAATGAAGAATAATCGTGCTTCACCCCAAAATGACGTCTATTACCACTGGCAATTATGGGTAATAATGTGTTTTTAAAAAATGATCTTCCCATTATAAATGGGAGACGAGTGCGCTCGAACGCATCCACGTTTCGTGTGTCCCCACCGACCAAAATGACACCTTAGCGGTCGATGGGGGCCTACCAAACGAGGCCCTAAAGAGAGGGTAGGATGTGGCTTCCTAAATGCATGCGGTGTGGCTGCATATTTGATTGAATTTTGCACCAAACCACACTGCCAACTGCACTAAGCAGAGCAGCGAGCTTTTGCAAGCGATCGCGAGGCTGGGGAAGTGGAGATCGTGAGGTCCTTCCAAAACCCATCTATTACGGTGATTTTTTTCGCAAATTTTCACAGCCACAAGGCCGACACGCAACACGGCAGCACAGGCTCCAAGCGGAAGAGGATGGTGTGGCATGGCCAGCACCGGCACGAGGATCGCCTTACATCGCCGGTAGCGATTAATCAATAAATAATTTACTGCTCAATGAGCGAGGCGTTGTCGAGCGTTCCCCGTGCGGTTCCCGGCCGTGGATCGTGCAAGTGGCTCCCCGAAGGCTTACGCTGGTAGGTTGTTGCGTTATGTACGTTTTTCGGTCGCTTTCCCGCTTGCAAATGCAGTGGTGCGATGCGTCTTTGCAGATGATGATGGTTGATAATGCTGATGACGGTGGAACATGTGCGTTTTTTGGCGAAGGCAGTGACGGTCTTTGACAAATGAGGTTTTATTTCGCTTTTTAGCATCTCTTAACGTCCATTTGAATAAAATGCATTTTATGATAAAAGCTATTGAGCATCTAATGGCTGTACTTATGCTAGCTCAACGTAGATGGAGCCACTATCGAACTTTACAAAGTTGTTTGTTGATGTTGATTTTTTTTATAATATTCTTCTGTTTGTACATTTTTCTTTTGTGTAATTTACAGGGTGTTGTGAGACATTTTGGTAATTTTCATACATTCCTTAAAATGTTCCTTACATTTTTGATATATCTTGGAAAATGTCGTGGTATATGTTCATATTCATATTTGGTCTCGTGGTACAGTCGTCTACTCATATGACTTGATGTTGGCCGTCATCGGTTCAAACCCCGAATAGACCGTGTCCCCATACGTAGGACTGACTATCCTGCTATGGGTGATCAATGCGACATTAAAAGCCCAGCCAGGCAGGCCGTGACCGAAAATGATTATTGTGCCCAAGGTCTTTGAAAGAAAACAGGTCGATGAGTTTAGAGTAAATTGACAGGGAGCCATGAAAAAAAAAAAGACAGTTAAATTGAACATTATTTATGTTTTGCGAAATTATTTATGAAAGAAATGAGAATTTTGTTCAGCATTTCACACTCATTTTCTTTTACTAAATTCAGCAATTAGAATGTTACATGGCTAATATAATCCGGCGACGAATGATAAATGAGATCTATGGATTGTAAGCAAGGAAGGTATGTGTATTGTACCTGTGTGTGTCCTGTGGTCCTGCAGTGTACCTGTGTATTCTCAGTGGTTAATTAATTTTGATAGGACTTCTCATATCGAACTGGAGCATGTACTGAGCTGTTTTATGACTAATAAGCTTTTGATCCCTCCGGACCGACTAATAAGACCGTTGCAAACGATAGTGATTCGTGGATCAATGTTTCTGAACACAGAAGTGATCCCAATTGATATCTTCTTATAATGACTTATGTCCCAAATGACTTCCATGTGTGATTTGCCGCAGGAAATTGCCGCATTACAACAATCTTCATATCAAATTCGTATTACTTTCAAAGACCTTGATTGAGCCAAAGAAAATAAAGGTAATATTTGCTATGCTATGCTTCATAAACTTTTCGTAGCATTTTTACAGTTTAACCAACAATCACCAATACGCTCATTCTTGAACCAAAGCTTTTTTCAAAAAGTTAAATGGTTGGTTGTATCTTTAAATACGTATGTTTAAATATGATACCAAATTAGGACTGTCTGTCATGGGGAAAGATGAACACGAGACTTCGCACGACACTGATAAGGCACCTCGCCATACCTAATATCCTGCCACAATCAGTAACTTATTGATTATCAATAGCAGGATATATTCAATTCTACGCACAGGGGTCATGGGCCCATACGGGGCTTAAAACCATGACGGGCATATTGTCATACAAGTGGACGACTGTAGCACGGGACCGGTTCCAATCAACTATTTCCATACAGCGAAAATCTAAACCGCACTTGCGTAAGCTTGAAGCTACTTTAGCTGTTACTGTCTGGGCTAGCAATAAAGCGATTTAATATTTCTTAATTTTCTCTTTATTTTTGTGTTTATCTTACTTTTCTAGATGTCTGTCTTTTTTTCGTAACATCACAATATTTTTTTTTTCGTAACATCACAATACTTCCAACCATTGAAAATATAAAATTAGGTAATTGATACATATATACATAAATGCTATTTATTATTGAAGATCTTTTGAAATTATTTTAAGGAGTTCGGCATTACCTACCTCAGTCTGTAGCAAAAACAGTGTTTCAATTCTTATTAGTTTGATCAAAATTTCAACTGAGGCCTACCTACAGATGAGTTTTCTGAATAAAATTGTAAAACATGCTGATAAGAATTCAATGGGAATCAACAACTAGAAGATAATATGATAAAATTTGCATACAATTGAATAATTTGTCATTTTCAATCAATGTCGTTATAACCATTATGGCGTAATCGGAATTACAACGAGTAGGAAAGTCTGGAGAATAAGATCTTTTAAAGATTCACCTCGAAATGTTGATGTTGTCCATTTTAGTATAATAAAAAGGCGTCGTTTCCATCTACTACTGTTCTACTTTAATGGTATGTTTTAAAGTTAATTTTTAGGAAGTTCCCTAAAAACAAAGGCTTTTCCATAAAAAAAAAATCCTAGCATCAGTAACAATTTACCTCATATGTTGGTAAAAGCATCTAAAAAAAAACACACACACATTCAACACATTCTTGTGCAGTTTCAACAAAACCTACCCTTTCCGCGATCATTCTCCGTTACACGCGCGCACCCTCCACGCACGGATCTAATGACCGTGTGTTGCCACAAATCGTTACCGACACCTTTTATGGTGCTGCTGTCGGGCACAGGGCAGCAGCTTGTTTGTCCCTTGTTTATGAAACGGCAAACGCCGAACATAATCAAAAAGAACGTCCAGGGAAGTAAATCGCTTTTCGCACTTGTCCATTAGAAAAGTTACGAGAAAAAGAGGAAGAGAAAATACCAACCAAGCAAAGAGCATTAGACTCACCGCTCCCATTCTCGCTCGCTCTTTCCTTCCCTATTCCGATTGGCATTCCGCACACCGACAAAATCACGCAACGATGCCGAAAGACACGCGAAAGGACGCGCTTCTTCCTCTGTCGTCGGTTAAAAAGGGCCAAATTGCAGGGAACGGGCAGCTCATTTGCAATAATTTGAGCTAAACTTAATAAATTACGCACCGCGGCATGTTAGCCCGATAGCGCTGCGGTGTAGCGCTGTCCGGTGCGCGCGATACACGCGCGTACAAAGGATGCGCAAAACGATATCAGGGGGGAAGAGAATGCATAATCGATGCCAACCGGATCGACCGGTCGGAGGGGTAAGGGGCAGGTGCACCAGTACGATGATTGATTCGTTGACGCGTAGTTGGCCACAGTTTGCGCGGGGCAGTGATTGCAGAGTGCGTTGTGCTGCGATCGAGGCGCGGTAAAATGGCCCGCGGGAGACAAATCGGACGGAACGAAAGCGAAATTCCATCCTACTTTTGATGCCTTGTTAGCGTTAGCGACGCGTCAGCCACGGGTGATTTGGGTACTGGTGGTTGATAATACGTTTGCGCAGCAGCAATTGCACCGGGTGCAGCAGCAATCGAAGAACCTCCCTCCCGGACACGCACCGCGTGTTGGACTCGCGACAGGGACGGTTCGTATTTTTTAATATCATTGCCCCTTTTTGCATCCTTTTTTGTGCATTTTCATTTATTCAGTTTCATTGCACACTAAATATACACACACACACACACGTATACAAACGCTCATGCACTCGCTGTTGCTTTTGATGCGCTCTTTTGGTTGCGTACACTTTTGCTCACATTTTTGCTCAACCCGATGTGCATACAATGCACATTGCAACACATTTGCGCGTACCCGACGGTACCGTGTTGCGTGTAGCGGGGAAGGGGATTTGTTGGCCCTGGTTACAGGCTATTATGTGGCGGTGGAGCTTGTTTTTAATGCTTCATTCAAACATCCATTGCACTTTATTTTGGCGGGGCTTCATCAACATTCAGTGAGAGTGGAAGCTGCCGATCAACAGTGCGCGGCGGGAAAGGCTTATCAAAAAGGGAGTTTCATTGCAGTATCATTGCTTTCGTTCGCCCGTTTCGGTGACTTTAAATGCTGTGTTTTTTGTCCGTGAGTTGATGGCAGATGGTTGTTCAAAAGGTACTGTGTAAACGTTATTAGAGGGCGATGTAGTAAAAGCGTAATTTTTAGTGCCGCTTGTAATTATGTTAAGGCTTCATATGATGGAAATTAGCTCTAGTGGTGGAAGGCACTAACAAAAAGGCGTCATTCTGGTTAGTCTACTACAGAGAACTAACAAATGCTGATGGAAACGATTTTAAATTAATACTAAAAAATGACTTGGATTTCGAAATTAATATCCTTATTGGCTTAGTGGTTTTCGGACGAATTGTTTGTTAGCTTTTAATATGTCAATTCCATAGACAATATGTAAAGCATTGGGCGAACAAAAGTCTACAAAGTCGTAATTCTTGTAAAAATGCATAGGTAATTGTTTTGTGCATTCATAAAACCGTGATTTGATGTTGATTCCCATTTCAGGGCAATTCAATCACAACATAATACATAAGATTTTTTCACGAAAATATTTGTAGGTGTGTGATTAGAAATAAGGGCTCGTTTGGATGATATTATCCACAATCCGAAATTTTTCCTCCCTTCTTTAGTAATAGATCCTATTATCTAGTGCAGTAAGGATAAGCCACAACTTCACACTGCTGCTAGCCGTTTAGAAATCAACTGTGAACTAAAACACTGTCTCCGTGTCCATCCACTCTAAAGTTACAGATCATAGGCGAAAGAGTGTCGCAGAGCTCAGCGTCGCTGGCTTCAAACAAATTAAAGGTAATCATCTCGAAACTACGAAGCCAACTGACAAGAAACTGGGTTGTCTGATCTGAACGTGATTTTAATCTTGCACAGTTTTCTGTCATTCTTCGTAGCTCATTTTGGGACCACTCTGGCACTTTGGTACACTCTTTTATATTTTAACTATACATATTGACTAATTGAGATTCATCTGGTAAATTTATAGGCTTTAATTTCTAGGTTCTTAATATACGGTTTGTCAACCAGAGGTACACAATACGTTCCGTTATCGAGGCAGATTCAGTTACGGTTCCCAGACCGAGCTCAGTTCAAGTCAGAATCAAATCCTGGATCGGCAAGGGTTCAATATCAGGACAGACATGGGTTCACTATCAGTTCCAAAACAAGTAGGAATTCTTGGACAGCTCCACGATCGAAATAGGTTCAGTATCAGTTCCAGGTCCTGTATGAGTTTAGTATCAGTTCTAGTACCGGTATGGGTTAAATATCATTTTCAAAATAAGTTGAAATTCGTTGACAGTTCCAACACCGATATGAGAACAACATCAGTACCAGTACCGGTATGAGTTAAATATCACTTCCAAGACAAGTATGAGTTCATAAGCATTTCCAGGACCTATATGAGTTAACCATTAGTTCCAGTACCTATATGGGTTAATTATCAGTTCCAGTATCAATATGAGTTCTGAATCAGTTTTAGGATCGGTAATGAATCATTTTCAGTTCCAGAACCGATATAACCGAACTCGGAGATACGCTAAATTTGACAGTTCGTTGAGCAAATTGTACTAATTTGACACATCAATTGTCAAATGCCAAATAATTTCCCTTTAAATCGAATGTGATAAACCGGTCGTTTTCGGTCGCCCTGAACCGTGTTTCTTGGAGAGCGCTTGTATTAGATTTTAAATATTAGAATTAATCTATCGATTTAAAGAGGCGAATGAGGCGAATCGGCTCAAAGTTTCTATACAAATAATAATAAACATATAAAGTATCAGTTCCAGAACCAGTGGGAATTTACAGGACCGATATGGCTTCAGGATAAGTTCCAGAACCGATTTGGGTAAGTGGTCAGTTCCAAGATTGATATAGATTTAGGAGCAGTACGAATCCAGTATCAGTCTCAGGAATGGTATGATTTATGTTTGAGTTCCATGGTCAATATGGGTTAGTGATCTGTTCTAGTAATGATAAGGACTGATGTATTTACCCTTGTTTTGTAAGAAAAAAGGAATAATTATTCGTTTATTGATAGTCAAATTAAAAATTTTTAGTAATTCAAATAGGTGGGCTGTTAAATTCATATTTTTAGTAGATTTTTTTAAAGGTTCTGTGTCTTAAAGTTGTTTTTCATAACTATCCAATCACCATACTTGCTATACGAACACGACCGCGGATCTCCACACTTAAAGCTCAAAGAGAGTTAAATCAACCAACGATTTAAGTATGATGAAATTTAAAATTTTCAAAGCAAAATTCTGTGTATGGAGCGTTTCAAAATCAATATCAAATCAACAAACAATCTATTTTTTCCACTTCATTATTTACAACTTTCGCAACCGTTCACCGTCACCCGGGAATATACCGTTGTCTGTCACTCAATCGTCTAATCGCACCATTTAATCGTTCCTACCCGATGGTTAGTTAATTTTTAAACCCTACCCTTCCCATTGCACTGTACCATTAGCTCCCCTTTTCTTTCCAATGCTGCACTCCTTCCACCACCAATTTGCCTCTTTGGGTTTGGAAAAATCACTCGAAAAGCCGGTGAAGCACTCCTACCCGGTCTCTAGCGTGCAATCGTCCTTTTGAGCTCATCCCATCCACCACCGACCCGCATACAAATGATGATGATACCGATGGGCAGCCCGGTGAATGAGACCCCATGACCGACCGATGATTATCGGTTTGCTCGAGTAGCAGCACTTCGGTTCCGTTTTTCCCATACGAACTCGTTTCCGGCACCGGCACCAGCAGGATCAACCGGACAGGCACCCTGGACTGTGTCTAATTATGTACGTGCCGTGTTACGTGGGCCACCAGTCCCTCGCCTCCCTTTTACTCCGTTGCATAATTAATGAACCATTGACCCCTGTGCACGCGCCCGGTTCACGCGCTCTACGTGCGCTGTGCTGCAACTGTTGCTCCATAGGAAGAGGCACCTAACTCTTTACGGGATACGAGGCACCCAACTACCAGTGTGGATCTGAAGCCATGTTGGGTGTAAGCGTACGATTCAAAGCGGGATCGTTCTCCGGGGCGTAATGAGACAGAAAAAGAGCCCTTTTAGACGGTTCATTCCCTGCGTACTGCAGACTACGCAGCAAATCGTTCACTTTTCCGAGGAAGTGCGTCCCTTGCACTGGCGTTAATGGATTCAATATTTCTACTTTCTCCGCACCCCATGCACGTGCCAGGACGGGCCCGTGCACATCCGCTCTTCCGATTGTGTTCCGTGGTACATCGGGCACGCCTTCCAATCGGAGCTGTGCAGGAAAACTCGAAAACAGCGCATTTTCCTCTGGCGCGTCAGCCATCCTGCGACCATTTACGACTGCACCGTTCCACACCGTTCGCCGGAATGGTTCCACCCTGTGGCTGTGAGCGCTGTCGCTGTCGATTTGCATAATTAGAAAACATTCCGCCAGCGGCAGCAACCGAAGCAGCCCCCGGTGCCGGTTCGGTTTGCGCAAAAATAAAGTCAAATATCCTTTGAGCGGTTGCGACAAAGCAACGCCCACCGCGAGGCGAGCGGGAATCGAGCCAACCTCAGGAGCCAGTCGGTTTCATCTCCGCCGCGACACAGCGCAAGGTTCCGAAAAATCAACCACAAAAGCGCCAGCGTCTGCAAAAGGATGTGGGCTTGGCAACCTTTCTCGTGCAGAGTACTGTGCCACGATGATTGTCGCTTACCGCCTGACGGAGCGAATGGGGGCCACCCCGTTTTACCCATCCCTGTGTGTGTCTCTCACTCTCTCGCTCTCTCGTTAGGGTGATTAATTTGCGATGAAATAATTGCAATCTTGGGGCCAATTTCCTTTGCGCTTCTTCCGTGATTCCGTCCAAGGAGGGAACTGCTGCCTGCGAGCGGTTGGGTTGGTTGAATAAAATTACGGGTTCGGTGTGTTTGTGTGTGTGCGTGTGTGTGCTGCGCTCGGTCGGCGTTTTGAGCCGTGTGATATTCGGCTGGTAAAACGTGTAATTCGATTAAATTTAGAACAATCAAAGGTGTAATGGTCATTAGTGTGTGATTTGTAAAGTGAGACTGGTGGTTTTGCGGATCTCGGTTTGGTTGAAGGAATCGGTTGAAAGGGAATGGCAAATTTGAGATTGTTTCAGCATTTGATAGAGTGGAAAATTGTATTTTTGAATTCATACTTTGAAGGAAATGTATACATATGTATACTTACAAAGAGTATATGCTGTAAATCTAATGATTGCATTGACATTTTCAGAGTTCCCCATGGTTTCTCAAGGCTTTTCTCACGATTACACACAATTCAAAACTTTATTACAATCAGTTGGTTGGAGACAGTTGGTGAAAAAATGTCAATTTCGTCTCAACAAATGGTAAGAAGATAACAAAAAACAACTTTGGGAAACAGTCCAATAAATTTGAGACATTTCAAACAATATTGATATAGATTCAAAGTTATCTGCATACTGACAGACGTCCTTGGAAACTTTGTAAATTATAATAAATTTGCTTACATCGATTTATGATTTGAATTTCCTTAAATATTACAGGGTTTTCCAGGAGTTCTCATAGCTGTGGGACACTTTATTGACTCTTTTTTACAAGAAATTTACTTCATACGATGGGAATTGGAGTCTATAGCATCTTTTTTGGACAAATCCAATAAGATTTTTTTCATGGAGCCTGTCCAAAAAGAATGCCATAGAATCCATTTTCCGTCATATGAAGTTTACTTCCCATAAGAAAGAGTCAAGGAAGTGTCCCACAACTATGAGAACCCCTGGAAAACCCTGTATTCAGCAATATTTATTCATTTGTTTATTTGCTATAATCTATATGGCCTATAATAATTTTTAAGTATCTTAAGTATTATTCTGCACGGTTTATAAACTATTAACACATCACGAGCTAACGTCAAGATGGTTAAAATGAGGTAGATGAATTAATTCATGATGACGTCAACAAAACAAGAGATGATTCTCGAGACACGGCTATAAATGGTCCTGTTAATAAATATTAACAATCGATCCGCTAGCCCAGTCTAGCTCTAGTGAATCCCGATAGAAGACACTATTGTAGTGGTTTCGTGTGGATAGCCGTTGATTCGGATCGAGCCAACGATCCTCGATTACACGAAAATTTCCGATCGTATCAAAGGTACCATCAAAGGACCTGTAGCCACTCTTATTCTTATCCCCAGGACAAGCGACCAATTTTTTAGCTTCTCGCAATAAAAGAAAGTTGCTTAAAAACGTTTGTTTTTTCATTGAATTAGCATATTCCGGGCGAAAGAAAGAGTGCTGTTGATAACGCCTCAACAGATCCAATAGAAAAGTTTATAAAATTCACTCATATTTTTGCCACAACTTCTTCTTCTATTTAGCGTAACGTCCTACGCGGACATGCCGGCCTATACAGGCTTTCCAAACTTAATTCATTACCACGCAGCCGGTTAGTCAATCTTTGCTACGGAGGGACGGTCCATTTGGGTCTTGAAACCATAGAGGGCATGTTATTGAGTCGTTCGAGTTGACGACTGTACCACGGGACCGCCCTTTTTGCCACAAACCCTACTTTTTTTGTTCGAGCAGCCCTGCATCGATATTTTAATGACTGCGTCCATATTTAATACGGGTATGATTGAAGACGGAATGCGATGCGTGTGGCTCATTATTTTAAAAACATGCAAAATTGTACCCATCCAACAGACTTCTATAGGTGATGCTTAATTTTTAAATGAAATTGACCATTCCATGAAACTGACCACTCTTGAAAAGACACACGAAAGAAAAAAGAGCCTTACTATTTTCCATTAGCAAAAGCAGAACCCATTTCCCATTGGAACATTTCTAAGAGGATTTCAATTTCACATGAACAATTACACGATTTTTTTTTACAAAATTGTTCCATTGTGGTAATTATTTTCATGCTTTCAGATCACGCACGGAAAATACATGCATAATAAGTAACGTGAAAAGTAAAATTACTTGTAGTAAAATGGGTAAATATCAGATTGAAAGTCAGTAAATATTTCGTTCCCCTACTGAATGTAATATTTTTTTCAATAATTACTATTTATTTATAAATGTAATAAATACATACACTTGTGTGTATAATATGTAATAAACACTATTAATTAACTTAATTACTACACTGCAAATGAGCTTTCTTCCATTGATACAATTTGTTTACAAACAATCAGTAACGTTCCTACCGTTAGTATCATAAACGCTTAAGTGTATTTCAATTACTAAAGAAACATATTAAACTCCCATCGTATAAAAACCGAACACCAATAAAACGACAAAACCTGCATCCCTCCCCTCTTCACACACCCACAACATACGGCCGATATAGCTCACCAGCCCCCAGCCTTGAAACACGTCCCGTCCGGCGCCGGCCGAAAACCAAACTTTGCGCGCTTAAACGATTCCCCTTAACCGTATTAACCCCTCAGCTGCAGTGGCGCCGCAACCGAAACGATCAAACTCAAACTTACACCGGCTTCACCGCCACCTCGACCATGCTGTCCCATGTTGCCGGCCGTGGAAATCGACACAAACCACCATCGATGCCACCGCACCACCGATCGCTTGCCGCAGCACACTAATTTGATTATTGAGGAAATCTGTCCGTTTACCGAACCGAACGACGCCGGGGAATCGACCTCGGGGCAGGTTCAGGCCATGTATATGCGCGGGCGCGCGTGTGTGTGTGTGTCGTAAGGGGGATAACAATTTCCCCCAGCGCGAAAGGAAAAGAGGAAACGACACGATCTAAGGGCAGAACATGAAGGAAATAACAACGGACCGTCAGACCAAAGGAAAGAAAAATGAGCCACACCGACGGGCAAACTTCGATCGAGCTTCGATATCCGGGGGGTTAGATTGAGGGAAGAACGAAGAGGACAAAAACACATATAAAGCAATTTCCCTTCCCTCTCACACAAGCTCCCCTTCAACAAACTTTGAGCAGGTGGCAGGTTTTCTCTAACACTTTGCAGCACGTTGGCTTTCCCGCTGGCCCAGCGTTCCAGAAGGTTTCCAACCGAGTCCGACGGACACTGCACTGGCACTGTTGGGCCAAAGGGAGAGGGGAACAACACTGTCAAACGCTTGTGCTCTGGTTCTGGTACCGCACCTGGTACACCTGAAAAATTGCTCCCCGTTTTTACCATTCATCGACCGTGGAGATGGTCACTGTGAAAGGTCATTTTTCCACCTTCCAAGACAGTGTACGTCGGGACAGAAGGGACAGAGAGGACCCCAGGGCCGGATTGGGAGCAAAACCCATCCGGTGCCCGTACGTTTACCCTGGTGCTTATATTTCATTCCTTCCGACGTACTGGGGCGTCCCGGTGGCGACTACAACCACCACCAACATCAACAGCAGCAGTAGCAGCACCAGCAGCAGCAGATAGCACATCCGGCAGAGTGTGAGTGCTCCGCATTCAGGTACACTCGCACCCTCCCACGTGGCTGCATGTCCGTGGGAAGTGGGTAGGTGCATTAGCAACAAAACAGCGCAAAAAAAACGAGGGAGCCATCCTGGCGATCCACTGGCAAAGTGCCTTCGGGCTGTACACAGGGTCGTAAGTCTGCTAGCATGGTGCGTTCGGGCGCGGCAAGCTCACGACCCGCGCGTTCGTGGCAACACCCCCCCGCCTGTCCAGATGACGAATGTGGTCGACACGGTACGGCGCGATGTTTCCCCGTGGCATCACACGTTGACAGGTATCGCGCCCGGTCGCTCGCATTGTGGCTTCGTCCCACGTACGTCCTTGCGCCCGCTCCTTGCGCAGCCACAGTGATGTCGTTAACGCTGCTGGAGCTGCTCGCAGTGGTGGTTGGGGTGGTGGATTAAGCTTCCGAGCTATGGGAGCCCGAAGACCAAAGACTGATGAACGGCAACAGCGCGAACCGGGCGCGAAGAGGAAGGCCGCCACGTCCCTTCGGGGCAAGGCGGGTTGCAACCAGGACGAATGTCGTTCATGTGTCGGGTGGCACGAGCGTCAGTCAATTTCTGGAACGGACAACCGTCACACACAAACCCGGCCCGAGACAACGTTTTCGCACATCGTCCTCGCCAGCGCACAGTGGGCAGTGAGTAGCGTACCGGTACGGCATAAAGCTGCCAGCACTTTGCCACTCCCGGGTCGGTCGGGTGAATGAAGGAAAGGAGTAGCAGTAGTTGCAGGAGTTGGGAAATGCTCGTGAAGTGGACGTGTCGGTTCGAGGCTATCGTGCACGTCGGAGCGGGGAGGTGATGGTGCCATCCGGAACGATCTAATGCTTGCGCCCGGGGCACCGGCGGCGCGACGGTGCGGGCCCAGGAGTATGGGATGACCCGACGACCGTGCTGATGGTGTGATGCTCGCAACCGGGCACTGCTGCTGCTGTTGCTGTTGCTGCCGGTTGGGAAACGTCCAACTAGCTCCATTCCGGTGTCGACCCATGCTGTGCCGGGGATCTTCCGGGCCGGTTCGTGGTTTGCGAAGCACGTTTGCTCGTTTAGCGCTTACCGTTCTTACAGACGCGTTGCTGATCGGTCGTCCCGGGGCGGAAAAGCATTGGAATCGAGTCGTTTATTCTGGGAGAAAGAATTTTCCACAAAATTTGGTTTCGTTTAATTAAAAACAATTCTCAGTAATGTGGATATTGTGAATTGAATAGTATTATTTTGAGTTTATTTTCTATTGATATTAACTTCATAATGATAAGTCAAAATAGGAGGTATTATTCGTCACAGAATGGAGAATTTGATTCAGCAGAGGTTTAGCAGAATTTGTAGACAGGGTTTTTCGAATAATAATATCATTTTTGCTATCTATTTGCTATACTATCGAGAAAAAAAGGTAATTTTCATATTTATGTTTCGTAAACAAGGCATTAAGTGTATTCATTATATTTATAAAAAAATAATAAAAATAAGTAAAGAAGGGAAATTTTATGGAACTAGTACTTTTCTAACCAATTAGTGCACTGAAACATGTAAAATAAGGTTTGTTTATAAAAGCGGATTTAGAAGAGCGCTTTATTTAACAAATATTCAATTAGATGTATTTTAATTATCCTTCCTTCTACTCAAAGGTGCTATTCATACCCTGACCAATCCTACATTAAACCTTTCCCGTATATGATGTTTTGATTTTTGAGAATGTTTTTAATCACGATATTAAATCGCAATAATGGGGTTGCTCTTATTAAACCTATTTTCATACTCCATAGTATCATCTTTTTATTTGTACTGTCACTGTCATACAGCACACCGATAAACCGACAGCCGGATGAAATGATTGTGTACGTATTATTCAACTGTATTTAACTAAATATAATATTTGATTGAAATATCGAAGTTTCGAAGGGATCAAATTACGCAAAGAAAAACCAAATCAAAGATCTAAATGCTTTCATTTTATAGGTCAAACTGTCTACCTAATCAATCAAGAAAATTACAAAAATGCTGGTACAGACTGGACAAAAATAGAAATGTATTCTTTCAAATAAAAACACAAACAAATAAAAAACTTCAAATTTTAATTCTTAAACACTAGAGGAATTTCAACTAGAGTTATTGCTTTAAACAGCTTTAAACTTAAAGTCATAAAATTGTAACTATTATTATTATTATTTAGCAAAAAGTCTGACATAAATTATTTTTAACAAAAACTGAATGTCCCTAATTTCTGTAATAATGATAATTTAACGATAAAAAGCCATAAATGTTAGATAATTTCAACTAACTTTTTATTGAAAATATGAACATTTTATGCTTTCTTTTGAAATGCTTGAATAGTCCCTCTAGGTGTTTGACCGCACGGCACCGTTGCAGCAGATTTCTTTTTTCTCACCAATACCATCACCACCGCCACCACCATCACCTCAACCGCGTATCCATACGTTCCGTCGGGAGCGTTGTATGTTTGGTTTGCTGTTTTTCCCTCGACCTTTTCCGGAGGAAAATCTTCTGCCCTGTACACAGCTCTCCTTGTCCCGCCCCCCCCCCTCCATGCATGCTACATCGAACGAGCACGACGACAACGACGTTAGGCTACGTCGACACTTTTCCAACCCTGGGCTGCCCCTGTGCCACCCCCAGCCGGACGCAATGCTGGTGTGCTGATGCTACAGCTACTTTTCCGAAACCCGTTCCATTTCCCAAGGCTATCATCGGGATCATCAGTTCTCGCTCGCTCGCTGTGGACGTGGGGTGGAGGTGTTGTTGTCGGTGTGTGTGTTTGTGTGTGTGTGTGGCACCACCTTCTCTCACTCTTTCCCGAGTGGCGCTTCCCACAAAGGGTAGCTGCCCATCCCCAGTTTCGTGGGAGCTGGCTTGCTGGCTGGCTTTTACCCGACCTCTTTACCCCGTCCCCCCCCGTCCCCCTCGGTTTGCTCCCCATACCCCCGCACCACTCTCTCTCTCCTTTTTGTCACACTTGTAGCCTTTCAGCGTGGCAGCGCCGTGCCAGGGTGGAACGTTCGCCGCACGCAATCCCGTTTGCTGCTTCCGGCTGAATTTCCCACCCGGAATTACCTCACGCTTCCACGCTTCAACCCAAACCCCCGCCTACCCGGTTCGGCAGAGGCGGGAAAACAATAAAAAAGCAACTCCAACATGCGACCCACAGCCGACCCCGACTCGACCCGTGCACGCCTGGGGCGGGGTGCCCGGAATAAAGGCTGCTTCTCTGTCCGTTCGTTCGTCCGTCCGTCCGTTCACGACCTACCGTCATCAGAGCCCGTTGTCCCGTTTCGTCGGGTGGGGTACGGGAAATCCTTATAGATTTCCCCTTGTTTCCTCTTTTGTTATCCGGGCTGACCCGCTGACCCCCGCCTCGCTGTCGTTTTGACCGTTCTACGCCCGTTGGTGCGGGCTCCTGCCGGGCCGAAGTTAAGCAGCTTTGGGTCTTATTGTAGTCGTCGTCGTCGTCGTCGTCCCCTAGCATCGCTGCCGTTGACGGCGCTAACGCTGGAGTGCTTTTTGCGAGACGCACGCGAACGCAGGCAAAGGAACGGCAAAGCCAAGCCAAGTCTTGTGGACAAATATTCGTGGACAGTCGCAGACGGAGCCGGCTCGGTTTCGCTCTGCGTTTGGGGTTGCCCTCTCTGGCTGGCTCCGTACGATTGTGCGGCCAATAATGGGGTTTCCATCGAACCGGGTTGTGTGGCCGTGTGTGTGTGTGTGTGATTCTATTGTATCCGTGTTGGTTGTGCTTTTCTTGGTTTGGATGGATAAAAATAAAAATCCACATTCCCGCTGCTGGTCGATTGCTATCGACGCAAGCGGTCGCTCGCGCTGGGATGTGAAATAAACGCCTCCTCGTTTGAAAAGGAGTTAAGCAGCAGCGGTAGCACGGGGAAAGGAGACAGGAAAATGGCTGCTAAGCAGGCAGGCTAAACACGTGGTGGAATATAAATGGTCACAGGAGTTTTCTTTTTGCAGCAAAACGGTTACACGGAATTTTCCAGGAAGAGAAACTTAATTTGCTCATTTTGCCAGCGTATTGCTTTCCGGTGGAAGATTGAACCAATCAAGCTCTTTATTTATATGGTTTTTGGTGGCAAACATATTGCACGAAACTCGCTTCGAGAAAGTCTTGAAAGAATGAAGTTTAAAGAATAATGGGGCCTTTCACGATACTAGCCAGCTTGTTAATAAGGAGTTCAAACATTTGGTGGCTGAAATCGTGAGGCAATATCAATGCCAAGTCCAGTAAGAAACGATTAACTTTGAATCCAACGAACGTAAGTTCGTACATTGAATAATTGCAATGCATAATATTGCTATGAACAAACTAGCATGCTATACAGTTTCCGTTTTTGTCATTAAGGCGTAGTTTCTGGCATTTTCTCCATGCGCATTGCCACGTCTCGGACATACTCGGTTTATGACGATTCATTATTTCGACAAATCTAACGTTATTGTTTTATTGCTGTATAAGTGCTTGTAGATTCTAGGGTAATTGTTTCTGTGATGGTTATTGTAACTCGGTGTTGTAAATAGAGGTTAAAAAGTAATGGGAAATGTATTGTTGCTTGTTCAATAGACAGAGTAGCTATTCTAGAACTTGTCTAATTATCACAATTATTTCGACTAGGTTTATTCCAGAGATGATTATTATATCCTGGACGACTTGAGTAAATCCAACGACTTACAGAGTTTCCCACGATTTAATTGTTGGTTCCCGGAGATTTTTGGATTCGTCTCACTATTTATTCACTTTCATCCATAGTGTTTTTTTAATCGTTCTCACGATTTGATGGAAACGTCTCATTGCAATGGAATGAATGAAACATAAATTACTGGGAAACGCTAACTAAATCGTGGCAATGAACCAAACAAATAAATGAAGCATCCAAACGTTATCCTGCATCGCATATTCCAAACAAAACAACTAGACACTAATTGAGCAATTATTATTTTTTATTGATTAAGGGATTGATGACAGTGCTGCAAAATGTCATGAGTATCACGAGATTTTCACCAACGAAAACAATGAACATATCCGTGGTAGCTTGATGCTCATTGCTGATAGTCAATAAAAATGCGTCATGACATGCTGAACACGACATGTGAATTCTTGAGTCCAACGCGATACTCTGACTGACAAGCTTAGCTTAATGCCGGCGCACGCATTATCATGATTTTTTTCTGGCTGTGAACAGTGCTGCCAAATGCCACTGTTTCAATCATCAACACTCATGACTGAAACGAGGCTCAAATCAGATTACGTACACAACTGAGATGATCAGTGACTATACTCAAACAGTTGGAGAATCAATCACATGCTTGGTGACATTTAGTTTAGCACCCAACTTTTGATCTCTCACTTGGTCACGACATTGTGGTCGGCGATAATCGCGACATTCTTGGAATATACTTGGCGCGTGGGCTCTAACAACAAAATGAGCATGTTTTCTCCCTCTATCTGTTTTGATTATCTGTCGGTTCAAACAGAGCGAGAAAACATTATCATTTTGTTTCTTGGAACCACTCGCACGCACCGCATATCTCCCGTGACCATCGCGATGATCACCGACTGAAAATGTCGCGACCAAGTGATTGAACACGAGTTGGTTGCACACAATGTCACCAAGCATGCGATGGTCGCACCAACTGTTTGAGGCTCGCCTCTGATCTTCGTAGTAGAGCTCGTGACGCTGAGATGATTTTGTTTCAGCCAGAATTTGTCATGACAATGTCAGTGACAATTTGGAAAATTGATCACAGCAAAAAAAAGTCGTGATATTGTGACAGACCAAGCGATGGTCGCAAACATGTCATGCTAAATGCCAGGACCTCTGATTATCACAATTGAGTACGTGACGCTGATATGGATTTTGTTTCAGTCATATTTTTTTATGACATTGATAGTGACATTTTGCAGCACTGATTGATGACCATAAGTTTTCAAACACTGGATATCTCATCAGCTAATTTCTACTCAAAAGTAAGAATATTGAAAGGAATTTTTGGACACTGGATACTGGACAATGTGGACATAACATTTTTTGTGAAAATTAGAAAAATCCTCTAAACTAGGTATGAATAACCTGAGTTGAGCATCGTCTATGCGGTCCACATAGCTTTAAATTTACTGCATTGACGATTAATAAATAATTTCCTTATCATGAAAATCCCAAAATGGATAACGGATAGATTTGTATTAAGCATACAAAATTGAACAGAGAGGTGCTTAATAAAAATGACAACAGCTTATACCTTTTAGCAAGAATACTGCAAATGACGAAGAAGAGGAATTCAATAATGAAGTGAATGCAAAAATCAGGTGGTCATAGAAAATGTTCAATTTTAGAACAACAGTCTTGCTATTTAAATGTCGACTAACCCCACACATTCCTGTCAATGCCTCATTCTCACTCAGAAATATAAGAGAATGGACTCCTCTTTACACATCCCGTTTGCTCAACGCTTCATAGTGGGGTAAATGTAATTATCTTAAGTGTAACAGAGCCAAACACTAGTCCTTTCTAATGCCACTTTATTTGTTTCTTCCCTACTCAACACTCGGTCTGTCATCACGATCCCCAATCACCATCCACAGACACAGAGCCCCCTAAAGCCCCCGACAAAACCCGTACGTACGGAAACGGAAAATTGATTCAGTACTCGATTTTATCTCGTTGACATTTTCATTACACCTCTGTCCGCTCGCTCCCCTCGCTGGCACAAAGAAAACGTACATAAATCAAACAGAATCAGACTTCCTCGGCATTCTTCCCGCTGTCGATGGCTCAATTATTTGCAAATAATCAATAAACTCATAACTCCTTACAGGATGCCCGCCCAAGAAAAGGGGAAAACACGCGTGTGCGTGTGTGTGTGTATCAATTTCTTCACCCAACATCCCACTCAAGCAGACAAGTGAAACTCGGTGTAACTGTCAATTAATTGGAAGGGTCAAACTCGTCGTGCTTTGGATTGGACTGGGGGTTTCGGGCAGGATGATATCGATTTCACCCGCACGCTGTCAATCTCTGGTAAAGATTTTGATGAAAATGTCCGATCGATGCTTACCCTGCCCTGCTCCATCGCCCGCAAATGGAATGAAATCGAAAACAAAGGGGTTCCCCCGGGTTACCAGGCACACGCAACTGGCCTGCTCCTTTAGTATTCACCGGCCGGGGGGTTGCTGTTTGCAAATCCTCGGCATTAGCCTCGGTGGTAAAGATATGTCTCACCCATCCCACAACGCTCCAACACGCTTGACATATCTCGAGCAAGAAATCACCCCAACGAGCATAACGATCCGTGGAAAGCCTGCCTCCGCGCTCCAGGTGGAATTCTTTGCTCCGGCGAGCGTCGGAGGCGCCGGATCGCATAAATCATGCCCTGCCATGATAATGGTCGGTGACGATGGCCATATCAACCACCGGTGGTGCGGCCGGTTTCGGTCGGCCCTCGAGGTGACCATGCAAATACATTCCACTTTTGGAGGGAGGCTGGCTGTGGCGACCGAGCAATAGTCGGCGCTAAGTAGGGCCGATCCCTTCGCTGAGCAGGCTTGCAGATGATGATGACGATGGTGGATAAAATGATGGCATCGCTGTACGGGCGTCTGTGCACGTGCGTGTCACCCCGGGAGCGCTCTAATTCTGACACGTTCCATGTTGGAGGTCTGCTCCTTGTGTACCATCCATCCTCTAGCCTTCCCCGCGCACAGCCGTGTCTCATTATCTATGTAGTGCTTCGCGCGCTCCTATCCCGCCCGACCGGTGTCGATAATTTCCAACCTCACGCATCGGTGGTGAAGAGGGTTTTGGTCGTCCCCGGGCCGTGGTTCCTCGGGCGCATTCATCATCAACGCGCAACGCCCGGTCTGACGGCCAACCGTTGACAGACCCGAGATCGTATGCCCGTGTGATGTGTACCGTGATGTGGGGCGAATGCTTACGCCCCATTCCACAGGGCTTGGAGCGGATGGTTGGAAAGGGGGGGAAGAAACAATTGCAGCCACACATTCGCACGTTTCGTGTCGTGTCGGTAGCGCTGCCACACCACGTCAGATGATGGATGAGTTCCTGGATGAAGCGACGCATGCCACCATTCCGGACCGAAGCAATGCAGCAGCGCAACTCTGTCCGTAACGAAGACGTAAATGGCCCACTCCATGGTACGGTGGCCCTTTTGCCAGGCGGGCGGGCGCCCGTAGGGTAATACCTGCGGATTGCAAGAATGAACTTCTTGGTCGGGCTCTCTAACCTCATTTGTCCCGCCGAACCCCGAGCACCCGGGTAGTAGTAATCCTATCGCCGCACCAGATGCGTGCCTTTGAGGCATACACAAACGCGCACACACACACACACAGGGTGGGGGAGATAAAGTGGACGGATACACCGAGCGTGCAGGGAAGACGCATCGTTGCGCGTCCTCGTCGGCAGCAGCAGGCAGCAGCATCCGAGCAGGACATCCGGGAAGCATCCAACAAATGAGGCTCCATCCGCACGGGACCTTCCATTCCCGGGGCCTTCATTCCGGGCTTATGAATTCCATTCACCTCCCCTCCCCGAACCACTTACCCTAAATGCCCTTTTTGCCACCACCACCACCACCACCACCCGAATGTGTGCTTTCCACCGTCCGCCGTGCAAGGATGGTTCGAGACAGAGACGAGATAGAAGCACACCCCGAGCAACTCTATCCATCCTAACGACTGGCGTGCACTGGCTCTGCCAGCATGAACGGTCGCTACTGGTTGCTACTGGTGATGTCGTGATGTTTTGTGTTTGCACGGGCTGGATGGAAGGGTGGGTTTCAGGCTGTGTCAAAAAGCGGATGCTTTTGTGTGGATGCCGCAGTCTGTGTGTGCGCTTTACGGTAGGATGAATCCGCCACCGGGGAAAGTTATTTTTGTTTAGCTGGAAAGTTGCGCCTGTGGGGAGTGTTGGGGGGGGGGGGAGCGGGGAAGGGTTGCTTTATTTAATTACTGCAACGCACGGTGCAGTTGGGTACGATCGTACGGCCTTACGGCGCTGTTGCTTGCCGCTCTTTGTTGGATAAGTTTTGTAAGCTTTTTTTGGAAAAAGGTTCAATCAATGGAATTTCAATGCACTACTGAATTCGGTGTGGCTGGTTTATGAAAATCATGTTCTATTTAATTTAGAGTCCATTTATTACATATTTCAAAATACCGTAATCGGTGAACTTCATTCCGAAGTAAGGTAATTTACAGATTATTGCTTTGAATATATTACTCAATCCAAAATTCAATACTAATAACGAATCAGAATATGTCAATTTTAAAGATACATTTAAATAAAATAATTAACTGATTCTACAATAAAAAGAAACAAATCAAATGTCTTCAATACATGCATAAGAAATATAAGTATGAAAATGAAGCGATTAATAAACAATGGGGGTTTAGTTCATACAAGTAAACAAAACTTACAAATGAATGATGAAAGTATGAAATAATACAAAGAGATAAAAGAATAAACAAGCAAACAAACAAAACTAAGTAAACGAACAAGAAAGCAAAATAAGGGGAATAGCAAAATAAGCTTAAACTAATATTTACAAAGTTAATACTGACAGAAGATATATAAATTTCACTATTGTATTAAAAACTATTAGGAAAAAAATAACAATATAAAAAAGTGTGATGAACTTATGAACAAATCATGAACATATGAAACAATAAAAAAATAATGCTAATAAAAGATGAATTAGATGACAAAAGAACAGAAGCAGATGAAATAATTCAATGAAAATGATGAAACAAGTCAATTCTAACAAAAAAAGCGAAAAGTAAAGCAAGAAATAAACAATAAAATATGCGCACACCAACACGAACCAAACATGAGTAATATTAAAATAACAAAAGTATGAATAAAAACGATTTACATTCCACAGTTGTATTGCGATTGATTTTTCATCTATTAAAGAACCATTAACCACCGAAAGCAATGCTCCAATCCCACTATCATCCATCCCAGGCGTGGAAGGAGCACGGTCTCGCTGAGCAAGTGCAAGCCTCGTGCCTCGATCGACACTGGCTCAAATAAGTGGCGATGGCGTGATGGAACAAAGTTCATGCCCCAGCTATCAGCACAGGACCGGGCCGGGCGTATCAACAGCGCAGATCGTCACCCAACAACGCGCTGGTTTTCCCCGTTGCTCCATGCATCCGCCCGCCTTCAATAAGAAACAGTCTTCCTCGCTGCGGGAGTGGTGTAGCACAGCGCACCAGGCACACGATGGTGGCTCACAATGCACAACCTCCCCCTCCGGCAACCATCAACAGCAGGAGCAGCAGCAGCAGCACGGAGCGTCGGTTCGGAGCGAATTGGAAGGATAAAGTGCATAAATTATGTATGCGACTATGACACGCTTCTTGTGCAGCCTCGCGTGTCCTGTGTGTATGTGCGGGTTGAAGCGGACCGTGCCGGTGTACGTGCCGACGCAAGCAGCCCACACAGTGTGTGTGTGTGTGTGTCGGTCGGTGGGCACAACGGTTGGAAATTTGTGCCAACGATCTGCCGCCATGTGCACCGGTGGGAGAGCGTTACGACTCGCTGCTACGGTACGGTATCGCCAACCACCACCGATGGTGGCACGTGGGAAACAATCCCAAAGGCAGGTGGGCTCTTACTCCTCCCCCCCTCTCCACATCCTCCATTTTGTTCCGGAGGCACTCGGCAAGCGTTCGAAAACTGAAGCAGAAGTCAAGGAGTGGCACAGACTGTCGCTAAACGGAAGTCTTTGGTAGCGATTCGTAACAGCTTGCCCCGGCCACTCGACCATTCCGCCTCAGAGAGGGTGACGGTACGGGCGGTTCGATCGAAAGGGAGGGAAGGGGATGAAGTTTAAGATTTATTTGTGGCACTCTGGTACGCATCCGTACGTACGGGACCGGGGAGGGGGGGGGAAAGGAGCAGATTTGGAGTCGAAAACCACCCACCGGAGCCCAACGGGCCGGTTCCACACATCGAGCGTATCGATTGGCAGCGTGGCGGTGGCTGTCGAAAGTTAACTGACAGCTTGTCGCAACCCTGGTAACGATGAAAACCTGTGCGGTGGTAACTTCGGGCAACTGTTCCTGCTCGGGCTTGGCAAGGTAGGACCAATTCCCCACAGGCAGGCACCTGTTCTTCCTGCCCTGATCGGTGTGCGATGAACGCGTGCGATGTGACTTTCTTCTGTGCACACGAGCGCGGTGGGCACACGCCATCCGTGCAGTCTGGTGACAATCGCTGGCATCGAGTGGTTAAACTTATTTTTAGCCGGCACACCCTCCCCCTCCCGCCCGTCAATAAATTATCGATCGAGAGTGGTGTTCGCGAGGGAAAAGTTTGGCCAGGCAGTTTTGCCTCGCCGGCTCGAAACCGTGCTCGAAACGTTCCCATCGAAACGATGCGCTTTTCCGGAGCTGCTGCATGTTGCTGCACTCGAGATTGAATGCGCTTCGGCAAAAAGGCACAAGGTTCGCCAAAATCGTGGCGTAAAGTTTTCGTGTGCAAGATTGAACAAGTTTTTAATGCCATTCCCTGGAAGTGGTGCTCGTGGTGAGGCTGAGACTGCCGAGCGGATTATATCGGGAGGTGATAAAGCAAGGATTATTAATAGATGACTGAACGTTTAGCGGGTGTTGTGATTTCTGAAGTGTTCATCTAATGAACTATTTAAATGTTTTTCATTATAAAAAAAATAGAAAAAACTACCAAAGCTCATCGACAACCCATCGTTGATTTTTCAAATGAGCCATTGTTTTTGTTAGCAGTTCTACTAAATATCGAACAAAAAAGCCTCGGGTGCCCATTATCGCGTCCATGCTCATGTATGTTTGAGTTTTTGGGACAATGTTTCAAACTTCATTGTTCAAATACAAAACAAACTGTACGGTGCTGAAATGTAAAGCATTTTTTTTTTTCGGCTACTCATTCGCAACCCGCTCAATATGGCCCTTCGACGAAGAGGATAGTAGAGACAGTGTAGAGCAGGGTGCTTACAAATCGAAACACCGAATGGGTCTGACATGTTGATGTTGATCGTCGTACGCACCGGAGGCAAAAGGGGGTCCGTTTCTCCGCAACACTGCGTTTGGCAAGTTTGTTTTTCTCATCTGTAGTGCAATGCATCTCGCCCGGTCGTTGAAACGGACGGTCTCGTCGCCTGTGGGCAGTGATAGCTGCATGTATTATAAAAACAAACCGCCCTGTTTTTACAATTTCATTTGCATTTTGCTTCGCGTCCGGTATTGGCAATGACAAATAGGGTTTTGTTTTGTTTTTCGTTTGTGGCTCATGGCATGAGTTCGGGTAATGTTTTGGGCTGCGTTTGTTTGCGAATTATTTTACGCTTTATTAGACTTAAGGTTTGACCATACCGGTATCTAAAAAGTGGTTGTAAAAAAAATAAATAAAATGAAACGGAAACAGGGATGAAAAACATTCCATTACACAAAGTAAATAAGGGCTACCATAGCGGAATTTATGCAGCAAATAAAAAGAAAATAGATAAATGATAAAAGGAATTAAAAACACTGTATCATATAAAGTAAATAAAGTCATTTGGCAAGGTACAGGCCTGCATAAATCGCATAAATAAACCATGCATCATTTATCAAGTAAATTAAAAGGAAATATGAATAAGATAGACTATACGACGGAAAAGTGGATATGTTAGAAAAAAAAAGGTAACATTTAGATTTCAGCAGAGGCTTATTTAGGGCTCTATTTTGCGGGCTCGAAGTGCAAACAATATTGGCCTCCTGTTATTAAATTAGATTCTATTTGTGACTTAGGTGTACAGATAGATAGTAGATTGACTCTTCAAGATCACTATGAGATATGTATTTCAAAAGCTCTTCGTTTGTTAGGATTTTTCTTACGTGTTGGGAAGGACTTTAGTAATCCATATACCTTATAATCCTTATATTGTGCTATAGATAGGCCTGTTCTAGAGTTTGCTTCAATAATATTGATACCAACTCAAAAATACAGAACGGCTAGAATGAATCCTGAGAAAATTCACACGCGTCCTTTGGTACCGTCTGAATTGGTCTCGTGACGCTCCTTATCCCTGCTACCGTACCAGGTGCCAACTTTTTGGACTGCAATCCCTCGAACACAGGCGAATAACAGCTCAGTGCACTTTCTTACATAAGCTTATTAGCTCAGGATTTCAATTCAGGCTCATTTTCAGGCCCCTAGCAGGAGTTTAAGGCCACAAGCTCTTTTAAGGACTGAATTCAGGACGACGGAATTTGGCTCCAAAGACCCTTTACTTCTAATGGTAAATGCGTATAGCTCTTTGAACAATGCTGTCGATCTTAACGATAGTGTAAATAATATTAACAAGATTCATCGAGGCACATATTGACGATCAGAAGCATTAAGTTATTTACTTATATATTTATTTACCGTTTTCACGTTCGTTACGTAATTCGTTATCACTATGTCTTGTATGATGTTAATTTCAGTTAAGTCCATTATTAGCCAGTGTATTGAAACATTGAGAATAGTTGTGTAGGCCAGTCTAGGTTAGATGATTTAAATAAATAAAGAATAAATAAATATATTTATAACCGACCTATAACCTACCTTAAGTATATTAAATTCGATTATATACTTAAAACCGACCGACGGGATCCTCCGCGGCCGTTAAGCAATGGCAAACGGCTACAGCCGTCACTGGGTTAGCAAGATCCGGTATAAAGAGAATTTAATAAACAACAGTTTTTTAATTTGGTTGTCGGATTTTTTAATAGCATCTTTAATTGTTTGATCTGTTTTTGAGAGCCTTTATGAAACATAAATATCACCAGCTAATTTAAAATGAAAGTTATTGTCTTACATATTTTATTCCAGGATACTAGTTTTTTTGTAGTTTATGTTTTTATCAGTCATGATTTGCAAGTTTCAATGTTGATCAAGTTAAGAACTGTTGGCAATCTACAAAAAGCATACCTCATGAATAGAAAGCATTTAAATGTCAATATACTTTTACGCGAGCTACAACATCTACCAATAGTCCATTTAAATAATATTAACATATGAGCGTACCTTTTTCTCTTCTCATCGATAGTAAGAAAATCTAATCTTCCCTATCCTAATAATTAATGTCCAGCAGTACATTAAACATTTTATTTTAAATTTTTTGCGTTTTGTTTTTCTAATACAACAAGACGGATTTTAATTACACTATTCAAACGTTTTATTCAGTATATGTATGTGGCAAATTAAACAGTTTTTTTGGTACAAAGTGTAGCGCAACTAAAACAAGTGTATCTGGCTTTATTTAAGTAATAAAACCAATCAATTCAATTGAGTTTATATATAAATCGTGCGTTGAAAAAGAGCAACCACTACAAAACAATAACTTACAACATACTTCATCGATATAATAACGCCCGCAACAATAAAGTGCGTACAATCGCTGCGGCAAAACAGGCAAAACAATGCACAACAACAATAACAGCACACGCAACTCTTACCATTTGGTTGAAATATTTAATAATAAAGTACAAAAATCACACCACCCACTCTAATTACAACGTTCCCAACTATGAATAGTAATTCCCATCGAACGAGTTTCACTCGCACCCATGCTCTTTACGGCCTTGCGGCGTTAATTAAGCTTGAACGCATGCTGCTAAACAAAAGCATCTTTCCATCGGCAAATCGAGCTTGCACGGGCTGCCATCACTACCTTCCCACTGCTGGTGCTGCTGGTTTGGCTTTTCATTTCCCAATTGGTGCGCTCCCCCCCCCTCACCCCCTCATTAGCCACATGCCACAGAGAGCGCAGAGTGCAATATTGTTTTAAACTGCAGCCCACAAGGGAGTTCGTTGCACGCACCAAACATCCGGTGAAAACAAATTTCAAACAAAACGAGTAAAAAACACACACACACACACAAACCGACTGACAAAACCCATTGTGCTCGATTGGTCCCAAAGCACGCCGCGGACGCCAGCACTCGGGCTCGCATGGGACAAGGGATATTGATTGCGTGTGCGTCACACGGCCCTGTCGCGACGGATATTATTGCAATTATTATTGCCGGAACGGCTTCATCGGGACAGTTACCCAGAAGGGGTTGAGCATGGTTTGGAATGGGGAACGGAGAGAAAAACGTGGGATAAACGGTACCAGTTTGCAGTAACGCTCGACGATGATTACAGCAGCCCGGTCCGTGTGCCATCGCGTTAACGGTTCCATGGGTGGGCAAACGAGACACACACACACAAGCACGCGCACACGGATACAGCAACAGTAGTGAGTGAATATGGAGAAAAACAAACTGACACAAAAGATGTGGATGGGGGGGAGGGGGAGGACAAACAAAAAAGAAAAACAAGCAAATCAGGCTACCTCAAATGGGCACGCTCGGGGTTTGTCCGACGGAATGGTATCGTCCACAGCTTCCCCCAGTTATACCGAGGGTGGGAAGGGGTAGGGTAGGGTACAAGCAGCAGGAAAAAAAAGATAGTCAACGGACGGAACATAATAACGACATCAAGCCAAACATGGACGGACGCGAAGGGCAATCGCAAACAAGGGCGCATAAACTGCGCCGGGGCAAAAACCGAAAGCACGCCACGAGCAACGCAAAACAGTCCGAAAGGGAGAGAGAGAGAGAGCGAGAGAGAGTGGGATAGAAAGAAAGAGAAATAAACCCCCTTTTATGAGGGGGGAGAACGGGAAAGGAACTACGGTTCAGCAGTGATGGGTGTCCTGCGGTGGGGCTTTTTTATGACGCCTCCGTCCCAACAATCCGCGTGTGGTGTGGATGAAATTGCTCGCTCTACCCATCCACCCCCATCGGTGGCAATAACGAGGACGCAGGACGGGCGGTACAGAGAGGTTGTGGGAGCACAGCTCAACGACCCAACGACCACAATCAAGCAGTCCTTCCCACTCCCACCCCATAACCATAACCGCCAGCGAACGATGGTGGCGCAATTTATTGGTGTGATGGAGGCGCCCAGCCATCGTCGCTGGGTTCGTCCGTTGTGGGGGCGAACAACCGGCCCGCCCCAAACCATCAACCGAACAACCGGCCCGCCAACGGTCGTGCCGGCGAACCGAAATGATTCAAACGGTCTACCTTCCCACTCTCTCCTGCCGCGTGGAATGACAGTCTCGTTCGGCAAACGATGTCCATCCTGTGGGGAAGGCGCCGTGCGCTCGGGGAAGCCTTGGGAAGCGAAATTCAATTGGCTTTTAAACTAATGGGTAAATAAAATTGAATAAATGCGTCCGTCGGAAACGGGTGGAGC
This sequence comes from Anopheles coluzzii, assembly GCF_943734685.1. Lineage (NCBI taxonomy): Eukaryota > Metazoa > Arthropoda > Insecta > Diptera > Culicidae > Anopheles > Anopheles coluzzii. The sequence continues at coordinate 19,170,782 of NC_064671.1, read as the reverse complement.
GAAATGGGTAGTCAACATTGGTGGGGGGGGGGATGGGAACGGCAGGGGTAAAAAAACGAATGTGCCGCAGGGGAAAAAAACACGAGAGGGCAGAAACAATTTGCATGAAAATGAGCGGCGGGACACATGGAAGGTATGCCACCTTTTTACCATCCATTACGGGGGTGGGGGGGGGGTTGGTGGCAGGAAAGAGGATGAGTTGGGGTAGGGAAGGAGATTGATGTATCGCCTGGCCAGCGTGGGGATGATGCACCCGCACGGACGACAGTGTCTAGTCGGGCTTCTGGGACTGGCGACGCGTGGTGCGTGTGGGCAAACGTGGAAAATTAAACACTGCAAATGTACGCAATGTAATAGAGTGGATTGGAATTGAATAATGTTTCACACTATTTTTCTTCCATTTCTTCTCGATGCAGCTTATGCCAGGTTTTGCAAAAAAACTGAGCGGCGTGGTGTATGAGCTTAATATTTAATATCCATTACGAGCTAAGACGAACATAGGGAGCTGAAGTCCAACAAAATATGAAAAAATGTTATTTATTGTTATAATTTAATGATCTTGATCAGCAAGAATGCCACAGAAACATGACTTTTATTGTGAAATGTACTCTGTCCTGTGGAAAAGTCTGAGCTCTTAAAAACAGCATTGTGGAGACTGTAGCAACAGCAACCAGACATACATAATTTTGAATCATGTTCAACGTACCCTAAACAAATCTTCCTCAACGTATGAGCATCACTGACTGAAAACACACAAAAAACTTTTGATATTGCGAGCTAACATCGATCAACTTAACACTGTGAGGACTTATTTTTACTCTTTATAATATTCTAACAACTGCAATCCTAACAACTCATCTTAGAATCATTTTTTTACTTTTCCGTCAGCTTTTAAATATAGCAAATAAATCTATAAATAAAAAAAACACCTAAAACAAATACAGTGGAGCGCCGTTTATCCGGCAGCCCGTTTATCCGGCTGTCCGTTTATCCGTGCTGTTGAGAAATGACAGTTCAATACAAAGATGACATTGTGTACTGAGGAGGATATTTGAAATGACGGTTATCAGAGCATATTGTCATAACAAACAACACTATAATTCATGGAACGTTTCAAATATTTTTATTGGAAAAACGTGAAGTTAATCGAATCTGGCTAGGACTTATCAAAACATAACATGAAATTAAAAAAAAGAACAGGAATTTGTGATACAATATATCGGTCTATATATAATATATACAATATATCGGTTCATTATTCCTTGTAATTCGAGTATCCGGGTGAGGTCCAGTCCCGATGAGCCCGGATAAACAACGCTCCACTGTAAATCAACAAAAGAGACTTCTAGTTTCATTCGAGGTGTATCACATGGGGACATTTTTTTGGAGGTGTTTATCATTTAATCTAAATTCGTTGGGTTTGTTTTAATTGAAAGAAATTCCATTGACCATTTTAAACTTCGTTTAAGGTTGGAGACCAAGGCATCTAGAACAAATAATAGTCTTCTTAGCAATTATCTTGAAACTATTTAGATGAGTTGTATATCGTGAATAAAATATAGATATTAGGAGCAATAGTTACCGGACAAATAGAGACTTTATAAAAAGGCAAAAAATGGTTTCGCAAATAAAAAAATCGATCTACAATCCAATAATATAATTTCAGTGCATTTAAAATACAGTAAGCGATATTCGATGCGTATTCGATGCGATGCGAATTAGCAGTATGCGTTTTTATTCTGTTTTTTAGAGCTTCCTGTATTTGTTTGTGAATATATAATCTTATTTATTTATTTATTTAGGCGCAGTTTTTATTTGTACTTTACATACAATTTGCGCAATTTGCTGCTACACCTATTTTGCTTTAAAGTATTTAATTGAATTTTCTATCGCTTAGTCCTGTACGATAGCCTAAATAAAATAATTTCTGTACTGTCCAATCAGTCAACGATGTAATGCTAGAATTGTTTCTTTAATCATAACAATTGTTCAGTATTTGTTGTCTCTTTAAAACGATTTTTTAAGCATTACGGCCTTATTGGACCTTTCCTCCCGAATAAAAATAAAAACGAATGACGCTCTAAGCTATAGATCCTTTGTACTTTCACCTAAGAGATGCTTGATTATATCATTTAAACGTGTAATTAATAAATTAAGTTACATAATTGAGTAGCATTACATGATGATTATATATAATGTATACTACTATAAGTTTTAGTTAAGTTTATAATTTTTCTTCGAAACATCAGAGCCACATAGACCAGACAAATTCCTTATCTTCATTTGTTTCCTTTGGTCTCACTATTAAATAAATAATAATGTAATCCAGTAATCTTTAGACCAACAGAAAATGGCGCACAACATGGTTTGGTGCAAAATGGGAAAAAGACTTCTAAAATAAAACAATCATCACAAAAATCGCCCTAAGCCTTTACAAGACAAAACGCTTTCATCCTTTTTCTTTCCCCCCCCCCCCCCCGTGTCCCCTGTTCCCCGTTCTGACCATACAGCACATTCTAATCCCCGCCTCATGCGCTCACTTCCCTAGCATGTGGCCAAATACCAATCGAAGGCTGACTTAAATAAATAAGAAACCACCCCAGAATCTCGTCCTTCCTTTCTGCGCTTCCAACCATTCCTAATTGAAAGATGATTTTTAATTAAGCTGCAGCCAGTGCCAACACAGACGAGCAGCGTGCCGTGGGGCGAAACGCCGCCCGAGGTAACGGCGGCTGGGCGGTGATATCGCCTGCAGTCAGCGGCACGAACCTGACAAAAGTTAAATCCAACCAACCAACCACCCCATACCACCCACCCACCCAACCCTCCGGGCTAAACCGCCTTCCCGTTGTGCTAACATGTTCATCCGCTTCGGTGCCGGTCCGTGTGAGGAAGGGGCGTAAAAACAAGCGACCAAAGTTCGGCAGCAGGTGAAGCCGGCTAGAGTGAGTGAGTGAGCGAGTGAAACGGTCCTGATTACGGGCCCCGGTCCCGGGTACGTGCTAAAAGCCTCACAAGTTAATTAAACATTTAAACCCCACTCTCGCTCGCACACGCCGCTCATGCTAAGACCCGGCCGCAGGGTGAGGGAAATTCGAAACCGAAACGACGATGTGATGCTTTCCACCCAGCACAGCACGGCATGCCAACCATGCTTGAGTGTGTGTGTGTGTCTGTATGTATGTGTGAGTGTGTGTGAATGTGCCCCTTGGGCTAGGATTTGTGCGACGATTGTCGGAAGAGAAAGTTTGCACTTCCGAAGAATGTGCCTACGACGCAGGGTGAAGTGTCTTGTGCCGGAGCGTCTTACTCGAACACTCAACCCAACGTGCGGCAAATCTTCAACGCTTCAAGTGAACGGTTGAGGGCAAACGGGGTGAGATCAAGAGACACGGAGCAGCATCGCACGGATAAATGGAGCAGGACAATAAGTCTCATTTCCTGGCATTCGTAGCAGCAGCAGCAGCAGCAAGTCCGGTTGATTTTGAGAAAATTAAACCAATGGGTTGAGCCGGAGGGTTTGCGGCGGGGATACGGCATTCCCGACAGGATGTACGCGTGGTATGTGCCGGACACGGGCATGCATTTGTTTGCACACAACCCTTTTGTCGACAGGATCCGTTTGAGTTCACCCGAAACCCTTGGCTTTTCCGCCGCCAGCAGTTCGACGGCTAACGACGGCGAACCGTATCGATAAAATCCCTTCCAAGACGTAACTCATACCACCGGGCTGGCAAAGGGTGGAGGGTGCCGTCTGGAAAGGAAAATTTAACCTCTTCTACCATCGCTCTGCTCCCACCGGGGCTTTATGATGCATGCCCCAAACGACACATGGAAATGTTCGTTAGTGCCCCGGACCCGGTCAGGCAGCGTGCAAGACACGGGCAAAAGAGCTGCAGTGCATCTTAAGGCCATGTCCTTGCGGGGTGTGTGCCTTCACAGCGGCTTAGCAGCAGCACTTAGCCTTAGCCTGCCCGAGTCAGCAGGAACGGACGACGGACGATGTTTCTTTAAAGTCGGTACCAAACGATGGCCAAAAAGATTTAGCAAAAGTGAACCGGTCGGCATTTAACGGCGGGAATGGGGACAGAGGAAGCCTAATGGGTTGGGCGTTGGGATGAGTTGGCAGCGCCTGGGATGGTGCGGCGCAATAACGCAAAGGGTCGGTAATGGTGTCTGCCATTTAGCCGGGGGCCAGCGTGATCTCAATTAGTGCGAAAGGTAAAAGTTGTGTTGATTAACGGTAATGTGCATCCAACTGCTTCCGTCGTTTATTGCATTTTTCGGTCGTTGTTGTTGTTGCTGTTGGGTCAAAATGGAATTGTTTTCAGTGCTTTGCGACAGTGCCCAGGATAATCGCAGTGTCAGAAGAGAATAATGTCACCCTTAATTCACTTTCATATTAATAATTTTCAAGCACAGTAATAGTGAAGTAATTGCATTAGGGGTGATAATAAACGGGAATTTAAGACCAGCATTATTTTTTTTATTGTCCTTAAACTACATAAACTTCTTCTCAATATTTTTCGTTGTATTGTTGTACTATACTGACTTATACCAAGTAAAAAAATAATTTCATGATAACAAACTTTACCAAAAGAACGGTGACTTACAGGCAAAGTACATGGTTTATTAAAAACATTTAAAAAATCAATGAAAATAAATAATGCCTTAGCAAGTTGTCGTTCATATATGCTCTGCGCTACATTAAAAAGACAATATTTACAAGACCGTTTGCTAACTGCTAGCATCTCAATAATATTTGGACGGCATCCTGAATTTAAAGATTCCTCACACGATTCATTGACTGTTTCCCATGTACAGTGAAATCTCTCTAAGCTGAATCTACAAGAGACCGTCAGCTTAAAGAGATATTTAAGTTGAGGAAAACTGATGAAGGTCCAAGAAACTATGGGGAAAACATGGCATCCTTGGACCAATATTTTTTATGAACAATCATCCAAAAGTTCATCTAACCGCGAGGCCAAATGAAGTGAAATATACAGGGTTTTCGAGCATTATATAGACATGTTCAGCGAGTTGTAGATTCGTTCAGGCATATAATAGACTCTTTCAGCGAGATATAGAATTGTTCGGATGTAGGTGTAGACATGTTCAGCGATTCTGTAGAGCTGTCATTTGTTTTGTTTACACACTGTGCCGCAGGGTTCAATTTTTCATTCTTAAAAGTCCTAAAAGTAGCTAATAATCATTCTCCAAGCTGTTTAATACATAAATTAGTTGAAAAAAGCATATTTTTTCGAAAACCGTTTGTTTACCTTCTGATGAGAATGATCCAACTTGCAGTCCAAGGGGTACGAAAGTGACAGCTCTACAGTATAACCGAACATGTCTACACCTACATCCGAACAATTCTATATCTCGCTGAAAGAGTCTATTATATGCCTGAACGAATGTACAACTCGCTGAACATGTCTATATAATCCTCGAAAACCCTGTATATAGCAAAATGAACTATTTGGCAGGCGAAACATCTGACGGATAAAGCATCACAGCAACCAGCTGATGTGCAATGTAAACAAATAACGTGCACAAAATCGTAACTAAATCTAAAGGCCGGGCTACATTGATCGTACTCCGTGGTGTAATTTTGATTTTCACTAGCGCATCTGGCGGCGGCTGGTGGAAGCTATTTTTGGTCATCCAGGGAATGGTCATGCCGGATCTCAAAATTAAGTAGTTTTTACATCGTTTTCCATTGCAAAAATGGATGCAATGCGTGCAAAACATGTGTATCTACGTTTTACAAAACTTGTCTCCTCCGTTTTTAGTAAAAAACATGGAAAAATAACGTATTTTCTGAAGCGGCTCCAAATTGTGTGGCAAAATGCTTCGGTCAGCCGCCGCCAGATGCGCTAGTGAAAATCAAAATTACGCTTGTGAGTACGATCAATGTAGCCCGGCCTTAATGAATAACTTCAATATCGAGTACTTCCTCAATTTTGAGACAACAATTCATCATTTCTTCCAATTAGGGTTCTGCTTAAGAAGATATTATTTTTAAATGAATTTAGAAATCGGATGTTGTGTCTCCCCCAACCCTTTAGCTGTTCCTGTCAGATATTTCACCTGTCAAATAGTTCATTTCGCTGTATATTGTACCTTATGTAGCCGCGCGGTAAGAGAATTTCGGTTATATGCAGCTTGAAGGATATTCGCCTTAGAGAGATATTCATCTTGAAGAGACATAAAATGTATGGAAAATTTTATTTATTTTAAAGAATGGATCCTGTATACCCCTCAAATAAAGTACTGTAAATATTAAAGAATAAATCCTTCAAACTCCTGTAATATATTGTGGCAATTAAGTAATTTTACATTTATATTGTTACGCATAGATTTGTATAAATTCTGCTCCAACATTATTTTTTTCCAACATCAACTTCTAAACTTATAATCTAACGTTATTTATCTTAAAATGCGTAGACAGCGTTAGCAAATTGTACAACTAATTTATAAATAATACGCAAACAATAATAAAATTGAATTATCACATGAAACCAATAGATCTATATACAATGTTTGCAAAAAACCTGATAACATTCCGATATTTATTACATACACAATCTTCATGTATAGGATATAAGCACAACAAAGTTTGATGCAGAACAGAGCAGGAAAAAAAAAAAGCTTAATAATTGCAGTAGCTGCACCGAAGTCAATCAGCCAGTTCTCGCAATCGTTGTAACGCAAGCCATTAAAATACTCCATACCAACAGGCAGTACTGCCTTTGGCAAATGCAACCCTTCCCACACGGTGGTCTTTTCCATAGCTTAAATTCCGGCAGAAAACCCTTAAACATAAACACACAAATTGAATAGCTGAGCACAGTTTACGTGGAAAACGCTCGCCCATCAGCAGCAGTTTGAGTGGCTTTTGTGTGTGAAAGCTCTGCCTCGGCACTGTGCTGTAATGTGCCTCTGTGCAATGCTTTGCTGAAAGTGGATCGTTTATTAACAGCAACAAAAACCAAACAGAGAGGATGAAAAAGAAAATAGTGAACGATATGTTGCCCGGGTGGGTGGAAAGCACCGGTCCGCGAAGCCGGTCGGTGGGTTTGTGCAGAATTCAGCCACCACCAGACCAATACAATAAACCCATTTCGAGTGCTGTCCTCCGCCGTGCTGCTGGCGCCGAGGGAAATGGAAAATTTCGTCATGCGATAGCGTCCATGTATTGGAGTTTTATTTTCGTGTGCAAAGGTGGAGAACATTCTGCATCCATTATTCCTCGCGGAATGCTGCAATCCATCAATTGGTCGTACTCGCGTCGGTCGTCGTCGGGGAGGGGTGTAATGGCGACGAACGCCGAGCGGGCGTGAATACGGACCGCTGCTGGGAAACAGGCACAATGGATCAGTACGGCAGGATGGTGGTGTTGGTGGGAGGGGCACATGGACATGGGCATGGTAAGCGAGCCGATCAGACCGACTCCTTCGTCCGTCCATCTGCCGGCTGCTGCGCTGCGCCTCGTACCGACACCGGTGACAGGTGAAATAAATCAAACCAAAACTCGTGCCGATACTCGATGGGTAATGATGGAAACTGGTCATGGTCGAAGCCGGAAGGATACCTTTAGCGTATAGGGTAGGAAGCGCCATGCGCTCTGTGAATGATTTACGTGCTTTCGACGGGAACAAGCACAACGTGTGTGTGTGTGTGTGTGTGTGTGTGAGGGTGTGTGTATGTGTGTTCCTTTTGTGCTCTCGAAAGTGATAACTGAGGGACGGAAAAATAGGTGCCGACGTGTTGTTTTGACGATGCATTTCTATGAAACGTTAGGTTTGAGTAAATTTGAGAGTTTGTGAATCTTATTTTCACATTCATCTAATTGTTTTCATGTTTTTATAAAGTTTGCAACAATGAGATGATGGCTCCAAGTGCGATTTGAACCCCTGTTCGATACAGAATGTTATAATCTTTGGTAATGAAGTAAATCCCTCTGATTCTGATTTGTTTTAATTAATGCACTTCATAACATCGTCTTACATCGGTCTCCAGGTGTAGACTGCATTAATGAAACTTTTAAATAAATCATCGATTTTTTACACATTCTATATGCTATTAAAGCTCATTCTTATCATCCAGTTGGACCAAAACACAAGTAAAACTTCACTCGTCAAATAAACTGTGGGAAAATATGGGATCAAACATTCATCTTCCATTGGCATATTTGAAGCAAATACAGTGGAACCCTGCATAACGAGCTTAATCCGTTTCAGTGTTATCTTGTTATGCGCAAAATTCGTTGTTGACTCGATGCTCCTTTCTATATAATTGTATGAAAAGTGAAAAAATGGCTCCATGACCACAAGTGTGCTGGTATAAGGACAAATATGCTTCTGAAAAAATGAGAAAAGTCTTCATAATGCTAATAATTTCGAAGATATAAGTAGTTCAGTGTTTCCATGTCATTATTATGGATACATTTTCTTGAAAAAATGGTCAGTATGATTTTGCATTCTCCTGAATAAATCATTTTTAGAATGATATTTCTTCGGTGGTGTTGTTGTTGTTCCATTGTTAAACATTTCCTACTAACATTATGTTCCAAAATAATCCAGTCTCTTCACCATGGAAAATTTGTTGTGGTGATAATATAGGGTAAAGAATGTCAGCACGAATAAAGTTTGAAAATGTTTTGATAAATTTCTTGGCATAACATTTATAACACACTGACCCACTACACATGTTACCGTACGAAAGACCTCCAACTGACAGGACAATTAGCAGGGGATACTTTGGCCTTTATGCACAAGTAGGTCTAGAAAAGCGCCTAAGAAACACTGGCTCAATATTCCACTCATTTGTGCCTCACACAATTATACGACACTGCTCCTCCTGTCAGTTTTTTTTTAATAAACAATTCTTACTTAAATTACTAAAAACTACTTCAACTCTAATTCACTCCCATAAATTATGGGTAAATTAATTAATAAATAGTAAATAAAATAATTCCAAGTTCTCATAAAGGGGGATTCCACTGTGTAGTAATGACGTCCTTTAAGACGAGCAAGTATACACATTTTTTTTATAGAAAGACTCGCTATAGAAAGAAAATCACTGTCAACCCTTTCTTTTTCTCAAGAATCATGCCAAAATTAAGGTTTATTATGTGTCGTCTTTTTACCCCACTCCATAAAAATTTTAGATCTACGTAAAACATTTTAGACTAATCAAAACATTTAGTTCATCTTTCTATTGCTCTCTCTTCTTCTATCTCTCTCTCTTTCTCTCTATCTTTATTTCTCTCCTTTGCCATCTCAATTTGCCTGCTCACGATCGAGCTCGTCGTTGTGGCCTGGTTTGTTCAACAAAAAATCCCACAAATGTCATGCATTCCAACATAAAGAAACGTTTCATGCTTAGGAAGCTTTATAAAACAAACTAATTATTCAGTTTCTTGGCGGCTCTTTTCCCTTCATATGTTTCATGCTTCATAATATTATATATTAATATTTTCATAGAATAGATAAAGTATTCTACTAGGCCACTGGATATTTTGCCGTCCACTGGAACTACCCTTTGACTTTAAAGGTGTATTAAAATATAGAAATGCCAATACACAATTAAAAAAAGGAGGTAATATTAAATGATTTACATCAGATTTCATTTGAAATTGAAATATAAGGAAATATTTTATCATGGAACAGCGCTAAAATTAACCTAGCTAGTAGGAGGCTCACTGCGAAATTCAACACTATTTTTACAGAATTCTCGTAACAATTCTAACGAAGTGCGACATTCCTCCACAGCTTCCCACACACTGCTGCCTACATCTGTGGCACGAGCCAAGCAAACCACAGGACAAAGTTGAACCAACAGCTGGCACCTCACACCACAGTTTCAGGCAAAACCGCTTGCCGCAATCGTGTGCGTGCATGCGTGCGTGCGTGTGTAACTATAATTCGTACCAAAAAAAAACCCACCAGCCTACGCCTACCAAACGCAATAAAAGAAAGGGAAGGAGAAGGCCAATCCGTACGCGAAGGTGAAATGGCCCACCGGCCCACCCGTAGGCGCGTGTTCTGGCTTCCATTTCCCATCCAGCAACCATTCCGGGCATTCCGGGTGTTTGCGTGCTCGGAATCCGTTTGTCCCGGCATCAGGTTCCGGATCGGTTGGAATGCAACCCCGTGGGAGGGGGTTGTTCAGGAGGCGGGAAAAAGCGAATCAAAAAACTTACCCTTTTTACCCAGGGACAATCGACAGCGTTGGGCGTAATTTACCATTCCACCAGGCCGGTTTCGAAAATTCTGCCTACGAATGGGCGCACAATCAGCACAAAACACCCCCCCCCCCCCCCCCCCCCCCCGGACCACCAGCGACAAAATCGGACAAACACACGCGCGGGTTGGTTTCTACTTCTATTTCAATCCCTTTCTTTCTTTTTTGTTTTTGGTCGGGGTTTGTACACCCAACCCTAGGAATTGGGTTTTGTTTTTTTCACACACGCGCGCACACTCGCTCTCGCCAGCTGGAATGAAAGGCCGCCAGCACCACCTGCGGCTCATCATGGGCTACTGGGATTTTTGTTTTTTTGTTTATGCACCCACAGAAGCCTCCCTGGAGGAAGCAGGGGCACAGCACAGTGAACGAGAGCGGCGTGAAGGATTGATTGGCTAGACCGAATGCCAGCGGCTCACGAACGATGGAGCAGCCTGGTGGTTGGTGCCGATAGCTGTGTATCTGTGTGTGTGTGTGGGATTTAGACCCTTTTCTCATTTTCCTTCCCTTCGCTTCTATTATTCTCATGGGAGCGAAGAGCAATAGCTATCGGGGGGGAGGGGGTGAACCTTTTGTTCCTTCCCGTTCGGGGCGTGTGAACGAAATAAGCGTAATAAAAATAACTCACAGCAAGCCATGCCCACACACATACACACACGCACACCCAAACGTGAAGGATGGCATAGGAATGACGGATTCTTTTTTATGACTCCTCAAGGGTTGATCGTGTTTTGCTCACCTTACCGCAATGAGGGAGAAAGGGATCCCTCTTCTTCCCTTTTAGATTTTAGGGAAGGAAGCCAGAGGGAAGATTTTTCAGAAAAGGGAGAAAATTTCATCCTTTCAGCAGCCAACAGTCCGAGTCGGATTTTCGAGAAGGCGCCCCATGCTGTTGCTGATGATGGCAACGATGATGACCGGCTGCCGGTGCGTCTGGTCAAGCATGAATTTCGTTTCTTTTTTGTTCCACGCTGCTATATTCTTGTGAAATCCACTTACACTTTTTTATCACTTCCTATTCTTTTTGTTCAATTCAACTTCAGCTCTAGGCTCTATCCGAGTTTATCCCCTGAACACTCGGGGAAACGGTCACAGCTCAAACGCATCCGGCCACTTGCAGCCTACAAGATAGACGGTGCGATACGGACGAAAATCATTGCCAGATAAAGCTATTCAACCGAAACGGTTGGGGAAGGGGGGAGGGGGGGGTATGTTTGTGGTACGTGTGGGTTGGTAGCAATTCGTGGAACAATTGTAAACCTGAGCGTCGTCCCGGTGTCGGAGGAATTTCTGATTCCACTGAAGGTACTGTGTGCTGGATACCGGGAAATGGGGATCAATTTTCCCAGCTAGTGAAGTGACTAGTAAAGCTTAATAGATGAACTTCCGAACGGGAATGATATGTGTGAGTTTGTGTGTGTAATGAGATACATTTTTTATTTTACTTTTGATATTGATTTTCGGGTTAAATAAGAATTTTATATAAGAAATACAAAGATACAAAAATGTCAAAAAATAAATAAAATTGTAAACAAATAGTTAAATTACATGTTTTGATTAGATCTAATGTTAATCCTTTCTGCTCCTAGCCTTGAATTAATTTGAATAATCGATCGGTCTTACAGGGTTTTCCAATTGAGTTTAGACTAGCCGCATACTTTTTTTGAATAGTCGCAATAGATTCTTGACTAGCATCCTCTATTTTTGATTACGAGCAATGGATTATTGACTAGGAGCAATTGATTTCAGCAGGTCCCTGCATGACAGCCTAAGAGCGTCGCGTTTATAGCACCCGGTGTGACAGATCGGCTTGAATAATAATCTGTGAATAAAATTTAATTTCATCCGCTCATTAGTTTAAAGCGTTTGTTTTACTGCTATATATCATCCACAAAATAAGATATATTTTATCTGATAGGTTTTTGGTGCTATTGTTTTGATTTTATGAATGCACAATACAACACAAAAGCACTTAACGGCTGAATTGAAATATGCAGTAGTGAACCCACAGGCATAACCTAACCAAAAGCTAGATTAAGCAAGTTTTTCAGAGTGACCATTTATAGTTCTATCGATTTTCGATCAAATATCGGTTTACAATTGAGCACACTAAAACTCAGTTTTTCTAACCAAAAATCAAATATTTTTCTAAGTATTGATCGTTTAACCATAAAATTGGAATTTAATAAAATTTATGAGTGAATAAAATGTTGTTTTTACTGAAAATTACCGAATTTGCTTTAGATTTCCTACCGATAACCTCTAAAATCAATCTGGTCACTCCGCGCCAGCAACCGGTCTGCTGAAATCAATTGCTCCTAGTCAATAATCCATTGCTCGTAATCAAAAATAGAGGATGCTAGTCAAGAATCTATTGCGACTATTCAAAAAAAGTATGCGGCTAGTCTAAACTCAATTGGAAAACCCTGTAATGTCTGGCCTTTGAAAGATCTTTTAAATTGTTTATGGAAGTTTATTTCATCCAGAACAGTCTAACGATCGGAGTAATTTCAAACAGTATCTCTGCAAGATGTATGATTCATCTCATCTATTGCAAAGAAAAAACGGAAGCTTCTATAATAATCAAAAAAGGCTCTATGTTTTCTATGCGACATTCAATGTTTACAAAATATTATCTAAACAAACTAAGCATAGCTGAAATAACCCACTTCCTACAGTAATGCATCAGCAAAAGAGTAAAATCTGCACTGGTTTTTATGCGCTTCTTTGCAGCTACGCTTAAAAACTGTAACCCACTACGGATGATTTCCACACAACAACAAGAAAACGAATCCCAACTGCTACACTGTTGAGCTACTGGAAGGCTTGCCCGAAAAAAAGCAAAACAGAAAGAAACAAAAATGAGGCCAATGAAAGCACGACAAAAATACACCCCCCGCACCAAAAACGGAAAATCCTTCGCCAAAGTACGACACGCTCGTCGAATGACCCGCGGGCTGGAAGGCTTTGGAAATGCTAAAAAGCTGCGAAACGGTGAAACCAAAAACAAAACAAAAAAAATCTGTAAAAGTGAAGGTATTGGAGGACGAATAAAGAAACAAAACAAAACAAAACCCACAAAATATTGCCCAAAGTTTTTTTTACCACCGTGCCACCCCAAATGTCCTCCCCCTTTCCGATCCAGCGAGTTTTTCCAACGACAGAGTGAAGTGCGTCTGGTGGAAAAGCTGAAAAAAGGAAGGAAAAAATATATTTCCCTCCAGGCAAACGGTGTGTGGCCACCGATTGGGGCGTGTTGTTGGAAATTTCCGGTTGAAAGTTTGGCCTGTTTTTGTAATCCTTGTCACCATATCCGTCCCAATCCGTTCCCCCGCCCCCACTGCTGCGACCGGAAACCAAGGTAGATGATGGAACTGTGTAGTTTTTCACTTTTTGTTTACTTGCCTGTGACCTTTTGCTGGGACTTTCTGGGTGGGAACTTTTTTTTGTCAACAATAAAATGGATTGATGCACGTAGGGTGTTTGTTTTGCGGCCATGGACGAACAGGAAGATAGGGCAATTCATTGCTTTACAATAAATTACGGTTTAATGGTTTTTTTTTACAAAAATAAGAAAATTCAGATTTCAATCATTGAAGAATTGTTATAAATCAATTAAAAAGTATTAAGGTTCAATTAAAAGTCATTAAAAAGACAATTTTCAGGCTACGGAGTTTGAATTTCACTCAGTGGCTTCAAATAAGTATTGAAATTTGTCACAAAGCTTAATTAGTTCGATATTAACGATACTTTAGTATAAATAATAACGATCATTTAGTAGTAGCTGTACGTTGACAAGTAAAACAACGCATTATTAAAATTTTGAGGATCCAAAAAATCCTTTAAAATTGTTTATTTACTGTTGATCTTTATTAGGTTGTTATGTTTATTATTATTCCGTTCACTGGTTCAATCAGAAACGGGTTGACAGATAAGTTTAAATTAAAGTCTAGATAGAACCATGGTTTACATTTACAGACGATGCGAGTGATGAGTATACTAGAAAGTTCTTTACTGTAAAACTTGATTTTTTTTTAATTTTAAAGTCATGGTCTACACCTGAGAATACAATACATTCTCAATTTTACTTCATCAAAACTTCCAAAATTGGCTTAACATTTGCTTAAGTTTTAATTCCATCGATCACATTATTAACTTAAATTCAATTGATTATCTTGATGCATACTTTAGAAAATTACCAAAATAATATAAATTAAGACGATTACACTTATACATAGTTTAAAACTTTACAATTTTTTACGGTGAATTTTTCGATGCGATGCGTTGAAACATGCCAAAACCCTCTCATTGCAAACCTGCAATCGACACGCTAATAGTTTCGTTTATCTGATTACAGCAAAGGATGGGAGAGAGAGAAAAAAATCAATTTATGATGGCAACGACACGCCTGTCTAGTTGTGGATTGGTTGCTGCAAAAAAAATTGAAAAAGTGTAAACCGAGCAATGATCAAATCTAAAAGTGTTAGTTATTCCACCTTCTCCTCCATCCCGAGAAGGCCTTCCCATGCACTCGATGCGACCGTTTATGCAAATTGCTATCTCATGCTCACGCTCGCACCAAACTCAACGGAGCTGAACGACAACGGGGGGGTGCTTGTGGAGAGTTGAGGCAGTGCATTTCAATTGATTGAAATTATGAGCCCCCCCCCACACACACACACACACAGGATAAACACAGGACATGGTGGAGAGTGTGAAAGTGCACACCCTGTAGCCTCCAGCCCAAACCTGCAAAACCCTCCCCTGTGTCTTTGTTGACACCGGGTGGTAGATGGAGTATAATTGATGGATGTGCTGTCAGGGACTACGGCCGCGGCCACCACTACCACCATCACCGCTGTCATGGTGAATTTCATTGATTTTGTTTTTTTACAAATTACACTGGCCCTCGTCCCAGGCGTCTGCCACACACACACACACACACACACACATACACACACACACACACACACAAAAAACACTCCAACCAAATACGTATGCGCGCGCGATGCCGATGAAAACGCTTCTGGACAATGCGAAGGCGTCGATTGGGAAACGGATTATGGTTTGGTCTGGCTGGGGGGGGGGGGGGGGGGGGGGGGATGAGCAGATACGTTTTACATACAGGCTCCAGACGGCTGCTTCTATGAATGCAACGGCGTATAAAGCGTTTCCGGTGAGGGTAAGGGTATTGATGCAGCATGGGGAAAACATCGGTTTTTTCGGTGTAAAAGGAAAACGAGGGGAGATTTAAATAAAGGCATAAATATTGGGTACGATATGGAGTTTATTTCGTTTTTCTTTATTTAATGGTAATTTTACTATATTTTTGAACAAAATTGTTAAATTTCTATGTTTAAAATTATTGCTTTGTGCTAAAGAAAGACTTTTTGAAGTTGGTACATTTGCATGTAAAGTTACTTGATTTAAAATTCGAAACTAAAGATCGTAAACATTCCTGTCCAATAAACTAGTCGAAGCACCGATAACTCACACGATCGATTTACATACGAAAAGCCATAGACACTTCTGTCTCTTTTTCCCCCACTGTTACCATGGGACTCTTTTTCTTCATCGAGGTATGTACTAAAGTAAAAAAAAAGGAACGGGCGCGGTAAACATCTCCTTCAGGACCACGTTCCATTTCCGGCCCCAGGGTGTGGCACCCACACCTTTATCCGGTTCGGTCTAATCGAATAAGATGGATTTCCCACGATAGCAACTAAGCGTGTTACACGGCCGACTAGAGGGGGTGTATGGAGGTGGCATTTCCTTCCCCCTGGCAAGGACAACGAGCATTTCCCGACCAGCCGACCGGTCGGCCGGGTCAACGCTGTCATCACATTCACCGGGTAAAAGGGCAAGCTACCTAATGGTTTTTTTAGCTCCCGTCGCCCCCCCCCCGTTCGATGACAAAGTCGTCCAGGCGACGGGAATAAAAAGAGAAGAAACAGGCGAACACTTCCCCTCCCCCCTCGCCCCCACCTCTTCCTGTTCACCGTCCGTCCGGCGTAGGGCGATTGTGGCAAATGGATGACCTTTTTCCTGTCGACTGTGTTTCACCTTGTGCCCCACGTGCCACGTGCACGGAGGACGAAAATCTTTCCAATCAGGTGGCAATCCCACCCACTGAGGACCAAGTGGGTTTGGTTGAGTTGGTGGCACGTCAAAGCTTGTTGAAGCGAGAAAAATTTCATCGCACAGCAGGGCAACAGCGGCAGCAGCAGCAAAAACCTTCGGCAAATTCCACTGTCTTAGTCGTGTGGAAGTGTTAACGGAGACGCGAAAGGAAGCAAAAAGAACCACTTCACAAAGAGAAAGAGCAAGAGAGAGAAAGCGTGTGGAAGGACGAACTCGGAAGCTCGAAAAATCCATGTGTCCACGGAAGGTTGTCTAAAGGTGTGCCAGAAAGGAGACCGTAAAGTGTGATGGAGAAGGAAGGAAGAGAATCACCGTAGAAGCGGCAAGTGATGTCCCGTGCCAAGTTTCAAGTCCGGTTGAAAAATTCATCTCCACGAACGGTAATGCGGGTAAAGTGGGGCAGATTTGCGCTTCTTTTACCTTTCTTTTGCACTCTCTTTCACCATTTTTTTTTCCTTTTCCTAAGTTCCAATTTTCTATCGCAGCTTGTTTCAACCTACAACCTTCCGCAGTGACTCTCAAGACTGTCAGCCATAAACCATCGATTGAACGGAGATTTTGTTTTACAGTTTTGTTTTTTTTTCTTTTTAGCAGTTTATCTTCGTCATGGATGACTTTTTCAGCATTGTATTTGATTTTGCAAGAAGCTCGAAAGTTTTTCATTTTTTCCCTTACAATGTCGATTGATGAGTGATCCAAAAGCTTAAAAATTACGTACTGAAAGTGGGATGTTTTTTAACATTGATTTCCATTTATGTGTGTGAAAGGCGATTTTAGGACAGCTCTCTTTGCCTTACTTTCGGTTTTAACCGTGGATTACATTTATCCTGCAAAAAAATCTCACACGTTACCGTGCAACCAGACATTCCGAGAAATAGCGTCACGCCGCGAAGCGTGAAGCCAAATTCGATGACATTCGATGACGTTCGATGACAGATCCATAGAAAAAAAATCCATTTCACGGCGAAAATTTTCACTCCATGTGTACAGATTGAAAAACTGCATTAAACTATATTTTGTAGTGGGATTAACACATTACAACTCATTTCAAATAAGAAAAACGAAATAATATGAATCAGTATGAATTCAATACGAAAGAACGGAACAGTAGATTTTTTATGGATTTTACAGCTCTTCACTGATAGAGGATAGGAGGACTTACGTCAAATAGTTTTATTTTATTTAGCTAAGAACTGCTAAGAAGGTTAAACTTTGTGTTTCAATTTTACATCTTTTTGTGTACATGTTTTTTACTCAAGGTTTTCAATATAACCAATAGGTAACTTCAAATAATCTTTCTAATATTTCCATCCAATCCACGTCCATCTTAAACCAGGGCACATAATAATGCTACATCACAGCGAGGCAGCTCATTAAACAAGTACGATTGTTGTGCTAAAGAATAAATTAAATAAAAATATTCATACAACACAGGTCCACAAGAGATCCAATAGCAATCAGGCTCAGTGAAAAACTCTCGAAAACTAAACAAACTTAACTCAATAATAATGGTAAGGGTAAATAATTTTGTAGGTTTAATTTATTGCAAAATTATCAGTTGCAATCTCTCTTCCAACGATTCGTAGTGTCAGTTAAGTTTAAATTAATGTTCCATTATTAAAAGAAATCATCCACTTTTTACATTAAAAATGCTTGATTATATAATTCATAATATCAGCTAAACTAAAATACTTGAATATATACAAGGATCTCATCTACTTAATATATTCTGTATACATTTTTTTTAATCAAAATGTATATTCAAACACACACATCGCGCCGCACTCACAAAAAAAACAACAACTGCACTTTAAATTGTCACACCACATTCACACTTCGTATCTCTAACAGCATAAAGGTGAATATGAGAGCAAAAAGAAAAAAAAAAGCAGTCAACCAACCCCGACACTCCACTTGTGCACTTTAAATCCCCTCTCACCAACAACGCAAAAGTACTGCCGATGTCGCACGTGCTTTGCATTTTAAAGCCACCAAACAGCACCTCCCCACCACCCCCACCACCACCACCACCACCAGCGTGGAAAAAAGCATTGCAAAAGCAGGGGAGAGAGGAAACACATGGCACGTCCATTTTCCATGCCAAATACTTTTACGCCTTCCCAACCGATTATTTTCCACCGCCTGCTGTGCGTAGCCCGTGTTGGTGGTGGTTGGGGAGATTGGCGCTTCCATGGAGATGAACGAGAAACGAGAAAGGAGAAAAAAGAACGCGGCTTCTCCCCTGCACATTGACGGTTACGCTTCGGTGCAAGCCCGCGCACGTAAAAAGGTAGAATCAAGATCCAGCTCCGACGCCAGGCCCCGGTGCCGGTCGATGCAGTTGCGATTTAAGCGTTTCCCTGCTCCTGCAGCATCCCGCCTCCTTCCAACTCGGCTTCCGATCGGGGGAGTTTTTCAAATGGCTGCGGGCGTACGCCAAACACCCGATGCGCGCGATGAATCTCAGCCATCAACGCCCGCGTTGGCGCTTCCCCCGGGCGGGGCTCGAACTCTTCTCGAACGTTTTTGCGCGCACACACACACACTCACACACACTTACAGGAGGAGGAGGAGCAGGAGCAGCATGGAACAAACAAAACAATAAAAAAGAACTCCGTGCAAGGTGCCACGGAATCGTTTTGCTTGCTTCTCGGTTTCTGCTTCATCGGGTTTGTGTGGTTCAAACCAAGCAAAAACCCGGGGTAAAAAAATCAAGCGAAACGTAACACGGGCACAGCACGAGCACGGGAGCCAGAAGCTACTTTGGCGCATACCGGGTCCCTTTATGCCGTGCCTTTGGCGCTGCATGCTTGGGCCGCAGCCAGCCACGGGTATGCCACGTGCGATGTCGCTTTGTGCTGATGCTGGCAGGAAAAAAGAACCTCCCTTCGCTGCTACGGTGGGGGTGGGGCCATCCATTTCCACTTGCCCGGGCACACGGGTACGCGCGGGTTTGCTTTATTCTTATCTTGCGCGCACCGTTGCCGACGGCGGGTTCGGCGGTATCAGTTGGCACGGGTTTGGGCACCGCTTCTTACGATGTCCTTTTTTTATCGGTTTTGCTCTCCTGCCTGTGCCGGTGTGCGCTCCAAGAATCAACCAAAACAAAGCGTATGACCCCCCAACGAACCCACCCCATTCGTGGGGATGTGGCGCACATGCACCGACCAAGGATGGCGCAAGGAAAGCAAAAAAGTTTACCACACCATTACCTTGCCAGTGCGATGGCGTAGCGCCACCGGCCCACGCTCCATTCGGAGGCCGCGGTTTGTCTTTTTATTTTTTGGTTCCTTTTTTTTTGTTGTTGATTGTTCTCTTGCCGGCAACCAAACGGTGCGGTTCGCTGCGAGAGCAAAATCGTCGCCACGGATCGGGCGACTGGGTTTACTCGGGGCAGTTTTGCGTGGGGCTGTTTTTTTTTTTTGTTCGTCTTACATTTTTAATTTTTATACCTCGAACGACACAGGAAGGTGCTACCGAGGAACGAGGATTGATAAGTTTCTCGCTCTCTTGTGTTAGTTGTTCTGATGTGTATACTGTAACATACTATAAGTCGTAGTATTCTGTTTATCTTAACAAATCGTCTGAACTATAGCTCAACAAAGTCCCTAACATGCATTTTTTTAACTTTTGTTACGTACTCCATTGTACTTCCAACAATAAGGCATTTCCAGACTATAGGAATCCTTAGGCACTCCGCATCCCGTTGTTGGCGCTAACCTTTGACCTGCGAATTGGAATCTTAGACGACTTCAAAAGTGCTTATCCTACCTTTTCGTACGCCATCATAAGTTTGGTTTGCGCTTTGTTTATCTGCAGTTTAAGGTTCTCCACCATCTGTTCGATCTTTTGGTAGGCTTTAACTACATAAGAGAGTCGCAGATCAATTATGTCTGTTTCATCAGCGTAGGCCAGGATCTGTATACACTTCAGCAAGCACTTATTTCCACACCAGTACTCCATAGAAGTCCATCATGGTGCTCAGCACTAGTTCCATAATCCCATGTTACAGTATACAGTGAAATCTCTCTAAGGTAGATCTTCAAGGGACCGTCAACTTAGAGAGATATTCATGTTGAGGAAAACTAATGAAATTGTTGCTATAAAACTTGCAAGAAACCACCGCATCAAAACCCTGGCATCAATGGACCAATTATGAACAGTCATCCAAACCTTCATCTAAGAGAATTTAGGCTCAAAAAACGCATATGCAACTTAAAGAGATTTAAAAAAAGTGAGTTTGTTGAGTAAATGGCGCATAAAAAAGTGAGTTTTTTGTAAAAAAATGAGTGAATGGCGCATAAAAAAGTGAGTTTTTTGAGTGAATGGCGCATAAAAAAGTGAGTTTATTGAGTGAATCACTCATAAAACAGTGAGTTTGTTTAAAAAAAGTGAGTGAATCACTCATAAAAAAATGAGTTTCTTGAGCGAATTACTCATGAAAAAGTGAGTTTATTGAGTGAATCACTCATAAAAAAGTGAGTTTGTTGAGTGAATCACTCATAAAAAAGTGAGTTTATTGAGTGAATCACTCATAAAAAAGTGAGTTTGTTGTAAAAAAGTGAGTGAATCACTCATAAAAAAGTGAGTTTGTTGAGTGAATCACTCATAAAAAAGTGAGTTTGTTTTAAAAAAGTGAGTGAATCACTCATAAAAAAGTGAGTTTGTTGAGTGAATCACTCATAAAAAAGTAAGTTTATTGAGTGAATCACTCATAAAAAAGTGAGTTTGTTGAGTGAATCACTCATAAAAAAGTGAGTTTATTGAGTGATTCACTCATAAAAAAGTGAGTTTGTTTTAAAAAAGTGAGTGAATCACTCATAAAAAAGTGAGTTTGTTTAAAAAAAGTGAGTGAATCACTCATAAAAAAATGAGTTTATTGAGTGAATCACTCATAAAAAAGTGAGTTTGTTTAAAAAAGTGAGTGAACCTCTCATAAAAACTCACTTTTTCAAACTCAAAAAACTCAAAAAACTCACTTTCTTACATTATATGAACTCTAAAAACTCAAAAACTCAAACTCAAAAAACCCACTTTTTCAAACTCAAAAACTCAAAAAACTCACTTTTTCAAACTCAAAAAACTCAAAAAACTCACTTTTTCAAACTCAAAAACTCAAAAAACTCACTTTTTCAAACTCAAAAACTCAAAAAACTCACTTTTTCAAACTCAAACTCACTTTTTCAAACTCAAAAAACTCAAAAAACTCACTTTTTCAAACTCAAAAAACTCACTTTTTCAAACTCAAAAAACTCAAAAAACTCACTTTTTCAAACTCAAAAACCCAAAACCTCACTTTTTCAAACTCAAAAAACTCAAAAAACTCACTTTTTCAAACTCAAAAAACTCAAAAAACTCACTTTTTCAAACTCAAAAAACTCAAAAAACTCACTTTTTCATACTCAAAAACTCAAAAAACTCACTTTTTCAAACTCAAAAACTCAAAAAACTCACTTTTTCAAACTCAATAAACTCAAAAAACTCACTTTTTCAAACTCAAAAAACTCAAAAAACTCACTTTTTCAAACTCAAAAAACTCAAAAAACTCACTTTTTCATACTCAAAATCTCAAAAAACTCACTTTTTCAAACTCAAAAACTCAAAAAACTCACTTTTTCAAACTCAATAAACTCAAAAAACTCACTTTTTCAAACTCAAAAAACTCAAAAAACTCACTTTTTCAAACTCAATAAACTCAAAAAACTCACTTTTTCAAACTCAAAAACTCAAAAAACTCACTTTTTCAAACTCAATAAACTCAAAAAACTCACTTTTTCAAACTCAAACTCACTTTTTCAAACTCAAAAAACTCAAAAAACTCACTTTTTCAAACTCAAACTCACTTTTTCAAACTCAAAAAACTCAAAAAACTCACTTTTTCAAACTCAAAAAACTCAAAAAACTCACTTTTTCAAACTCAATAAACTCAAAAAACTCACTTTTTCAAACTCAAACTCACTTTTTCAAACTCAAAAACCTCAAAAAACTCACTTTTTCAAACTCAAACTCACTTTTTCAAACTCAAAAAACTCAAAAAACTCACTTTTTCAAACTCAAAAACCCAAAACCTCACTTTTTCAAACTCAAAAAACTCAAAAAACTCACTTTTTCAAACTCAAAAAACTCAAAAAACTCACTTTTTCAAACTCAAAAAACTCAAAAAACTCACTTTTTCATACTCAAAAACTCAAAAAACTCACTTTTTCAAACTCAAAAAACTCACTTTTTCAAACTCAAAAACTCAAAAAACTCACTTTTTCAAACTCAAAAACCCAAAACCTCACTTATTCAAACTCAAAAAACTCAAAAAACTCACTTTTTCAAACTCAAAAAACTCAAAAAACTCACTTTTTCAAACTCAAAAAAATCAAAAAACTCACTTTTTCATACTCAAAAACTCAAAAAACTCACTTTTTCAAACTCAAAAACTCAAAAAACTCACTTTTTCAAACTCAATAAACTCAAAAAACTCACTTTTTCAAACTCAAACTCACTTTTTCAAACTCAAAAAACTCAAAAAACTCACTTTTTCAAACTCAAACTCACTTTTTCAAACTCAAAAAAACTCAAAAAACTCACTTTTTCAAACTCAAAAACCTCAAAAAACTCACTTTTTCAAACTCAATAAACTCAAAAAACTCACTTTTTCAAACTCAAAAAACTCAAAAAACTCACTTTTTCAAACTCAATAAACTCAAAAAACTCACTTTTTCAAACTCAAACTCACTTTTTCAAACTCAAAAACCTCAAAAAACTCACTTTTTCAAACTCAAACTCACTTTTTCAAACTCAAAAAACTCAAAAAACTCACTTTTTCAAACTCAAAAACCCAAAACCTCACTTTTTCAAACTCAAAAAACTCAAAAAACTCACTTTTTCAAACTCAAAAAACTCAAAAAACTCACTTTTTCAAACTCAAAAAACTCAAAAAACTCACTTTTTCATACTCAAAAACTCAAAAAACTCACTTTTTCAAACTCAAAAACTCAAAAAACTCACTTTTTCAAACTCAATAAACTCAAAAAACTCACTTTTTCAAACTCAAAAAACTCAAAAAACTCACTTTTTCAAACTCAATAAACTCAAAAAACTCACTTTTTCAAACTCAAAAAACTCAAAAAACTCACTTTTTCAAACTCAATAAACTCAAAAAACTCACTTTTTCAAACTCAAAAAACTCAAAAAACTCACTTTTTCAAACTCAAAAAACTCACTTTTTCAAACTCAAAAAACTCACTTTTTCAAACTCAAAAAACTCAAAAAACTCACTTTTTCAAACTCAAAAACCCAAAACCTCACTTATTCAAACTCAAAAAACTCAAAAAACTCACTTTTTCAAACTCAAAAAACTCAAAAAACTCACTTTTTCAAACTCAAAAAACTCAAAAAACTCACTTTTTCATACTCAAAAACTCAAAAAACTCACTTTTTCAAACTCAAAAACTCAAAAAACTCACTTTTTCAAACTCAAAAACTCAAAAAACTCACTTTTTCAAACTCAAAAAACTCACTTTTTCAAACTCAAAAAACTCACTTTTTCAAACTTAAAAAACTCAAAAAACTCACTTTTTCAAACACAAAAACTCAAAAAACTCACTTTTTCAAACTCAAACTCACTTTTTCAAACTCAAAAAACTCAAAAAAACTCACTTTTTCAAACACAAAAAACTCAAAAAACTCACTTTTTCAAACTCAAAAACTCAAAAAACTCACTTTTTCAAACTCAAAAAACTCACTTTTTCAAACTCAATAAACTCAAAAAACTCACTTTTTCAAACTCAAAAAACTCAAAAAACTCACTTTTTCAAACTCAAACTCATTTTTTCAAACTCAAAAAACTCAAAAAACTCACTTTTTCAAACTCAAAAACTCAAAAAACTCACTTTTTCAAACTCAAACTCACTTTTTCAAACTCAAAAAACTCAAAAAACTCACTTTTTCAAACTCAAAAAACTCAAAAAACTCACTTTGCAAACTCAAAAACTCAAAAAACTCACTTTTTCAAACTCAAACTCACTTTTTCAAACTCAAAAAACTCAAAAAACTCACTTTTTCAAACTCAAACTCACTTTTTCAAACTCAAAAAACTCACTTTTTCAAACTCAAAAACCTCAAAAAACTCACTTTTTTAAACTCAATAAACTCAAAAAACTCACTTTTTCAAACTCAATAAACTCAAAAAACTCACTTTTTCAAACTCAAACTCACTTTTTCAAACTCAAAAACCTCAAAAAACTCACTTTTTCAAACTCAAACTCACTTTTTCAAACTCAAAAAACTCAAAAAACTCACTTTTTCAAACTCAAAAACCTCAAAAAACTCACTTTTTCAAGCTCAAAAAACTCACTTTTTCAAACTCAAAAAACTCAAAAAACTCACTTTTTCAAACTCAATAAACTCAAAAAAACTCACTTTTTCAAACTCAAACTCACTTTTTCAAACTCAAAAAACTCAAAAAACTCACTTTTTCAAACTCAAACTCACTTTTTCAAACTCAAAAAACTCAAAAAACTCACTTTTTCAAACTCAAAAACCTCAAAAAACTCACTTTTTCAAACTCAAAAAACTCAAAAAACTCACTTTTTCATACTCAAAAACTCAAAAAACTCACTTTTTCAAACTCAAAAAACTCAAAAAACTCACTTTTTCAAACTCAAAAAACTCAAAAAACTCACTTTTTCAAACTCAAAAAACTCAAAAAACTCACTTTTTCAAACTCAATAAACTCAAAAAACTCACTTTTTCAAACTCAAACTCACTTTTTCAAACTCAAAAAACTCAAAAAACTCACTTTTTCAAACTCAAACTCACTTTTTCAAACTCAAAAAACTCAAAAAACTCACTTTTTCAAACTCAAAAACCTCAAAAAACTCACTTTTTCAAGCTCAAAAAACTCACTTTTTCAAACTCAAAAAACTCACTTTTTCAAACTCAATAAACTCAAAAAACTCACTTTTTCAAACTCAAAAAACTCAAAAAACTCACTTTTTCAAACTCAAACTCACTTTTTCAAACTCAAAAAACTCAAAAAACTCACTTTTTCAAACTCAAAAAACTCACTTTTTCATACTCAAAAACTCAAAAAACTCACTTTTTCAAACTTAAAAAACTCAAAAAACTCACTTTTTCAAACACAAAAACTCAAAAAACTCACATTTTCAAACTCAAACTCACTTTTTCAAACTCAAAAAACTCAAAAAACTCACTTTTTCAAACACAAAAAACTCAAAAAACTCACTTTTTCAAACTCAAAAACTCAAAAAACTCACTTTTTCAAACTCAAAAAACTCACTTTTTCAAACTCAAAAAACTCAAAAAACTCACTTTTTCAAACTCAAAAAACTCAAAAAACTCACTTTTTCAAACTCAAACTCATTTTTTCAAACTCAAAAAACTCAAAAAACTCACTTTTTCAAACTCAAAAACTCAAAAAACTCACTTTTTCAAACTCAAACTCACTTTTTCAAACTCAAAAAACTCAAAAAACTCACTTTTTCAAACTCAAAAAACTCAAAAAACTCACTTTTTCAAACTCAAAAACTCAAAAAACTCACTTTTTCAAACTCAAAAACTCAAAAAACTCACTTTTTCAAACTCAATAAACTCAAAAAACTCACTTTTTCAAACTCAAAAACCTCAAAAAACTCACTTTTTCAAACTCAAAAACTCAAAAAACTCACTTTTTCAAACTCAATAAACTCAAAAAACTCACTTTTTCAAACTCAAAAAATTCAAAAAACTCACTTTTTCAAACTCAAACTCACTTTTTCAAACTCAAAAACTCAAAAAACTCACTTTTTCAAACTCAAAAACTCAAAAAACTCACTTTTTCAAACTCAAAAACTCAAAAAACTCACTTTTTCAAACTCAAAAAACTCAAAAAACTCACTTTTTCAAACTCAATAAACTCAAAAAACTCACTTTTTCAAACTCAAAAAACTCAAAAAACTCACTTTTTCAAACTCAATAAACTCAAAAAACTCACTTTTTCAAACTCAAAAAACTCACTTTTTCAAACTCAAAAAACTCAAAAAACTCACTTTTTCAAACTCAATAAACTCAAAAAACTCACTATTTCAAGCTCAAAAAACTCAAAAAACTCACTTTCTTACACTATATGAACTCTAAAAACTCACTTTTTCAAACTCAATAAACTCAAAAAACTCACTATTTCAAACTCAAAAAACTCAAAAAACTCACTTTCTTACACTATATGAACTCTAAAATCTCACTTTTTCAAACTCAAAAAACTCAAAAAACTCACTGTTTCAAAAAACTCTAAAAACTCACTTTTTCAAACTCAATAAACTCAAAACACTCACTTTTTCAAACTCAATAAACTCTAAAAACTCACTTACTTACATTATTACTCACTTTTTTAGGAGTGATTCACTCATTTTTTTAAAACAAACTCACTTTTTTATGAGTGATTAACTCACTTGTCTTAAACAAACTCACTTTTTTATGAGTGATTCTCATACTCATAAAAAAGTAAGTTTGTTGAGTGAATCACTCATAAAAAAGTGAGTTTATTGAGTGAATCATTCATAAAAAAGTGAGTTTGTTTTAAAAAAGTGAGTGAATCACTCATGAAAAAGAGAGTATGTTTAAAAAAGTGAGTGAATCACTCATAAAAAAGCGAGTTTATTGAGTGAATCAGTCATAAAAAAGTAAGTATATTGAGTGAATCACTCATAAAAAAGTGAGTTTGTTTTAAAAAAGTGAGTGAATCACTCATAAAAAAGTGAGTTTGTTTTAAAAAAGTGAGTGAATCACTCATAAAAAAGTGAGTTTGTTGAGTGTATGGCGCATAAAAAGTGAGTTTGTTGAGTGAATCACTCATAAAAAAGTGAGGTTTTTGAGTCTATTGAGTTTTACCTTAGAGAGATCTTCATTTTTAAGAGACATAAAATGTATGGAATATGACATGTTAAAGAAACAATTCATCTTGAAGAGACTACATTTAAGAGAGATTTTACTGTATTCAATTCATGAATGTTTTCTTTGAGGAACGCTTTTAGCTTGAATGTCAAATAGATCGTTGGCAATTCAACTAGAAAGAAGTACACGCCTTTATAACGTTTTTTTCACTAAAATCCCAAGATGTCGTTTACCTTATGTTTCAACTTGTTTTTGACATTTACTGAACTCTTGCGTAATTGCCCATATTTTTGGAAGTTTTTTAATTACACATTTTACTCGGGTTGTTCTTTTCTACATACCTTTGGCGCCATCTGCTTTGTTAAATGAGTACCTATACCTAATACCTAATATCATCCCAACATCTCGAAAGATAAATACCAAGACAATTGCTAATGTAAAATGAATTGAGCAATTGAATTGCATTGAGCTGGTAGGCAAATGAAGCTCAGCTTGTTAATTCGGTTTGAAGAGAATTGAAGGGAAGAAACCAACAAATATTTTCTTAATACTACCAAAATGATGGATGTGTAAAGATTTTATATCTCACACTCCATAGTTTACAAGAATCAGTATAAACTATTTAAGTTTTATAAATCCTTATCAAATAGGATTTTGACCATCCAGGTGGTTTTGTTCATCCTCCTAGAATCTAATTGTATATTTAAGGATCTTTGGCATTTGAGCATAGGAAATATTATTTAGGATCGAAAGCGTTTCTTTCACTGACTTATTACCTCCTTAAATCCACTTCTCATTTAAATCAATTAATGCTTTTTCATTCCAAACACTTCTCAATCGGAACCGCGGCAGCAGTGCGCTGCGTGCAAAACTGCGTCATCCCACGCTCACCCACAGTGGCACAGCGGCGGCAGGCACACGATGACACACGTCCACAAGGGGGGGGGGGGGCGGATGGAGAAAATCATCCCAGACGACGGGGACGACGACGACGGAAAACCATCCCCGAACCGTCGTGCCCGTCGGGAGGCTATAAACCCCACTATAAACCAGAGAGAGAGAGAGAGGGAGAGGGAAGAGCGCGAGTGAAGGCGAGTTGAGACACAGTTTTCACAGTCCAACCATTTCCGCACCCACCCACCGATCCACCCACACCGATCCACAAAAAAGTGCTGCAAAAGAACGCAAACGTGGCGTAGCGTGGCATGAAACGAACCGACCAACCGACCGACCGACCGGGCCAAGGCACGCTAAAGCAAAGAAAAGAGAGCGAAAGAAAGAAGAGTAAAAAAAACCGCTAGCCCGACACAGCTCAACACCCATCAGTTGAAAACCTCCCACAAACGCTTTTCCATTGCGTTTCCCTTCCCCCTGCTTTTCCCCTCCCCCTTCTGCAAGGGACGATGTGCCAGCCAGACCCATCGGGGTCTGGCTTTCCGTTCCATTTCGGATGTCGCACGCCATCCTTATCCGGGCGCACGGTTTCGCATTCGCATGTTGGCTGCCAAAATCCTACCCCGCCGCCGCCTCCCTCTCAACCACATTCCTTATCATACTTCCTCCTCCCCACCACCCCCCCTTCCTCACAATCTCCTTTTGCCATCCCACCGGCGGGTGTCGGGTTGTACGTGTCCTTTATTTTGCCTCTTTTTTTTTGCTCTTCCTTTTTGAATCGTTGGAGTTTTCCTCCCTCCCTCTTTCGCTCCCTTTTCCCCTCTCCCCGGGTTGAGCGAGTGCCGAAAGCAGCACAAACTTTTCCCAAACCACCATCTCCCCCTCCCCCCCCCCACCGCACAAAATCACCTTCCACCCTCCGGGTCAATTTTCTCACTCCCCTCTCCTTTCTTATCTCTTCTCTCCCCACCGCTCAACGCTCAACGGATAAGGACATTCAATTTCCACCCGTGCAGCACAACGCAACCGAAGGCGGACGGTACAAACACACACACACACACACAGCCACATACAGCAGGCGGCAGCCGCACACACAGCAAAGGACAAGCGAACCACCAAAAACAACAACAACAACAACGCCAAAAAAAAAGAAGAAGGAAAACACACGCGCGCGCCAACTGGTTTTCCGTTTCGCAAAGGGACGAGGGGGGGCTGGAGGTGGAGAGAACATTTGGAGCGAGAAAAGTTGGGTGCGCTGTTGGGTGGTTGGGCGAAAAATCAAGCAAATCGTTCGCAAAAAGGGACTGGAACGTTGAGCCCAACAGCGCAACAACAACAGCAAAAAAAAAAGGCCCACACAGAGACACAGTGAAGGGCCACAACCGAGCACGACCTCGAGTGAGCGAGAGAGAGAGAGAGAGAGACTGAACCAAGCAGGCCAAGGGGAGGGAGAAAAACAGTCCGCTTGATAGATGGTGTGTTGGGAAAAGTCGGATCCGGCTAGCGCTTGGTTTCCATGGGTTTCCAAGTGAAAGGGAGAGAGGTAGATACGAAAAAAGAGAGAACGAGAGCGAGAAGGGAATAGCAGAGGCACAACAACAATTCGACAGCAGCACAGGCAGCAGCAGCAGCAGCAAAAAAAACACTCACCCAACATGCAGAAGAACCTTTTCCCGGTACGAGCAAAAGGTTGCCTTTTCCGCATGGTCGATGTCGGTTGGGAAAAGGGGAGGGGAGGCGGAGAGGGATGGTTTGTGGGTTGGTGGGTGGGTGGGGTTTCTGGGTAGGGAATTAGTTCGTCCCAGTGGGAAAGTTAGACTTTTGCCTGCGGTGCCGTGCGGAGTAGAGGCAGGGAGAGAGAGAGAGAGGGATTGCGGTTGGCTGTCGGTTGGATCGTGTCGACCGATAGAGGATAGCTCGGTGGGAGGGAGGGAGGGAGGGAGGCGAAGTTTTGGTTCAGGACACACTCGCGCACACGACCGGAAGGAGCAGCAGACTAATGTGAGACTTGTTGGGGCTGGGATTCGGTGGGGGGGCGAGGAGAGGATTGGTGGAACAGAAAACGTGTTTCCAGTGGAGAAGCAGCACGGGGGGGGGGGGGGGGATGGAAGAAACTGTGCAGATGACATGCTCGGGCTGGGTAGGACGGACTGTCTGGGCTGCAGCAGCACGATGGTAAAGATGGGTGTCATTCGGAGCAGGCAACATGGTCGAACTATAGAGAGAGAGAGAGAGAGAGGGAGATGGAAATGGTAAAAAGAAAGAAAAAACAATGACACGCTGTAAAAGGGCAAGAGGCGTGAGCGGGAGAAAGAGAGAGAGAGAGGGAAGCGGATAGCGGTCGAATGCGAATGAGCGATTGCTGTTGGGCCGCAAACGGAAACCTGGCTGCCCATCATCATGACCCCATCGTTGGGCTGAGAGGGGGGTGGATGGGTTGGGTTTGCGGTGAAAAGGAAAACAAGTGGCAGAGTGGCGAGGGAAAGGGAAAAGGTTCGAGCCGGGCAGATAGCGATCGAGCAGCAAGCCGTGCTGTCGTTGGCGTGTCCGCGTGTCAATCCAGTGGGTGGCGAGGGGGGGGGGGGGAGGGAGGAGTGTGATGGGGAATGAAGAGGGAGGGGGGGGGGGGTGAGATAGAAATATTGCGGACAGGACGGCTGGGTTTGGGTTGATTGTTGAGTGAGCAACTGTGAATGGGGTGGGGTGGCATGGGGAGAGGGGCGTGGATGGGTGGTTGGCGAAGGTGGCTGTGGGTTATTTTTCCTCCGCGCGCGAGCAAAACAAGGAGCTGGGACGGGAGATTTGTTGGATTTTTTCCAACTTTCCTCGCCCGCTGTGTTCCGTTGCCCGTTGGATAAGGTTACTACACACACACACACACACACATTACCGATTTTCCATCACTCAAGGATATCGGATGTGTGGGTGTGTGTGTGTGTGTTTGTGTGTGTGTGCCAAAAGCATTCTCCCAGTACCGGTACGCCTGTCCTTCTTTTCTGTTCGGTGTCGACCCACACACACACACACACACACACACATTCTCGTGGGAGGCGCAACCCAGCAAGGACCGAGAATCATGAGCATGACAGATGGGCTTCAACTGCTGCTGACGATGATGCTGGGGTGGCGTGGTAGGGGATTGAGGGCGGTTCGGGAAAAATATTGATGCGATGACTTGCCTGTGGGGGTGGGGGAGGGGTGGGAATGGTTTGGGTTGCCTGCAGCACCGGCCTGCTTGCTTCAGCCGAACGATCGGCAGGTTGTGAGATGTTTGCCAGCGTTTGCCTGTGTTGCGAACGCGCTGACGTTTTGTTGTTGTTTGCGTCCTGCGGTACATTGAACCAAACCCGACGGGTGAAAACCCCAGCGCGGTGAACGAGATGTTGGGCCGTTGTAATGCTGGCAAGCAACGACACGCGTGGGTAATTAATGCAAGTAGTGCGAGTTTGCAAAGTTCAAACCAACAGAGCACAGCAGTGCGGTTCGCGAGGCGGTTTTCCGGGGCGAAGGATTGCATTTTGTTGGGCGGTGTTTGGGTGAAAGTTTTGTTTCTAAGCTTCAGGACAGGCTGAGATGGTGTTTGCGAAAGGTTTATGTAACTTTAGCAGCAAATTGTTTAATGCAAGAAACAAGGACTACATTTGAAGATAGCTTAAAGGTTAGAAGTTGTTCAAATACTGTAATTTTAAATTTAATGATAATTTTTTCGCCCATCGTACGTGAATCGGAAAAGCAGTCACTAGCTTAATAAGTATGACATTTTTCTAATTTTCTTACATAGTTAGTTCAACATCGAGTTTTTATATATTACTTACTCATTAACGTGCTTGGTTATCTAGGACTTACAGGGATTTTCAATGGGTTTTCATAGTTGTGGGACACTTACTTGACTCTTTCTTGGTTCAATCTATAGCTTGGTTCATCCTGCTTGGTAGGACTTTTCTAGATTTAAGCTTTTACTACGCATCTTTTTAGGCTTATCTTCAGGAACCCAAAATAGAAACCAAGAAATGTTTATAGGGCAAATGAAAATCCATGTACATTGAACTTTATTTTACGGACATTGCTCTCTATAGATCCATTTTTATACAGATACATTTTAAATTCTAATTGGAATTGTTCAAAAAGGGTGCTATAAAGTCCAATTCTCTTCATAAGTTCACTACCCATAAGAAATAGTAAAAAAGTATCTCTTATCTATGACTACCCTTGAAAACCCCTGTCATTTGATCGCTAAAATCATTACAACTGGTTTAACAGATAGCGTTCTTCCATATTAATCGAACAAAAAAGAAGTAAAAATCAACAAAAGCTAAGATAAGTGTTGTGGACAGACCGCTGCCTCATCCTGAGGGCTCACTGTTGACAGCAAGGCTGTCATCCTGTAACGTCCTCAGTGAGGATCGCGGCGCGAGAGAGATCAGTCGTCCTCTCCCCGCATTGCGTGCGTTTGTTGTATAACACATACCAAAGATTAGTTGTTAAAATACATATTCTGTTTGTGCCGTACACACTGTGAGTACGTTTCATTTGTGCGGACACAACAATAAGCTATTCGAAAACTTATAATTTTGAAATAGGTATGAAAAATGTATTTATTATATAAAAAATAGTATTCAAACAGGATACAATTTACTATTCTTTTCTTAAGTTTTAATTACACTGCGAATTTTCCATCTACTACTTTACTTTATTTTGGCAGCATTTCGATGATTACAGCTTAAATTTTAAACTAAAATCACATTTCAATTCATCTTAAATCATCAATGTATCACAAATAATGATTGTAACCGGTTTCGTGAAACAATTATCTCACCTGATACGACTTAAAAAAACAAATCCTCAATGAGATTAAGTCTCATATCGACCGAGCCCTCCACATGCACAAGATTGATTATTCTGATATGGGTACACCAATCAGTCACAGAAAGAGCCAAATCCAGAAGAGAGTGAATTATAGCAGACATAGACCAACTTGCCATAAGTAAACTTATAAAATACATTCTAAAAACTGCATAATTCAAAACGATTATATTGTATTTTACCATCGACCTCAAACTCAAAATGCATATTTTTGTACAACTAGTTAAGAGGAAAATGTTTTAAAATGCTATATGTACTGTAGGCATATTAAAACCCAAAACCAAAGAAAAATTACACCCAGCAGCAAAAGCTTGCTATTAGAAAAACTGCGCACCGATATGAAAACAGCCGCAAAGTCAAATCCATCTTCCGGCACGAGCAATTATTCAGCTCATTATGCTCCGAAATGTGTTGGTTTGCGGTAGGGGTTGCACTGCGCCCGTAAATCAGTTCCACTGTGCCTGCTCATCAGCACACCGATCCGCATACTCACTCATCCACCACCCCCTCCCCAGGCAGAAGGGAGCACGGTCGGCCATAGGTCCCTGTAAGTGGTAGTGGCAGAGCAAAAAAAAAAACAGAAAAAAACAAAAAACAACCAACAACGAACGTACCATCCCACCCTCACACGATAAAATCCGAAGGAGAAAGTTTTTCTTCACACACAGAGTGACGTACCGTACCATGCAGTAGCAGCAGCAGCCGGAGCAGTAACACTATGGCAGCAATCTATCCCCATTTCCTTAAGCCACCGTCGCCACGGTGCTTCCCAGCTGCTGCCAGCCAATCCCATTTTCGTCGGAGAAAAGGAAAAAAACGCCCTCGCTCTGATCCTTTTCCGTCCTTCATTTTTTTGCCTTCCCACCGGCCACAATGCATCGTCGCTTTTCCTTTTTCCACATAATCTGCTCCAGTAGGGGTAGAAGGATAGGGAAGGGAAGGGCAGCAGAAGTGATGCACCGTTGCGTCGGTTACAGCCTTACTGCGGGGATCGATTGGTTGGTCCACGAGCACGGTGCAGAGTGGGAGCGCACAACACAACACAGGAAGAAGAAGAAAATAAATACAAAACATCCCAATCGAAGCATTGTCGAGTGGCAAAAAAAAGAGGGACGAGCACGTTTCGGGGCGACGATGGGAGCGACAGATGACAGAGGGGAAAGAATCCAAATGAAGAAAAGTAATGCCTCTCCGGCTCTGGTGATGGTGAGGTGAGGCGGAGGGAAGGATGGAGGATGGAAAAGGGATAACGGAAAACAGACCTTTCCTTTCGCATGATCTGCCCCCGGCCTCCGCTTGAGGCCACCGGCCCTTCGCTCATGATTCATGGTGGAACAATGCAAGCAGAGAGAGAGAGCCAAAAAAACAGCAAAGAAAAAGGCGGAAGGAAGGAAGGATACGGTTCAGAAAAGGTTAAAGTATTTATCCTTCCCTGAGGCAGCAAACGTGTGTGTGTGTGCGAGTGAAGGTGGTGGGAGGAAGGGCAGCAAAGGCAAGAAAAAAGCCATCCCCTCAAAGGTTGCTATCGGGCAGGCAATCCGGGTATTGATGTGGCCCCCACTGCTACTGGCCACCCAACATTCTCTCTCTCTCTTTCTCTTCTCTTCGTTCTTCTTCTCTCTTTCTCGTATATCGTCTCAGTTGCGATTTTATTCTGCACGGTTTTATTGCTCTTGCTCATTTTGTATTGAATTTTCTTCCATCCATCGGTGCCCTTTCTCGGATGAACGGTTCGGTGATGCTTGGCTGAGGAATGGTCATGTGAGGTTTTTTTTGAGCCATGGAAACTGCATTCAAACCTCCCCTCACCTCCCTTGATGTAGACCAACGAGAGGAAAGTTCAAATTTATGCGATCTTTTTGGTGGAAACTTGTGTGGCGTTCAAGTTGTGGTGTGGTGGCTTTTTTTCTAATTTGATTTACATCTGGTCTGGTTGCAGCGGACAGATTAACCTCGGGGCTTTCGGGACAGCGCCTGAGTGGACAATGGTAAACGGGAAAGGTAAAATATGACATTGAGGGCCTTCACGATTCTTGTTAGTTTTTTGTATGGAGTTTGACAGTTGAAAGCTGAATTCTAGCCACAAAGCTAGAATTAGATTCGAGTACCTGCTCGAAAACACGGTTTTGTTTACATTTATCCCAAGGTGCATTAAAGAAATCAGGTGATGGAATCTGGAATCAAAGTGTATGTAGTCCAGGTGGTCTCATAGCATGTTTTTTTATAACCAAATTTTAATATCACTTTTTGACAGAACGAGTGAAAACTTTTGCTCCAACGAGCTTTCTGGAGGCTTGACGAACACTCAAAACACTCTTAAAATCTTCACTTAGAAGCAGAAGCGAAAAAAATCAGCCTTCTAAATGCATACACCTTGGGATAAGCCCACCTTTATATTATACCCACTTAGATAGCTCCTCGAAAACTGCTATACAATGCAAACAGCTGACAGGCTGAAATTTCAGCCTACGAGCTTCAAACGGAAAGTGCCCCATTTTTAGTTATTTTATAATATTATGAGAAGAAAATTTCTGATTTAAAGAAGTCTCAACATTTGTAGTTAAAATGCTAGGCTTCGACTTATAAATTAATTTGCTTTTATAAGCGAAATATAGTTGATTATGGCTTGAACCTCTTTTAACAGTGCACAGCTCTTACTATTATGAGTAAAAAATATTAAATTTGTCTTCAGCATACAATCTGTCCACGTTTTTTCAGCACAGCATGTCTTTCTTTTTTTCTTCACTTTTCATCATCTTTGCCCTGGTCGCAGCACAGCTCGTCTGAAATTTGTTTTCCTTTTTAGCCACAAATCTCTTCAATTAAATTACGCACGCCTGTTGTAATACGTCCAGCAAAAAAAAAAACACAAAAAAAAACAAAGAAAGTAATCCCCGTCGAAAGAAAATCCATTGTTTCTGGTACCAAGAGAACCTACTGAAAAAAAAAGCTACACTCACACACACCGAAAACAAACAAATCAAACAGAAAAGGGGGAATGAAAACAGCACCACACCAACAACAAAACATAAACAAAGGGAAAAAAACGACTCAACATGCAAAGCGTGCAAAACCCCACAACTTGGCTTACTCATACCCACCTCATCCTCATAGTGACGCAAATTTGACACGGATGAAGGCACAAAGACGTTACCGAAAACCGCACAAGAACACAAGAACAACGGAAGGAAAAAAAACAAGCGCTCACTCCCTCCGCTCACTCACTCGACCCACAAAATGCTAAGCGCTCTGGACGGTTCTGGCAGGAAAGGAAGGAAGGATTAGCTTCTTAGCTGCCGACGACGGTGGCAACGCTTCTGTGTTTTAGTTTTCCACGAAAATTACTCTCGCCTGCGGGTGAAATGTTGTCCCCGCTTCTGCCACACCAAACCCACCCACCCACACACACAGAGTTCTTCGCAAATGGTGTTGGTGACGAGCGAAAGTTTTGGTGCCGGTTGTGGCACCGAAGTGATGCGCTACATTAAATATTAAACTCTCAATCACGCCCGGCAAGGTCGTCGCATACGACAAGGGGTGGATGATGGCGGCTCGTTGACGGTAGTAGGGTGCGCTGAGCATCTTAACCAATCTGGGGCCTGGGGTGGCTGACGGATGGGTTGATTCTTTTTGCTTTTACTGCGCGCAAAAAGAACAAAAAAAAGGAAAATACGTTCATTTCATCGATAAAGGGGGAGCAAACCTCCGGAAACAAAACAAACAGTTGTGCAAACGCTGCTGTACGGAACGACAATCATCTCAACCTGTTTGGTGGTGAAGCGTGACGTGTTTTAATTTTTGCTTTTAAATATTCTTTTTCTTCTTGCTGTTTGAAGGATTCTTCCAGCTTTTAGAATATAATTTTAAATAATTGCTTATGTCTGGTGCGGGTTTTTTTCTTGTTCTACCCCTTCCTGCAAGTATTCACCTTCCAGCTAATTATCCTGCTTCACCTAATTGCATAAAAGAGGTTTTGCTGTTATTGCTGAATGGCAAAAAAAAGTAATGTGAATGGAGTAAAATGACCCTCATGCACTTAGCTTCTGATCGATGACAAAGAGCAAAGAGACAGCTAAACCTGAAAATGAAATAGAAATTTCATTCTCATATCCTGCGGTTGAGGTAAAACAAACATCATCAGTAAGGATTATTTTAACCAGAAAACATTATGATACTTTTTAGCAACATTATATTAAAATTAGTTTATCTATTTGCATTCGAATATAGTTCTGATCAAAAGTGAGAGTTCTTTTAAAGAATACATTGTTCTACAACGTCAGCAGAAGGAAAATTGTGTAAAGTGTTAAAATGTCCCAACCGAATCAATTTTATATGCTAAATTAAACGTTAACATAGAACATGTGCTTAGACATATTTGGTGGTAGCTAGTATAATTAGAAGGAGCTGCAAAGGAGAGTGTAATGAGTCCTGTTTAACTAGTGATTACTCTATACACCAAATTATCTTAGGTTTTGTTGAAAATAGAGTTTTTGAATGACACATAAACGCATAAACTCTAGGTTTCGTTGAACATAGAGTTTGTGAATGACATTACTACAAAACCATCATCTGAAAGCGAACACGAAATAATATGTAACATGTCAATAGTCTCTATTTGAAATGAGATCATTCCAATTGGAAACAAAAGTTTAAAATACGCACACAAAAATATTACTTTTCAATCAAGCCTGCTCACCGATCTTCCGGAACGAAAACGTTTAATGTATAACTCTCATACACATCTTCTGTGTAATAATATTAAATTACCTTTAAATAATGTATGAAAAATACTACAAATCATGCCATGCTTTCATAGTTGAAATCGTTTTTACGTACTTTTTGAAAACTGTCCGCAGTGTTTAAGGTGTCAGCAGAAATAGCAAAGTATTGTAGCTATAACCGGTGTGCAATGCCTGCCTTTCCGTCTACATCGACTGTTATGGTCCCGTCTACTATTGTTCCCTTTCTCAGTCATACGCAATCATTCACAACACTCAATATTTACTATCAAAACATTCGTGGTGTGCGTACCAAAGTCAATGAATTGCGGTTATATTTATCCGAGTCCCACTACAACATCATCATACTCGCCGAATCCTGGTTGGATGGGAATATTCCATCCTCGCTTCTATTCGGCTCTGAGTATACTTCCTTCCTGCTTTATCTTCATCGGTGCAATCTACATACCCCCTTCTCTCGCCAAAAATCAAAATACGCTCAGTGCACTTGATGCAACGATCGATAGTACAGTGACGAGGATGCAAAAAACATGATCGTATGCTGCTTTTTAGAGACTTTAATCGAGCGGATATTTCATGGATACACAACACAACACATCAGTATTTTCGTGCACAAGTTTCCCCTACATCCGTTGATGCGTTTTTCGACATTATTAGTTTTTATAACTTGCGTCAGCTCAGCGGCATTTAAAATTATCTGAATGTTCAATTAGACCTAATTTTCTACTTCTACTCTCCTCATGATAACTACGCGTCTCAATGTCAGTGTTTCCTTCATTAGCGGCTTCTCTATTACCTGAAGATCAGCATCACCCAGCATTAGAATTATGCACTTCTATTAATCACACATCCGTTAATCAGTTGTCGTCTCATGTCTCATGTCTCATGGAGTAATACAGGGAACCTCAATCGCTCATATAATGCTGTCCTTTACGTAAAGCCCCTTCTTTTCCTCCCTGGTCCAATTCAATCCTTTAATCCATGAAACGTGATAAGCAGCGCTACTTACGCGACTATCGGGAATACCGTAATCCACACACTAAACGACTGTTCATATATGCAGCAACGGCGTATCGCATTTATAATCGGGCCCGTTATAAGTCCTACATAGCTTTCTTGCAATACCGATTTACTTTTCACCCAATCCAGTTCTGGATCTATATCTCTTCCCTTCGTAACAATCATCCTCTGCCCAGTAGTTGGTATGTTCCTTCCAGGTGTTTAAGAAATCGGACTGCTTTTGCAATACCTTTCCGCAATACAGCGTTTGCCATTAACGACCCGTGGCTAATTTGTTTGCGTCAATTCAATGAACATTACCGGTATTTTAATTTCTAATTTTATCCTGCTCTTTGTGATTTTTTCTAATTATGTCTTTTTTATTCTTAATTTCTTTTTTGTTTTAAATATTTTCTTCTTATCCGCTGCTTATTTTCCTTTCACTAAGGATTTCCATTCTGTTACACCCTTTTCTATTGCCCCTTAGTTTAATTAAGTTACAGTTAGTTTAGTACCAATAGGGCCACCTAGGTTTTAAACAATTACATGTTCAACCCCAGAGGCAGACATATTGAAATTAATAAATGAAATGAAAATAACCGTATCCGTAAGCGGAGATTGCAGAAAATCTCAGCTTGCGGACACATTTATCTGTTAAATAGCTCGTTTTGGCATATATTTATGCACCATCTTGGAGCAATCTTGAAAATACATACAAATGACGGTTTAAGGCCGTGGTTGAATACGTGAATACGATATATTTTTTGACAAAACTAATATATGCGCAATCTGCGATTGCGTTCCGTTGCGTTGCGTCTTTCCCCGAGTTACGCGACACTCGAGGTATGCTAATTCGAGTTACGCAATTTTTTATTTTTGACAGTTTATATGTCAAAACAGTACAATTCTCTCCAACAGCTGTCTCATGAAAAATGAATTGCAATTTTTCCAAAAGTTTTTCGCGAAAATCCGAGTTACACGAATGTCTCCGAAATGCATTATTCGCGAAACTTGGGGACATGAACTTGAATATCGAACGACTTCTAGTACGATAGGTAAATAGTTAAAATTAGTTTTCTCTCAAACTCATATTCTATAGCTAAAATTAGTATAAAAAATCCTCAAATATGATTTCCAAATCTTAAGCTTAATAAATTAAATGGAACATAACATAAGGATAATTCATCAACAAGACCCATCCATACAAATCGGAATAAAGGAGTGGTAAAAGCATCTG
The DNA here is from genome assembly GCF_943734685.1 of Anopheles coluzzii. Classification (NCBI taxonomy): domain Eukaryota; kingdom Metazoa; phylum Arthropoda; class Insecta; order Diptera; family Culicidae; genus Anopheles; species Anopheles coluzzii. The sequence goes on along the minus strand of NC_064671.1, from coordinate 19,130,780 downwards.
TTCTTGTTAAATATTTGTAACCAGCTTCGGAATCAATGTGTAAACCAGGATTGATTTCTTCTTTCTTAGCGAAAACACTATTGTTAGTCTAGACTTGCCCTTAGTTCTAATGAACTTGAACATTATTTATTGGTTTACTCGTGGCAATATAGCTAGTGTTCCATATACTATTTGGTCCATACTTGGCTTGGCTAGACTATTTTTGATGAATTATATGATAATGCCCCAAATATTGGTTTAGCTTCTTATTAATTAGAGCCTTGGAAAAAAACTCTAATGTACAAATCGCACTTTAAAAACGTTCCCCCGACTCTTTTGCCAAACAAAACACACTACACCAATCAGTATTTTTTCCTAATCTTCAACCTGCAGCGAAACAGCGACCTCAAACGTTATACCACCCCGTGCGCCAATGAAGTGAAGCATCCAATTTTGGATCATCTCGTGCGTTTCCACCGATGAGGCTTCAGGCCACACACGCTTTTCCGCTCGCGTATTAGACGAGCCATCTTTTTTTTATCATTTCACTTTCTTTCACTGTCTGCCACTCAACCGCTTTTCACGCCCTCCTCAACTGTTCGGCAAATACAAACACACTCGCACACACACACGCACCAACGCGTCGTCAGTAATTGAACTCCCTCGCACGCTGTATGCTGTGTGTTTGTTTACCGTTTTGCTCGCGTTGTTTTCCTTTCCCGCACACTGATCGACACGTGCGGTACAATCCCAGTTCACCCTCGACACCACACACCAGTTTTGACGGCGTGGTTTGGATGGTTTTTCTTTCTCTTTCTCTCTCTCTCTCTCTTCTCTCCGCCAGTCTGTCGGCAACAGGTGGCACCCCGGCAAGTACGGTCGGTCTGTCGAAAACGGCGTGTCTGCGTGCGTGTCTGCTTCCCTGAAATGTGCATACGTGCATACGTGTGTATGTGAGCCATTTGAGCTGGAGTGGTGCGCTGCGTATGCCATGAAAAACCCCTCCGTCTATCTCTCTCTCTCTGTTCAGCCCCGAGCGTTTGTTGGTTCGCGGTGCGCGGGGGTTAATTTCTGTTGCTGATGACTATTTTTTCCTTCACGCTTCTTTGATCGATTAAATTTCGATTTACGTAACACGCTGCCGCAGACGTAGCCTGCGAGTGTGTGTGCATGTGGTGTGTCTGGCCAGAGGAGATTGGTTGAGTTTGTACGAAGAAAAACGGGGACAGCATTTGGGGTACGGTTTTTCGGGGGGAAGGATTGGATGAAAATGTGGTCCCTTGGCAGGCGGTGACATCGGACTGATCGATCGAAAAAGCCTCGAAAAGCCTCACAACTTGCGTAAGGCGTGGATCTAATTAATTTGCCACCTCTGTTGGCAGCTGTCGCCATGCGTCGCTTTGTGATACAATGCATCCGGAGAACTGGGGAGGAAATTTCTACGAAAGTTCAATTATTTGAAGTTGTTCAGAAGTTGTCGTCTTCTAAAGTATAACATGATTTGGTTTGTAGAGATTCCACTTTTTTTAATTATTTTTGGCAATTTAGCCATTTTTAAAGGTGTGGTATTAAGCATATTATAAGATTTCATTGAAGAATCTGCTTTTGCTGATGAATATCACTATGATTGAACTTAATTTCCAAACATTAAATGATCCCTTGACTTATAAGAAAATGATAAATCTAACTTTAACGAAATATTGAACCGAAAAGCGTATAAGATAAGCCAAATCAAATAAGAAATTCTGTTGCTTAAATTGCCTTCAAAAAACTTGCCAAATGTAATATTTATGATTGCAAGAACCTTACCTTAACCTGCTTTCCTGCTAATAAGGAAACCGAATCAAACACACACACACATACACACACACACAAACTCGCACACGCAAACAAACCCATCCCAATCCATCGAATATCCGTGCCACTTTATCATACGTTCACCCACCATAATTCGTTGCCACCGTTTCGGGCGGTTTTCCTTTCCCTCGCTTCGTCGTCGTCGTTGTCGCCGTTGCCACACGTGCGTCCCACCACGTGCGGCGTGCGATGGAGGCGCACGGTTGCCCATAAATTGTTGGCCCCTGCCCCGTGCCATTGCTTTACCCCCGGGGTGGCGGCGCATACGCCCGTGCCCTTTAGCCCGCAGGCATACGACGTTAGCGACGTTTGCCCGGAGCAGCAGTCCAGCGCTTCCTTCTCCCTCCCCCAGGTACTCAATAAATTATTTGCAACTTCCTTTCGTTGCCACCGTCAATTTAACGGACCGTCCCTAGGGGATGAGGATGGTGGGCAAAAGACCGGGGCGAGAATAGAGGGAGAATTACTACGGGGATGGGTCCGCTTCCGTCGGCGTCGTGGAGTAAGAAAAATCCTTCGCCCGTTGTGTAGATAAGACCCGAAGGCTTCGCCTCGTGCTCCTTCACTAATCGTAATTTGGCTCATCGTTTCGTTTTCTTTCCTGCTGCTTCTTTTCGTGCCCTCTTTTCTTCCCATTCGCTTCGCCACCCACAGGGCCGGCAGTTAGAGCCGAGCATTTGCCACACTGTCCACCACCCAGCCGATCTCCCCGCCGGAGCACGGGCAACTTTTATATCCAGGGCAATAAAATTGTGATACATTTCTGTCTCGTTCGCATGGCACCGTGGGTTGTGGTTTTTTTTTTGGGTTGTTTTTTCGCCCCTGCACCGACCGACCGGAGTCGGGGTGAGGCCGGCTACTCTGCGAGCGGGCGGGACATTTCACTTGGATTATGGGATTCCCACGTCATGCGGAAAACCGCATCCGTGCGACCGCACCGTCGCCCGTTCATGGGCGACGAGGGTGATAATTTATTGCCGTTGACATTTCATTGTCATTTCTGCCATTTATTTCCACACGCGCGTTCGGGCGTTTCGGGACCGTAGTGGAACGTAGCGGCAACATTCTTGCCGGCGCGCCCCGGTTTTCCCGCATGGGCTGCGCGGGCACTGTGTGGGACTGTGTGGCCCTTTCCACCGTTCGGGCGTTCGGGCGGTCGTACCGGCTTGTTTGGAGCTTACCTTGCATGTGGGCGATAATTATTCCGGGGGTTCTCTTTATTTCTTCCAATGGTGTGGAAATTCCTCTAGTTAGCATTAAGCGTTGCTACCATACTGTGCATAGTGAGCGTTTCAGTGTCGCAACAAGTTGGACATATTGGACAATTGAATTTTTACAATTTTTCGGACACTAGCAATAGCAACATTTTGTAGAAATTTGTTGTAAGAAGAAAGTGTGTTAAACTACAGCTTTAAGTTTGCTGTTTATAGATCAACTAAATTCGAAAAGGCAGATTTTTATATCCAACAGCAGACAACTTGCACGAATGAATAATATACCCGTCATGTAAGTTTGAGTTAGGAGGTTATTATAGAGAGTTTGGAGGTTAGTACTTGAATGATCATCGTTTGTTTGGTCCTACATTTGATAAAGAATTGCTAATATTGGAAGGAATTTTTACTTACTAAATATTAACACTACCCGAACAGGTAAAGAACATGTTCGTCGAAGCTTAAAACGTGCATTCAATATGAAAATAATGCAATAATATGTTCATAGCAAGTTTAAGGATATCATTACTGCTCATTTTCTCTCTATTCCTAAAAAAGATCAAATTACCAATGGCACTGGTTAGAAGCATAGTATATGCGCCCGTTAATAAGGTGTTAAAGTGGGCAAGAAATACTATGGAGACAATGATATTGTAAAGTAGTGGTACTAATTTATCGAAGAAAAAGTTGATTTATAGAGTGTTGTTGCAAAACATAAGTTTTTAGAGTTACACGAATGTTCATCAAATGTAAACAATTCGTATACAGGGTTTCGAATCATATAAAAGAATAGTACAATCACTTAGGAGAATGTTGCAAGCATGCTGTCGATGTTTGCAATCATATAGGGGAATGTTGCAATCGACTAGAGGAAATTTGCCAGCATACGGTGGAGCTGTCATCAGACTGTGGGTGCCGGTGTAAAAAGCTCCGACTTGATACCGATGACGTTTTCCAAAAAAAAAAACATCATTTGGAGTTGTTTTTGTGTGGCAATCAGTTGTACACAAGGCAACTAAATAAATCCTGCTACGGAGCCATAATTAAACATGACTAATTAGTAAAATCAACGAAAATATGTTGGGGTATTTATAGCGGTACCCACAGCCCGATGACAGCTTCACAATATGCTTGCAAATTTCCACAACTTATGATTGCAAACCTCCACACAATGCTTGCACGATTACACTTCCCGTTTGAAACATTCCCTTAAACTAGGGGTCTAGCACTTTTCAGTTAGCGGGCCGCATTGCTTCACATATAACGGTGTTGAGGGCCATCTTTCCGTTGCCTGTAGCTAATGCGAACGGTTAAATTTCGTCTTTTTGGGAAAATACTTACATGATATACAAAACTTAAATAGCTTTCTATTACTTAAGCTTGATCTACGTCTCTGAATGGCAACAACACACATTTTCTTTAAAAATAGTCATAATAATTAACTATTTCTTTTAATCTTAACCAAACCGCCAAGGGCTGCATTATAGGCTCCCGAGGGCCGCATGAGGGCCGTAGTTTGGGGACCCCTACCTTTGCCAATTGAACTATTCTCTTATATTATTTGGAACCCTGTATCATACACTTATACCAGCAACACTCGTCGCATTTGACAACTGCCGTCGATCCTGGTTTTCTGTTTTTTCCTAAACCCTTGATGGCTAAATATTCTACATGACGACACCTCTTTCCTGCCCACTCTTTCGTGTAGCTGCAAGTAATTTCATCTCTCTTTTTGACAGTACACAATAAATTTGCCATAATAGAATCTTATCCTTTACCCACAACCACCTTTTTCCATAAGCTCTTTTTCCAATTTATTAACCTTTTCCATAAGCTTTGGACAAACAACACAATAGCTAAACCGTTGCGAATGATTAAAGAAACTTAAATATGTTTTTCCCCAAAGCAAGTTTTCAATGATTAGCAAAACACACCGCTCAATGTCATTTGAAAATATTTACTTAAAACGAAAACGTATTGAGACACATTTATTAAATAATTCCAAAACTTAAAATGTCCATAAATCCTGCATTTTTTCTGTCAAGTCAATTTGCAACTGGAATTTTTACTTTAATTCGTTCATTTCTTGCATATTTATCAGACATTTAGATTTGACAGAAAACCTCATACATATTCAATAAATACGACACGAAACTAGACAACAGGGAATTGAATTTAGCCGAACTTTGCAAGATTCAACAACCTGGTAGAATTGAATCCGCATACCAGTGACCCTCATAACTCATGCAAGTACAAAAAGCACTTGCCATAAAAGTCAAACTTAGCTCATCTAGCCCCAAGAAAGTTATATTGCTTCCCTTGACCTCCTGCTTATCTTCATCGCTACGCTAATTATATCAATAATAAACAACATATTTACATTGCAAAAGGTTACAAACTCACAAATCATTTCACAACATCAACCCGACCAGGTACGTACCTCGCAGCTACTCGCACCAGTCGTTCGTGTGCGCCACCAGCCGACGAGATCCTTTCCAGCGAGTCACAGCACCAGCAGCAGCAGCAGCAGCATGCAGCTAATTACTCGACCCATTTGCACACTCGATGAACACGCGCCCTACACTGGTGCCCTCACTATCAGCCGAACCATCTCGCTGCTGGCCACACGCTTGGGCCTCATCCCACTCACCCGTTTACGCCGCTCGACGTATACAACTTGTTAGCTAAAATTTCAACCCATCCATCGCGGCGCCCCGGCCACTTTTTCCTCCCGGCACACTGGAGAGCTGCGGCGGTTTATTTCATTCCAGCCAATCTAGGGCGCTGCTGAAGAGAGCAGACACACACACGCGCACACACACAGAGGAAAATGCCACACCCGCAAGGCATCGCTCGCGTTGCCGCAATCAAAATGCCATGATCTTGGCTACACATTATTCGACCAAAACCAAACGGCAGCATCCTTCCGGATCGTTTCGGGCTACTTGGGTGTGTGTGTGTGTGTGTGTGTGTGTGTGTGTGTGTGTGGGTGTGTATTTTTTGCTAACGTTTTCCTTCAGCCCCATGCTGACGTGCTGAGAGCGGGAATCCCGGGTTCGTCGTTTGTGCGCAAAAAAGAGCAAACTGAAGAAGCGCTAACGTGCTGCCGCCACCACCATCACCACCAGCACCACCACGAACCACCACTGTTTGGTTCAATTCACAAGTTTTTCCTCTGCTACATGGTGGCGGGTCGGAAAATGCTTCCCTCCCTTGCGGGCATATATAAAGAACCCGAACGGGCGCGCACAGCGCAAGAGGGAGGAAGGAAGAGTCGCGAGCGCGGTCGCTCATCAACGGGACGCAAACTAAAAACGTGGCAGGAGGCACACGCGAATCCTTTGCGCAAAGTGGCACACCGTTGGTCGTGTTTGCTGTGCGCGCCCGTACGGCGAGCTGGAGTTGGAGGAATATAAATGACTCAGAACCGAAAGACGACGACGACGACGACGACGAGCTAAATGCGCCCTGTGTTTCTCGTCCTTCGCAGCGGAGCGAACGACGGTGCTGGACCGGTGCAAAGGGGAGGGAGCGGAGGTAGTGTGATAATATATTTTCCACGCTTCCCGAGCAAACGGTTTGCATTCGGTCGGTGTCTTTTTCCCCCGGAATTGCGTGCCGGAAGGAAAGAAAGACTGCCAGACCGAACGCGCACTTTGCCCGCCAGCAATGACAAGGGGGACCATCACGGTCAGGATGGCATGGAACGAGAGAGAGAGTGAGAGAGTGGGGGGGGGGACCAACACTTTCTTCACTTTATTATTATTATCATCATCCGTGCAGGGAAGCGCCGAGGAGACTGGCTGGGTCGTGGACTGTCGGTCGGTTTCTGTTTCGGAAGGTTGCAGCAAAAGCGGATGGAAAACCGTTGGCAGCGTCCTTTTTTCGTCTCTGTCTTGCTGTTTTGCAAAGCGTCGAGATAAGCGAATTGAGAGGAAACGGAACGAAGCAGGCGGCCCGGGTGGGGTTGTTCGTATCAACTAGGGGAGGAAGGCACAAAAAAGAAACCACCCGACCCGAGCAAGCAGGCAGACAGGCGGGATAATTGGTTGGCGATGGAAATTGAAGCAAAACAAGCGTCAACTCGATTCGACGCACGCTCTCTCTCTCTCTCTCTCTCTCTCTCTCTCTCTCTCACACACTCTCTCTCTCTTTCTCTCGCTTTCTATTTCTCAAGTCCCTCGTTCATGCTGCAAACTCCGCAACAAACAGCACTCGACGCAACTCCCGCATCGCACAAAGCAACAAGCACTGACGTGGCATGAAGATGAAGAGAGAGAGAGAGAGGGAGGGGATGTGGTGGAAAAACAGGAAAAACTTCGCCAAGCTTCTTTCGCGCGAGTCGTTGGCACCTTTCAACGCGTCTGACGTGCAGCGTTGGGGTTTGCACTGTGGTCATGGCAACGGGTGATGGAGATTTATTATCCATCCAGCCACGTTGCCGTCGATGGGTGTAAAACCGAATTCGTGTTACGATTGCTCGAGTGCGCGCGTGTGTGTGCGTGTGTGTGTGTTTAGTAGTAGTGGCTGTGAGTTATGATGGTGCATGGTGTCGATGCAGTGTCGTTTTCTCTTTCGTGGATATGATTGGTATGAGTGTCTTAAGGTTGCACTTTTGGCTAAAAAGAAAAGGTTCTTTGAAACCATGTTCAATACTGGGGCGAATAAATTATTTTATAATCAAGAATTATTACATAAATGACTATTTTCCCCAGGACACGCATCTCTTTGTAGAAAACTCTCATTGGTGATCTCTTGCCAAAAGTCCTTGAACGCGAAATCAACACGTTAATGTCATTAAACATCATATCCATTTGCGTTTTGCTCCATTTGTATCCAAAATACAACGCAATCATTAACAATAGAGCTTCTTTAAATTAATTTTAATGTTGTTTCCATTGCCTGTCCGTCTAGCCTATTTAGGCCACCTCGAAGCCTCGGAAGCCGCTATAGACCGACATGCCCACGTCGAACGTTACGCCAAGTAGAAGGTGTTGTTTCCGTTATGATATGAAGTTAAATTATAATTATTATTTATCCACTGCCATCTGGCAATTCCAGTTACGACATGTTCTATTCATCAATCTTTCTAGAAAAACTTACCATTGCGTTCTAGTTTTCAGAAGCTTATTCTACCAGCTTACAGGAGTACGTAATGAAGCTTCTAACAGCTCAGAAACTCTAGGTCATATTCAAAAGGTTCCTGGAAGATTCAGTTGGCTGTTACTGCACCTGGAGTTGTGCATTGCCTAGACTCGTAACAGTTATTAAAGTCTTACAGAACCTTCAATTGATCCCAATAACACACCTACAGGCGCAGTCTCGAGCATTCGAAGTGCGAATCGTGAGTCAGTTTAGCAATCGAAATATCTTGACGTTGAGTAGTTTGAAATTTCATCAAAGCTTTTTAAAGAAAATATTTGAGTTGTTTCGATTACCTTGAATTTTATTTATAGGCAAATTGTTTTCTGATTTGAACTCAATTTGAGTAGAGAAAATAGCCTCCAATGCTCAATTCAATCAGATCGAAATAATAATCTCCAAAATTCGATATGCAAAGATTCAACAACTTAAAATATCTCGGATTATTAGAATAGAATGGAATACATTAATGTAGAATATGGGGATGAAACAATGTCGAACCTATCACGGTTCTGAGTCTAACATAGAACTTAGCGTGATGCTAGAACCAATCCGGAACCTATTTTAATCTTTGACCATATCATGCAACTGATAATTGCAATTGACCTGGAAACTATTCCGATTTTTAAATAAAGTCTCTAATCTTTCCCAGCCTGAGATTCAATATAGATATCCAGGAGCAGACAAACATCTCCTGGTCCTGAAACTCAATCCGGTCCTTCTCAAAGATCTGATACGGAACTGGTCTCTTCTACATCTTTACAGCAGTAATAAAACGAACCGTAGAAATTCACGACCAAATTAAGATCTCATCCAAAGAGAAATTAAAGAAATAATTTAAGGATGACAAATTCTTTGCAAAAATTTACTACAATATGATAAGAAGTCATCCCAGGGCCCATCCAAAACGCACTAACTGAAACAAAATCGCAGCAAATATCAAACTTGGCCAAAAGCCACACAAACATACCGTGGAGTACACCACCATCATCTTGACCCCGCAGCCATCTAATGGTCGGAAAATCGGATTCTCAGACTTGTTAGGCAGGGTGGCAGCGAACCGTTCCAACCGACCAGGCCCGAGATACGGCCAAGACGCGTCCGGGGAAGCCGTCACGGCTAAAGTTTGCTGACTTTTCGCTCGAGTGAAAATGTGCTTCCGCGTGCCAATTGAAACAGTCAACAGCCAAAAGGGAGATGGGTGGGAAAATTATTGCTTCACACCCACCCAAACAGGCACAGCACAGCCATCCAATCTACAGAAGCGGAAGATTGATAGAGGGAGATGAAGAGAGAAAGAGAGAGCGAGAAAAAAAACAACGCACACTGATCCTTTCGACGCAAAGCGGGATTATAGCGTCCCAGGCGATTCGTTTCCAACCCATGGAGACTGGCGGTTTAACGATACGAGACCGAACGCAGGCAGGCAGAGAAAAGGGCTCTGGCGGAGCTGGGTTGGGAAAAGTTTTCCATTCTCTGCCGTTGCGTGGGTGCGCTTAACCGGGGGAAAGAGGAGGAGGGCGGATGACTTGCTGCGAAAGGTGAAAAAATAAAAGAGAATATAAAGCAAGGCATGCAAGCGAGCAGCCGACGGTCGCGTTGAGCCAAAATGTTAAAACACGCCGCCCGGGAAGCTTTTAACCGTTTTGCAAGCGTTGATTGATAAGTAGCTGGGAAAGAGTGTTAGGTGAATACTATTTGGAATTGATCTATAAAATAATTGCGCGCGAGTTGGTAGATTCAAGATTTTACATTAATCAATTTTATATATTCAAGATATGAGTTTACTCTAAACATTTTACCAACCCAAATTGCCTGCATATTCAACACTCTCTACACGCTCATCACTTCTCCACACTTCCATTTTACCACACAGACAAAAAAAAACACAGAAAAACACCACCACATCAAGCCCCATTTCCATCTCAACCCGACACCATTCGACGTCTCCCTTCTTCACCCATCGCTTCTACCCAGGCGGCGAGCCTGTGCACACGTGTGTGTGTGTTTGTAAGTGCGCTTGGCTTCCATTTTTTGTCCGCACAATCCACCCCGTTCTCCAGCGGCATTTCAAACCCACTCGCGAAATTCCAGCGTGGTCGGATTGAAGAGTCAGCAGCACCGGACCCGGATGACGGCGCGTGCTAACGTTATTATCAATTTGCGTAGGGTGGTGCCATCACGCCACACGCCAACAGCACCACCACCACCACCACCACCGAGCCCTCTTCCGCTGGGACATAGCGGTGAGTCGTGATGAGTTTTGTGCTGTTTTTTCCCCCGTTTCCGGCTATCCGTGCTGTGCGACGCGAGGTGAAAGGTGACGTGCTCCACGCAATCAGTCGACGGTGTAATGGACACGGCGTTCGCTGGCCGGTGAGTGCATTGGCTGTGTGGGTTATTGATTGATTATTTTAAAAAAAACTTGTTAAACATAAACAGAGTGAGGAATGTAATAAAATAAAGAATATACTTTTGTTCCAATGACATTAAAGAAGTAAAGAGTAACTTTGTTAAATATGTGAAATACTTGGATTCAAAATATTTCGATTTGATCGTTATTTGATGGTCAAATTTGCTACTCGACTAACGATCCAATCCAATTTAAATAGTGTTTTAAATTTTGAAAATTTGTTACCCAACTCAAAGTGCCTTTTTTTATTTCCCTTGAATGAAAAAAGAAGCTTGCACGATTGTAATGTTTTTTTTGTACATTTATTTAAACACACATTTTCACCGGCAGAGTTTTGTTGAATCTCCATTCATTTTTATTTTATTTTATTGTATTGTACACATACATTTATACCTATACATTTTGAACCTTAATTTTACCTTCCAGGCTGACGCTTAACCGAAACGACCACCATCCACCATGTACATCCTAGTTTATCGTCCTTCTATTTTTTGTTTTTTTTTTTGTTTTTTTTCTGCAAACTCCACCTGCCCACCTGCGGGGGCAAGCTTTAGTTTGCATTTTTCGCCCACGCATGTGTCGCTTTCAATTCGAGCGATGGTGAGCTATGGTTGTGGGTTTTAGTTTGAGGTGTGCCTGTTTTTTGTTGCTCACTGTTTTATGGTAGCACGAAGCTACGAAACACGTTTTGTTGTGGTTAGAGTTTTTTCAGGAACGGAAAGTACGTGACATTTGTGATTTGTGGTTTGCGTTGCATATGCGTAGCCTCTGTTGTTTGTATTTGGAGAGAATTTTATAATACTTGTTTTTCCTTTTCAGATGCATCAGATCGAAACCGTGTAAAAGGATTAGTTAACGTTAAAATTGATAGAAAACATTTGTTATAAAATCAGGTGGTCTCGTTAAAGCTCGTCAAATCGTTGTTTTGATGAAAGTGATAAAATTAAGTTGTAAAAAACCCCTTCAAAGCATAGATGTAGCGTGTGCTTCATGGAATCAAAAGATCAAATGGAATTTTGTTTCAAAAAATGTAAATAAATGATTAAATTGTTTTAAAGGAATACAAAGTAACAAAGTAAAACATAGGGCCGGGTAAGAAAAATGACCTTAAGATAACCTTAAGAAAAATGGTAATAATCTAGGAATATATAAATACAAATACCATGAAAATGTCCATACATTAATTTTAACTCATGTTTTTATCAGAAAATGAAACTATGAAGTTTCTATTGACTTTTTTGTTTTTTTTTTTTAATGAAATGAAAACATAAAATGAATACATCATGAAGGGTAAGATGGACACCTGTAAAAAACCTTGGAAATTGAAGAGGTTTATAGTATTTTACCAAATCCGTTTTGCTTACCACGTCCTGCTACGTACATAAACCAATTCAAGGCCAAATGGAACGACGGTTCTATCAGCCGTTAATTTAGGAATTATAAACCCCACTACCAACAACTCGTAGGCATGTTTCTGAAGAATATTGGAATCACTTTTGTAAACCATTTTGAGCGGTAAGGTACTTCGATATTTAACCCATACTGAATAACTAAACGTGTACTTATTATTTGACTTAAACAAGAACAATCAACCTTAGACCTCAGACCTAGAAAGTCTGGCAGGCGCCACGAACACATCGTTTGATCATACGGCATACTGCAACAAGATGTTACGCCAGAGTTTAACGTCGCATTTCCTATATGGCCGTTACCCTTGAAACGGACTCTCGATTGAAGATTACTTTAACAATTATTATTCTAGTCCTCAATCCAGGAATTGATTCCAGACTGGAATGGGTCCTGTGTAACCTTGTATCTTGTAACTTTCGAACCTATCTTGATCCTCCAGGACCTGAAACCAAAAAAAATCCTGGTTCTGGATTGATTACATAAATTCATACTATGCCTGCCCAGGACTCATACTATGCCTCTATTGTCCTGGTATTAAACCTTATCTCAAAAACATTCACTTAAAATGACTGATCCTACATTCCGAAAAAAATGCGTTTAATTTGTGTTGCGTTGTCTAACCCAAGACAAACCCCAGACGCATTCCGTCCCAAGAAATTACATAAATACTTATGCAGCATAAATTAACCCAACACAACACCAGTAAGTCGGTTCATAATTCACATCCTATATGGCCTTTGTGAACTTGCACAAGAATAGACTTGCCCACGTGTTCTCAAGAAAAGTAACCAACCCTTACGGTCAAGCAAGCCTGTCACTCACAAAACGTGAGAAAGTGAGCCTGGCAAGTCAGGCTTGAAATAAAGAATAAACTGCTTGCTTGCTTGCCGTCTCTAAACATACAAAACACCGACACCCGCACACATCGATGGCCACTTTCCAGAGTTTGCCGTTTTCTTACGACGTCTGCGACAAAAACACACACATACCCTTCTACTTTCCCCCAGGATAAGGGAAACTTTCTCTACCGCCTTTCGCGTGGTGCGAAGGGAGAAAAAAGTCTCCCTAAAACTATCACCACCCATTCCAACACTCCTCTCATCACTTGTACGGTAAGACCCTGCTTACGTTACATCTTCGAACCGACCTTTCAGTAGAGAAACCACAGATCTCCGTCCGAATGCGAAGCACAGGACCGTCGTCTTCGTCGTCGCCGTCGTACCATTTCGCAAAAGGATTCCTCCAGGGATGCGGAAGGACCGTCGATCGGTGTGCTTCCGGTTGCCAAAACTCGTGCCAGAAGTTCGTGCCACCAGACGGAAAGAGACGAGCACGAGCGTTCGGTGTTGCAGAAGTCTGGAGGACGACGATGGCAATGCCTAATGGGTGCCAAAGTTCAGCTTGGGAGCATGGTCCGAGCGAAACGGAAACCTCAACTCAGGACGCTACACTCCCCCCCTGAAACACACCCCGTCCCAGTGTGCAGTGTCTGTGCTGGCAGAAGTTTTCATCGACCGAGTAACAGCAACAGTAGTACCCCGGGACGGTGAAGAGGTACCCAGACCCAGAAAGCATGGACGGATGCGAGTAGGGAAGGAAAACTTTTCCAAATGGTCGGAAGGCGGTTCGGGGCAGGTCCGTGCACATTTTCCGGACCGGCTATAAAGTACGGTCTTTCGACAGTCCGTTTTTTGCTGCATCTGCTACTGCTGCTGCTGCTGCTGCTGCTGCTGTTGACGCTTCCCAAACGAGGATAGGGAGGCCTGCAAAGGAGCCGCTGAAATGTTGCCTGCTCTAAATTGAGAAACGAACGTACAGACATAAACCTTCCTCGCTCACTTCGATGAGCGTGCCGGGCAGCTCACCTTTCTGTAGAACGCAAAAAAACGCCCTCAAAAGCGGAAGCTGCACGCCCCGGAATAGGAAACTCCTGTGTGGAATAGATGTGTGCCGGTGAGAGAGGCTTGCGGAGTTTTTACCGTATTTTTTTTTTGTTTTGTTTTTACACCGGTCTGGTTTTTAGTGTCCCGTGTCCCTTATTACCCAGGAAAAACACTGCACCGAACGAGCTGCCTATGGCACTGCTGCTGCTGCTTCCCGCCGTACGAATGCAATCGTCATAGAGCGTACACACACAAACACACACATAAACTCTTGGGAGTTTTCTTCGCTTTTGTCTCAAAAGTGTATCGCAAATATTGGGTCTGGCTGGATGCGAAGATGATGATTGGATTTTTCTCTACTCTCTTGCCATTCCCAAGGGGGAAAGGTTCGGCTACGAATGGGAAAAGGCGGTAAAACTATTGCGATTTTTTTTTGTGTTTGCATTGTCTGTGGGAAGCAAAAAAAGGAAATGATGGAGAATTTTTCATTTGTGGTGCACAACTTTGGTAAAATTAAATTAAAAAAAGTAGTCCATAGCATTTCTGATTACGCTTGAAAGCGACTAGGTTGGTATTGTATTTCAAAACTATGTTTGAAATATGTTTGAAATCAAATGTATGTTCGTTTTTGTGAGTTTGCAATGTTGAATCAATAAATTATATGACATCTTGTAGAAGACTTAAACTAAATTCAGCTTTTAAATTTGAGCTTCTTGTATGCCCCGAACTGTAAAATAAATTACATTATTTTATGGTATTTTATTGGGGACTTATTGAATAAGCATTTTCTATACATCTTGAACAAGTTTTTTTTGTATTTCATAAAATCAAAAAATTGTGATTGCTTTTGAAATCTACGAAATAAGTATTGTTGGCTACCCTAAAGAACTTATAAATACACTGGGAGCTACATTTCCCTTATCAAATGCTAATTATTGTACATTGAGCCATTTTTCAGCGTCTCGTTACCATCTCAGATCGAACTTATGATAGATTGTAGGTACCAACTATTTTAAATATGTTTTTTAATTGGTAAAGAAATGAAGAAATAAAGAAATGAGAAAAATGAAGAAATGAAGAAATGAATGAACGAAGAAATGAAAAAAATGAAGAAATGAAGAAATAAAGAAATGAGAAAAACGATGAAATGAAAAAAATGAAGAAATGAATAAATGAAGAAATAAAGAAATGAAAAAATGAAGAAATGAAGATATGAAGAAATGAAGAAATGAAGAAATGAAGAAATGAAGAAATGAAGAAATGAAGAAATGAAGAAATGAAGAAATGAAGAAATGAAGCAATGAAGACATGAAAAAAATGAAGAAATGAAGAAATGAAGAAATGAATAAATGAAGAAATGAAGAAATGAAGAAATGAAGCAATGAAGAAATGAAGATATGAAGAAATGAAGAAATGAAGAAATGAAGAAATGAAGCAATGAAGACATGAAAAAAATGAAGAAATGAAGAAATGAAGAAATGAATAAATGAAGAAATGAAGAAATGAAGAAATGAAGATATGAAGAAATGAAGAAATAAAGAAATGAAGAAATGAAGAAATGAAGAAATGAAGAAATGAAGAAATGAAGAAATGAAGAAATGAAGAAATGAAGAAATGAAGAAATGAAGAAATGAAGAAATGAAGAAATGAAGAAATGAAGAAATGAAGAAATGAAGAAATGAAGAAATGAAGAAATGAAGAAATGAAGAAATGAAGAAATGAAGAAATGAAGAAATGAAGAAATGAAGAAATGAAGAAATGAAGAAATGAAGAAATGAAGAAATGAAGAAATGAGGAAATGAAGAAATGAAGAAATGAAGAAATGAAAAATAGAAGAAATGAAGAAATGAAGAAATGAAAAATAGAAGAAATGAAGAAATGAAGAAATGAAAAATAGAAGAAATGAAGAAATGAAGAAATGAAGAAATAAATGAATAACTAGATTAAGGAATAAATAATCTTATGAACAACACGAAAATTAACCAATAAATGACTAAAACAAGTAAATACATGAATTACAAAATAAATAAACAAAAGGATAGATAGTTCAACAACAAACGCATATGGAAACTCATCAAAATAGTTTATAAAAATAAAAAACTTTGTTTTAGTTTAGTTTCAATTTTAGCTTCCTTCTTCTTTCAATTTCTTATCGATTTCCAGTACAAACCATTCAACAATAAATTATTACATAAATAAGACACATGCATGAACTACTATGTTAAAAAAAACTAAAAGAAAAAAGTAATAAAAAAAGTCATCGATGACATCTAATCAGTCCTCACTGTTTTCTTTTAAAAAGCATTAAATTATAACACATTCAATAAAACCTTAACTATTTTTCTAAACAACAGAAAGATAAGAATGGTGCAAAACAAATCATTCGATTTATTCGCATTCTGCTTGCTTCCCTTCGACGCTAGTCATAAATTATATCGTTTCTTCAATTTCTCAAACTTGTGTCTTGCCACCTTACCCTCATTTCCATGCGCTACCCGTGTTCTGTCCCCACCCGCTGCTGCTACTGCTGTTGCCCACATCACTCTTCCAACTTTGATTTAATGCCCGACAAAACTCGCTCGACCGCACGAAACTCGTCGAAACTGCCATCCGACACCTGAACCACCTGAAGCGCTCCGGTCCCGAAAATCCCTACAAACAGGCACCATCTGTAGCTTAATCTCTTTCAGCCAACTTTCAACCCCTCCCCCAGAGCCCACACACACACACACACACAAACTCACATACACATATCATCCAAAGGAAGGATCCCCCAAAAGTTGGCACAAGGCGATACGGCCAATGGGAGCGATACGGGCGGGTGAGACGCTGCCCTAATGCCACGATCCGACGATGAGTTACTGTCTGCGGAAAATCTCAACACATAAGCCAGCCGAAATGTGCCGGGGGAGTGTGCTTTCACGCTTTGTTAACTTTTGCACCGAGAGCGGCAGCAAAAGCGAGCATTCGTGGCAAGAGTGGCGCTGGCGTGAAGACTAATGTCACACAAAAAGTGCCATTCAGGCTCGCGCTGCTGCCCCGGCTGCGCTTGTCTCCTTGAAGGATGTTAAGAAGGATTTGTGGGGTAGGAGGAATAGGGAGCGCGAATTGGGGGATACAGAGCTACAACTTATTTTATCGAGTCAGCGTTCTTCTCGTGACTTCTGTCTGGCGGGTGGAAAATTGCCACCGTAGTGGAAATGAGCGTTATGGAAAAATGGTACAAAAAAGGACGGTTCAAACTTCACCGCAAGTGGCAGCAAAGAGTGTATTTTTCTGTTTCAGGGACGGTAATGAGAGTTTAGTGAGAAGCCGTCGTCTTACGCCAATCATACAGCGAGCATCTTGATACCAGTTAAATGGATTAAAATTTCAACCTATTTTAACCTTGTGTTGTATTCCTTTCTGTGATTAAAAGCGTATTAGTTCATGGAAAGCAAAATTGTCTAGCTTTGAGCGACGAAGAGTGAAGAGATATGAAACATAGTTGACGTCTTCATCATTTATTCCTTTAATTTATTTAAGGAAAATAGTTTAGTAAAGTCGACAATAGGTCCTGATTTAAGAGGTTATAAGGGATTATCTATATATTGCGTAACATTCACGAGCGAGAGGCAAATAATTATTTACCTTTACCAATACGAACAAAGAATAAGACACGAACAGAAAAGAAAGAGAATGGTATAGCTCCAGCAATACATTTTGATGTAATGACGGAATGAGAGGATGTGAATAGAAAACTACAAATTATTACGTTACGTAATTTATGGAAGTGGGTCGTTTTCCATTCTCACTATAAAACAGTTTCTTCATGGTCGTTTGGAAACAATTCTGGCCATTTACTAACCACTTAACTGCTTTCTCGTTGAAAAGAAAAAATAAATAAAAAGCTTTGCTATTAATTATGGAAACAATACTTTGACTTCATAATGCACAACAGATGTATGAGAAAGGTTTGACAATCATAAAATTAAATTTTAAATGATATTTTGTTATTTTATCTTTCAAACATATAAGCTTATTTTAATTGCTACGATTGGCTTTGTGGAAAATCATTACCAATATGTGCGAGACGTAATTTATGGAAGGCCTATTCTTGATGTTACATTAACATAACTTTAAAGACAAAACAAATAACGTAAAATATAGTCTAAGCTTCATAAGGGTAATGTCTAAGCGTTTCTATAACTGTTCATGTTTGGTTACGCCATATAAATAGTACCAAACAACCACCCCAACAAACTCTCTTCAAGCGACTTTCTTCCAGGCTTTCTTAACGAATGTAAAATGCAAATATCACTACGAACAATTTTCACTTCAACCAACATATTTCACAATTAAGCGCAGAGCATCTCCAGCGGAAAAACCATCCATTTCAATGCCGGTTTTGTTTTTTTTGTTTTTTTGCTCCATCCCAGCTTCCCTCTGATTAAGCGCTGCTCGACTGCTCATTGTGCACACGGCCCCAGCCAGCCCACCACCAATCGAATTAAAACACAGCAACCGGAAAAGGGCAACGGGCAAAGAAAACAACCACAGCTACCCTCACCCCACTAAGCCCCCTGCCACTAACCACCACCACCACCACCACCACCACCACCGCCAGCTATCGATCCTGCGCATCGAAAAACGGAAGCAAACCGGAATCGTACCAACCAACCGTTCCGAATCGTAAAATAGCGTCGATCGGAAATTTGCATTCTACCACCCGCAACCCGTCCACCCGCCCTTCCCTAGCCAGGCCCCCAAAAGCGGTAATAAAATGTGGCTCAATCTCTCACACCACTGGACCACCCACCAAGCGCCTGCTAGCAACACACCCCCTCGTTTTGGGGCAAATAGAAGCCTCCCGGAGTAGCGAGCCCCGAACGTGGAGCCTGCTGCCGCAAAAATGAATCGAAATGAAGCTACTATACCTTCAACGAGATTCGGGTGTGTTCGTGTGTGTGTGTGTGTGTGTGTGGATGTATCTGCTCCCAAGCGTGAGGTCCCCTTGGATGCGGCTCGTGCGGATGGCACCGTACCGTTCGGAAAACGTTTCGATAAAAAGGACCCAACCCCGCCGGTTCCCACATATTGAACATCGTCCGGGTTTTATTCGCCTTCGTATTTTTTTTTTTCGTTCTGCTCATGCAGCACGTGAGCATCCCAAGCATCCCAGGGAGACCGGGCGAGCCCCGTTTCGGTCCCGGCCGATAAAAACCAACTCCACTGCTTCCTCACATCACCAGCCACCCGGGGTCGAGGGGCGAGAGAGATCGTAAAAAGGAATGAAATGTTATGACCCACCCGTTTCCCGCCGTTGTTGTTGTGGCCTCGGACGGATGGAGCTCCCCAGTGCCGCCGAGGCAGGGCCGAATGATGACCGAGCATTATTTCAGCTTCGGCCACTTACGACACTGTGCTTTGGCAAAGGTGGAAGTGCAAAAAGGGGACGTATAAAAATAACTTCAACCCTCCTGGTGGCAAAACCCGGTGAAAGCATCAATGCGGCAGTCGGTCCGGTCGGTTCTGTGCGCACCCATCACTGTGTCTGTGGCTCCGGAGGAGGAGGAAAAGAGTTTACGGGGAGTGTACGACGACCCAGGATTCAACCTTTTGTTTCACTCAATCTCTCTGCCTAGTGTGGTGACCCGAGCGTCCGCAATGAGCGATGATACGTCCAGGAGATCTCCCGTCAGCATCTCGACATCGCTCGCCTCTTGGCTCAATCCAACCGTTAAAGCCCAGCCGTCAAGTATGCGGGCCAGGATTAAGCGCGAGAGGGGTCAGATGTGGGTGGAATGTGTGTGTGTTTGTGTGTGTGTGTGTGTGTGAAATCGCTTCTAAATCCCAAAGACCAGAGGGAGTTTAAGGGATGGATCTGGTCCGCCTTCTGTCCTGGTGTTTATGCGCTGCTCGTTTCGTTCTTCCTCGAACCGTTTCCTCCGTTGGCGGGAGTTTCGTGTTGTTTGTTTTTCTTTCCACTGTTTGTATTTTCACCCCTTTTCTCGAACGAGGACACACAGAGAGACACACACACGCGCGCATACACAGAAGGTTGGGAATTATGCTTCCGACAGGCTTTCTCTTCCCAACAGGGATGTCATGGGCTGTGGAGGTTTTTTTGGGCCGTCGGCCAAAAATCATGTCCCGAATTGCTTTGCCTTTCCACTCCACGAGAGTCATGTTTTTCTTTCTTTCTTTTTAGCAGTGTTGAGTGTAGGAAAATGAGCTGGGCACTGGTTGGGACACTGGTGTCCCCATGGCCAGAGACGGTGTCTGAGCTGCCAAAATGGGCAATTGATGAGCGGACGGTGCAGTATGCAGCTCGGGAAAGCGTAAGACAGGGTTCAGGGAGACATGGGGCTCTTTGTTTGGTGGTGGATGAGTTGGCATATTATCGAGATAGTTGAGGGTTGAATAATCAGAATGATAAATAGTTCCAGCCTTGTGCATATGACAGTGAAATGAAGGATCAAGTTTTTTTTCTATTTTATTTGTAAAATGGGAACTGTTGTTTCTTAATACAATTTGAAAGTAGTTTTCTTTTAGCATCTTTTTGAATTTATAAACAGTTTATATCTGTTTTTTCTCATTTTACTACTTCAAACCCTTTTTCGAAGAAAAAAGCAATAAATCATACTTCAACAGAACAAAAAAAAAACCATTACTAACCTGAACGGACATAAACTTTTCCATCCTCTTCCCAAATCGAAATGTTCTGAAAGAAAAATATAGATATGTGGGAGAGAGAGAGTGGAAAAGGGAATAAAAAAAAAAGAAAAATCCATCTCCATCTCTGCCGGTTCAGCACGTTCATAATTCACAATGTACGGCGCGAAGGCGACAATCTTAAGCCTTCCCCCGTTTTGGTGCCAACTGTTCCGATTTTGCCGGCTTCATTTTTATCAATTATGAGTTTTGGTGTGGTGGCTGATGTCCCAACGGTGCCGTGTCGGTAGGACGGTCCACGTCGTAAGTGAGAAAAATGTTTGCTGCCGGTTTTAGGATTAGCTTTTGTGCTGGCTCATGTTTGGCCTCCGGACGCCATGCTGATGGCTCATTAGCACATCGGGGAGGGGGAGTGGCATTGGAGAAGGAACTGAGGGGTTGGTTGGTTTTTGTGCAACTGTAATACAAAAACGGTTTGATAGTGTTTTTTTTTTAATAAAAAAGGTCTGGTAGAAAATGAAGAAAAATTAGACAGAAGAAAACTTTATTAAAAACATTATATGGAAGAGTAACAAACAAACTTAAATAAAGATAACTATATGTATGAAATCAAATAGATGAAATTAATATAGGATAATAAACATAAAAAACTGTCATAATCGGTAGCGGAGTGTGAAAT
Organism: Anopheles coluzzii; assembly: GCF_943734685.1. Classification (NCBI taxonomy): domain Eukaryota; kingdom Metazoa; phylum Arthropoda; class Insecta; order Diptera; family Culicidae; genus Anopheles; species Anopheles coluzzii. The sequence continues at coordinate 19,109,552 of NC_064671.1, read as the reverse complement.
TTCCAAATGCAGAATATCTCACTTTCTTGAATGTTTGTGATCTAAGGACTTACCTTCATGCTTTTAATGCTTTAATTAATTTATTCGTCATGTAAACGCAGTAAACCGAGTATCTATTTATCTTTTGTTTTCAAGTTGCAGTTCATCAACACGAGGCTATGTATAATAGACCATTTTTTAAATTTAACCCTTTTGACTCTTAACCTGCGCACAAAATTAGTAAAAATATACCAAATTTTTTGCCTATTTTTGGCTCTTATATATTCAAGAACTGTATTCCAATTAGAAACGAGATGATCTTTTATGTGATTTATAGATTTGAGCTGTATGTCAATTGCAACTAAAATAAAAACGGCAAGCTCAAAGTTAAACACGGAGCAATGATTTTATTTCCTTGATTAATGCTACCCCAAAAAGGACAGTCTGCTCCCATTCTTTGCTGTCGATCAAACTTCAAAAGGTGCAAATCACGTAAGCTCAACCGAAAAAAAGATCACACAAAAAGCTTCACCACTCATCCATCCCTAATCCTAAAACGAAAGCCCCCCCCCCCCACTTGGAAAGAAAACTTTCTCCAAAGAAAAGCAAAAATCGGAAAGAAAAATGCTGCAAAATTTCCCACACGAAGATTCCCCAACCACCACCCAACTAGTAACGGAAGCGCACGCTTGCACACTCGTAAAAAAGAACGATTTCGGTGCGCGCTTCACCGACCGCAACCGAAGCGATTCCGCAAAAGCAACCGTGCTGAGTGGTGCACTTCGGAGGCAGCGGGAGAAAGAGTTGCCAAAGAAATTTTACGAGTACGTGCGACCCTCCCTTCCTTTGCTGGCTAGGGAAAACCCATCCCACCCGGGAGACACGATGATGATGGGTAGATGATCATAATACGGCGCCCCGGCGTACGGGAACCGGTTCGCTGGACGACGGCTCGCTTGATTTGCATTCTTTTTCCGGAATGGGGGAGGAGGTGGAACGAGAAAAAACTGTGAAACGGAAAACTCACAGCTACCCGCTTCGGCTCAAGAAGGGAGCGAGATGAGTGGGTTTTCTTTCTCTTTGTATGCCGAAAATGGCCTCACCTCTCTTAAGGATGGCTTTATCCTTTGACAGGGAGCGTTAGCAAAAAGTGGGATACTTTCCGGCGCTTTACGCTGTAACACGTCTTAAGTGTGCCCTTGTGCTTTGAAATCTGCACTCCCCTTTTTCTGCTGCATGCTCCAGCTCCGATGGTTTTGTCATGGGAAATGCAATAAAATATCGTAGCTAGACTGTGCGATGGTCGATTTCGTGAAGATACAAGGGTTACACGAAATTTATAGGGCATTTATAGTGACTCAACTTACTCAAGATTTGAAGGTTTTTGCACTTTTTTAGAAACCATGTAAAGTGAAAACTTTCGTAAAATTGTATGTAAACAATTAGAAGACAATAAAATATTAGAGTAATATTAGCCACACTTAAATTTAGATATTCATTAAAGTAACATAAAAAGGAAGAAAATGTGTTCAGTTAAACTGAATCATTAAGTGTTTCTGCAATCAACCGGGAACATCAACAAAAACTGATTCTAACCATTACCAAAAGTGCGACTGATTGCAAAACCCATATCGGTCCTGAAACAGATTCTGAATCCATATCGTTGCCAGTAAAGATCCTGTCCCATATTGGCCCTGCAACTGAACCTGAACCATCAACAATCCTGGAACTTATACAAAATTCAAACTTATTCAAAACGATCCTTAATCCGTATCGCTTTTGGAACTAACTCTTAATACATACCGTTCCAGGAACTGATCCCCAATCCAATTTGGTCGTCCAACTGATGCCGAACTCATATCAGTTGAAGGATTGATTTTGTCCCATAACAGCTGGAATTGATCCTGAACCAGTATTGTCCCTGGATCTGATCTTGCATCAATTCCGATTCTATAACTAATAATGGTACCCATAATGGTCTTGGAACTGATACAGTACCTGAAACTGATCCTGAAGTGGTCCAGGTTCTGGAGGTCCTAAAACAGCACCAGAACTCATAGGCGTTCTAGAATTTATACAGAGCTCATATAGATCCCGCAACGAACTGCAAATCTTTCCCGGGAATCGATACAAAACTTACAATATCTCCTCTTTTATTTACGGTTTATTTGGACTCTACTTTTACAGGGTTTTCCAAGAGTTCTCATAGCTATGGGACACTTTATTGACACTTTCATACGTGAAATGAACTTAATGTAATGGGAATTGGATTCCTTAGCACCCCTGTTGCACAAATCCAATCGGAGTTTCCAAGGAGCTTGCCCAAAAAGGTTGCTATAGAGTCCAATTGCGATCATATGAAGTTCACATTCCATAAGAAAAAATCAAGGAAGTGTTCCACAACAATGAGAACCCCTGGAAAACCCTGTAATTAGAGTCTAGTAAAACCACTTCAAACTACTAATATTTCCAAAATCATTGAATAAGATAGCCTTTCAGAACATTTATCGATTTATCAACCCTCTTATGACAAATTTTTACAGCAAAACACAATAATTCTCAAAATAAATACCTAACATGTGCCTTGTGTAATATACCTCTAACGTCTAATGTAACATAGAAAATGAAACTGCTAACTTCCCAATCCCAACAGGACCACGTCATCACGATAACAAAATTGCTATTCCGCTGAAAGAAAAAGAAAGAAAAAAAAACCTTACTCTATGCACTCCCATCCAGCGAAACCGATCCACTCGTCTTGAAGAGCTTCATTTAAAAGTGCTCATATCAGAGTTCGAAATTCATTTCTACCATTGCGCACTTTAACTGCCCTCCGTGGCGCTTTCACCATACCCACGTTTCCCCATACCTCTCCAAGGCACACTCATGCTCCTCATTCAAGCGCGCAACGAGGCAGATGATGACAATATTGCCAAAGTTGTGCATATTTCCAGCACGTACCCTGTGGCTCAATGCACCGCTCCCCGGCAGCTATACACACACACGCGGGCGCCCGCTCGTTTGCTTTGGGAGTTTCCCCCCAAATGACGCCGTGCTCTGGTAAGAATCTCGCAGGATGCACTCGGCGACGGTTGCCAGTGCAAACCAGCTCCACGAGGTCTACCGGCCCCGTTCGACGGCTCCCGAGAAGACGACAAAGTTAAGTGCATAAATAAACCAATGCCCGCTGCTCCGAAGCACGCAAGTGGGTGGGGACACCGTACGCCGGTACGCGGTGGGCACACCAAATCGCGAACACATTGACAGCTGCCAACCTTTGGACCATCACCGACGAATGGTGCCTTCTTCCACGTCGAACTGCACACTGCCTCATGCACAGGCTCGAATTGAAAAGCGCAATTTTGGGGGATGCTTTAGCTTCCAGTTGACTGCCGGCACAAACGGAGACGGCTAAGGGGACAGCGGTTCGCCTCTTGTCGCCAGAAAGGATTGCACCGCCATCGGAACCTGGCCAGCTGTCACGCGTCGGCGGGTGCATTTCGCCGGCGGAAGTGGGACAGAAAGCCTCATCATTACCGCGCGTACAAGTGTTGGGGTGAAGTTTGGAGTGGGGTTTTGGACGAAACGTTCCGAACTCAAGTGAACGGCCCGGGCTTATCTGCGAGACGATGGAAACGATGGATCGTTTTCTATGAAAATGGATGCAAAAAGTGTGGGTTTTGAAAACGTGGTGAAGACCCGCACTTGGTACAGTTTTCAGAACAGGAGTTGTGTTCCTGTTTCTCTTTCCCAGAAGTGAAGCAGCAATGTTGTAGAATGCGATTACAGGAACCAAGGATGGTCATTCATTCATTTTGGAACTTTTATTGTATTTTCTCGGAAAGTTTACTAAAAAAAGAAAAATCACTTAGGGTTTCTTGGTATTTGGAGCAATTTTACTTTAGTTAAAACAGTTTGTCAAATTTTATAGAGTATCAAATGTCTATTGAATGTAGTAACTTCAGTTTCTTGGTTCAGCATATCATGTTGGTCTATACAAAATACACTGTAGAATATTAGTACAATCAGAAAAAGCATATTCTCATATTTTTTTTTGCGATTTGCAATTTCTTTTCCAGCATTTTAAAACTATCATTTTACAGATTTTAATAAAAAATTGCTTTAAATAGCTTATTGTGACACTGAATTTCATATTGTTCTAGTATTTTACAGTCGTTTGCTTGGTTTGCTATTCATTTTTTTATAAAGTCTTCTGCTGTGGAAACCTTATTATCCAATGCTCCCCTGTGGTTTATTTGTATTGCTTCTAGGTACTCGCTTTGATTTTGTTACATCTGGTATTGACATGATTTTGTTAATTACACATTTGCGATTGGTGCAACATGGTGCAGCTGATCCCATTGTTCTTTCCCGTCATCAATGAAGTGCTGTGACAATACCATCCATAGGTTGTATTCGAAGGCTTTCAGATTAATACTGTAATCAAGTGATTCCACAAAAATATCAAAATTTTACATTATTTCACTGAATAATCCAACAGCAGCGTACATGTTTGGAGCGTTAATGATGTTGAAGTTAACAAACTATAACTATAAGGTAAGCTTTAACTGTTCACTAAATAACATGTGTAATGTTTTAACAGAAAATTAAAACACTCTAAATTAAACAAATTAAGATAAACGATAGTTGAAGTAAATAAACGTCCAATACCTCATCTTTTGAATCAAAAATCTGTCTATTAATAATTAAAATACATCAAAATCCATTGCAGCTCAACAAATAGTTTGATTTATGTAAGTAGCTTTAAACCTTCAGCTTAAAATTTTTCTACACATTCTCAAACATTGCACAGGAGTACCATTTCGTCAAGCAATTTTTTAACTGCATCCATCAAGCAAGCATTAAAAAAACACGAGCTGCTGCCACCATAAAACCGGTGGATAATAGCCTCACCCGGTACTGGGCGTTTCGGAGCAGCAGCACCTTTTTAAATCGGTAAAACATAGTCGAACAAGGCACACATAGAGGCAGCCCACCAGCAACACACGCCGGAACGGCACGTGGGTAACGTGGGAGCCAAGAAAAATGCCCATCGGCAACAGCAATGGATTGTTGTTGAGGTGTTAAGCGCAAGACTAAACCGACAAAAGAGCCTCCCCGACGCCACTGACTCTTAACCTCCAATCTACAAACCCCATCCAAGGAATGGGACGACGGGGCATGGGGGCTCTAAACACTCCAGCAACACATACCTCCCGCCCCCAGCTTGTACCACCAAAAAGGGAAAGAAGCAATACGGGGAAGCAAAAGTTTGCCGCAAAATGACGGCCCACTTCAGCACCCCTTTCCAGGAGCTCGACTGTTGGGAAAGGGCGAAACGGTGAGGCAAGGTTAACACTGCCAACACACACCGGCGGCAGCGGGTCAAACCCGGGCGGAAGCAAAAGTTTACCAAACCAAAAACCCCGCAATGTTGTTCCGCCCATGGTCATAATCATTGCCAAACCGCGTGCTTGGAAGCTTCCGGCGACCAGCTGCTCGACCTGCGCTGCAGAATCGGAACTCATCGGGCGCCGATGGATCGGGCTCCTCCAGTTCACAGGACGGTGATAGTAAGGGAAGGGGGGGAGGGGGGGAGGAATAATTTTCCAAAACTTTTCCCATCCCAACCTCCCTTCCCCTTATTTCATTCCTGTGGAAGAGCAAAAAGACAAAAAATAGGAAACGTGCATTGAAACGTGTCCCGAAGGAACCGAGCTCACGTTGTGCACATGGAGCTGTGCTGCTGTGTTGGCGGTGGTGGTGCTGCTGCTGCAAGGTAAATTTGGATCTGGATTGGGAGCTGGAGCAGGAGCACCGGCATGGAGTGTGTTGCCTGGCGTCTGGTATGGTACGGTTGCCCCAAGGAGGTATAAAACTATTACTGCGAACGTTTGCCATGTTGCATGTTGCTAAAGTTACTCCAATTTGGCAATGTTTTGGTGGGGAGAGATGGGGCGGGAGTTTCTGTGCCCAAGGAAATATTTTACAATTCATTAAAATGTTTCAAGTTTTGAGGAAAATTCCGAAATGATTTATCGCAAATTTATGTCTGTAAAGACACTTATTAGGGATTAGTTCAGCTTGAGAGTGTTGAAGCACTTTAATCCATTTTTTATAAATTATTTCATTACTTTGGTAGTTATAAAAATATGAAAAATAAATTAATTTATTCATAGGGGAGTTTTGCCCGCAATAATGCCACTACTTATTCCCTGAGTAAGCCGTGAGTCAAGGGCACAATCCCTGGGTGCACCTTTTAGCAGCCCCGTGATCGGTTCAAGCGCACCGAATTCATATCTGCATCGCCCTTTTCCCTGGTGCGGCTGGAATCACGCTCGCCCCAAAGCGCCATACGTTCGCCACCCAATATCCACCTGTGTGTGCGGCACCTTGCGAAGGGCACGATTATGTATACATAAAGCACAAAAACTCCCTCCACCTGGCGTGTGTCTGCGCCATGGGCACGTCTGCAAACTCTCGGCTGCGGTGGTGCCCCGGTGGTGTGAGTGGTCGTATCCTGCAGCATCATTTCATCGCTATGCCGGGCCACGTTTGTACGGTACGGGCTGGTGAGTGTGTTGGGCCGTAGCTTTCCAGCCCGTGCCATGCCGTTTCGTAGAACCTCTCCGGGGCAAAGAAACTCTGCTCGAGCGCAACACGAACGTTGTGCTGGAAGCGACCGAAAAAAGGACGACGAAAAAGGGGAAGAGGACCTCCCTGCCATTTTTTTTGCTTTCTTCTGCTACACTGCTCCATGCTGCTGCTGGTACACGTTCTAGATATTATCACCCCCTTGTAGTCCCTTCAACCTCGGCGACCCGGTGTCTGCCTGCCGGTCGCCAGGTAAGCTGGTAGCCTCGACCAGCGTCGACCGACAAAGAGGCAGAGAGCACATCCGGCGCACACCAAGGCAATCGAATCGCCAGACCCAGAATGTATATCAGTCGCACCCTCGTGCGTCCTCCAGACGCATCCTACTTCAACCTACGGACCAACCCAGGGGGGATCACGGCACGCCAACTAACAAGATCTCTGCTGGTGCCGGCATTGGCGTTGGCTGGTCGGTCCCGTCCGTCGGTTGGGTGGTTTCTATTTACGGTCACCTTTTCACCTTCTCGGAACTCGGCATAACCTCACGGACGGCAAGGCCAACGCACACACTACGACGGCCTGCCGGCGTGTGCAGGAAACAGGAAGAGACACCTTTACAAGCCCGTTGGTACCCGGTACCAACCCGCCCACGGTTTCCGGCCCACTGATGCCGAGGCGCACGGTTATCGAAAGGCAGCAAAGATCTTTTTACCCAACTTCCTGTTCCGTCCTTCCAACCTGCTCGGTAGCTTTCTTTCTCCCCGTTTTGGACTGGTCAATGTTTAGGTATAAATCTTGCGTTTTGGCTGACCGGTTGTTGTGTGTGGGCACTAGGTAAGTCGGGGCAAGCAAACGTACAGTGAAGGCGTTTACTAAAATTTATCTAAAAAATAAATTTCAAATTTGTAAAAGCTTTTTGTGTTACAGTTTTTAATTTCCTTTTTAGTATATTTCTGTTTACTAACTTGAGTTGAATTTCCATTGAATTGAACTCTTTGGGAATATTATATTCAATTTCAAACTGTTAATTTAAATGGTTTTGGAAAATACAAGAAATATATCATAGTCTTACTAATATGAATCTTGAACATAAGCTCTACAATCATCGTGAAATTAAATAGGTAGTTCAGGAAATTTGGAATCTGGAACCAAGCAAAATCTCTAATTGCAAGAACCAAATTACAGAAAAATTTCGCAAAAACTGGAATAGTTAAAATATCTAAGAACTCTATGAAGAACTGAATACTTTGAGAAAATAACAACGAAATGAATTCAGATACTCCCCTCTAGAAAGCCACACTTGTAAATTCCAATTGGATAGCAGTTAGATTGGCGAGCCAAGAGTATAATTTCCCATTCAAGAGAGTCCAGAAAGTGTGCCAAATTTATCAGAATCTCTGACATTTACTCTGAATCCCTGAATTTGATGTGAAAACCCGTGTAACATGCCCGTGCATGATATCGAAGAAAATTCTTCTTTATGCTTTCTGGATAGATTCACATAGGCCTTTCAGACATTTTTTTCTATAATAAATTGTCTAGTACGAAGATCACCACGAAAACCCCCCGAATGAAAACCAAACATACGCACCGCACTGTCACAAGGCCACACGAGCCGGCAGCGGAATCGCAAAAGGTCCGTTGCTGGGCACGAAAAAGGGATCAGCGGCTCCACAAAGCGCCACAGGGTGTGTGAGATTCAACAATTCCCTTCAACAACCCCACTCCCCCCCCCCTTTACAAACTTTTCCTCCAACCCTTCCCAAACCCAAGCCCTATGCCGTCATGGTAGCCTCAGGTACACTCACCATGCGGACGATCGGTTCGGAACGTCGACGCCTAACACTCAACGGTAGCGTGCAAGGACCATCGCCGCGAAAGTCCCTCGCAGTGGCTGGGGCAGCGTAATGGAAGCGCTAGGGACGAAAAACTTTCCTCCACTTTTCGAACCCACACCCCAAAAAGGGTGGGTGGGTTCGTGTCCTAACCAAACCCCGGGTTGCCGGTAGCAAAACTCCCGAGCGCCCCAAAAGCACCTGACAACGGGCGGCAGCAAAAGTGGCGAAGCACGAAGGAGAGAAAGAGAGTAAAGAAAAAGTTCCCCAACAAAGCTATCGTTCGGTTTGTGGAGGAGATTTTTTGCGTTTTTCTTCCAATCCTTACGATCCTTGGCGCTTTTCTTCTTCTTCTTTGCTTTCCGTCTTCTTCCTCCAACTCAAAACCACGATTTTTCAACCATCGTTCTCCGCCTTTTTTTCTCTCTTCCATTTGCCGGTCGTTCCCAGTACAGTACAGCAGCGGAAAAAAGGAAAGGCAAAACAAATCAAACCCTCCATCACCGACTGCCCTTCCAACTAAACCCCCTTTGCCTCCCTCCACCCTCTTCCCCCCTACTCCAGACACTAAAACGCGCGCACCGGATGAACCGCCGGAGAACGATAATTCCTCCACCGGGGCCATACCGTCGTCGTCGGCGCCCTTTTTTTTTTTTGGGCGTCGTTTTTTTCCCTCACAAGCCATCCCCATTCCATTCTGTAGGGTTTCTCTGGCGGTGGAAGAGGAGTGAGATGGGGGGGTGGCAAAATTGATCCCTGCTGCCGTGCGCCGTCCTGCTGAAAGTGTGCCGCCGGTGGGTTGCGGAACTGCGGTAGAATCGTTAATCGCGGAACCCATACCAATACCCCCGGTCCGCAGCAACGCTGTGAGCCCTTTGCTCCCTCTCTCTTCCTCTTTCTCGCCCTTTGTTTTCCGCCTTCTCCCCTTCTCCATAGCTGTTGGGTCGCGTGGAATTCATCGGCATTCTCCCAATTTACGACAACGTGCCCGCGCGCGCAACGGTTTTGGCCTTTTTGCGCGGGAGGTTTTTCCAGAGGGCGGGTGGGTCAAACCCGCCGTTGACGCGGGCTCGATAACGGCACACGGCACAGCAGCACCCAAATGGGACCAACCAACACAGAAGCAGCAGCAGCAGCGGGATCATCAACAGCAGCAAAAACCGAAAAGCCCTCGCGGCGTGAAACGTGTTTCGATATTTTATTATAGAATCATCATCATCACAGCACGCGAACGATTGGCAAGGAAAGGGCGGCCGAAGGGGGGGGGGGGTAGAAATTTGCCACCTACACACACACACACACACACACACACCGTCCCCAGCAGATCGTCCTTGCCACGGTGTTCGCACCTGTGCCGTTTCGCCTGCAAAGGACCCGACCGAGGCGACAGAGAGACAGAGCAATGGCGCGGGAGCGAGACGCACCGCAGGGGAAAAAATGATAAAATGTCGGGAAAAATATAATGCAAAACGCCCAACCTGCTGCTGCTGCTGCTGCTCGTTGGAGGGAAGGGACTGGGAACGGGTGAAGGGCACATCCTTTCCTTCGTTTCGCCTACAGTATCGCACTGGCGCACGCACACACACCCGTTCGCTTACACAGACAGCGCGAAGATGCGCACACAAAACCACACACATGCCGAACTGGGCAGGCAGGCAGTCAGGCTCAGGCAGCACGTTCACTAAAAGGGCCAAGGGGGAAAAGGGAGTAATGAGTGGCTGGAGATGGGAGGGGAGGGGAGGGGGGGAGTTTCGCCACAGGATCCAGGACGGTTTCGAGTTCGCCGGCTGGCGTTACGGTTGGGGATCGAGCCTTCGCACCGTAACGGATTGGCGAGAAAGAGAGAGAGAGAAACGAAGGAGAGGTCAGCGAGTGAGGGAGACAGAGCGAATGAGCAAAAAAAGCTCGAAACCCACCGTACTTCGAAGGTACTTCTGAACGGATAGCCGGGTTTTTGCAGTTGATGGCAGCGAAGCGGCACACTGAGCGTCGCCGGTGGTCAAAATTGTGGTGAGTTTTATTTAGATTTTTTGATATTTTTTTGAGTGTGTTGTTTATCGGTCGATTGATTTTAAAATCGATTTGCCTTTGTTTTGGAGTGCAATGGAAAGCTCTATTTGCTTGATTCATGTTCTGCAATCGTTTTATTTCTTTGATTTGCTATTATTAATCGTAAAAATACAGCTTTTTTAACTAACTGATATGTATTTTCTTTTAACTTTTTTTAACTTTTTTTTATAATTTAATGTTTCATTTTTAAAATTAATGCATAAACATACTACCATGTTACAGAAATTCTAGAAAGCATGCTAATTCATGCCAAAAAGCTTTACAACCCGTACAAGATAATGTGTTGTGTGCATACAATAGCTATTTGTTATTGCATGGGTAGCAATTTTAATTTAATTTTAAATATATGGTTTTATTTCTAATCAACTTTTTTATCTCACTTTATGTCATACCACATTGATCTAAAACAATTTTGAAAGCAGCTTTTGATGTTTGTTTACATATGAAAAACTTTAGTTCTAGAATAAATCTTTGAATGAGTGTTCACTTCACACATTAACACAATTTGATTTTTACGATTCGTAATACTCGAATTCTTCGACTTTCAGTCAAATATACGAGTAATTATGATGACAAATTTGGCAGTATATAGCTAATTACTAATGTAGTAATTTCTCAAAATTCCATTAAACGAAATAATTTTCTTCGAAAACTGTTATATCCTTCCTTATTTCAAACTCCACGAAAATCAAGAAGCAAACAAAAGAAGACTTTAAAGATTAACACAACATTTGTAGGTGTGTGAATTACGATATATAATTAAGTTATTATTTATAAAAAATAACCTAACTTATCCTAACATAACCTAAATCCTAACTCTTATCTATAAAAAAATAAGAAAAAAAACCTATGTCGTCCTAGACGTCTGCACTGCTCGGCAGATAACGGAAAAAGAGAATTATCAGATCGTCCCTCGAATGTCACCGTAACAAAGCTGCCACTACAGCCACGCGTATCATCGTTATACCAGTAGCAAGGTTAATAATGGTTATTCCACATATTATATGTTTGAGTTGATTAATTTGCATTTTAACCTTGCTCAAAGTTTATTCTTTTGACATAACTGTTTAAAAATGCAGTTTAAATTTGCAGCTTTAATGTAATAGTATTGCAATAGTACTGACAAAAACAAATTGTCGAACCTTGTATATTTTTATCATGCTTCAGCATATTTAAATTATTTTTCAACTACAGCAACAGCTAATATGTCAAATATTCATAATGCTAATGAATTTCTTGAAAAATTATAAACTCAAATTTCAATGAAACTTACCATCAAGATGTATTATTGCGTATTTCTAACAATTTATTAAGCATTACGCGATAAATAAAATTAGTAATCGTTGCTTAATGATTAACACTATAAAACAAAGGAATGTAAATATTTAACGAATATCTTTAATTTTAAATCGATGAAAAAAGTAAAATTCATTGCGCAGTAGTTCTAGCTTCAATTTTCTATTATTTTCTTTTAAAAATATTAAAAAAGCCTTTTTAAAAACAACCCTTTCTGAACAAACAATCCAGCAGAAAACAACCGGTCACATTGTACACAACCCACTGAAACCCGTGCCCAAAATTGAATCAAAAATAATTTACGCCACATCGAAACCGACCGTCCGAGCGAAAACTGAAAAACAATCATATATACACATACACACACACACACAAACACACGCGCAATTTTGACCACCGCGCCCGATCTGCCCGAAATCGCTGTGATTGATAAAGCTGCGGCCCAACCGCCGGCACGCTCTGGTCGGTCGGTCGGTCGCACTTGGGTGTGAGGATTTCATCGCTTGTTGGCTCCCTTTCTCGGACGAATGCATCGAACCCAACCCACCCGGCGGCTACGGTGGCTACCGAACCGACCGTCCGTTTGCCACATCATCCTCCCCACCCTTCGGTATCCAACCGACCGGTCCGCGTCCGTTTCGTACCCCCTCCACGGCCACCGCCCGAGCAAAATCCTCGGTTGGCTGTGTGATGATTGCTCATTTGTTGTCTCGTTTTAGCGCGCATCCAGCTCCTGCCGCTCCCGCTCTCACGCCGATCTCGACGACCACCGCTTTTGGGGGCAAGCGCCGCCCGTGTGTTTGTTCGCCGGTTTGCCGATATATCGCACCATCTCACTCCAGCCCCGCCCGCCCGTCAGCCAATTCTCTGCGGGCTCGAGCGAGCCTCGAAGCGTACGGTGTTGCTTCCCCCGTTTGTAGCCCTTCCGCTTACCCTCACTACAGCCCCCCCCCCCCCCCCCCCGCTCCTGCACGGTCGACATCGGCAGCCTTCGTCAGTGCCACCGTGTGGCGTTCAATCGTTTCCCATCCCACGCCACATCCACGCCACGTTCCACCTCACGACAAACGAAATGAGCCAAACCTTCCTCCACGGCACGGTCGTATCGTCTCCCTTCTCTCCATTTCCCCTCTACTGCACTGCCGTGTCTTCCCTCCCCCATGGACAGCAATTTTTCTCCCAGGCGCGTGTCAGTCGCAAGGATTTCCCACCACAGCGGTATCAAATCCTGTCCTGCTCTTCGCCCTCTCTTCTGTTCTGCCGCTTTTCACCGCTCTTTACCGTCATCCACTTTGGCAGTGCGACTCGTTTCCGCCTCACGGTGGGCAGGCTTTTTCTCTCGTCCCTTTACCCTTAAGCCCTCTCCCGCCCCTACTCTCCGTCTGTCGACCATTATATCATTGCCGCACGAGCGTCGGCTGCCGATTTCCTGCCAACCTTCCCGGGGGCAGACGTTGCGTGCGCCTTCCTAAATTTGAAATTTAGCGTTCGGGTTGTGCTCGGGTGCGCTCACGCACGATGGGGAAAATAAGTTCTTATGCATCTTCTAATTGATTTATAATTTACTCCATTAAAATATGGTGTATGTATTAAAAATTTATGTTTAAGCAACTATTCATTGTATAATGTATTACACGATGTCCAATATAGTTGTAGTAGTTGGTGAGTTTAATTTAATAATATTTCTGGAAGATCAGCTCAAGCAACTCATTACTCCTTATTATTATAGTATAATAAAAATAAAATAGTAGTTTTGGTTTTTAAGTTCTATTTTTTACAAAAGAGAAAACACAAAGAGGAGGAAATGCTTAGTCTTAAATATAGTTTCCTGTTAAATAAAAAAATGAAGTACGTTAAATAATTTACAGTTTTTTTCATTTTTTCGATTTATTTTTCATTCCCATATTTTTCTTACGTGGAAAATTGTAACAACAACAACTGATAGCAGTAAAAAAATAAACTTCCAAAGAAATGGTGTTAATCTATTTCAGAATAAAATAACCTTGTGTTTGAAAGCTTCATAATATAACAACATATAAATAATTATAGAATCTTCCCCTAACTACGTAACACTCGTGCTGACCGATTTTTTTAATTTTGACAACTAATAATTTAAATCAGTTTAATTTGGTCCAACAACTGTCTATTGCAAAAAAAAAAATTAAATTTTGCTAAAAGTTTGAAATCGCTAAATACCCATAAAAAACAGAATTTTGTACGCAAATTGTATGAAATATGGTATAATGTGCATAAAAGTACTGAGTTTACCAAAAATAACTATTTATCAACTATATTTTGGCGGAAAAGCGTTATATTCGACCAACGCAAAAATCAAAGTTACGCGAATGTCCCTGGAACTCGTAACTCGGGGAAAGACTGTATATCAAACATAAATATCTTTTATTTTGCAACATCTATTAGCATCTGAATCGCAAGAAGATCAATATAGAGTATTTTATTTAGTATATGGAAATATAACATCTTATTGAGTTTAAGTAACATGAAAAATACAGTAAAAAGAACAGGAAAAATCAAAACGGCCATTTACGGCCAAAATGAATACCAAAATAAAACCAAAATTAATACCTAAATATCTTTGTAAGTATACTCTTATGTGAAATTGAGATTTTTTGTATGATGAACTTCTTTTTTAGGTTTCAGATGTTAATAAACACAGCAAGAGTTTATATGGGCATTTTAAAAAACAACAACAAATTTTATGCAATTATTTACAATAAGGTAATTTGACCCTCTATATCAACCGAATTGCACCACTGTGCCGAGCCGAGCGTGTGCTCGGATCGCGCTCGTGTCCTGCTAGATGCGGCCACGGAGGACCTGCTGTTGCTGCTGCTGCTACTGGCGAGCACCCGCCGTGCGACAGGATCAACGGCAACCAGTCAGTCACTAGCACGCTCGGTCTGGTGGCGTACGGTTGCCCCCGTAGGTTTGTTAGCAAAACAGGTCGCTCGGCCGGGTTTCGGTACGCAAACGCTGGCACTCTACACGCGAACAACAAACGCCGTCAAGTGTGCATTTTTCACGAGTGTTTTTCTTTTGTCGGCGTACTTTTCCTTTTTTTATTGTTTTGTTTGTGTGCGCATACAAGCAAGTGGGGTGTCTTGTTGCAAGTGCAATAGCTTCACAAGTGTGTAGTTTGCTTTTGTTTAAGTTTTGTTTGTTTGTTTGGTTTTATGTGGTGGCATGAAACAGTGATCGTGGAAACATAATATACGTAAAGCATAAGGCACTGTGTAATTAATAAGTGAATCATACAAATGGAAGAAAAGTGATAAAAACGAGTGAAAAAAATACAAAATAAACATCAAAAATAGAAGCAAACTGATGTAAAGGCAAGAAAAGTGATAAAACAGTGAACCAAAACAGATAAAGAAGAAACAAAGAATTAAGACATCGTAACGTGAGTGGCAAAAGTAAAGAGTAAGAAAAAAGAAACAAAAACCAATCAGTGCTGTTTCGTTTTAAGAGAGAAAAAAACAAGTGGATGTGAACAGTTTGAGTTTGCAAATGAACAAAGCACAAACTAAAACTGAGCCACCAAACACAAACCCAAAGCAACAAAAACAGTGCAACTAAACCGGAATACTACTACTGTACTGCCGCACCCCATAACAGGGAAGCGTGTTAATTGCTCTGTCCAGGCAGGAAGGCATCCTGGGAATGCAGCAGTGAGTGATAACTGTCTTCATCCAAAAGCCAACGCCTATCATCGTCGTTCATCGTCAAGACCGTCGGGTTGTTTCTCCGCCTAGCAGGAATATAACGTCGTCCAGTCGGGGTCGTCCAGCTTGTGCACCTCACAGGTAGGTAAGAAGCATGCCGAGCATTTACATCCTTTCAGCACCTAATCCTTCACCTCCTAAAGCTCCACACACTCCCCCTTCTTCACCTCTCTGCACTTCAGCACACCACGGAACACAGATGTGTTATGTCCCTATTTGCCAGCTTCCGGTGGGATGGCCTCGTACACCACGTCACGAACTTTGGCTAATCCTTTGGCGTTTTCGGACCGATGCCGGTGATTAGCGTCATCCTGCCCTCCCATGGTCCCATGGGAATGCGTTGCGCAAGGAGCAGGGACGGGGCTTTCCTTCCCTCCTCTCCCCTCAACGCACTGTCACCCGTTTCGCTACTTAATCCCCTTTTGAACCATAAAAAGAAAATGAGCGTAAAATCATAACCCGCGCGCGCGCTCGCTCGCCCTCCGTCAACAGCCAATGTTGGTGGGGTGAGGTGGGATCTTATCTTATGGTCACACCGAAGGGACGTAGATACGGAGATACGGAGGGTTTAAGTTGTCTTCTTTTTTTGCTTTTTGGGTTTGTTTTTGCTTCGCTGTCCTCCCTCGGAAGCAATCTATGTACACAGAACGGAGAGAATGAAGCAAAACAAAACGAAAAAAAACAACTACAACATTTCCATCGACCGGAACCTCCATTAGGGAAGCAAAATCCTCAACACATACACACCTACCAACCCACCCCCTCCGCTTCATTACCGACCGGAGGAGGTTTTGCGTGTTTCCCTTTTTTTGTTGGTTGGCCTGTCGCTCGACTCTTTTTTTTTGTTGAACCTCACGTTTTATTTGATCTACATTTATCCCACGAGGGGAATTGAAAAAAAAACACCCCTTTTGGGTGGGAATATTTTATGTTTTCCCTCTCCCCTCCTGCCTGGACTGCTGGACAACGACAACAGTTGTGTGGTGCGATGAAGCAGCAGCAAAAACAAAAAAAATCCTCCAAAATCCTCGGGACTAATGAGAGCAATAGAAAGAAGAGAGAGACAAAAAAAACACACAGAAAAAGGGTCAACGAGGGTGTAAAACTCACCCCCTTTCGAACGGGAGGATGCTAAAAATAAAACACTTCATTCAACGAACAGCACAAGGCACCGATGGGCACGGAGACTGAATGCGGACCCGAATCGGTTAAACACAATTCTGACGTTCAACGGGGAAGATTCGTTGGAGGGCGCGAACCGAAACGGGGAGCCATTCGGCTCATCAAACCCCAGCACCAGCATGCTTCGCTGCTGCCTCAACCTGTCACCTACTAATCCTTTGCCAAATGGCAGGCCCGCGCGGCCCAGCATCGACAGGATGTCCGATTCCTTTCCGACACACCAGCACGGCGGCAGCACTTAAAGCAATCAGTCATCAGGCCGCAAACCAACACCACCACCACCACCAACACCTTCTTCACCCACAACGGCACGGTTTCCACATGGCAGGCGTGTCCTTGCGTAAATCCGTCCAATAATCACCTGCTTCCTGCTGCCGTCCGCAAACCGTGCCGCGAGCGCGTTCCATCATCATCATCATCATCAGCCGTGCCATTTAACGACGTGCGCACGCTTCGGCCTCGCACTGAACCGAAGAGGCATGAGGTAAAGGATGAAGGATGGGGTTTGATTCCGATGCCACCCAACCCAACCGAACCCAACACGCTCGCTGGGGCCAATCCCATTCGGAATGGAATAAAATTTACAAGTTCATGGCACGGTTATTTGTCATCCGTTCGAAAGGCGAGTCAGGAAAAGGGAAGGGTGCGACAGGATGTTGACGGCTGACCCGTTTGTCTACCAGCGCTTCCCTCCTCCCTGTCTGCACTGTGCGAATGTGTCCTGTGTTCTTCCGGGAAGGACGTACCGACACACACACAGACCACTGATTGCTGGCCCGTACCTGGCGTGCTTGGCGTGCAGGCATGTCGCTCCATGCTTCAACAAAACCGAGTCCCCAAAGCTCCCGCCCTGCCACCCACCCTGGGTTGGCAGATCCTTTCATCCTTTTCGGGTCTGGGTTCGCGCGTGACCTAACGTCAAATTCCACCTGCCCGGTCAACTGTCTCCCTTTCCTCTCGACGGGTGCTGCTTGTTTTTTTATCGTACGTCGAAATCATCAGCAACACCTCCCGTTCACCGTTGTGCTGGTTCTGCTCCGATGCCTATCGGAGTGCGCGTTGGCAGCTCGTGCTGCTGTCGTGCTCACGCTCGCTCGCATCGGTTGCGAAAACTCGAGCCAGTACAGTAAGTGACAAGAATGCGTGCGCACCCCAGTTGGGGTGTGGTGACCCCTTCGGGAGATGTTTGTCATTTCCCACTCGTTTGTCGCGCACCGTTTGTCTGCTTAATAGATTAGGGGCTGAGGCTGCGGCTGCTCAATTACCGTATCACTGGTGCCGATTTAGAAAATCGGGAGGGTCGGGAAACGAGGCAAAATCGGGTTTTGGTCGAAAGCGAACAGGCGCACAAATCGCCGAACGGCCATCGCCAATTGCTTTGATATGGTAATTTTTGGCTTCCGGTCATTAGTTTAGATTTGAATATGGCTTATGGTGCGGGATGCAGAAGGGGGGGATTTCATGCGATTTTGACACTCAAATGACAGCTACCGCTGTTAAAAGAATACGTTAGGGAGGATGAGTTTTTTTTTTCATTTTGAAACATTATACCATTCTACCAAAACGTGTAATGAGCTCAATTTTGATGATGAGAAGATCTGCATTTTAAATGGTATTTGATTGACAGAACACTGTTTTAAATGCACAAGTGTTGAATTCAATGCTTATGTCCGTCTCAAAACACTTTTTTCGTTCCTAATAGTAGCTGGTATCGCGAAAGAATTGGTTTAAAATTAACAGTCGTTAAAAATTAACCAGAGTCGTTAAAAATTGCTAGAATTTGGCATCGCGAACGCATTGAGTTCATTTGTTAATTTTAACGACTGGTCCTATGCCGTCGTTAAACAAACGACTGTCAAGAGCGTATGCGATACAAATTAACAGTCGTTTAATTATACTGCTCGATTTTTTACCCGTGTTTGCCTATATGCGATATCGAGCAGTCGTTAACTGTTTTGACGGTCGTTTATTTTAACAGGAATGAACAACAAATGAACTCGGTTAAACCAAAATGAACTTTAAACGACTGTTAAAATGTGTTCATTTATTCGCGATGCCGGCTAGTGTCTGCTAAACGAAATTGATTAAAATAAAATGAGCATATTTTATATTTATTTTATAAACGCCTTTCCATAATCTATTGGAGGTCCTAATTCCTTTTAGATGTCCGTTTTGAGGTTAAAAGATCCATTAAGATCTGCAAAACATCGAAATTTGCAAGTAAAATTGTAATTTTTATGTGGATTTTGAACTTATGTGTATCGTATAATAAACAGTAAGTTTGGTTAAAGCTACTTTAACGAAATGAATTTATCAGAAATTTTCATCTTAAAAGACAATATTATACAACATTTATTTTTGAAAATTGTTTTTAGCAAAAAAAAAACTTTTATATTGAACAATTTTTGTACTTTGCTTAACAAAAATATTTTTTTTCTAATTTACAATATAAAACAATTTTATTAATCTGTTTTTTCAATACACAATTTTCTAGTTAATTACTCACTTAGTATAAAATAATTTAAAACCAACAAATATTTCACGTAACGCTTACTTTGTCAAGCACTGTACCGTGTGCAAAGCACCGTCTGGTCGTACGCAACCGCCAGACCAGCATTGGACCCGACACCGAAGCCTGGCAGCAGCAGCAGCGGCAGCCTGTCTGCTTCTGGGTCGGTGAATTCATTTATCTTTCAACTCTCCCCGACCGCTGTCACCAGTCCTTCCCCTCCCGGTACAATCCGGCCCTCCCCATCGCCACATTACGCTGCTTTTGCTCCAACGTTTTCACCCGTCCACAACCGCACCGTGATGGCGCACACTGATTGGGCCTATTTTCCGGTCAATGTAGGCGCATTTTCTAACCTCCCTCGGTCCCGGGGCCCGGGCGGTCTGCTCCCCCTTCTCAACTGCGACTGCGAGCCTGAGAGAGGGAAAATGGGCAGATCGCAAAGAGAAGGGAGTATGCAGGGGAGTCATTAGGGCATTTGGCGTGCGCCAGGATATTCGTGCTGGCTGGCAGAACCCACCCACCGGACCAACCCACCAGCCGACCGAAGCAACAACACAGAAAAAAAAAACGGGTGGCACTCTCGGGGTGTTTATTTCGTTTCATTTTGCTGTTATTATTTCACATTTTTTGGAGTCGCTCTTTTACCCCCTCTCCACCTATTCGCGAACGGTTAGATTTGTGTTTAGTGATCGGGTTTGGGAGGGTTTTTTTGTTCGACTCCCTTTCCATGCCGGAATGTGGTATTTATTAGCTGAAGGTTATGCAAATCGCTAACGCGCGCACGCTCCCGGACAATAGTGTAAAATAAAATATTAACCTGCGTACTGTGTGTGACAGGCTCTTTGAAAACTGTTGGAGTTTTTGCTGCTGTGAACGGAAAAAGTAGGTTCTAATAGTGCGTGTGTGTGTGAATATTTCATATACTAGGATGAAGTGTAGCCACCGACAAACCGACGTGACACTGGCGTTACAAAAGTGTCCCACACGAAAGTACTGTCATTTACCAGTGAGGCGATCACTTCTGTCAAAGTAAGCTCTGTTCACTGCTGCTTCGATGTAAACAACTTTTCTAAATACAAATTGCGAAGGAAGTGTGAGGCACGATTTTGTTAGAAATATTGGACAAAACACCCAGGAAAATCATTTTATAAGTTTCCAAATCAATGCAAAAGATGTGAGAAGTACATAAAACAATACGTATTGGAATTTTCAAAGAAAAACAAAAAGGGGATTTAGCAGTTTCTCCGCTGTGTCAGTGTAGTAAGCGAATCATTATAGAGATGGCGCTAGTGTTTAACGTATTTTCATTTGAAATAAGGAGACAACTTTTGAAGCTCATTTTGTTCGAAGTGTCACGTCGGTTTGTCGGTGGTGTAGCTATTGAGCAATAATAGATACCTTTATGTTTTTAGAGCAAGCATGATCAATTGCATCACTGCTCGATGAGGTTCATTATTCATTTATCCACGGCATTTAATACGGCAAAGCCGTTCCTCCTGAATAAAAAAGCATTAAAAAACATTTGTCAAACCATTTTTCAAAAACTGGCAACGTCCAACTGTATTTTGATGCTTTGTAATGCTTCTTCTAAGAGCTAATACTATAATATCATTCAATACAAATTGTTCCTGGAGCTTCATATTGATGTATTACGCTTAGCAACGTGGACTACCAAATGGTACAATCGGTAACTCACTTATTCACATAAGGCGATACGTAGGTCGATTCTCATTTGAACCATCGTTCCATTTGAATGGTATAAAAATCTAATTGAAATGGCCAAATTATTAATCTATTATCAAAAATTCTTACTTTCGATTAATAATAAAAAATGCAAGGGTTGTTATGAAAGTTCGTAAAAAGAAATATAATATAAGAATATAAGTAATATAAGAAATAGAATACAATACTACAATTTTCACTAAAACTATTATCTACAACATTGGTTGTGCTCTATATTCTAATACACAATGAAGCCTTGAGGTGAGAAAAGTATTAAATTATGCTGTTTCCTCCAGTTACTTTGAACATTGTAAAACTACTCCCAAAAAGGGAAACTCCTGATCGCATTCACACAAACCCACGCAATCTTTTGGGCAAACACGCTTTACTCCATATTATTGGCACGACTTTTGCCGGGCGCAGAATTCAATACAATGCCAATTATGGTGCACTTTTCCTTTCCCTTATCTGGCCATTCGATTCGGCCGAGCTTACGAAATCTATTTATCTTCAGCTACCACCCACCCACCTACCACCATCACTGACCACAAAAAAAACCAAATTCATTTATAATCAGCAAGAAAAAGAGAGAGAGAAGGAGGGAGAGAGAGAGAAATACACCGTACCGCGGGAAAAGAAAAACCACCAGCGCTCCAACGTTTACCACGATTTGCCGTAATGAGAAGTAGAGAGAAAAAAGGCATGCCAAAGAAAAGCGATAGCGACGGCATCGTTTTTTGGTGCCTTTTTCTTTTGCGGGGGGTTTTTTCCCCCACCCGATCGGACAAGTCCGTCCCAAAGCACAAAGCGGCATCCAAATCAGACCGCAGCATCCAAACAGCAATCGACAGCCAAAAACCGTTCACAGGGGGGGGCAGACAGGACGGCAATAGGGAAGTAAAAGAACTATAAAATACCGAACGATACGGCTAGCTATCCGGAGGGCGGCAACACCGAATGCAAGCGGGCACACCGGGCCCACGGAGAAAAAAGCACCCCCACTCTCACACACACAACGAGAGAAAACGGACAGCAAAAAAAAACTTTTGCTAAGGATATTGTTTTCTGCAGCGTAGCAGGCGAGTGAGCACAGGAAACAGAACGACCTGGGTGGGGAGGGAAAATGCTAAGAAAAATAACAGCTTATCCTCGTGCCGTCTCCATCGAGGCAGCCTTCGATTTGAACACAACGCGCAGCAACGGCAGCAGCGCTACGCGAAGGATCTGGGCTGGCTTATTCTCCCTTTGCCCTGGAGCAGGAGCAGCAGCAAGCAGGTGGGAGAAGTTTGCTTCCGTTTCGCTCTAATTTAATTAGAGCCATCGCCGCGCACTCTCCCGCCATCCCGCGCGTCGCCGCCGCCGTTGTCCGTACCGGCGCGCGGAAGAAAATGTCCGCAATTTGATTTCCAGCCAGCAGCAGCAAATGCACACTTACACACACCGACAAACACAAACACACCGTCACAAGCAACACCTGTACGGACCTGTATGTATGTGTGTGTGTGGCGGAAGAAGCGAACCCTGTCGGATGGAACGGAACAGCAAAGGATGGGTTTGTTTGCCGACTTTTGCGCCGCAAATTGCAATGGCTGGAAGGTTCCGAACCCCTTTTCGGACCCCAGAAAAGTCCTGCCGAGGGAGTTTTTCACCCTTTTTGCTGTTTTGTTTTCCCTTTGGTCCCGCTCCCTTTTTCCTTAGCACGGACGCACCGAAAGAATTATCGACATCCGAGCGCCTCCACCACCTAGATGTGTGTGTGCTGGTGTCCTTTTCGTCCCTTTTTTTGTTGTTTAGTTTGTCAACTGTCAGGACACACGCCACGCCGGCTCGTAATTCATTCGCCCGGGCGCCAGCAACCTTACCGGAGGGGGAGTAAGCATAAAAAGGATGGGTGGAATAATCCGGAAAAAGGCAAGTGAACGCCCGCGGGAGGTTTCATGGTTTCAAGTTGCCCTAACCGTACCGTTTCTATCCTTCCCTTTCTTTCCTTTGCTTTCTCTTTGTGGAAGTTGAAAAACAACAAAACAAAAAAGCGAAACCAACCATCTCCAGCAACAACTTGCTGACGCGCTGTGACTGCCGTTGGAAAACTCACCAGCGGCACGGCATGGTACGGGACAGTTTCATCGCCTCTGTGTGTGTTTTTTCCGCATTTCCCCGCGTGTGTGCACAGAATAAAGAAAACTCATCCCAACTTGCGCGTCTCGTCTTCCGGTTTTTACCTTTTTTTGTTATCCGCTGGCTCGCGACGGTGTGGGAAATTGGCCACCTTTTCCCCGCCCGGTGTTTGCCCTTTTGCGTGTCCTGGCGAGCGAGCGACAGTCGACGCTTCCAATCGAACGTGTGTGTGTCCCTCCTGAAGCTCGATAATTTTGAGCACAGTAGGCGAGGGCGCCCTGACGACGATGATGATGGCGATTGTGATTATGCGGTCGAGCGGCCGGTACCGTTGTTTCTCACTCATCATTGCGCCCTGCCGGTACCGTTTTCAGTGGCCAAGCGGTCCTCCCTGCTGCTCGACGACCGATGGCTTTCAGCTGTCAACTTTTCCGCGCTTCCCTCGCTGCACTACCGGCGGCAGCCCCGGTTTTTGGTGAAATGATTTCCCAGAGCCGGAGCGACCACCTCGTGGGAAGGGCATGATTTTTGGGGAATTGTTTGTCTTTCTCTGTTTACCTTCCCCTCAGCGGTGACGAAGGGAGAGTGTGAGGAAGGGATGGTGTGCTGTCCAGGCTTTTGCAGCCAACCCTCGTACCAGCATGCCATGGCTCTGTCTCTCTCTCAGTGCGTTTGTGGTGCGCTGTGTGTCACAAATGTGTCGCCCCCAAATGCGCTCAGCTAGGATTGGGATTTTGCCCGGCGTGGGTGGCCGATTTTGGGCCGGGTGACCGCCCACCCCCCGGTACAAGTTTGAGGTCGGCACGCGAACACCCTTGTCCCTGTGCTTCCAACTCGGAGGGTGGCACACACACACAGCACACATGAAATATGGCGCAACACACAGGTTCGTCGTCTGCTGTCGTCGTCAACCGCCACCGACAATCAGTGTGCCCTGGCTGTACGTGTGGTGCTGCTTGTTGTACGTGTGCACAAAAATTCGACGACGACGACAGCAACGATGACGATGGTAACTATGAGCGGATGGAAAGGGACAGCAACGGAAAAGAACGGAAAAAACAAGGAAAAAGAGGCGCCCAGTCAGTGCCAAACGTTCCCCGTCTCTAAGTTCCTTCGGTATGGCGGCGTGTCGAGAGTTGGACTCGCACAAACATCCTTCTGCTCGCCCTTCCTCCCTCTGCTCCGCTTCCATCACCACGAAAAACACTCTCCTGTTGTTGCTTCTGCCCCTCCCCCCCACCCCCTCATCTCCAACGTCTCCCCTTCAAGTGCGTTTGTCGGTTGAGGATAGTTTTCACTTGGGAACGACACTCGGGCACACTTGATGGCGCCACACGCTGCTACTGCTGTTGCTGCTGCTGCTGCTACTTGGATTCTCGGTGGGCTTCTCTCCCTCCACTGGAACGGTGGCGCGGCAAATTTGATGTGATGCCCTTGCCCCCCCTACCCTCGAAGGAAGTTTCCGAAGCAGTCCTGCCGGCAGACGAAGGAACTTTAGACGAGTGACTTGGTTTCCGGGGCTCGCTTTGGCACGGCGCGCCTCGTCCCGGGCATCGTTTCAGTCCATTCGAGGCATGCCGTTCGAGAGTCGAGGGTTTTTGGCTGCCTTTTAGGGCCTTTGGGTCGGGCAGAAGTCGTTTGTGGTTGGGCCGGCCGGGCACACAGTGGTGGACGCACTTTTCACAACACGCTGTTGTTATGTGAAAAATAGTGTGATAAGGATGTATTAAAATCCATTTGTTTGTTTTGGTTTTCAAGTCATAGAAATGTTTGTAAATGTTTTGAAATGTTGATATAATAATTTTAGTTAATAATTTTCAATAATGGTACCATCAGTTTGCTAAAACATAAAGAGCCTAGCATTGGGAATAAAATAATACAAAGAAACAAACTTTGTAAAATAATATAAAGAAGAAGAAGTAGAAAAATAAGAAGAAGAAGAAGAAGAAGAAGAAGAAGAAGAAGAAGAAACAGGATAAGAAGAAGAAGAAGAAAACGAAGAAGAAGAAGAAGAAGAAGAAGAAGAAGAAGAAGAAGAAGAAGAAGAAGAAGAAGAAGAAGAAGAAGAAGAAGAAGAAGAAGAAGAAGAAGAAGAAGAAGAAGAAATACTAACTTAATACTTAATACATTAAATATAGCAATCGAACTCAATGCATTTATACCGTAGTTCATAAAACTGAGATTTGATAATAAAAATAATAAATATAACTAACTAGCTGACCCGACAAACTTAGCTATTCAAAAAAAAAATTAAATATTTTATTATTGATATGTTACTTGGGATAGTTGTATCGTGCACGTATCCTCTCAGGATCCGATCATCGAGTGTAAACCGCCAGGCACCTCACACCAAGTGTCAAAGTGCCGTATACAACACAACAACAATCCTGCTCTTTGTATGGGAGTTAGAAAATCATTTTTAAATTAAATTTAGTGTAACATCTGAACGATTTTTAGGTCTTAAAACCTATTCTCAAGCCACCATAAGGTGTGTGCAAATTTTCGTTGAAAATGATCCAGCCGTTTCGGAGTTTGCTCGCAACAAACACCGTGACACGAGATTTTTATATATATAGATAATAATAAATAACAATAACAATAAGATAAATATGGATTGGAGTTTGTTCGAAGCATCTTACAGGGCTTACCTAGCCAATCCGGCATCGTAAAAGCGATATCGGTCGCCGTAGATACGCTATTCGGACCTTGTGAATATTGGGTTCATTAATATTGGGTCAGTAATCAATGAAACCGTCAATAAGGATTTTTGGTGGCAAAATTCTTATTCGCAAAATTCTTGGGAGAAAATCCAGAGTAGTCCATTTTCATTGTGTACTATGCTCAATTCATAATTCACAAGTCTAGATTATAAATGACAGTGCCCAATCGAGAGTTAATGTCGCCCTAATGAGTATTTACGATGATCGACAATGCTTTTATGATGCCGGATTAGCTACGTAAACCCTGTATATTTAACTTACATAAAAAGCTACGGATAATGATTCTAGTGAAAAAAGGTCTAAAACTTTAACATTTATATTTAAAACATTAAAGTTTATTGAAAATGTCACTATTTTTTAAAATTTCTCAAAATTACCCAAAATTGATACAAAATTTAAGAACATTTGTACAAAAAAACCAGGTTATGAGTACACTATTTTGTTGACATTTTGTCCATGAAGAATTAACAACAATATACGACACAAAATCTTCTGCCGAGCTGTCGAGCAACACCTGTCAAGCACTGTACGGCCGAGGCAAAGCGAACGCTCCGCAACGGAGCAAAAAGGACCTGCCATTTGCTCGCCGTGGCACCGAAAGCAAGACCCGTGGCACACGCCTGCCTATACCACTATCGTTATCCCCCTCCCACCGGTTACCCCCCACCACCGTCCACCCCTACCAAACCCATTTGCTTTTCATCCTTAGCGATGGTTGCGCTTCCGTTGCTATTGCCGTTTCCTGTGGCGGTTGGCTTTGCCGTATCGTCTGGCACTGGTCTCACCACCACCAATCTTCTCCTCTCTCCTTCCCTCCCTTCCCCACCACCTCACGACAAACGTGCGATGTTTGCGCTCATGCAACCGAACACCCGTGCCCTCCCCCACCCTGCACCACGTGCTAGCTTTTCCTGCATTCTTTTTTTTTTCTTTTTTGCTCCCTCCTTCCTTCGCTTTTCCGTTCATCACTCCCACTCCCCCTTTTTTTCGCCTTTTCTACACCCTCTTGTGGCGGTAGCAGCAGCAGCAGTTGCTGTTGGTGTTGTTGTTGTCGGTGGTGGTGTGCCAACAAGCAGCGTAAGCGTGGCGACCGTTTCTCTTCCACCCTTCCGCCTTCCGCTTTTATGCTCCGTTCCTTTCGCTGTGTTGTTGTTGTTGCTGTTGTGTGCGGGAAAATCGAGCTCGGTGAGGGGGTGGGTGGAGTGTGAGTTTTATAGGATGGTGCGCTAGCGCGCGCGTGTACACCCTCACCACCCACTCCCGTCCCCCACACCCAAAAACGATTACCAGGAATTTCCCACTCCACCACGGCTGCCGACGACGACGAGGACGAGTGGTGGCACACACACACACAGCACACACAGCACAGGGAGCGTCAAGCCACACGGTGTGCTGAATTTAACGAGGGTGAATAACGCGCGCGCGATGTTGAGCCCACCCACAGCCACCCCCGCGCCACAAACAGGCAGGAAAATTCCCTCGACGCTACGAATTTGCCACAGAAGACGCGGGGCGGGGTTGTGGAAGCGTTTTACTCCAACCGTAACCGTAACCGTGTGTGGGCAAGGAAGGGCGGATGGCGCAATTTTGCTTGCCTTCGTCCTTCCCTCCCCTCCCCCCCCCCGCCTCTCGGACCAATTTTTGCGTTTTCCACGTTTCCCGACCAAATTATCCGCGCTTCCGCAGGCCAACATTATCCTGCCCCGCTGCCTCCCTTATCCTTCTTCCCGATCGTTCCGAAAGCGATCAACAATCGCTGCCATCGCTTTTTGCCAGCACTACACCCACCCACCCACCCACACCCGCCTAACTGAGTGGGTAGGCATCCGTTAGTGTCGCCGCGCGTTCGTGTGCGGTACGGTTGGCCGATAATCCTCACCAACTCAAACCCACCCACTCCCACCCACTCCCACCCACCCACAGAGAAACTTTGAGTTCGGTCGGCGGAAGGTGATGATTCAGATAAGTGGCAGTAGCGTGTGGCTCGGCTCGAGCTGGAACGCGTGGCATTGCACACACACACACATACACAGACACACACACACAAGCACGAGTCGAGTTCGAGTGCTTTTGTGGAATGTGGGGGGTGGTTGAGTTGGTGGAAAAGGGAAGGGAAACTCGCACTCGTCAACGCTTTCTGCTGCTTAATGCCCGGCACGCCAGGGCGCCCCCTACAATAAATGGGGGGAGTGGAACAAGGAGTGCGGGGTTGGGTGCAGGTTCCGTGGGGACTTTGCCTGCTGATAAGGACATCAAGCGGGCGCACTCGTCTGCGTGTGTGGGTGTGGGTTTTGACACGGGAAAACGATAAATGGGTGCCGCGCCAACAGTCACGAGTGGAGCGGGAAGCGGGTAACCCCGAGGCACATTTGATGGTGGTTTACGTTTCGACCTACCCTTCCCCCTTTCTGCTGTGTGTTTCTGTTCCCTCTCCTTCTCTTCCTCCAGTTCTTTTTTTTTATATTTGTCCGTTGACGACACAACTCAACCCTCGACGTCGTCGTCCTTTTTGACGTGCACGGTGCGCACGAGACTGTGAGATGGAGGTAGTGATAGACCTGGGGGTGGGGGGGGGGGAAGGGTAAAAAATAATAATAATACCGAAACGTCAACCGTAACCGTTTGCTGCGTCCCGGGATCACACCATGCGAACACCACCCGAAACCGAACGTTTGTCGAACGTTTTCTTGTCCGGAACGGAACGGGCGGATGGATGGAAAGGGGGCCCACATAAATCCTTCCCATCGGTGACGGTGCTTTGCCCTGGCAGGTGAGGAGGGGTTCGCCTGCTGGTTTAAGCACCTGCTGCCAGCTGACGGAACACACGCGGAGCTAAGAGGATGGTGGAGGAGTTTCTTTGCGTTGATCGTTTCATGACTTCCGTCGTCGTCGACGTCGTCGGTCGGCTTGCACAGTGGTGGGGTGAGTGCTGGCTGGGTGTTAACTTCTTCTTGGCGAGGCAAAAAGGTGACCGGATTTCCCAGCTCGCAGTCCTACGTTATGATGATGGATGTTGGTTTCGCGGGGTGGGAGACGATGGGGAAAGGTGTTTCGTCGAGCCTTCCAAACACAACGGCTCGATTCGTTTTGGCCGTTTTTCACGGGTTTTTTCCTTCTTTTTTTGTGAGCAACGAAAAGCTTTGCTGGCAGCCACGGATTAAGCGGTTGTGGTGGTGCGAGCAGGCAGAATTATTTATGCAAGATAAATCCCCGCAAGCGATAAGGCGGCGAGGTGCGTTTCCGCCGCGCGGTGCGGTGCGTTTTATCTCTTCTTTTTTTTGGTTGGCGAAGGGTGGAGGCAACACTAATGCGGGTTTTGCGGAACGCTAGAAATTGGGAGGATCGAAAATCAGGACCCCAGGATCGAGGCTGTCACGATCGAGGTGGTACCATTCGGTTGATTGGTTGATTAATGCGGTTGTCTCGAAGGAAAATTCCCAAATATCACAGCGCAAATTGGAGCGGTTTTGGAGCTTTGCGCGTGGTGTTAACACAGAGCTTGGTTTCCCATTTACAAGGATCATCAAGGTTCTTGAGGGAAAGCAGTGCCGGTACCTTTAATCTCTTACCTAATTGTCAACCAATGATCACAATGATTTCGTCATGGTTTTGACACTGTTTCTAAGAGTCCGAAACGGCTCAGTCTCTGTTGTGGTCGCATAGCCATCGTTCATTATGGCTTTGCAAGGTTACTGTAACGAACTCTACTCCAGTGATCTGGCCTCGATGTTATCCAAATTTGGCAATTTGCTTAAAGGTAAAAATGAAATGATTTTTGGATTGATAATGGGTATGTACAACTGTCGAGGAAAACCCAATGTAATCGCTATGTGATAGATAAAACATTGAGAACCAAACCCAACTCTCTTCGAAAAGTTGTGTCATACGGTGTATACACAACTCTTTCACGAAGATATATTCTCCGGAAAAAAGAACGAGATCAAAAGTACTTCATTTGAACTAACTCCAGTGTACGGAGTCAGTCTCTGGAGTCAGTTTGTGAAATATTCATCCGTTTTCATACACATTTGCGGGTGTTTTTATATGTTTAGTTAGTTTTTTTTTGTACGACGAGCTGACATGTACCGACTAAAATGATGTCAATTCTCGATAGAAACTTTTTCGTTTGAATGTGTGTGAGTCAACTTCATGCATGAAAGAGTGTTTTTCTGCTCAAGTACCGTATTGCTTCGAATTACGGACAACTAAAGGCATTTTTCGCATGTCACATTTCCTTACTAATTCAAATTAAATCGGCCTCTGCATAACTCACCGAACTGAAGTAAACCTTCAAACGTTTCAGAACAAAATTAAGAGATACAATAATTTTACTTAAAACATTTCAAAAAATCATAAAAATGCAACACTATTTTGATTCAAATTCCGGCCGGCCTCAAAATTTGGTCTATACTATTCACCTTCACATACACACTACACTATGGTAAAGAATACACTTACACTTTGGTGGAAAAGAACAGTGGTGAACTGACCGACAGAAAGTATTTATTTCTCGTGACAATTGGATCTACTAGGGTTCAGACATGTTTTTAATGGATTCTAGTATACCAGGGCAATCATGTAAAGTTAAAAAACGGCATGGCCAGGGACTGGATATGAAGATATTCGATAAAAACATGAATAACTAATATGAAGCTGTACAAAACTTTCAATCATAGCGGTATACATTTTTATAGAGAAATGTTAAAACCTTTATGAAAATAGAATTTAAAGAGCCTTATTATTATTTCTTCTTCTTCTTTGATACAATAGTCGTAGTCGGTCAAGGACTGCCTGTACCACTAATGTAGTTGGCTCTTAATGACTTATTGATCACCCGTAGCAGGATAGTCAGCCCTACGTATGGGGACACGGTCTATTCGGGGCTTGAATCCATGACGGGTATGTTGTTAAGTCGTACGAATTGACGACTGTACCACGAGACCGGCTTGATAACGCTAACACCCAATATAAAGATTAGGATATATTACTACCAAATGGAACAAAATATAAGGATTATTTTGAGATCTTATCAACCACAATGAAACTGATCAGACACAATTCTAGTCTTGGGGTAGAATGCATAAAACAAATCTCTGATAGTTTTGTCTGGAATGCATTGTATATGTATTTATATATTGTTTTATTATTCAGTAGGGACGATCCAGCCGTAATGTTTACAAATTATAGCTGAAAGCTAACAGGTAATTCTAATTCTGTGCGGTTCTATCTAATATCACAGGCTAGTGGAGGTTTACTTCCACAAGATAATACCTTATCCCGGGTGTAATCGGTCAAATTGCTAATATTGTTGTACTACTGGATCGCTGAACTGCTCGCAACCGGCATCGTTACATCCAGATTTAGTGTATTTCTGA
This sequence comes from Anopheles coluzzii, assembly GCF_943734685.1. Classification (NCBI taxonomy): domain Eukaryota; kingdom Metazoa; phylum Arthropoda; class Insecta; order Diptera; family Culicidae; genus Anopheles; species Anopheles coluzzii. Next base: position 19,078,406 of record NC_064671.1, on the reverse strand, counting down.
GTATTATGAGTCGCAACGCAGACTATGATATCTGCGCGGATGCAGATCAGTCTATCCAATGTCGTCCCTTGCTTCAATAAATAATTATTGAGTAGAGATGTGAACAAGATGCGAGCTGCTTGATAAGACTAACTCAACCTATTGATTACAAGGTATGATTTACATAAAGTAATACGTTGTACTTTCATTTAGAAAACCGTAATAAATAACATTTCAAATAAATGAAAAACATGAAAATATAAGTTTTACCTTACACCTACAATCTTTCCGCAGTCTTCACTAAAAACGTGCTAATTTTTAAAAGCAGTCCTGCGGTTAATCCAGTTGAGTCCTCGCCTTATCTCTCAATTTCCACTTGTTCGTACTCTTCCTTCAAAAAACCCCGCAAACCGCACTACATGTTTACTTATTGGTAAATTATTTTCGATTAGTCTCACTCTCACTCTAACTCCCCTTCGAAACGATGCGGCCGAACACCCGCACCAAACACCATGCGACGGTCCGGCTCCTTTCCTCCCGCTGTAGTTAAATTAATCAGCGAGAGACGACGACGACGACGACGACGCGTCTCCTCGTAGAGCCCTCGTTTAACCTACACCCTCCTCCGGCACACCCCACATGCCCGGTCCCATCGAATTCAACCCATCGCGTCCCATAAAATTCCACGCCCACCCCTACCCCTCTTCGCTTCCGCATCCGCAAAACGGAAACTTAGTTTTCCAGTAATTGCCCAACCGCTTTGCGTCCTCCACCTTCACCACCTTCACCACCACCACGATCACCGACAACGATTACCGTTTTGTGGTCTCGGGGGAAAGCGTGCCGGCGGTGGATAGGGCGGGTGGCCTTTCCGTTCCGCGAACTGTAATATACACTGTGTAAAAACCTTCCCTACAATGTGGGAATGTGTTGGAGAAGGAGAGACACACAGAGTGAGAGAGCGTGAGAGAGAAAAACGAAGGGCATGAAAAAACAACATCATTCCCACCCGAGACCGACCGAGTGGGAGCAAAAGCTTCCAAACCATCCCTCCTTCCACCTGGGACCTGGGCGGGGTTGGAAGTTGGAAAATTAAATTTATCACCAACGACGCAGAAAGGGAAGCACGAACCGGAGCTGACCGGTGCAGGAAGGGCGGGCGAGTCCGCCAAGCGAGTTTTGGTGCGCACGGGTGTGTTCTGTCCTTCTCTGGTGACATCGCAACCGGCGGATGATAAATTGTCCCAAGCGAATGGGGCCAAGCGGGTGGGTGGGTGGGTAGGAGGATTTTCACCCAGCCCAGCAGGTCAGGTGTGTGGGCGACTGTTTCGAATAAACTTTAATGTGACTGTCGCTCGAAAGTTGGTCTGATGAGACAGACACCCAGTGCGGGGCGAGTGCGATTGGAGGCCGGTGGAACGGCCGTGGTTTGATGCAGGTCAGCGTGGTTCGGCCTAAAACCCTCCCACCCGCCCGCGTTTGCCAACGGGAGAGCGGAGAAGACGGTTGGTTAATTAGATGGGATAATTTATAGGACCTTCGGCACCCGGAAAGGAAGCCACGTGCCTGCAAAAGTCGCTGTCGAGGATTGCGCTGAGGATGAGACTCATATTTTGCTCCGCCACATGTCAGTGGGCGGAGGAAAGTGTTGCCGGCCGGCATGTCAACCCGTGCCGGGCTGTACCGGCTAATCCTAGCAGGCACAAGCAGAGGTACAAGAGCACTCCCTCCCTCCCCGGCAACCCATGTCACGTCGAGCGACCTATGTGCAAATTATCATTGGAATTGAGCCTTTAACTGTTTAATTACAACATGGATTAGGAATTTGCTTTGCCGGTGATGCCGTTCGGTCGTATTCAGAGCAGTGTGGTTGAGAGGCATTGGAATTAACAGCTAACGACGGCACCCTTTTTCGCTGGCCCATAGGAATGATGATTTATCAAATCTTAAGTTCAAGGTTAAATGGGTGGTTTTTGAAAAATGATAATTTCAATCACATTCGTTTGATGGTTTGATGCTTCTGAAACACTAACTGTGCATTGAACGTTTATCGTCATTCATTGCGATGCCACACACTTTTAAAATTATGAAACTATACTTTTAAGGCTCACATGCTTTTAATGAAGTTTTTTTTTGTGATCCTGTTTCAATACATTTTTTATTAAACGTCTTTAATTATTGCGGATGTTTGATGTTGTCTGATGTTTTATAAATAATGACGGCCAATTTCAGGCTTTCAGACATAACTTGCTCGGTTTATCCATAGTTTGTACTACATCGAAAAAGGAAACTCAAGAATAAATTGCGAAGGGATGAGAAGAAAGTGGAAATGAAAAATAGAAGAAGAAAAAAATAAAATAAAACAGGAAAATAAAAAAGACATAAAAATCAAAACAAAAACATAAGGAAACAAAAAACAATAGAAAAATAAAACCAAACCTAGAAACAAAACCAAACTCGATAAAAAAAACAAGATTAAAAGGATGACGAAGAAAAATAAGATTGGAAATTTAATGTACTGAAGCCGCTCTGTAATCACTCACTCTTTCTAAACTCTGAAAACATTTCTGAATGAACGTTATAGACATCCCCTTCACTTTGAGTCACTTTAATCCTGAAAATCTCTTATTTCTGCAACCCTCTAGTGTTTCAATTCGTTTGTAAAACATGTTGGACTCTTCTTGCTTCTTCAAGCACTCGTTTCTTCCACCCTTTTAATGTGAAGAAATCCCCTCTAATCCAAACAATCAAGTCCAATGTGTAGATTAGAGGAAATTTACTCTAACTCTGATCACAAAATATTAGTCAGATGTGAATATTAGCGAGATAAGTTACATTTTCCAGCATGCATGTAATCGAAAGTGGAATTTGTTTTCAATGAATGTTGGCAATTGATATTTTAATTGATCAAAATGGCGCTTAGTACATTCATATTATATTTAAGAAATGGCTAATCATCAGTCTAACCTTTTCTAAATTGATAGTTATGTTTTTGTATAAAGTACATTCAATCGTTGTTGTATTTGCACTAATTTGCTTAAAAATGGTTATGAAACGTGTAAAAAATGAACATAAATAAATTACATTTTCAAACGATTAACAGCATCTCTCCCCTTGAACACCATTCAGTCAGTATCCACCGTTCGGGTGGCTCGCACATTTCACTGTAATCAACACCTGTTTTTTTTTTGTTCCGCCTGCAAGTGAATCCAAGAGTGCGGTGGGACAAGACTGCTTGACGACAGGCTGACGATGCGTACTATTAACGTACGCGTGTGTGCGAAGGGTATGTGTCTGCCAAACAGATGGTGTGAACGAAAACCCACACTGAAAAAAAAAAACATAAAAACGAGCACAACAACACACGTTCCCGAGATTAGATCCTCGTACACTCCCCGTACGACAAAAGGATGCGGGATTTTTATTTTGGGGTAAGAGTGTAAACGAAAAAAAGGGAAAACCACTCAAAAGCATCCAAGAGGAAATTGTGTGCCAATTGTGTGTCTCTTCACCGGTCTAATGTGGCCTTTCCGGGACATGCTTCTTCTGCACAGTCTTTTTTCTGCTTTATTACTGCTTTGTATGGAGGTACAATAGGTGCAACCGCATACAAAAAAAAACCGACCTGCACGGAAAAGTGTCTCCGAGCGTTGGAGCAAACCCGGTACAGTGTCGGTTGCCAGAAAATGAGTCACCGTTTCCATGGTGGTGGGCAGACTGAGGGAAAGACTTATCACGTACACAACGACACGGGATGATGTACGATCGCGTGCTTCACGGCAATGGGTCTGTAGATCGTGTTGGTGGACGATGGAGAGGCGTCAGCGTTTGTCCAAAGTGTTTCTAAGTTGATTAAAAATAGAGTTACAAATTTACTGATAATTTACCTTTCCTTTAAATCATATTTATTTTCAGCAGAGGTTTAAAACTATTAAAACTTTTAGCTGTAATTATACTGAAGTTACTGTAAATTCAAGAAAAATATGTTAAAGTAAAATACAAACTAAAGCTTCCATTTACGTCTAGTTGAATTTTAAAGAAAACAAATTGCTTTAACTGTGCCTGTCTGGCTGCTTCCTTTCTTCTCAGCAAAGTCCTTCCCTTACCCAAAGCGCGACCGAACAAAGGCAACCAAGGAACAAGGCAACACAACACACTGACTGCAATTGCCAGCAAAACTAAGCCGACAAAGTGCGCGAATCCCCTTTGTGCGCCGGGGCGTGTGCTTGCTGTTCGTCTCGCACTTTGAAAAGGCTACGGTCTGGCGCGCTTCGATAGATGGCCCGTAAGCAACACACCCCATGAGCATTTTTTCCCTCCCTCCCAGGTGTGTGTGTGTGTGTGTGTGGGTTTGGCTGTGAGAATCTGCAGGAATGTTGCACTTTGTGTAGGTTGCGAACGCACTGCACCACAGATGGGGTAAGAAAGAAAGCGAAAACATAAAACACCCTTTGCAGGAGTGTGGAAAATCACGCATTTTCGCATGAACGCCTCGCGTCTCCCGCCTCCTAGTGGGGCACCTAAAGGTGCAGTCATTCCAAAACGAATTTTGCGCCATGAATTTGCATGCGTGTATGTGGCACACCGTGCTCGCAGAGAGCCCTCATCTCGCATGCCACATTCCCACGGGATGCTGACCTGCCGTCGTGGCCGTGGTCGTTGGGTCAGCCAGCTACGTCTGCTATGCAGGAATGCACGGTTGTACGTTTTGCGTTGGAATTTACGTTGCAATGCGCTGCGGCTTCTTCTGGCTGGGATGGTTTGACTATACACACAAAACCTCTGCGTCCCAAACACCGCCACCGTTTGCGTGACGCCGATGCCGGAGCAAGTTTAAACCGTGTGAAAGGCTAATTAACCGATGTTTTGCCGGGTCTAAAGTACTGTACACGGTTAAACGGTGCAAATGTTGGTTTTACTTTGGCAAATGAGGGAGACTGCATGTATGCAAACAGCGTGTAAGCGTGTTGCTTTTGGTTCGCAACCTCGATGGAGACGCTTAGTCGCTTGTAAAAATAAACCATTTTAATAGACTTTTTTATTTATTTTTTAAAAGTAAATACTAGTTAGTGTAGAAATTAGAAATTCGAATTTGTATATACCTCACACATACACCTTGACATCCTTACACATACACCTTTTCTATATGTACATCTTGTTTGTGCGATCACACCTAGGTTTAAGTATCTCAGGCAATACTGTCAAATAGAGATGTCATTCGTGATTGAGCGCTAAAACAGAAAACACGCAATTCTTCAGCCTTCAGTTAATTCTTCCGAAATTAAGAAAGATTACAATTCAGAAGTGGGATAAACCGTTTGTGCCGAAAAATGCTTACAAAAGAGGAACTTCTTTGTGCTTTGGAAGTTGCTAACATCGAAGTGCCTCCGAAAGCAACTTTACCACAACTACGCATGTTGTACGAGCAAAGTGTACCGAAAAACAAAATGGAGGAACAATCAACCCAGAATTTCATTCCTCAAAGAGTGTTTGCAGATGAAGACGAAGTGACGAACAATGGAAACCACGTTGCAGCAGCCGCCATCTTGATGAAAGACAAAGCTGCTCCGACATCTTCGACGCAAGGTGCTTCATTCGACGCAACTTCTCATCAATTGGAATTAATGGCGCTACGAGCAAAAATTATGGAAATGGAACAGCGGCAGACGTTTACGGATGGTCGATTGGTTCATCCCGAGGAGTTGAAACATTTGATACCGGAATTTTCTGACGGCCTCGGTATCAATAAGTGGATCAATACGATTCGCTACAATAGCGAATTATATGGATGGCAGGATCGCACGATGCTTTTATATGCAGGCAGTCGGTTGACTGGAGCAGCAAGCGAATGGTACAATGGCTTCCGTAACACTTTGAAGACATTCGACGAATTCGCTGACACAATTAAAAAGGCTTTTCCTGATCGCTGTAACGAAGCCGTTATTCATAGCCAATTAGCATCGGTCTACAAGAAAATTTCTGAGTCGTACACAAGCTATGTATACCGAGTAAATGCGCTGGGAATGTCAGGCCACGTGAGTGAGGAGGCTATCATAACTTATGTCATCAGAGGACTTTCTCGTGACCCTCTCTATGATAGCCTTGTGACCAAGGATTACCGCGATATTTACGACCTGATTGATAACATTAAGCGATATGAATCCCATCTTCTGTTGCGCAAAAACCCAGAACGCCGCAGCCCATCTCACATCAACACCATTTCCCCGAGACCGATTCCACCAAGACAAACGACGACAGAACCTCTTCGATGTTATAACTGCTCGAATCATGGACATCATTCATCGCAATGCACACAACCTCGCCGAGCTCCGGGTTCCTGTTTCCGATGTGGTAGCACATCACATGTCATTCGCAACTGTCCTGTCCCAGATAGACGTCAACTAACGGTTGCTGCGGTACAGGGCAACGACAATGAAACAGCGCATCTAGATTCTGGGGAAAATGGAAACTTCGTTCAACTTGAGGCCTATCAGGAGGTAAGTGTAGCTTTTAAGAGAAACAATGTTTGGAGCCCAGGGTTAATTATAACATCTCTTTTTGATTCCGGTAGCTCTAAAAGCTTCATAAATGAAGCCATTGTTCCGGTTACAAAACTAAGCGCTCCCCAACCAAGTGGATTTCGAGGAATAGGAAATGTGAATTTACAAACTCTTGGAACAGTACAGCTAAAACTTAGTTTTCGTAATCAAACATTCATTCACAATTTCTATATTTTACCAAAAAGCTACATGTCCCTATCCATGATAGTAGGGAGAGATTTGTTATCAGAATTTAACATCACACTCGCTCAATTCCGTAAACATTACAGCAAACTTATGCTGATGAATTTAAATAAAGATAAAATTCTGAACTTAAAAAAACCGGGTTTTTACCATAAGCTCCAAACGTTGGGTCTTTTACGTAGTTCGATCCAGGCTCCCTTACCAGAGGTATGCAAAGATTCGAAATTGTCCGATCCCAATATTTCTTCAAAATTCATTTCGATATCAGACAAATCTGAACATAAACAACAATATGACACAACTTTTTCTGAAATGTGTTCTATAAATATTAGCGATGAGGCTAGCACTATAAATGTTGGAGAACATCTTTCTAAAGAACAAGGCATTGCTTTAAGATCAATAGTGTCCAATAATTACATTAATTTTCCGGATAAACATATAATACCATCTGCTCATAAAATGCGAATTAGCTTAACTCATGATACTCCTATTTTCACAAAGCCTAGACGACTTTCTTTCGATGAAAGGAATAAAGTAAAAGTCATTGTGAAGGATTTATTAGAGAAAAATATAATAAGACCCAGTAACTCTCCTTATGCTTCCGCACTGGTACTCGTTAGGAAGAAAAATGGCGAAATTCGTAAGTGTGTCGACTACCGACCTCTTAATAAAGTAACAATCCGCGACAACTACCCGCTTCCACTCATAGAGACGTGCCTAGAACACTTGGGCAATAAAAAATTCTTTACGTTACTAGACCTAAAGAGTGGTTTTCATCAAGTGGCAATGGACGAGGATTCAATTAAATTCACAGCGTTTGTTACTCCAGACGGCCAGTACGAGTACACGCGTATGCCCTTCGGATTAAAAAACGCGCCAGCTGAATTTCAGCGTTTCATTAATACAATTTTGCGGAAATTCATCGAGAATGAAAAGCTGGTTGTATACATTGACGACATTCTCATAGCTTCTCAAGACTTTAAAGAACATCTTGAAATAGTTAGTGAAGTTTTGCATACTCTACGAAATAATGGGTTGGAGCTACGGCTTGATAAATGTAAGTTTGCTTACGATGAATTGGATTACTTAGGATACAAGGCCAATCATTCAGGTATATGTCCTAGCGATAATCATGTAAAAATTATCAAAAACTATCCTGTTCCTCAGAACACAAAACAGGTACAACAATGTTTAGGTCTTTTTTCGTTTTTCCGGAGGTTTGTTCCACATTTCTCTAGTATTGCAAAACCACTTACTAATCTTTTGAAAAACAATGTTCCATTTATTTTTGATGATGAGTGTAAAAAAGCATTTGAAACACTCCGAGATAAATTGATAGTAGCTCCGGTGCTTGCCATATACGACCCTAAACGCGAAACTGAACTTCACTGTGACGCAAGTTCGATAGCTTTTGGTTCTGTGCTTTTGCAAAAACAGGATGATGGTAGATATCACCCTATTTCGTATTTTTCCAAAACCACTTCGGCTGATGAAGCTAAATTGCACAGCTACGAGCTTGAAACATTGGCCGTTATATATGCGCTCAAACGTTTCCATACCTATGTACACGGCATTCCAATAAAGATAGTGACTGATTGTAATTCTCTGGTAGAAACGCTTAAAAATAGAAATTCGTCCGCAAAGATAGCACGTTGGTCACTGTTCCTGGAGAATTATAATTACATTATTCAACATCGCCCTGGATTAGCAATGAGTCATGTAGACGCATTAAGCCGACTGGAACATTTGGCTGCCTTCGATGATGTTGATATTGACTTCCAAATACGTGTAGCTCAGGCTAGGGATCCGCTTATCCAAACTCTGAAAAAAGAGTTAGAGACGACGGATGTCGAAGGTTACCAATTACAAGACGGTATTGTATTCAAACGATCACCTTCTAATAGGCTAAAATTATACGTGCCAACAGAAATGGTTAATAATCTGATACGATCAATACACGAACAAATAGGTCATTTGGGAGCCGAAAAATGTTGCAACCAAATAGATCAGAATTATTGGTTTCCTAACAGAAAAACACGGATAATAAACTTTATAAATAACTGCTTGAAGTGCATTATTCACTCTGCTCCATCTAGAGTAAATAATCGGAACCTTCATAGCATCCAAAAAGAACCTTACCCATTTGATACCTTGCACATTGACCATTTTGGACCGCTACCTACATCATCTTTAAAGAAAAAATACTTATTGGTAGTAATAGACGCATTTACGAAATTCGTTAAATTGTATCCAACAACTTCCACTAGTACAAAAGAGGTGTGCAATGCTCTAAAACAATATTTCTCTTACTACAGTCGACCTAAAAGAATAATTAGCGATCGAGGTACATGCTTTACTTCAGCCGCATTTTCCAATTTCCTTTCTTCTCGCGGAATTAGCCATGTGTTGAATGCCACAGGATCACCACAAGCTAATGGTCAAGTGGAAAGGGTCAATCGCATTATTCGTCCCATATTGAGCAAATTATCAAATCAGACCGACCATGTAGATTGGGTGACCCATTTGCTATCTACAGAATACGCTCTTAATAATACCATTCATTCGTCCACTCGTTTTTCCCCTTCTATGCTATTGTTTGGTGTTAACCAACGAGGCCCTTCAGTAGATATATTGACCGAATATTTAGAAGACAAAAACAAAGCATTTTCAGATTTAGAAACTATACGTGCAGAAGCATCATTCAATATTTTAAAATCACAACAAAATAATGAGAAACAACATGCTAAACACCATCGCCCTGCTCCCGTATTCAATGAAGGAGAGTTTGTTGTAATTAAAAATGTAGATAACACACCAAATTCAAACAAAAAACTCATTGCCAGATATAAAGGTCCATACGTTATCCACAAACGTTTACCTAATGACAGATATGTTATACGTGATATCGATGGAATACAAATGACGCAAATACCATATGATGGAGTGTTGGAGTCGGACAAGTTGAGAAGATGGATAGTGCCTCTGGGGGGAGCTTGATCGGAATATGTTCATAAAGCTACACTTAAGATTAAGGGTAGGGCTATACATATGCAGGAAAAATTGAGGTCAATTTCTCGTCAGGATGGCCGAGCTGTAGAAATTAGAAATTCGAATTTGTATATACCTCACACATACACCTTGACATCCTTACACATACACCTTTTCTATATGTACATCTTGTTTGTGCGATCACACCTAGGTTTAAGTATCTCAGGCAATACTGTCAAATAGAGATGTCATTCGTGATTGAGCGCTAAAACAGAAAACACGCAATTCTTCAGCCTTCAGTTAATTCTTCCGAAATTAAGAAAGATTACATTAGCTAAAATATTTTTTTTATTTCTACTTTCTTGAAATTTAAAATGGATCATATTGATTAAAAACACTTGTTTTTCATCATCACATCACAACGCGTGGAACACGAGCAGAGCGTGAATAATCGACCGCAGCGCCTCTCGTGGTCGGTTTTGTAAGCTATATTTGTACAGCGGCACCCAAAGAAACCGTTGAGCGGCGTGCCGCAGTTCATCTTAGCGTTTGCATTAAAAAAATGACTTTTTTCGGCTGGCGGTAGAAAAAAATCTAAGAGAGATCATTTCTTTCCATTAACATACGTTGAAAGGTAACTAGTTAAACTTATTTGCAAAAAGAAATAATCGACCTTGCGGGCTACCTTTTGTTAGTTATCCGGAATTTTCGAGGACATGCGTGCGGGCATGTTTTTAAGACCTACCTCATTTTTTATCCATTCCTCCTAACTTTTCGCGACAAAATTCTTAGAGTAGTGTTTTTGCATCATGTTGGTCCAAAAATTTTGGATGAGACAAGCAGCTAATGTTCGACCAGTTCGCGTACTAGGGTATCGCTAGGGGATATCGGTAGGGGATATTGAAATTCAGCCGAAATTCACTTGAATTAATCGAACTGAGTTTTGGCGTCATTGTTTGCCGCTGCGAAACCAGTGGACACGCTTCCTGCTTTTCGATATATTTGTTCATGTTCCCCAGGTACTATTTCGCTGTTTGGCCGGTTGCATTAATCTCCCGGCCAAACTAACGCAGTAATGTAGCCACTTGTCTCTCGGTCTTCATTTTCAGCTTCCTTTTGAACCTTAAGTCACTCAGGGTTGTCGGTCATTCGATACCGGGCATTCTTTCGATGCTCTGATTGTTGTCTAATAGTTCCGAGATATTGTAGATGTCAGAACAGGCCGACCGGAGTCCGTTTTAGATGCTACGGGGTACCGTTCGTTGATCGCACACGCTTCTACTAAACGAATTTGCTTCACTTTTTTGGCAATCACGGTGAGAATTCAACAGATAGAGGTGTCCAATTTTGTCTAATGATCCATGGGGTATTTTTATTGAAATTGAGATTAACGTTTCCTTAGTGCGGGAACTATTTTTTATGCTTCTAACTAATGTAGCTGTATAAAAATGCTGATTTTGAAAGCTCTTGATATGAAAATTGTTCTTATTAAATTAATTATTGCAAATGAAACATTTAATGATAAGATATTAAACGATCAGCTACCTAAATTCACTCAAACATCTCCCACATGTTTCCAAATCATCCCTCCTTTTTTCGAAAATTTTAACAACCCAACTAACCAATATTACATTTTTAACGGTCTTCACACTTGCTTCTTTTTCCAGCTCTCCTGCCCATTGTCACCCTGACCCAGTCGGTCAGTCTACCCCCCGTCTGTCTCTCAACACTGTCTAACCCGTGTGACGCTCAGTGGTACAGCAGCAAAGGAAAAACAAACCACACCCGGCATGCCAGTCGACACGTAGTGCGCGGCCGGAGTTATTTGAGTTTTTATTTATTTCCACGCCATCGCGAGCAACCGTAAAATGACTGCAAAGAAGGATAAGGACTACAAGAATCATAAACACGGCAGTGGTAAGTGTTTCTCTTGCATTCCCGCTTCCTGCCCGCCCGTTTCTTATCATCCTTCTATTCCACCAGAGTTAAGCGCAACAGCAATCTCGTCCAAGCTCGACAGTCACCTAGCCAGCCAAACCGGCACCACCGCACCGGGTCTGATACACGCGGCGCAGGATCCACTGAAACGCACCAACAAACCACTGATGGAGAAGCGACGACGGGCACGCATCAACCAGAGCCTGGCCATCCTGAAGGCCCTCATCCTCGAGTCGACGGTCAAGAGCAAGTCGGGCGATGGGCAGACGAAACACTCCAAGCTCGAGAAGGCGGACATACTGGAGCTCACCGTGCGGCACTTCCAGCGACACCGCAATCTCGACAGTCCGGGCATCGATAAGTACCGGGCAGGGTATACGGACTGTGCGCGGGAGGTGGCACGGTATTTAGCCACGCCGGAACCACCACCACTGCCGAGCGTACCGACGCTGACGGACGCTGGGTCGAAGGCACGATTGCTGCGCCATCTGGACAACTGCATTGCGGAGATCGATACGGAGATCTGTCCGAAGACGGTGGCGACGGGTGCGAATGGATTGCCACCGGTTGCCGCTTCGCCAGGCGTCGGACAGGACGGCAAGATGCTGGTGGATGGTGTTGGTGCGGGTGGAGCGGCCATGTACGATGGGCTGAAGAAAACCAAAGACTTGATGGTGGAGTACGGTGGTGCGGGTGGTGTCGTACCGCAGGACACGAACCCGCTGGACTTTAGCAAGACGAACCGGGAAATTGGACGCTCCCCTTACTCGTACCGTGGATCACCGACCGATCTTGCACTGCTGGGGCCGAAGTCAACGTCGTTGGTAAGTTTTTGGACATCTTTGAATATATATTTAAAATACTTGTTGATGTCATAAATTCTGGGTGTGTGCAATGTTTCTCTTTACATTTAAGTTCCCAAGTATTCCCAAAGTGAAACTTATCTTGGGGACATGCCGAACCCCAAAGTGATCTTGAATCCAAATCATTGCTGGATTCCTACCAGTCCTGGAACTGATCATTAATCTATTTCGGTCCCATATCATACCTGGAACTGGTTCTGAATCCGTACTGATCCGGAATCCGATACTAAATCCATACCATTTCTAGGGCTGATCCCAAATCTATGCCGGTCCTAAAATATGTCACAAATCCATACTGTTCCTGGAAAAGATACTGAGTCTATAATAATCCAGGAGCAAATCTCAACCCGTACCGATTCTAAGACTGATCCTGAACCAATACTAGAATTGATCATTAAACCATACTGATCGTGAAACTGACCTCAAATCCATATCGGTGCTGGAACTGATCCTTAATCCACACCGTTCCCACCCCATATAAGCTATGGAACTGATTCTAGCCCAAAACGGGTCCTGGACCTAAATTAATCTTGAAACTGATATCAAATCCCCAACAGTTCTGCAACTTTTATTATTCCTGAAACTGATCCTATTCCCATATCAAACTAGGAACGTATACATAAGGCGTACAGGTGCTGAAACATATCCTGATTGCATATTTTCCTAGAATTGATCCAGAACTCATACCGTTACGTGAACTCATGCAGAAGTTGAAACAAATACTGAAGACATAGTGGTCCTGAAAATAATCTTGATGCTATATCGAAACTGGAATTGATCCTTAACTCATGCCTTTCCTGGAATAGATCTTTAACCCAAACTGGCCCTGGAACTGATCTTTAACCTCTGAAATTGCTCCAAAACCTTGACGGCACTGAAACTGCTCCAAAACCTTAACTGATCCTGGAACTGATACAAAATCCCTGCCAGTCCTGCAACTTGGAATAATCCCATACCAGTCCTGGAATACATTCCGCTTCAAGGATTGATCCAGAACCCATTTTTTTCTGGATGGAACTTCGTCGGTCGTCTTGGTTGTGTGTATGACTCGGTGGATTCTTTTGAATGACGTCCGATGTCACCACTTGCTCCTAAGTTTTTTTTTATTCAAAAACTACCATAGAGTAATATTATCGTAAAGATACTTCCGTCCTTTTCAAATCTGTGTTGGAGTAAGAGGTGTGACTTATGATCATCATCATTATCCATATGTCCCAACCCCGCACTGATCCTAGGACTACTTCCTACACATATCAGTCCTGAAACTGCTTCTTTTTTATTCCGAACCAAAAATTTCACTTGAATTGGTCTCATGGAAAGGATCGCGAACTTGTCCCTAGTTCAGGAATTTATACAGTATCTACTTCGATTCAGCCACTGATTCCGCTACCATTTTTGTCAATGAACCATAACTGGCAGGCAGATCTAATTATATCTTTTAACATCTCTCCAATCTTCTCCTTCTTGCAGCTACACCAAGACGAAAACAACAATCGAGGTACGAGCGGTGGCACAATCGGTGTGCACAGCGCCAAGCCAACCGGGCACCATCACCCGCAGGCAACGGTTTCGGTGGCCAATCTGGAGGACATGATCCACGGCAGCGAGATCGCAACAACATCTGCCGCTGCCAGCAGTCATTCCGCGGCCGCACTTAACAAAATGATGCTCGGCCATCATCAGCAGCACGGCAAGCTGTCGATCGAGATGGCAAGCCTGAAGAACTGTCGGATCGATCCGAGTGCGATCAAGCACGAACCGGGCACGGCGGCCGCACTGCTTGCCAACGGATACTCTACCGCATCATCAGCCGTCTCTTCGCCGACTCCTTCCCCAGCCGGAGGGATTCTAGAGTCGGATAAGGACGTTTCAAATGTAAGACCGCTACCTATTCCTTCCTTTTGATCGTTATTTCATGAAGCATTTCGCTTTCTTCTCCCCAGCACTCCGAGCACAGTGCCGTGGTACCACAGCCGGTAACCGCCGGCTATCCACCCCAGAGCCAGGTAGCGCTGCTCCTTCCCGACCACTACATCCAGCTAGCGACGGCCCTCGGGCTCGGCAGCACGCCGCCCATGCTCGATCACCACTCAGCGGCGGCCGCTGCAGCAGCCGCTGCCGCAGCCGCTTCCCTCTCCAGCACCGACTTCGAAACGCTGATCGAGCAGAACCGGCGGCAGGCGGCCGTGCTGGCACACGAAAAGATGACCGCCGAAATGCTGGGCAGCCTGCACGCCCTGCCCGACAACGTGGACGAAGGCTACTGGGAGCTGTACAAGAAGTCGCTCGGCATACCGGACTCGATCAGCAAGCTCAGCCTCACCGATGTGCGCGCGCTGATGGCGAAAGGGATGCCACCGAAGGTGGAGTGTGGACCGCCGTCGTCCTCGGTCACGCCCGTCCCAACCGTGCCACCCGTCACCAAGATGGAGATCGACGATCAGCAGCAGCAGCAGCAGCAGCATCAACACCATCACCAGCAACACCATCTCCACCAGCAGCAACATCATGCGGTGCATCATACGGCCGGTTCGGTGAAAAGTGAACCACCGTCCAGTGGTTCACCGGGGCTGACGAGCGAACCGGACGTAGCGGACGGCCGGGCCAGCGCCAATGGCAGCCGAAGCCCGCACAGCGTCAAGAAGGAATCGTCCTCGGACGGGGATGTACCGATGCCGGCCGCCCGGCCGGATCCGTCCCACACGCCGTATCTGGAGGAGCGGCGCAGCTTAAGCCCACGATCGGTCGAGGATCGAAGATCGCCGACGAGCAGCAATGCGAGCGGCGGTAGCAGCGAACGGTGCAACAGCACGAGCACGGTGGACGGGCTGCACGCACCCACGTGGCGTCCGTGGTAGGATGGGTGGATTGCTGTGGCCCAACGAGCTGAATGCATTGTGTAAATAGTTCCCCTTTCAAATGTGCAATACTACAATTAAACTCCGCTAGTAGATGTGGATGTAGTTGTCTGTCTCCGTGTGCGTGTGTGCGTGTGCATGGCTTTGAGGGAGTTTAGGTTTTAATCGTTGAACAGGATTTGCCTATGCGAGTAAGTAAGGGCACAGTCATCTCGCGCACTAGGCGGGAGAGAGAAAGATCTCAAGAACAACAGTAAAGACACCTGTGTTAATCGTTCCATGTGTTTGAGAGCATTTCAGTAGTTTTAGTGGAAAGCGGAAGGGTATAGAATCAAACCAAAGCGTGTGTTAGGGCTGTACTGTAGAACCTTCTCTTCTATAAGCTTTACGTGTGTTTCAAGCATCTCAAGCAAAAAGGATAAAAAAACAACAACCAAAACCGGTACTTAGACATAGTTCTGTGGCAAAAATGCGTCATTCGCTTACACTATCATTATGTATATGGTATTACTATTACGATACTTCAACTGTGGAAGCTGCCTGGCCGTCGTTCGACGTAAGGGTAGAGATAGGAAAAAATGGGTTAGGGAGAGGCCTGTAACTGTAAACCGACGACGGGTCATGATGATGATGGGGTGGTGAACATAGTAAGGTAATAATAATAATAAAAAAAGGTATTGCATACAACATAGCGCCTGTACGCAGCAAAACTCTTGTGGTAGCTCTTTAGAAATATGTGAAGCCAACGCACAGCACACAGCAATGAGCGAATAAAAACATCGGATCTGGAAAAATGATGAAACAAACCAAATTGCTTGCTTCTTTTTCATGGCTTTGTTTTTGTGGTTTTGGTCACACTTTTGGGGGGTTTTGTTTGTTGAATGTGCTCCGCGCACATTTCCTATCACGCTGTAAGCTTTGACTGGTGCGTGTACGAGCTGCCGTCCTCATAACCATCCGTTGCATCTCTTTCGTGGTGTTGGAAATGGTGTGGCGTCGTGTGGCAATTGGCCCAGCTGCCCGGGAACACCATGTCCTCCATCGGCTCGTGCTCGAGATTCAGTCCAGCGTCTCTACGGGTCGAATATGTTGATGGAATGGCGTTTGGCGCTGTGCTGTGGGAAGGCGCGCCATGGGAGGACTGTGCCGACTGACGCGGCGGAGATTTGATGCAGATCGTTGTCGGCCGGGGTGCGAGTAGTTTTTCCACGTCAAAGTTTTGTCCGCAAATGTTGCGTTTTTGGTGCGTTTTTAGATCGTTTTTCTAAAACAAAGGGAAATAGAGAAATTGGAATAATTGGTCTTGAAGAACTGTCTTCTAACGCCGTGATGGTTAAATTACCTGTGCATATCCCCGTCCGCAGGGGCACCGGTACGGTTTCTCTCCCGTGTGTGTGCGAATGTGGATGCGAAGCTTATCCAGCCGTGAAAATCCACGCCCACAAGTAGGGCAGACGTACGGTTTTTCACCTAAATAATTTAAAAAAATATATACCTTAAATAATCCATTTAAATTCATTCGTCTCGACCGGCACCCGCCTACCCGTATGTTTGCGCATATGCATCACGAGATCGGACCGACGTGGAAAGCCTTTCCCACACACCGTACACTCGCACACGCTTTGGCCGTTGTGGCGTCGCAAATGGACGCTCAAGTTGCTGGACGAGCCACAGTTATGGCCGCAGATGTTGCACAGATAGATACGCTTCGGCTCAGACATGGACTGCTGTTCGGGCGTGCTGTTTGGCGCGGCACTAGCCTCACTCCAGTTGTGCGTTTTCCGGTGGTTGGTGTAGTTGGATTTCGTTTTGAACGTCTTGCCGCACACCTCACACGCGTAAATCTGTTCAAAGATAGAGCAAACGTAAGTTTGTATGTTGAAGAAGTATTACAGTTAAAGTATAAATAATTATTTTACCTGTGGTTTGACCGATTCGGGCTTTTTCGGTCGATTATTCACATTGTGATTGCTGGAGGAATCTATTCGCAGCGTTTGAATTTGGCCGTTTGGTCGGGCTGTTTGGGAGGAAGCTTTCTGTTTGTTTTTCTCACGTGTCTTGGAGTGCTGAAAGAAATTAGGACTTTTTAATCATGATCTTAAAGGACGCGAATTACCGTTTCTCTACCTCTGCCTTAACGATCCCTGTAAGCTTGGGGATGAACTTCGGTTTGTTCCCGCTGCGTTGGCTAGTGGATAAAGTGTCGTTTGCTTCATTTTCTGACGATTGAGCCTTTCTTGCTTCCACAGTTGTAGCTCTTAGCTGTTCTGTTGTATTATCATTTCTACACTGCTTATCGCTAGCTTGAATCGAGCTGTTTTCACGTTCTCCATCATGCTCCGGCTTACCCTCGGATTGGTTGGAAAATGTATCCTCCTGCTCGTACCCATCGTAGTCAGAGATTCCTGGCGATTCACATTTAATAAACTCCACCTGCAACAGCTCTTTGTGAAGGGATGGTTCGTCTTGCGGCACCAATTTCCGTTCAGCTTCATGGAACGATTGAAGACAGCTCCTTCGGAACTCCACAATACTTTCTACGATGGCGATGCATTTGCTGCACACGAGCTTGGAGAATGGATCACTTTCAGCCACCTACGGGTGTGAAAGTAAAATACATTAATTCCACATGCTTGTTTGCCTCAACATTCACAAAAACCACACTCACCTCTAGGTTTGTTAGAATCTTTACAATTGCCGGAATGTCGATAGTTTCGTGGTTGAAAATGTGCTGCAAATTGTCACTGCTTGCTAGACAAAATCGACAAACTGAAATGCTTTCACTAAAGCATGTAGTTTCTTGCATTTTTAACGATTTTCATCGAAGAAAGTGGACCCCCAACACATAAATGTTTACAGTTGTGGTTGTTGTTGCTGATTTGTTTACATCTCTGTACCGCTGTCAAGCAACGGACAATCCGCAGACCAAATACCGGTTTTCGTGAGCTCGGCAACGCTTGACATTGGTGCGATTTTCCCTCGCTGGCGATTGTTTTTGTAAGTCGTTGCGAGGGTTTTGAGGGTTCAAGATGACCGCCAAAAAGCTCGCGCTGGTGTGCGATTGTATTGGTGGACAAAATTAAATGGCCAAAAAAATTAATACACTCCACCATCTCCCCCCTTTTATGTGGTGGCTTTTTATGTACAGTCTTTATTTGCGGTTTATCTTGACGTTGAGGGAATCGGGGAAAGCCGGCATTGAACTTTTAACGGTGGTTTTATTAATGTATTAATTTCGTGCCAGTCGCGTGCCATGCCAATTGATAGTTATCAGACAAAAACTACCTAATTTCATCAAGTTCATTTCATTTTTCTCAAATCTATCATTTTGCGCTATTAACACAGACTTTAATGAAGTTGTTTTTAATTTAAATTTATTGTTTATTAATTTATTTTAAATTACAGCCACAATAACACAGAAAAGGATCAAGAGTAAAGAGCATAGACAATTTTTCAACTTTTTCCCCTTTTCTTTGGTGGCCCATTCTCAGTTGAACACGCCGTGTTGACACGGCCAAGAAGTGTGGCAACCGTACACCAGTTTGCTTGGTCCATGAATGCCTCTTTCTACCTCTGGCTGTACCACCCACTTGATTTAACTACCAAGCTCGCTGCGTGTCTCCGTGTATCAAACAATCTGGAAATGGTGGGACATACGATTCATTTCCCAGAGACGAGTGCGTGCCAATCGGAAACGAAGCGGACCTGTGGGATTATAGCAATTTGACAGCGTGTTCCTTTTTACCTCTTTCTAATTACCTACTGCAACTTCACGCCCTTGTGACACAGCATTTCATTGTGTTAATCTGCAAGGTGAAGAAGAGCACCCCTTTATCCAATGCTTATCAAGGATTTATTAAATAAACTTACCTGTCACCGGATTTGAATTTCATTCAAAATAATCATCCAAATTGAGCAGTTCTATTTCGCATCAACCACCAAGTTGTATAAATTTTTCCCGCGTCCCTGTGCGCGAAAGAGACGGTACAACAAATCGAGCGAGAACATACGTATATGATACGCGTAGATTGTCACCAACATAACGAAAAGCTTATGGACAACAGTTGTTAAGAAGTGTGGGGTGTGAAGTGGGAGAGAGGGGCACAGAAACTCACCTCGAAACGAGCACTGTAAGCGATTAAAGGATGGCTAGCGAAAACGAGTGAGATGCAGCTATTTTTGAACGTCAAAAGCCCTCGCCTCGCTCAACGGGGGAGCTGTCAAACGGTTCGGGAGGAAAATTTTCCACTTTCCCCTGTCATGCTTTTGTCGAGTTGTAAACAAATCGCTCTAATTGCCTGGTGCCTACGCGTACGTGGGAGGAAAGTTTTTGTGGCCCCTTTTTCTCGATTCTAGCACCGAAATCCGACCTGCCGACACAGTGTATCCTCCCACCGAACTATTGCCCCGACCGCTGGCACCACCCGGGTATCCGTAAGCACAGGGATGGAAAACGATAAAATGGAAATCTACGAATCGCTGATACGCTGGCTCAGCGAGCTGAACCTGTCCGCCCCGCACGGTACGGTGCAGGAGCTGTCGGACGGGGCGGCCCTCGCCCAAGCGCTCAACCAAATCGCGCCGGAAGTGTTCACCGACAGCTGGCTGTCCAAGATCAAGTCGGACGTCGGCGCGAACTGGCGGCTGAAGGTGAGCAATCTGCGGAAAATCATCGAAGGCATCTACGTGTACTATCAGGACGAGCTGAGCCTGAACCTGTCGGAGGAGCTGCGCCCGGACGCGCTGAAAATCGCGGAAAAGGGTGACCCGCACGAACTCGGCCGGCTGCTGCAGCTCATACTCGGCTGTGCGGTGAACTGCCTGGAGAAGCAGAAGTACATCACGCAGATCATGGAGCTGGAGGAGTCGCTGCAGCGGAACATAATGGCCGCCCTGCAGGACATCGAGTACATCTGGCAGGGTGCGTCGCCGTCGCGCAACTCGATCAACACGGCCGCCACGAGCCTGGACGTGAAAACGCTGCAGGAGGACCGGGACACGCTGGCCCAAAAGTGTCACGAAACGAACAAAAAGATGCTCGGGTTGATAGAGGAAAAGGCGGCCCTGCAGCAGGAGATCGTGAAGCTGCAGGCCATCGTGGGACGGTACGAAAACCCGAACCTGATCGGCGACGACGGAACGTCGCTCGGGCCGATACAGCTCGGTTCGTCGCGCTACAACGACCTGCGCAAGCTGGTCGACAGCCTGAAGGATGAGCTGCTGCAGGCGGAAACGGCCCGGGACGACCTGAAGATGAAGTCGATGATACAGGAGAAGGAGATCGGCGAGCTGCAGGTAAAGATCGATGAGCTGCACGCGGCGACGGCCGAGATCGCGCAGTTGAAGGACGAGATCGACATCCTGAAGGAGGCGAACGAGAAGCTGAAAATCTGCGAAACGCAGCTGCAAACGTACAAGAAGAAGCTGGAGGACTACAATGATTTGAAGAAACAGATCAAGCTGCAGGAGGAACGGAGCGCCGACTACCTGAAGCAAAATCTCGAATACGAGGAGGAAGCGAAGAAGTACGCCGGGCTGAAGGGGCAGGTAGAGCTGTACAAGAAGAAGATACAGGATCTGCACGGCATGCTGGACGAGGAGATGGGCAAGACGGTGCGGGCCGAGTTCGAGTACAACCAGCTGCAGGGCCAGCTGGCGGTGGTGCAGCGGGAGAAGGAGACATTGCTGAGCGAGCGGGACACGCTGCGGGAAGCGCTGGATGAGCTGAAGTGTGGCCAGGCAGTGGGTGCGGATGGAGTAGGCCATGGTGGGCCGGGTGGAAACACAATGTCCAAGGAGCTGCACTCGAACGATGTGTGCGAGCGCATCGAGCGGCTAGAGCGGGAGAACAAGGCGCTGCGGGAGGGACAGGGCGGTCAAACGGCACTTTCGGTAGGTTCTGGTGGGGTGGTGGAGGGAGTGATTTGAATTGTTGGTTGTATTGTACAAATTGTGATTTGTTCTTTCAGCAATTACTGGACGATGCAAATCAGCGCAATGAAAAGCTGCGCGAGCAGCTGAAATCCGCCAACCAGAAGATCCTTCTACTGAGCCAGCACCACGCGGAAGATGGAACCACCAAGAGGTAATTGTGCTAAAAACCGTATTTGCTAGCAGAATATTACATTAAAATCCTTTCTATCTTTCAGTGAGCTGGAAATGCAGATGAAACAAACGCTGGAGCTCGGAGAGCAGCGCTCCTCCGCACAGCAGCAACTGGACGAAACGACGCAGCACCAGCTCAGCAATCTGCACACGAAAATAGCCAACCTCGAGGCGGCCCTCGTCGTGAAGGACCAGGAGCTGCAGGCGGCCGACGTGCGCTACAAAAAGTGTGTCGAGAAGGCGAAGGAAGTCATCAAAACGCTCGATGCGCATGCAATCAGCGGTAAGACTTATGCACTGTGGTACAACGAAACAGATTCATTTACATTTTCATTTGCACTTGCAGAAGCCCTGCTGATGGATAAGGTGGATTCGGCCAGTGGGACCGGTGTCGATGCCACCCTGACGACGGTCGGCAACGGTGGTACCGCGGCCCGTGCACCGATGGGCCAGCAGGAGGAGCAGCTCATCGCTACCGCCTTCTACCGGCTCGGCATGGTTTGCCACCGGGAAGCGGTCGATGCGCGTCTGCTAAGCGGTCCGGGGCAGAGCTTCCTCGCCCGCCAGCGACAACCGGCGGCCCGGAAACCGCTCAACGCCAACTACGCCAAAAAGTGATCGATCATCCGGGTGGAGCTTCGAATTCGACAGGCGTACAAGCACGTACGTCACCCCTGCCGGAAGGTGCCTTACGCTAGCGACAAATAGTGTGATCTAGTGGACGTGGTGGAGAAAATGTGGTATGCCACGCTGGGGTCACCTTTTGCGTTGCCGATCTCCTCCCCTCCCCCCTTTCCCGCTCCATCTCTCTGAGTTGGCTCTTTGTGACCTTCCTCCGATTCGATTTTATCGCTTCATTTAATCATCCTAACAAAAGTGAAACGTTTAGGACCTCCAAAAACACACACACACACACTCCCCGTTTTACTTTCAGCGAAAGTAGGCGAAGATATTATCGAGGATTGAGGAACGTTTTTTTATAAGTGTGAGTAAGTGTGGTTTTACGAACCTTTCCTGTGTACTATTTATTTTTACACAACTCTGTGTGTGTGTTTTGTGTTGATTTTTCTGTTTTTTAACCACTTTAAGTACCCGATCGTGTCGCGTATTCCAATTGTAATGAAAAAAAATATATATACACGTTTGACAACAAAAGAAAAAGGCCTTGAAGTGTGTGTTTAAAAGGGTCAATTAAAAAAAAAAGAAACTTTTATTTCACAGGGAAGTACGCCACACGTCGCAACATAAATTAAGATTCCTTTTGCTCCTCCGCATCCTCCTCCACGTTCGCTGCCCCGCCATCAATCGACAGGAAGCCGTTCCGGTTGCTGTTCAACCCCGTGTCCAGCACCCGGTGCGCCCACCGTATGTTCTCCTGCACCTGCTCGATCTTGTCCACCGGCGTCCACGTCTGATCGTGCTCGAGCTTGTAGCTGCCCAGGTACTGGTGTTCGCACCCTTTCGGGCCCCACTCGTTCGGCGACAGCATGCTAAAGTACGTCTGGCCCGACGGTCGCTTGTACAGGTGGTAGATGTGGCCCGGGATTTTGCGGAAATTGCACGCCGCATGGTGCAGCTGCTGGGCCGACTGCGTCTCGTCCAGTATCTTCTTCGCCTGCTGCTGCAGGAAGCGGATCTGCTCGGCAATCATCACCAGCTTGGCGCACGCATTGTTCGTCACGGCCACGTCCGCCGACTGGATCTCCTTGGCGAGGCTCACTATATCGTTCGCTTCCCGCACGCCCGTCCGGTACATGCTGACGATCGCGGTACCATTCGGTGCCGGATTGCGCTCAACCAATTGCACTGCAGTAAATGTGAATTCTCTTATTAGAAACTGTAATTTACTGGGGGTGAGTTGAACACTTACCTTTTGATATCGCATTCTGATACTCCTTTGCCGCTGGTTCGAGATCCATCCTTTTTCGCTCTGTTGTGAAATCCTCCTCTGTTCGCACACACGCTCTCTTCCTCTGGACTGTTTCTGTGCTGCCCCGTAGTAGGCCGTGTGGTCTGATTTTAATCTTTTCGGTCGCTCTGCGTGGCCCGTGCTCTTATCAATCCACCGGGGAAGCAAAAACCTCACCAGACCAGAGCTCCACGAACGTGCGTACTTTATTTGGTAACACACTGGGTCGCACTTATCGCATCCTTGCTTTTGTTTACGAAATTGTGCGCCGTACCTGGGAGGCGGAAACGTCAAAGCGAGGTTGAAACCAAGGTGGATTAAAAATATCAGGTGGTGGATTAGGGCCTTTGGGGGGTCGCCATAGTTGAGGGACTTTACGTCATTTTAGAACCGTTGACCATTGGTTTCCGCACACAAAGCTTAGCAAATATAACAGATTTCTTTGTTATTATGTGCATTTTAGTGTGTCTATTGATTTTATCGAAAAAACGTAATATATTAACAAAAGATTTGATGATTTGTTTATGCACGAAATTTAAAATCATGCTAGCATGAGTTCTAATCTCAAGTAAATTGTCCATGCGGCTCGTAGATAATGAGGAATTAAGGTAAAAATTGAAAAAAAAATAATGATTTCTTAATTTTTATCATCAAAAATGTCGAAAACACAAAGAATTCTAGAATAAATTCACAGAATAACACAAAATAACACACTTTAATGTATGTTTCAATGTTAAATAAGAACTCTTCTTCTTCTTTGGCTCAACAACCGATGTCGGTCAAGGCCTGCCTGTACCCACTTGTGGGCTTGGCTTTCAGCGACTAATTGATTCCCCACATAGCGGGATAGTCAGTCCTACGTATGGCGGCGCGGTCTATTTGGGGCTTGAACTCATGACGGGCATGTTGTTAAGTCGTACGAGTTGACGACTGTACTACGAGACCTGAGAAATAAGAACTCCCAAAGTTCAAAATATATTTTCAAAGAATGTTTATTCGAAAAAATGGGGTAGATAAATTATATGAACAAATTTAATTAATGTAAACAAAGTTTGAATCCTGGGGACCTTACGTCAAGTGACGAATTGTCAAAATGCACTAGAGTCCACCACCTGATATTTTACAATCCACCTTGGTTGAAACATATGTTTCGTTGTATGACGAGCAAATGTCGTGCGGGGGAGAGCTGTAGCATGAACATTTTAAATCATTTTTTGAATACCAAACGTTTTTCTTAAAAACAGAAAGACTATTTTTAGTGTTATAATTTAAGTTTCATTTTAAAACAATTTAATATAAAAAATAAATTTATAAACAAAAATTCCCATCCCATCCCATCCCATCCCATCCATTGTGCGCTGCCAAAAATTCCCCGCTCGCCATCGCAAGCTGTCAAAAATTCCCACACAATTTTCAGCAGCCAGCTGTCAGTTCGTCCGCGATGGGATCACCTGTGTGCCGTGTGTATTTGAGTGATTGTGTCCCTTGCACAGCGCCCGAGAGTGCGTGTGTATGTGACGAAATAGACGGACAATAAATCCGCCAGGCCAGAGTCCGCCAGGCACGGGGCAGCGAAAGGTGGTGCACACGCTCCCAGCTGCGAAAAGAGAAAGAAAAGAAAGCCAAAGGTTTGTGTGAGTGTGTGAATCACGAAAACGTTACACACGGGCACCAGTGGAGCACCTAGTGGCAGACCCTCTACACACACACACACACTGTTAGACAGACCCCGCTAAGGCCCCGTGAAAAGCAGGCAAAAAACAAGTGGCGCACACTCGCAGCCGAACCTTCCGAACGCGCTGACCGCGCGCTCACTCTGTGTGTGTCTCTCTAGCGGGCCGTGGAATGTTTCCTCCAAATCGTGCTTGGAGTGTGTAGAGTTGAGTGTGCTGCTGTTTGCTGCTACTGCTGTGCAATTCGCGCAATCTAAGGTACGGTGGAAGTGTGCGTGTGTGTGTGTGTGGTTGTGCTAATTGCGAGCGCTTTAATTGAAGCTGCTGCTGTCCCCCCCCCATCCGAGCAGGAAAGGAAAGGCGGGACCCTGCCCTTTTAGCTTAGTGCAAAAAGAAGGTTGTCAAAATGTGTGCGCATAATGGATTGGCTGCGGGAATAGATTGTTGAGCCGCCTGCCAAGGCCCTTTGCCATGTGTGTGTGTGTGTTTTAATACGAGCTGTCGTCACAGCAGCAGCAGAAGCAGCAATCAAACAAACAAGAGGGAACCAGCTTAGTCGTGGTGATGTGTGGTGGTTGGTAGTGGCTAAAAAAGGAGAAAGAGCCGCGCCGATTGGGGGCAAAAATATCATCATCATCATCATCATCGTGACGATCGTACGCGGATGTGAAACCGTGCTTCCTCCCCGTACCTACACACCCCTTTTCCATGTATGTGTGTGCCTGTGTCGCCCACCTCCATCCTTCCTGCTCTGTCCCGGTGTGTTCTGCACGGGAAAAACACGAAAGCAAAAATAGCCCCCCCCCCCCAAACCCAATCGGAAAAGAAAAAATCGCCAAACCACGGGGAAAAAGGGCTCGACACGGAAAGTATTGCACCAACACCACCGATCCCGCCGGGTGATAGAAGGAATGTGTTAAAGACCCCGTGGCTTAAAAGAGATGTTCTCCCTACACACACACCCTCGCCTACTTCGTTCGCTCGCGATGAGTCAGTGGTTGTTGTTGGCTTTTGTTTTTATATCGTCTCTGGGCGTAAATGTCAAAAAACTACAGAGCCAGCACGGGATTTACATGTGCATGGGTGTGTGTGCAGATTCAGTTTGTTTACCTCTTAAAAGGCAACGCGCTAATGCACTGGCCAATATTTGCAAGATTTTGTTAAATCGTTTTTACTAATCTATTGTTTTTCCTTTCCACCCTTTGCAGTGTTTTGATACATCTCGTAGGGCAAAATAATTGTATCTGTGTAAGTGTGTGAGAGTGGTCTATGCCCTCGTGTGTGTATGTGTGTGTGTTTTTGTTTAATTTGTGAATTGTGATTCGCGCTCTGGGCCGTGAGCTTTTCCCGTTTTATTCGCAGTGCGTTTCTTTAAATCGGTCGGAACACAGCACAACAACGCAATCATCTCGTGTTTGTGTGTGTGTGTGTGTGGTCTATCGCTTTTTTTTTTCGTTCGTCGCCCAGCTGCACATCTATTTCGGAACCCGTGCGCGCGTGTGTGTGTGCGTGTATGTGTGTTTTGTTAATTTATTTCCCCCTCTCAACCAGTGTGCGTGTGTGCTGTATCCCCCCGCCCAATAGTAAAAAGTTGTTCTCGATCGTGCGTGATCGTGCGTGAAAAAAGTGTCTCTCCGGGTGTGTCTGTGCTTCGTTTCGAAAGAAGTAGAAGAATAGAGTGGGGGAATCAAATAGAAGCCTAGAAAAGGAAGAAAAAGAAGTGTGTACGTGTGTGTGTTTGTGTTTCGAAATCGAAGGCTGCTTCCTTCAAGGCTGTCCCTTTTTTTGGGAGAGTTTTCTGTAGCCCAAGAGTGTGCCCGACTGTGTGTGCCCCCGTAGCCCAAAGCCAGCAGGAAGGACGAAGGCTGCTGTAAAAGGAAGGAAACGGACATCAGCAACACATCCGTTCGTTTTTGCCACAACGCCTACTGTGAACCGGTCGAACATACGAAGTCACGTTCCAATCACACATACAACAAAAAAAAACCCCATCGTCTGATCCTGGTGCGTGCAGCAGCAGGCCACACAAGCACTCCGTAAGTAAAACCGAACCCGTGGTCAAAGTAAACAGTTTTAGAGCGAGACAGCAAGCTGCCCCTTTAGGAGGAGAAAATCCAACAGGAAAAAGCGCAACGAGATTGTGCCAAACGCAAATGCCAAAGGGGATTTCCCCCCCTGTGGGGAAGTTGGGTACCCGGCAAAGGGACGGGAAAATTCGAATGATCAGTCTGGCACAAGGGGGATGGTTTCGGAAGACAAAAATAGGCAACAAAAAACCTCATATGAGTATTTGCGCTTGTATCAGTGTGTCTGTGTGTGTGTGTCGAACGAGACTCATCCGTAGCGAAGTTTCTATTTTTGGGTCCACTTGGGACAAACCTGCCCCCTCGAAACACACACGCACACACCGTTTGCCCACTTGGGAGGAACGTGTGTTCTATTGTTGCACCACCCCACCAACACACGTCCCTCTTCGGGTGGTACACAAGACGAATCTTTGCATTAGCTTTGTTACCGGGTCAGGGAATAGATTTCAAAAAAAAAAAAAACCCTCGCTGAAACTGATACCATTCCACCCATTACTCTGTACCGGTTTAAAGGAGTTTGCACAATCAGCGTTTTTTTTTCGTTTTTTGCTTTCGTTTACGTCGGCAAACATTGGCTCCCCAGACCGTCTAGAACACATGCAGATGACAACAGAGTGCGTAAGCGGTACGTGCGGATGACTAATGTCGCGTGTGTGTGTTTTTCTCCCTTTTGCTTTTTACGGCTATAGATAAACCCTAAAAGGGGGAGTAGTAGTGTATCGCACAAAACCAAATATCCATCATTAAAAGGGGGTTGATTTTTGGTATGAGTCGGTTGCAGTAGTGGTAATAGGAAAAAGGAACCTTTCCGTCGTTCCGAGGTGGGGTTCGAGGTCTCCATGGCATTGCCATGGCTACCTGTTGTGCGTTGTTGTGGCGTTTGGGTTATTGTACCGCGAGCAAGGGTCTTTTTTTCCTAGAAACTCTAGGGAGAGAAACAGAACTTTAGGTCCCATACATGTACAATAACGGACCAATTTTATCAACAGTCAGAAATGCGAGGAGCCGGTTTTGGCATTAAAAGAAAACTTCATCAGAAAAAAATATATTGATGGAAAAATACAGGACAAACAATTTTGCTTAATATTGGCAAGAGATACAATTATCCAATGTGAAAGTTAGTTAGAACTAATAAGATTTATGATCCAACTAGATCCAACCAACATACGATCCTATATGCTCAACCATTAGGTTAAATTTGATTTTATTAAATATTTTGACTATTATACTACAGATTTGTTTCATCCTTCAGCTTTAATGTTTAGTAAAAAAATATATCATTTTTTTATTTTAAAATCAGTCAGTTTATTGAAAAATTTATACTATCATACAACGCGCTCACGTTTAGACCTTAAATGATTAATATTGCAACAAAACAGATAAAAATCCCCTTAACCACCTGATAACTGTGTAAAGAGCGACCACCTTTTGCGTTGATATCGCCGCAGTTATCGGAACAGAAATAAAAAAGAAGAGAAAGGAAGCAAATTAATAATGATAATATTTAAAAACTGATACCGGCCCTCAAAATACATTTTGTAGTTAAATATTTTAAAATATTTTACACAATGTTTGTTCGCATTAAAATGTTTTATTTTTAAATTACTGAGTGTTGTTTCTCTGTGTTATGTTTCTTAAGCAATCTCTCTATCTTTGCAACAAATAAACATTGCCTCACAAACAGCCCTGCTTCATGAACAGGCTTATTTGTGTGTGTGTTTGGATAGCATTTTGCCCTCACTTAGCGATAGCGTCCACGACACACCACGACCAAACCAAAGGAGTTCATATTGGTTGACTTTTCTCCATTCCCCTGTGCCGGGTGCACTGTAGCGCAGCAGCAGCAGCAAATTGTTATAAAAAAAAAACAAAGTATGATGCCATTGCATATGTTCGTACTTTGTGACAAAAAACGACAACAAACAAATGAATTGTTTTTTTTTTCATCCAACCCAATGCTGGAACGATTGCGAGTACCAAAACAGAGCGCACAGGTGCATAAATTATCTTTTCTGCCTGACTCATTGCGACGACCACCTTTTGCTTCGGTATCGTGCGCAGTTATCAGAAAAAAGGGAGGAAAAAGGAAGCGCAAATAAATCGACTTACGGTGTCACACATTCAACCGTACATTTCACCGCTTATGCCGATAGGTGCGGCTGATAAAATGGCACTTTACCTAATTAAATCAATCAGGTCCGGGATCGGCTCGCTTGGGAAGGAAGGATCCTGTTCCGGGCTTTGGACATTTCGATGCATTGCATTGGTTTGTGCACTCTGTCTAGTGGAAACGTTCCATTTGCTCATCGCAGACTATTTAGTCAGTTACTATTTCTCGGTCGCCAAACAACGATTGCAACGTTGCAAGCGCAAGAATAACAAAAAATCCCTTTTCCATTGATTTATTTTTATCGTTAAAACGTGTTTACGATGGGAAGTGTTAGAGTACACATTGTAGGATGCATTTGCTTTTCCACAAAACACTAAATTTTCCAACAGACGTTTTTCTGTGTGTTTTATTTCAATTCTAATTTTGGGTGCGTCTTTTTTTGCGCAATAAAAAAAAAACAATCAAACTAGAATCTGCTCCACCTGGCGTGGGGAAATTGTTTGGCCCTCAATCTCATCCGAAGATCATTTCGACAGGCCGTGTGAATTCAACATTGTTACGAAACTGTGTTACTAGAGGAAATGGAAAGAGGGTTTTTTTTGGTTGCTTTCTTTTAAACTATCGATCACGAATCGGTTGTTTTCCTTCTGCGGACACACGTTGAAGTGTTCCATACTGGCAACAAAGGCAATCGCTAAAGAACAGCGCTTAAGTGTGTTGATTGGTCAGAGCGGAAGGCAAAGATTGAAGGGTTTGGATGTGTTGCAATCGCATAGGAATTGTTGTTGATGGCGGTGTGTTGTAGAATGGTTCGTTTATAGAACAGGAAGCATGCTGTACGTAGCAACAACTAGAAAATATATCGATGATCTATAGTTTACAGTATATTTCGGTCAATAGTCTATGGTATTGAAGGATTGCTTAGCTAAATATACATTGTAAGACCCAATCACATAACAAATGAACAACAATATTCGGGAGACAAGACCGTTCCGAAAGCGTTACACATTACAAATCCTGAGAATAATTACCCTTGTATGTAATGCCCAGATATTTGTTTTGTGTGAAAAAAAACTGTAAATCTAGTTTTTCTCAAATTTTCAACTTAGATCCGCTGTCGCGTTTGACAGATAGAAGAAAACAAACAATCAAGGTGTGTATATGAAAGGTAGAAGTGTTGCGAACTGCCTTTTAGATTGGAAGGAAAAGAAAATCTTGTTTTACTCATTTCGAGCGATTTTTCTGAAGCCCGTCTAAAGCCGGGCTAAACATCCAAAAAACTTAAATGCCGATTTTTGTTCCTTTTCTTTATTATTAACAAAAAACAAATATTGGGGCCCTTTCCGTTTTGAGCTCGTAGGCTGAAATTTCAGCCTGTCAGCTGTTTGCTTTGTATAGCAGTTTTCGAGCAGCTATCTGAGTGGGTATAATATACAGGTGGGCTTATCCCAAGGTATATGAATTTAGAAGGCTGAATTTTATCGCTTCTGTTTCTGAATGAAGATATTAAGAGTGTTTTGTGTATTCGTCAAGCCTCCAGAAAGCTTGTTTGAGCAAAAGATGTCATCCGTCCTGTCAAAAGTGATGTTCAAATTTGATTATAAAAAACATGCTATGAGACCACCTGGACTACATACATATTGATTCTGGATTCCACCACCAGAACTCTTTAATGCACCTTGGGGTAAATGTAAACAACACCGAGTTTTCGAGCTGGTACTCGAATCTAATTCTAGCTTTAAAGCTAGAATAATCTAGACTGAAAATATCAGGCAAGTTTTATCTGTGGATTTGTATGGAGTGTTTACATGATTTCAGCCTCCAACTGGCAAACTTCATACAAAAAACTGACTAGAATCGTGAAGGGCCCCATTGTTCATCTTTCGACTTCGAGAGACGACTCTAAATAACATTTAACCTCATCAAATTTTCTGCAGCAAAAGGGGGACTTCAACCAACCTGCCTTACGATATAAATAACTCCTTTTTGTCCTAAATTTCTTCAGTTTTTGAATGCTGATGATACTAATGATCCGATCCGAAAAGATACTAATGATCCGATCCGAAAAGATACTAATGATCCGATCCACCCTTAAATCCAATTGCAAAATTATTCGCTAAGCATCACCCTTACCATAGGATGCGTAGGAGGATATTTTTGGCATAGGATGCGTTTTGCAATATCCCAAGAACACCTAGCTCTTACACACAACTGGTTGACTTCCCATGACAATAGGTTACTATCTTCTACATAGTAATTCCTGCTTTTGCAATTTACTGCCCAGAATTGTCATTTCCAAGTTATACTCTTCTCCAATAATTTGTGATCATTTGTTCAGTTTGTGTTGAATCAACCGAACACACGCAACTTTGCTTCATATGCAAAATTTCATCCATAACATTCTGAAAAGAGTGCTACTCGGTGCGCTACTCCCGGTCAGAACTTCGACCTTGACGTGCTCAACAGGTTAGTGAACGACTACTAATGTGATTAGTGCAACCGAGATGATCGTAACCAAACTCCAGCCCCTCGGGTTCATCACCAAAGCACTTCCACTAGCACTTCCGCCACAAAAACTCAACCCAACCAGCAGCCCTCCGAGTGTGTGCCCGTGTGTCTCCGATATCTAATTGGCAGGTCCTAATTGTATACTTGTGTGTACCCATCGCCACCATCTGCCACCAGCAACCAGTTCGTTCGGCCGGGCCGCGCGTGTACGTACATCTTCCGGGAAATCAGATACAGATGCTGTGTAGTCACGCCGACACTCTTTCTCTCACCGACACACACACTAACAACTACCGGAAGCGCAAGGTAGCCCCGGTTGGTAGCATGTTCGCCCTGATAACAGTTTACCCCGTTTAGTCGGCCCTTTACATTGCTCGGTTCCAATGACAATAGAGAAGTCCGCAGCTCGCACTGACTGACGTCACACGGGGTTGACAGGGCAGCATATAGTAGTGCCGTTGATCTCTGTACAAAGCGAGCGAGCAATGTTGTGCACCATTGTAGTGTAATCACCGTCCTCCAGATATGCCAGCCAGAGTAGTGAGTAGTGTGATGGTTGTGGCTTTTAGCGCTGTCACCCGGGATTGTGAGTCATCGGGTTAGGTCGCCAATGGAAGAAACCGTCCCAGAGTGGCTTTGCAGCAATGCCATTGTTGTCACAATATTTATCAGAACCGAGAGACACACTTTTTGTCTCGGAAATAGCAATTGTGTGTGTGTTTATGGAAGAAAATGTGTCTGGTCTGTCCACTGCTAGTGACACCCAATTTGAACGGGGCAAAACTGATTCCGTAGCTACACACACGCCGTTGACAGGGAAAGCGAAAGAGATAAAGAAAGATGCCTGACGCCCCCTTCTTTCTCCGCCGTTGCAGCATCAGAAGCAGAAAAAAGCGATAAATGATCGAAGAGGAAAGAATTCTGCGGGGGATGCTGGTGCTATGACACTACGCTCGTCGGTGCGGTATCGCCCACACTCTCTCTCTCTGACCAAGCCTGGCTGACAGATCGTCGAGATCGCGATCGTACACAGAAAAAAAAAACATATGTGGCTGGGCACCTACTTCCGTGGGTGACTTCCGGTCGGTGACGTCGGGATGAAATGGAACAAAAAACCCAGAGCAATCTCTGCTGCTCGGTTCGGTTCGCTTTCGTGTTTGTTGCATTGTATTGTTTCCGGGCTGTTTCGTTCTCGCTTTTCCCCTTTTCGGGCCCGGGCAAGAGATCTTGTCTTAATGATTTCCGCATTAGGGGTGCTGCTGCGGGCGGTCAGTTTGCTTTACGCATTTGTCGGCGTCCCGGGCATGTCACTGTGGGTGTTTTGCTTCTTCTGTTGTGGTTGTTGTTGTTGTTGTCGTTGCTGTCATTTCTTCATTTGGTCACGTTTAAATAATTTTCGACCGATTGGGCGAGCGTCTCTTGCTTGGCTGGCTGTCATCGTCTGAGGGGGGGAGATAAAAGGTAGATTAAAAATTAGAACAAATTTACGAGGCTTCACGTCGTTCTCGACACTACAGTTTTGGGTTAGTTGTTTGAATTGGTTTGTTTGCGTTTTAGTTTGGCGGCAAATTCGGTCCAAGGGAAAAATTGAAGTAACATTTTGAGTAACATTGAAGTAACCTGTCATCTTTTGTTGAGATTCATTCATATCATCTCTATATCATCCGTGATATTAGCGAATCACGAATCGAATCCCTAAAGATTCAAGAATATCCAAAGATTCATGAATCATCAAGGATTCATGAAGCTCCAAAGAAATCTTATAGATTCATGAATCCATGAACATTCATAAACCTCCAGTAATTCATGAATCTTAATATATGATTTGGAAAATACTGAACTTTCACGACTTAAGAACACGCCCATCGTGAGTTCAAGCCTCGCATGGACCGTTTCCCCATAGCAAAACAAACTATTCGGCTTCCTGGTACCTTGCCAAGAAGGCTCGAAAGCCTGTATAGTCTGGCATGACCACGTAAGTTGTTATGCCAAGCAGAAGAATAATAATAAGCTCAAGCTGTGAAGATAAATCTTGGTAAATTTATGACTCCCTTGAGATTCATGAATCCCCAGAGATTTGTGAATCTTTCGAGATCTATGCATCTTTGGGGTTCATAGATCTTTTGGATTCTTAAATCTTTTGAGATCCATGGATGTTTGAGATTCATGAATATTCGAGATTCATGAATCTGTCCAGTCGAGATTCAGATTCATTGAATCATTGCAAAGATGCATTCAAATTCATTCGTCTTGCTACACAGACGACCTCAAAATCTTTCTCCCAGTTTCGTCTCCTAGAGATTGCATTTCCCTACAAAATATTCTTGATCGTTTTTCGTCTTGGTGTTCTAGTAATTCCCTCACATTATGTCCTGATAAGTGTAACGTCATTTCGTTTAGTCGTTCGCAGTCTCCAATCACTTACTCGTACGTCCTAAATTCTGTACAAGTCAATCGTGTTTGTGTCGTAAAAGACCTCGGTGTCTTGCTTGACAGAGGCCTCACCTTCAGCCACCACATTGACTCAATTGTCAATCAGGCGCGGAAAACATTGGGTCTCCTAAAGAAAATTGCGTGCAATTTCTCCGACCCAATGTGCCTGAAGACTCTGTTCTGCTCTCTGGTCAGATCGATTTTGGAGTACTGCTCAGTAGTCTGGTCCCCTACAGCTCGAACCCACGTGGAACGTATCGAGCGGGTGCAGCGATCGTTCACCAGGTTTGCTATATGTAAAATCCTGGGTAGATTGTCCTCCCCCATACCTCCTTACGAGGACAGGTGTCGTCAGCTTGGCCTGGAACTATTGGAAAACCGCCGTTCCCATGCCCAATCCTCCTTTATTGCCGCATTACTCCTTGGTAATATTGATTCTCCTTCCCTTCTTTCTTCTATCCCTTTCTACGCCCCTAACCGTGTTCTTCGAAACCGCCCTCCCCTAGTGATCCCTTCCCGCCGAACTGCAGTGGGCCGTAATGACCCCCTTCTTCGTGCAATTCGTCGATTTAACTGTGTATATTCTATGTTTGATTTCAACCTTCCCTTATCCTCTTTCCGATCCCGCATCAGAACCCTCCATAATCCCGTGCTGCCTTAATTTTTAATTTTTAATTTTTAATTTTTAATTTTTAAATTTTTGATTCTAATTTTCTAAAAAAAAAATTTTTTTTTCTCAAATTTTTGATAATTCGTGTTAATTTTTGTTAGGTTAGGAACATAGGTAATAAGTATTATTTAAGCATTTGTGTAACCAAAAGGTAGACAAATAAATATGAATATTAATCTAAATCAGATTTACCCAACACCACCATGTAGCAAGGACTGACTATCCGGCTGCATGGTACTGAATGCAGTGTCGAAAGCCTTGTATAGGCCTTGTATAGGCCGGTATGTCCGGCATATAACGATTACGCCAATTAGAAAAAGTTTATCAAAATATAAATATGAAACTTCACATAAAGCTTTCGACAAGCAATACCAACGTTCTTGTACTGAAATTATTACCCATTTTTAATCAGTCCTTATGGTAGCTAAAATAACTTCAAAATTCCACACGAAATGACACGTCGAATTGAATTTTAGTTTTCTTATTTAATTCTAGAAAAATTTTCTTCAACACACTGTAATACAATAATGGTAATGCGTTCACATAATGACGTAATTTTATGTTTTTTCTAGCAGTTATTTTCAAAATTTGTCCCCCTTTTTTCCGACTATCAAATCAAATTGTAACTTAAATGCTAGACAAAATAAAAAATAATCCTTTCGAAATATTCTTCGATAAAGGCACAACAATACGCAACTAAACGACATCACACACAACCACCAAGTCAACGAGAACCCAGCAAACCTCAGGACAACCGTCACCAATGCTTCGTAAACAGCATTCTCTTTTCTCTGCTGCTCTTCCTTACTCCAGAGTTCCTTGGGATTCCGCTGCCCGTCAAGTTTGGTGCGTAGAATGTTCTTACTACCACCACCACCACCACAAGGAAGGAGGTGCCCCCGGAAGCGTGCACCAAACGCGCCGGCGGGTAGCCAAGGAGCAGGAGCGGAAATGAAAAAGGAAACAACATTCGTCAACGGAAATGCCGCCAGGCGCAGGCAGAAAAAGTGTTGCTGCGAGTGCGCGCAAGAATGGATAAAATGTGTGTCCGTTTTTTTTTTTGCCTACAGACCCTGTGGTGGCAGCTTTCCGTCACCAGAAGGAGGCCGTTTTTCCTTGGCTTCTTCTTCTACTTTTATTTCCCTTTCCGGGGCGCTGTGTTGTCGTTGGTTGGCAAATGAATAAAATGTTTATTTTTTGTTAGGATCTTGCTGGCATGGCCGGAGATTCAACTGGTTAGTAGCGGCGTAAAAGGGATGGTTGTGTGACTGCAGCCTACGCCGGCCCCGGGAGCGGCTGTTACTGGGCAGTAAGGCCAGGCAAATGAAGCACCAAACACTCAAAACGAATGATGCACGCGCGTCCATGGCGTGCTTTTTTCCACTCTTTTTGCTTTTCTGCCGCTTCCTTAAGGATGTCATCCGGCAGGGATGCAGGAGAAAAAAGCGCGAACCATCTGGGAGGCGTTCCTGTGTGCGCAAAAGTGTGTAAACATTGCGCTGCACAAACTGCTCCAGGCTGGATAAATGTCCAGGCGCTTCGGAAAAGAGAGCGAACGTGAAATATCATTGCTGGGTGTATTTTTAAAATCATTCAACGAGTTTTTTCCCCCAATTCTGAAGCTGTCCTCCATGCTGCGCTGCTTCGTGTTTGCGTATTCATTTGCGTATCTCAAGCCACAGTTTTACGTCATCCCGGGCATCGTTGCATCATGCGCACGTGTTAGAGTTGGGATAAGCCTCTCGCTCTTTAGGTTCATCAGGATTAGAGATGATACAAAAAAAAGCTGAAACAGACACTTGTGTGATTTGATATGGAAACGATTTCGAAAAAGTGGGACAAATTTTACGGTTCTTGAATATGCAATCTCACATGCAATCCACTAAACACACACACGAAACGGTGCCATCATGTCGTTATCGTTGGCATGGAAGGATCATATTTGCTTAAAAACCTGCTTTTTGCATTCCAAAATAAACTGTTGCACGTTAGTAGTTGTAATGTCCGGGTATGTTTGAATGTTGGATTAAAGGATCTAACATATGTTAGCATCTTTCCTTTAAAAAAAAATGAAGCTCGCGTTAAAAATCAACTCGTTGATGCTACTTTCCACCTACATTGCGATGTTTAATTTTCCCCCTTTTTTTAAACCTTGATTACACGCTCAAAGGTACCGTTTGGCGGTTATTTGCATTGAATGCACCAGGCACAGACCACACGCGATTCGTGCCAGCCGCTTTTCCTACTGCGTCTATTGAAATGTGTCTATTTTCTACTAGCGCTACTCCATTTTACAAGTGTCCGGTGCAGTTTTTTTTTGCTACTTTGCTGAGTGCCTTTGATGTTGTGCGGTTTTGTGTGCCGTAAAGCTTTTTCCTAGCAAATGAAGTTGTTGCATCACAGCCAAGGAACTGAAAGAGCTTTTCCGCCGAGTGGTATAATGAAACTAAAATGCAAAAAAATATAGTTTGAATTTTAAATTGTTAAACGGATTTGTTATGTTCAAAGATATTGCTTATAACTTATTCCTGACAATTTGAACTTTCTTTTAACTTTATGTATGTTGTACGATTATTTTTAAATTCTACACGAATTTATTGACCATTGAGAGCCTTTATTTATGATTTTTAATCTAATTTAATTGAAGAATTTCATTGCAATTATCATAATCCAATGCTCTATTCCTAAAGTTTTCCTGAATTACTAAAAAAGAATGAAGCTTTTGTAATCAAACATTGACCTTTCGGTTACTATTAATATATTCTGCAAACACTTTGCCGTTTTCAAGACCTTGAAAAAGCCACTCCAAAGCCAGGAAGGCCGGCGAGAGAGGGACAGAGACCTTTTTGGAGGAGACAGTAGCACCACTTGACGGCGTCAATTCTGTCGCAAACCCCATCGCTACCGATTGCATTTCTACGCCAAATGTGTTTCCGTTGCATATGCGTGTTTGTGTGTGTGTGTGTGTGTGTCGTATAATCGGGCGAGGTCATCGCAAACCAAGAACAGCCATGGCAAAGAGACGTGTCCGACGGCATAGAACGGGCGGCAAAACCCGTGCTGCGGTCGTCCGTTATCAGCAGAAGCAGCAGCAGCAGCGTCGCGGCAGATCCACTCTGGCCCAATGGCGCAATGCTATACACGTATTGGCGTTGTCCATTCTTATGTTTTCGCTAATGGTTGTTCGGTTCGGACAAAGCGATTCGAATCGGTCGCCTTTGCTGCTGCTGCTTCAACTCTACTGCACCATTTTTATCGGTCATCGGTCGGTTTGGCTACAACAGGGGGCCACCGGCGGATGGATCGTTAAGTGGACATCAAGTTTTAATGCTGGCGACTTCCCTGACCGTCCTCTGCAAGACACAGCAAAGACGGGGGTTCGCAATGGGGCGGCCGAGTGACTGTTATCACTGAAACGGTATCGGCGTAAGATACTGCGCGCGCGGTGCGTTTTTGCTGCACTGCATTTTGATCGAAGATGACGCGCGGGTGTTGTATCGGTCATTCCGGAGACTAATGGGTGTCTCGGCCACTTCCTTCTCCATCGTAGACGTTCTTAACGCCGAGGCGTGTCGTGCCTGGGGCCGTGTAATGGGCACATGTTTGTGTGCCTTGTCATCGGAGAGTAATGACTCGATCGCTGTGTTTTGTTTTAATCTCGTTTTGTACAGCAAGGGTTGCATTTTTGAGTCATTTACAAACTTTTACATGTATGCCTCATGTTGCTGTTAAATAGAACATGATTCAATTTCAGCCTTTTAGGTGGCTATCGGGCAGTTGCAATCGGAATGTGCAAATGCAGAATTCTATGTCTTTTTGAGTTGTTCAACTTCCTTGCTGACTCAACCGACTGAATGTATTCCAACTGGAATGCGTTCTTCTATAGCTTGAAGACTTCTTAACAACAATACAATGCCGACAGATGCCGTTCGAAGAGTCGTAAAATGGCAATAAACACGCAGAACTTGCTTATCTGTATGCTCACGGTTCATGAAAACACATCAAACAACAGCCACAATCCTCCCGGAATTCGTCCCCGCCAGTAGCCGGCATCG
The DNA here is from genome assembly GCF_943734685.1 of Anopheles coluzzii. Taxonomy (NCBI): domain Eukaryota; kingdom Metazoa; phylum Arthropoda; class Insecta; order Diptera; family Culicidae; genus Anopheles; species Anopheles coluzzii. The sequence goes on along the minus strand of NC_064671.1, from coordinate 19,039,487 downwards.
GGGTGTGGGTTTGTGTGAGTGGGCAGAAATCGTTAGAACATTAACCGACCGACCAGCCGTTAGACCATTGGCTGCGCGCGACTACGTGCCAACGAAGGACATCGATTAGCGTAATTGATCTTGCATCGATGGTGGTGTGACCCCCGCCGCGCACTTATCGGCTGAATGCAATCAGTCCGATTGATTGCAAATGGTGCCCACTCGCCGCCGCCCCTAGTGCAGCATAAACCGGAACTCGTCATCCTTGCCCATCATTTATCAACATCCTAAGGTTGCTTCTCCGCTCGCTCTGTTTTCACTTCGCACTCGTGGATTGTGGAAGCGAAGAGATGTTGGATTTAATTGCAGGACCTCCTGCTGCTGCTGCTGCTGCTGCTGTTGGCAAAATGGTATCGATGGTGGGGTATATCGTGTTGCCGGCGACGATAACACTGACCAACCGCTGAATGGTCTGGCGCTGGTGTTTGTGTGTGGGAGTGCAGGCTTCCGAGGGGTGCCAGGAGGCAATTAACAATTTGTGACCATTGACGAAGGAAGAAAGCCACCAAACCGGTGGGTGAAATGTGCAGCGAGTGCAGCTTATTCGTGCTGTTTGTTTAATTTAGGTCGATTAAGTCCGAGATGGTCTTAGGTTGGTAAGTGTTGAGCCCGAATCGTGAAAGAAGAGGTTATGTTATTTTATATCCAATATTGTAAGTTAATTTAAATGATGGAATCGAATCACGAAAGGAATATCCAAAGATTCTTGAATCTCTATACATATATAAATCTATGGAAATGGATTCAACTAAAAAAACCAAGATGTTTCTTATTTTTGCATGCTTTTTCAGATGTTCAATATTCTTTGGAGGGTCATAACAAGTCATACCATGAATAACATGAATGATTTGAAAATCCGAAAATTGGAAAAGATTCATTGGTCTTTAGAGTTTAATGATTCCTCAAAGATTATCAATTATTCTGATATTCATAGATCTTTAAACATTCACGACTCAATGGAAATTGATAAATCCATAGAAATTCAGAATTTTTGTAGAATCATTTATTGAAGATCTATCAAGAATTGAGTTTCAGCTTTATTGATTCAATTTCAAGAATGAATTGGATTTATTTCATTTACCTGAATCGAAATTACGCATTTCTATAATGTTTAGATACTTTAAATCCTTGCTTAATTTACAGAATTACCTTGCTGCGATACATGTTTTATGTTTGAAATGACTTGAAAAGGTGAACTTGAAAGATGAACTTTTTTTTTTGAACATGCTGATGTCCTGATCTAACGACCCTTAAAATAACACAAGTTATTATAACTGCACCTGAATAGAAACTCCAGTGTTAATCACAAACCCTGAATGCATCCTTTCAAAGTCTCCTCATCTAGCACATTTAACAAAAAAAAACTGCTGCAAATCTCCACCGCAATGGAAGCAAAATTATTCTTTTCATCTTCATAGTCGAACGCGGTTCGTCAATGTGAAAGCACGCCGGCTCTCAACGGTGAAAAGAATCCTGCCCGGTTTACCTCTACGGGCAGGGGCTGGCAAGTAGGATGCATTTGCTACATGTTTGTTTGATTATGATTCTCGCCGCACCATGCTGTTGCCATGAAGTAACAAGTAACAATTGGCCGCTCAATGGCCACGGCGACGACGACGTCCTCCTTTCCGGTGAAGTGCACGTTTGAGCCTAACAAGCGATTGATGATGGGACGCAGTAAAACAAAACAGAAGAGCAGAATAGAACCCGGAGAAGAGTGTCCTGACGTTGCCGTGTGATGCCTTCACATCTGGCCTTGGGGCCTGCCATTCGACGTCGAGGTCAAGGAGGCAGCAACGGCCTGCCAGTCGGCACAGTAACGCTAGGTAATATGGGTTGGGTTTTGCGTGAGGGAGGGCGAGCGTACCGCTTGTCCTTCCGGGCTCCCGTTCAAGGGTCGTTACTTTCAAGCGTGCCTCAGCACAAAGTGCGCTCGTATCCCCCCGCTGCCATCAGCTGCCATGATTGACGATGATTCATGCGAGAGCGGTATGTGTCTACTTGATGCGGCTCTCGTAGCTCGTCGGAGTTCTCGTTTTCTCGCTGCCATTTTTACCACCCCCCCCCCCCCCACCTCCCTTCCATTATCACACTGAAGCCACGGCAACTGATAGCTGATATGATGGTCCAAGGACATGTTGATGCGAGGGAGGTGGATGCTCGCAGCCATTCATGCCACCATTTAAGGAAGTAACAACGTGATACTGTTGTCCCGAACGGTTTTCTGCTTCCAAACGTTGTAACGGTACACCATGTATGTATACACACACACACACACACACACACACATTTGGGCGGTGGTCGTTCTTTTGGTACGGTTCATTGGATGACGATGCCCCACGGCGCTTTTAAAACCTATGAATATTGTAACGAATGGGCCCTTCGGCTGTGGGACAATTTTCAACTGTCAAAATGGCGTGTAACGATTAGGCGTGTAACACGACATGCGTGTAAACGTTCTGTTAGATGTGTATTTGAAATTTCTGGAGTTTGTTTGAGACGTAGTTTTTAATATTTAAAGAAATAATTCTGAGTTTTAGAGACGTCTGCATTTATTTTTACTAAAATGTTCTGTGATTTTATTTCCAAACGTTTAACAAACCTGATGTCACCTTTGTTTGATAGTCCTGGTATTCTTATGAGATGACGTCAGCAACTAAAACTGTCCGTCAAATCTGTGACTTTGTCATTGATTGCCGTATCCAGGTAATGACAGGCCTTCTAGTCTTTACATTAGTCAAATTTGTTTTATCGGCAATTCCTTTCAATATACGGATATTTCCAATGCTCCAACATGCCCAATTATCAGCTTCTAGAGGACTTCAAATTTGTTGGTTAAACCTTCATGCATTGGGGTTTGAGGCTCTATGAAGTTTTTGGAAGACAACAAAAAGCTGGCCGGACTAAACCAACATTTCTCTATTTGCTGATCCTCGTGAAGTATCTTCAATCAGACCAAGTAGGTCTTAGCGAGTGTGGAACACAAAATCAAGACAGAACTGTACGACTTCCAAGAGCAGGATAATCATTTATTCTTTCCGGGAAAGGAAACAATGAAATCTTTGAACAGGATTCGCTCATAGTTCTTTTACATGATCTGTAGTTAAGTGGCTTTTCTATCGAGAATCGCAATAATACACGGAAGTCTTGGTTGAGCTTTTTATCTAGAATTTTGAAGAATAATGACTTTGTTGGGGAGTTGTCTGAGAATTGGGGTGTGAGTAGTGTGTCGGGTATTGAATTTCTATGAATCTTTGATAGGACCAATTGCCCTTGCAAACCGTTGTCGACCATGTACTAATTCCAGGTAAGTTGAGACCATCGAGTATAAGTCTTTTTGGAAAAGTCTTCACTCGGTGTTTGGATATGCTCAAAGAAATACACAGTATAAACAACTTGAAGAACATGATATTTTTCTATTTTCTACTGCATGACTATAGTTATGCGAAACACAAAAGATCCTCTTGCAGTTGAAGAAAGCACTTAAAACCTAAAATTTAGTATTTTTCTACGCCCTCGGACCAAGCAACATATTTGAAACGCCATAAAATAAATATCTCATACCCACCCACCGGAGTTCATTTGTGGGTAGCGCACGTTTCAAATAAAAAAAAAATAGACCATCCAGTCACTCCATCGATTTATGCGACTACTGACCGGCCCCCGCCCGACCGGACCTACTGAACCATTACAACCATATAAATAAGCGTTACCACACTCGGGACGAATGGTTTTTTTCCCCCGGTGGCGATGGAGAGGATTGTGCTTAGTTTTTTGACTTATTTAGTGCTTCCGTTGTCACCTGGGAAGTCGCAAAAGCCAAAGCCACACCCGACCTCTGGCCGCAGCGTGTTACATTACCGTCAATCGGCAGATCGACATGTTTCCTTTTCATCGTGCTCTCGTGCCACCCTGTCTTTTTGTCCCTTTTTCGTTCGTCCCCTCTTCATTACTTCAGTTTTGGAGAGTAAAAGAGAGGGCTAGGTAAAAAAGGAGCAGAAAACTGCACAGTCCACAGATCCTGATAGGATTCCGGCAAGGTGGTTGGGCTTTCCTTTTGCGCTCGTGTGCCCAATTTACTGCTTACGGGTTACTGCTTACCGACCTCGGCCTAGCCCTGGGCAATGGGGAAGAAGATCACTTTCATACATATTTTATTGGCCAGAAGTTCGTGCGGGTTCAGCCGGAAGGCGTCCCCGGCCCGGGTAATGTCTTCACACGAATTGGCTTTTACAGCCGTGTGTGAGTGTGCGAGTTCGACAGGGCGCGCTTAGCTGTTGTGGAGGCTTTAGTCTTTTAGGCGTAGTGAACCCTGTGCCAGTAATGCAGACTTTCTCGTTCTTGTTGTTGTCTTCTCGCTTGGAGCTTTTTGAAGGTGAAACGTGCGCATCCAAATGCTCCAAATTAAGGTGTCGTAATGATCCTTTTTATTGAGCATTGCTAACGATTCAGGGTAGTAGCAAAGACGGGGAAGGGTTTGAGGAGCGGGCAAACGATGCGCTGCCTTGAGCCAATTTCCGGACCAGGTGAAACGACGAAACACGCGGCGCCCGGTGGTGGTGGTGGTGGTACCGAGACAAATTTCAGCTAATGCATATACTCAACGCTGATTCGAATTTCAAATAATCTTCTTTGAGACTATTTTATGGCGTGAGGATTGTGCGGAAAGGAGAAAAAAGAGAGCGAGAATACGAATTACTGTGTCCCTCAAATAGATCTAATTTTCATACAGTTTTCTGCCGTGAGTGTAGATTGTACTTGGTACATTTGTGTACAAAAAATCGTCGAGGACAAGCAATGCAACATTCGTTTTAAGAAAAAAGTTAAGAAATTACTGGAAGAAAATGTTCTTCATTTTTTTTTAATTAAAGTTAAAATCAATCCTATTACTTATAGCATAATAATATCATACTATAATATAAAGTGGGTCCCTATAACCTAACACAAAGGAAGAGAAGGGTGTATTCAATAACGGACTGGTTGTCTAAGTGGTTTGGATGGAGTTCTTCATCTTCTTCTTTTTCGTGTAACGTGCTACGCGGACATACCCGGTCTATACAGACTTTCGAGACTTAATTCATTACCACGGATGGGAGGTGCATTCTAGGCTTGAACCCATTACGGGCATGTTAATGAGTCGTTCGAGATGACGACTGTACCACGTGACCGCCTCTTGGATGGAGCTTTAAAATCTATTAAGATAGAAGAGAATCAATAGGACCGCAAGCAGAGACATCAAGAGCTTTAAGTCTATTTTCTGAACATTCAAGACCAAACAGTGAACATCTTTGTTTCATATTGAGAACAGGAGACACTACCTGACCATGGAAGGCGATAGAAAAGTGTTCGTGTAAATTGTCATTGAACAGCTTCTAACCTCTAGTCATCAATCCTATATTGTTGCGCAGTAACTCTAAATTTGTTACGAATTTATGTGAGGATTATGTCCTAAAAACTGGACAACACATTGCAGCTTTCTGAGATACAGGGTTTACCAGACCAATAAACTGAAAACTAAATAACTGTCCACAACTGTCAGCAACTTCAGCGGTTTCTGGTAGAAAGTACCTAATATATGACACAGCACAGTGCTCTGTGTGGTAGGCGGTGATGACTAATCAAAGAGAGGATTGTTATAAAAATGTAAACAGTTGTGTATTGGCCTGAAATGCCTTGTAAAATGGAAAAATTTGTTGAATAACTCAATTAACGCTTGAATAGATTAAAAAATCATTTGAGTGTTCGACCCGTTGCTCGAGATGCATAACAACACAAGGGAAAGTGTCTTCAATACTGCAATGGGTCCAAGTAAAATCAAATCTTTAGAGTGCTTTTTTAAACCCTCGTTTTAAATGCTACAAATCAGTTACAGTCGTTTAGGGTCATATTTAATTTATTCTGTAAACCAATGCAATCTTGTATTTTGGTTGCTTTTATTTTTCGTGAAATATTCCGTTGACCGACCGACCATCACACTTCTGCCCAGCAACGCGCCACAAAACACGCTTAACCCCGGTTAATCCACTTTCAAATAAAGCCGTTGCAGTGGTATCGTGCGATATAGCCACAGAGAGACAGAAAAAAAATACACACAAAGCAAAAACGCCACTCCATTTTCACTTTCCTTGGACCGTCTTATGACCGCCGTTCGCCATTCCGCGAGATGAAGCATAACAACGGCACAGAAAAACGGCTAAGGGTAAGAGCAAACAAGCCCCCTCCCCCTCCCTCCCATTCCGAAGGCCATTATGTGAGGCAACGCGCGCTGTGCCCTCGGCTGCATGCGCTGAAGGATATATGGTGCGCTCTCGAAAGTGTTGTCTGATACGACGGTGTTCGTGTGTGCGCTTTTTTAGCCCATTTTTTGGACCTGCCTTCGTTGCCGTAGTACAGTGGTGGAGTCGTCGCCGTCGTTGCGGGTCACTGCGGTAACTGGTGCAACATGAACAGACACAGACACGTGCACACACCGAACTGCATCGCTTCGGTGCATAATGTGGTGTGTATAATAATGGCGCCCTCGACCATCACCGTTGTCATCGCCGATCGCCCTTCCTTCGTTTACCCAGCGTTTTCTTGCTTTACCTCGTTTGGGCGCTGCTGCCGCTGCATATTAATGTAATTAACATTCGCGCGTTCCGTGTGTCTTGCGAGCTTCGTAGCAAAGCGAAAATTAAAATAAAAAACAACACAAACAGAACCCCGGCACATGTGTCCGATCGCGACCGGCTGGGGTGGCTTCGTTGTTGGGGTGGGGTATACGCCACCGGCTTGTTGGTTTTTGCGCGATAATCGCGGCAATAGCTATAAACAGTAAGGCACGGGCGGACGTATTGGGCGCGTCGTAACGGCGGCAGCACGCGTCTGCGCGCAGATGGAACGTAAGGGCGCGTGCGATGTTTTGAGGGGGTTTATAGCGCGCGCGCAACTTCCATAACGTCCCAGGATCAAGGGGCGCAAGTTACTTCGCAAATCCGACCGGGTGCGGGTGACTCACGTAACTAAATCCACCCACTCCCATTCCCTGATAAAAAATATTCACGGTAATATCGAGCATGGTAACAAAATAGGAAAATATAGTTATAAAATATTCAATATCGGCCTTTTTTTCTATTTCAATCTTATAAACTTGGTGTGTCATTAGTAGAAGGAAGAATAAGGAAGGCGTAAAGGCGATAACCGTTCAAATTAATCTGCGGAAAAACGTTGAACGTTAATTTTGGGTTCACTATTCTGTATAGCATGATTAAGGGATCGTCTATACATTACGCGACACAAAAAAAGATACATCACTACTGTTTCAATATCGATTTTCTGTGGCTAACAATCAGTCTTCGTTGTTAAATCCTACATCTTACTAACTTATGACGGTCGAAAGATTTTGAAGATGAAACTGTTGTCCGGGAATGTTTCACTAAACAGAGACCAAATAAAGTTAATTATGAAGATGATTAAACGACTTTTGAAAACGCTTAAAGGATTCCCCTCTACACCTTGCGATCGTTACGTCATTTATGGAAACTTTTATCGAGAGAAAAAAATAAAAAAAGTGTGATGTACATGGATTCCATGGTACCCTTATTGGACAGTATGAAATCCAGTTGGATTATAGGAACTTCTAGGCTAAAAGTATCAGAACTCATGAAAACGCTTGTCATAGGGATTGAGAATTAAAGATGTACCAAACAAAAGTCGTACAAAAAAAATCATAACATTTTTTGAACAAATAAAAAAAAACAATTAAATAAAGTCATTCAAATAACCGTAAAATAAGACACGAATTCAACATGGATCCGCCCCCTTTCGATTATAGTTCCGCTAATTCACTATCTTATCCTTTCCCACCATTGCCTGCCACTACTACTACTACTCGTCAGTAAAGGTAAGGAGTCAATTATGGAAGCTGGCTGAGCCGGTTACATTCCATCACGTGCGCCATTCGCTTGGCCCCGCAGAGGTAATAGCGCGTGCGCGTGCGCAAAAACTTCCTGTCGTCCCATCCCGACTGCTCCCCGTCGTCAGTTGGCGGTGCGCATAAACATTGTATTTATTGCTTTATCTTCATTCCACCAGCCACCAGGCGTTGCGTTCTCTCGAGCCTTCAAGCAAGGGGCAGAAGGAAAGCAAAAGAAACAACTCTTTTCCGGTCACTGCGGAATAATCGCGCACAGTTTGTGAGATGTGTCACTCTGTCACTTTAGAACAAACTCCTTTCGCCACCGCCCTCCCCCGGGGCCCGGGTCGTGGCAGTCGCACGTGGCTCAAGCGCACACACACACATGGTTGACGGCCCTCACCATCGCCCGGCTGGTGTTATTCTCACCCGCGTCCATATGCGTCATGAAAAAAAAACGGGTGTGTGATTGTGCGCGAATCGCGTCTTTTATGCGTCATCACGAGTTTAATGTTATTCCTGCCGGTGTTGTTTGTGATTTGTTTGATTGCATGCTGTTTTTTTTTGCACGATGCATCGCACACATACACGCTGACTAACTGATGCAGTCTTGTAAAGAGGGCAAGATGCGGCCAAAGATCCGATTTGATGGATGCACTGGAGAAGGAAAGTGAAATGTGTGCATCCCGTGTACCAAGTAGTTCAACTCTCCTGGAGGAAGTGGAAGCAAAACAGATTGCAAATGATTCGCCCGACAGCATGACGGATGAATGTGTCTGAATGGGGAGGGGGGATAGTTTTTTTGTACCTCCACTCTTACCATTTTAATTTATCATCTTTTCTTGCTCTTACTCTGTGCCATTTCTTATTCGCGTCCTGTTACAAAGTAGTGTCTGCGGCACTCCATCACACTATAGGGAGCTCGCGTACGCATTGTATGTTTTCATCTTTTCATTAGTAACTTCTATCAGACGTTAAGTGCTGTTGGTCTATTTTTAGACGAGCTTTTCTTCCCTCACCGAAATCAATCTTGAGTATCTTTTGTCAGTGGAAATATTATAGTGTGTGTGTGTGTACGACGCTCGAAACGCACTGAATGATATCTGCTGAAACTTATCTTAAGAAGGAGATGTTGTGTTTTACGCGTTCGGCTTTGTTCGACTTCTTTCCTTTTTATGTAGGGGGAAAGGGGGAACACTCATTAGCATTCGGGCTCTGAGCTTTTTTGTTCGGATTGCGGGGGTGTATAAGCAAAATTTGTCACGGTCCCTGCACCATAACGGTACGCGGTTTTATGTACGGTTTTATTTCATCTTTTTCCCCATACGCCACACCAAGAGTGTGTTCACTTCCTGCTGCTGCTGCTGCTGACGGGCGATCGCTTTCATTAAAGTTTTCCACGACGAGAGCATCTCATAAATTTATTGCCGGCAGCAATATTATTCCTAACGGGTGTGTGCAAAGACTTGTTTTTTTTTCGTAATAAACTTACTGTTACACGCCTCTCTCTTTCTCCCTCTTTTTCTCACCGCACGATACACATCTTTCATGTGGTTTTTGCACGCTTTTTTGTTTGTTTATTTGTTTGGCTTTTGCTGTTTAGCAATTTAGGACCGTTGAAAAACCAACACACAAAAGCGCCACTACTACTGCTGCCTGTGCTGAGACGTTGCGATGCGAGGGCAAACTTCTCGCCATAAGCACGTTTATTGTTTTCCGCCCTGTTTGCGCTGTGGCAGTTTTTATTATTGTGAACTAAATAAATGGATATTTAACCTTATCGCAACACGATGCGTGTCGTGTGCAGCCTTGTGCTTGGTTTGTAACAGTAAGCTTTACCCCGGTCTGATAGTGGTAAACGTTCGCTTAGTTTATTCCATTTTTATGCACCAAGAAATATGCCTTTTTGGGTTTGCTCTTTCAGGTTACTGGTGGATTGTATTTTAACGCTCAAAATATGTCTCAATAAAGCACTCATTCGTCGCTATAATGCTCCAAATCGATCCAAATCAAGATAGCACACCCTCTAGCCTGCAAGCTTACGTCAATCGTGTGTCTGTGCTTCTTTTTCCTCGCTCTCTCTCTCTTGTGAAAGGCCACCTTTCTGTCCAACTTTTCACTGTCACACAGAACCTTCTCCCTCCCCTTCCTTGACCTTCTCTAACTGTGACCTCCCGTCCAATGTGGCGGCCACTTCGTGGTGAAGCTTTATTGCATTTAATAGATTTAAATTTTGACCTCCGTCTCGCCGGTGGTGGTTCATCGCGAAAGTAGTCGTCAGCAGCAAGAGGGGAGGCAAGGCAATTTTTTTTTCATTTTTACAACACACTATTGGGGTGGCGTGATGGTGTACCGAGACCCCAATGCAACGTTCGAGGCTTGGCAGAGTGGCAAATTAACTCCCCATGCTGTGTGTAATGCGCGAGTTTACCGCGTGCTGGTGCTGTGTCTCTCCCTTTCACAGCGATCCGCTCCGATGACTAATGTCCGTGTCTGTGCAGTATGGCGGAACACCATGGCAAAAACGCCCTTCATCTCTCTCCCCTTCCATGCTTACAGCAAGCGGCCGGTGAGGTGATGCAGCAAACTACAGCACAACACAGAAAAGAAAGAAATCCTCCCTTTGGCGCGAACTGGAGCATTCCTCTTTTTTCCGTATTAACTCTGCTGGGTGATTTATTTACTTTTCACCACAACTATGTACCACACACTGGCTCTTTGATGGTTTCCCCGGCCTCGGCCCACAAGAGGATGCTGGTTACCATCAGAGGGGGAAGCAGGGACAGTGTGAAGAGGTGGACACTCTGTACTTCGCGGTCGGATTGTCTTACTACCCGCTCCTGGGAAAAAAGAGCGGTGAATCCATTCGTGGGCGCAAAGGCGGAACGTGTCGGACCGTACTCCGGAACTGATCCGACGCAGCCATTTTGAACTCTGGAGAGTGAATGTGTGTGTGTGTGGTTTGTGTTTTGCGTGGATGATATGCCATTTTTCCTCCGACTTGACGCCATCCGAGCCGAGATGGGAGATGAAGCGAGTGTGTGTGGCTGTGTGTTTTTATTTTTAAACTCAAACGCCGCACTTCCACCCAAAAAGCCTGTCAGCCATTACTGAGCACTTTTGCGGAAAGTATTTAATAAAGCTGTACTTTGTGACAAATTACTGCTCTCCAGCATGGATCCGCTGACGTATTGAGCTGCTGATGCCCACTAATGCTCTCTTTTGCCCATCTGGACACATATTGGGTGGAAGACTAACGCATAAAAGGGCATGAGTCATGGTGGCGTGACGCGCTAGGCTCTACGTACTTCACGCAGCACAGGAGAGATTATGTGTTCCCTTGGGGCACTTTTTTGTTGTTGATAAACATCCCATTCAGCGCACACCAGCGGGCCGGGTCAATGTCGCGGAAACGTAGTACGTTTATCAGCGTTAACAACCACAGCTGATTGCGTGAAACGTGGAACAGTCATAGTGTGCACCATTCAGCACCATCAGCGTACTCCAGCAGCAGCTGGTGGCGAACGGTATTTGTTGTAAAATATGCGAAAGGAAATTCCAAGCTTTGGGGAGGTTGCGATAAGCGTTCGATAATCGGTTCCTCAAAAAATTAGCCCGAATTGTTATGTTTGCATGGGGAATTCACCACAGCTCAAACGCTCGTTCGATAAGCAAGCGATTGCTTCATAGCTGTTTCACCTTAAGCCCGGTATGATGCCATAACGTGATAAGACGACAGGCGAGTGTCATTAAATAATCGTTGACAATAAATGAAATACAATTTACACTTTCAAGACATCAACTGCGCATTTTAAATCACAATCAGAATCTCACATCAACTTCAAAGAAATCTCAAATGTGTATTGAAATGTTTCAGGATATAGAAATTTGAGAGACATGTTCTAAAAAAGCTAAGAAACTTTTTTTGTTTAGTTCACTAGAGTCATGTTGTATCCTGGGTACTGATCTAGAGGTTCTTCCACCAACTCAAAATGATGTGCCGACACTCAAACTTGTAAAAATGCAACATGAAATTACAGGGCACTTTGAAAATTGCTTCTTGGAGTCCAAAAAGTCCAAAGAACAATGCTTTTATGATAAACGGGGCGAGTATGGGCTTCGAACGACGAGATCCATTCGCCGCGGTTGTCAGAAGGCGCTCACTTGGCGCTCAATTTTGAAATAACGTACCATTGAGAGACCGTAAGAAGCGCGCGAAAGAATGAGTTCTACCTGCCGGAGTCGAACGTTCCCGTTTGTATGAGGAGAAATCCGCGAGGTTTTGCGCTGCGGATTTGGAACGAATGTTGTTTTCAATGTAACGTTTTGCTTTAAAATGTGCTTTAAATGATTTAAGAGAATTGAGCTAAGAGGTATGTACCATTTTGAAAATGTTTTGTGATCTATTTCCAAAAAAAAGTCTTCATCAGTTTTAAAAAAGTATAAAAAAACATAAAAAATATCGAAATATAAATAAAAATACAAATATCTATAATAAAAAAAATTAAATTAAATTTAAATTAAATTTAAATTTAAATTATATTAACTTAAATAAAATTTTTAATTAAAGTTTTTTTATTTAAAAAAGTTTATATATATATATATATATATATATATATATATATATATATATATATATATATATATATATATATATATATTTATATATATGTATAAATATATATGTGGGTTTTCCACTCCAATTAACAACTGTCCACAGTCTACTAGCAATCTTCGATTTGAAAAACACGATTGTCTACCACTTACAAACAAGTCAAGCCGTTTTTGGTACACTGTCCATTTCAATTTCACAATTGTCGTCTTCGAAAACACATGTCAGATGCGGCACGGGTTGTTTTGGTTTTGGCTGGAACGTGTATCACTTGATGTTAGGACAGCTGAGCAAAATGGACATGCTAGGCATTTTCACAATGCAGAAATGTTGACATTTATCGGTGCTTTTACTTGTAGCCAGTGAAAAAAAAAATTACAACGTCCCAAAATAACCTAAAAACTGTAACGATCCAAGAATAACTAAAACCAAATGATAAAACTGTTTAACATGTCCAAATTGCTCAGCTTTCCCATATTCTGATATTCAATCAAGACCTGTTTACAACATGGTTCAATTCTTACAGACAAGTGATACACGTTCCAGCCAAACCCGTGCCGCATCTGACATGTGTTTTCGAAGACGACAATTGTGAAATTGAAATGGACAGTGTACCAAAAACGGCTTGACTTGTTTGTAAGTGGTAGACAATCGTGTTTTTCAAATCGAGGATTGCTAGTTGACTGTGGACAGTTGTTAATTGGAATGGAAAACCCTGTATATATATATATATATATATATATATATATATATATATATATATATATATATATATATATATATATATATATATATATATATATATATATATATATATATATGTATAAATAAATAAATAAATATATATATATATATATATATATATATATATATATATATATATATATATATATATGTATAAATATATATATATATATATATATATATATATATATATATATATATATATATATATATATATATATATATATATCACATACATACATAAAAATATATATAGATATTTAAATATTCATGTAAAGGTCTATTTTAATGTTTTTTATATAAATTCATAGAAACTTTATAGAAAAATATCACAAAACATTTACACCATGTAAATAACGTTTATAACTCTTTAAAATAATATCAATCGGTATTTTTATACTTTTTTATAAAGTAAATCCAATCCTGTCGTCCCTCCTAAATTTGAAATAACTAAAATTCAAATTTAAAGAAATTGAGTAAAGCTGCCTTATAATTGATAACGAATCATCCAATAACGAATGAAATCCAAAACCAACGGTAAAAAAATCAAAATTCAATACTTAACCATCCTTGAATCGTACATATAAACGTCTTTAAATGCTTGACAGTTATATCTCATGATGATGAGCATCTCTCATGAGCGTCGAACGGATTTCGTCGTTCGAAGCCGGTACTCGCCCCGTATGACTCTTTTGACTGGAATTCCCTAAGTTAACCTGTTTTTCTTGCTGTGATACTCTTTGTTATTTATTTTGTGCTGATGTTACATTGTACCGTGATGCTTTATGTTATTATAAGTTTAGTTTATAAGATCAGTGATAAGGCCAATGATGGCCAATCACTTAACATTTACAAATAAACAAATAAACAAATATAAAAAGATGTAAGAAAGTGTCCCAAAAGGTTCTATACCCCTGAAAATCTCTGTATTAAGATCATTCAAATGTAATGATCAGGCTTTTTTGGTGACTAACTTGGTCTTGTACTTGGAGAATACCACATGTGAAATAAATGAAATTGATGATTGATGATCTCATTGAAATAATAAGGGTTCTAAATCTCTCAATATATCCCCGTCAGAACAAATGTAATCATATACATTGGGGTGCTATCAAGAGATCATTCATTAATTACGTAACGCTAAAAATGTTAATATCCTTCTTCTTGTAGTGTATTAAACGTATCGCTTGATACAATCTCCTTTAATTAGTCATGTAAAGGATTGGTTATTCAACATCAATATTGCAATAATTCTTGAATTTTGAATAACGTACAATACTTTTTTCTGTTGGAAAGCATATATCATATAACTCAGAAATGCCTTTTCAAATTATTTTATTGCTGAAAAACCTACTCCTACATTCCCTACCTTCACTCTTCTTCCTCTTGTGAACGTTACGCCATTTATGGATGATCTCTTATTAACCATTCAAAATTAAAAGCTTTGCAAATTAATGCCAATTGCATTTCATTTCCATTTTGATAGTGGACTGCAAAGCTTCCAAAATTTAAACATTTTGGGCGGAGTTCACTGCTCCTAAATTATGTTATCAACACTTGTCTGTAATGCCTTGCTATTAATGCTCAACCGTACCGCAGCGCTATGCATGCCAATTTCAATGCAACCCTTCACGAAAGAGTTCCATTACCTTCCTCCCGTAAGTTCAATGTATGCAACAAATCGAATAAACACTACACCGTCGCACCTTTACATCGCTCGACCGTATTTTATCAGTGCGCACGTGTTTGCAGTGAATTCAATCCGCTTTTTTTCGCTCGGATCGGATTAGAGAAATGAGATTCCGGACGAAATAGTAGCGCTTCAACAAAATCCCTGCTGTGTGTGTGTGTGTTCTTTTTGCCCCATTCTATCCCATTCCTGCGACATGAAGGGTTAAGGGAATGAAAGGATTAAGGAAGAGTATAGCGACAGACACTGCTGAGTGTTGTGTCTACACAGCACACGCGAGGACTGGAGAAGAGTGCAACGTGTTGCACACTGCGAGAAGGCTAACCTTTTGCCAGGGCGGACATAAAAGGGTCGTCGACAGGGTGGGGAGAGATGGCGGGATATAGCACGTTTGTGTCGCAGCCCAGGTGTGAACGGTTGACGGGGTTCGCGTTACAGAGTGCCAAGTGGAAAGGCTTCCAGGGACGCAGAACGACCGCGGGTAGATCGCGGGTTGGGTTCGGTTGGGTGTGTGTTTGCGTCTGTTTTCTTTCTATTTTGCACCCGCCAGCCGGGTACGTTTCCAAGGCCGGTTTGGAGCGGTTTCGTCACGTTGCTGTACGGTCGATGGGTTTTTTTGTTTTGTTTTGTTGTTGTTTGCGTTCGTTTGTACTCTCCTCCGGCCGGTTCGAGTATCTTTCTCACAAGTGCGATCGAATAGCCGCAATGACACTGCAGTAGTGTCCGCCTGTGTTTGCACCGCGTTGCCGTTTGTCTGTCACGGCACTGGTGCGAGACCGTTCCGCGACGGGCGTATTGTTGTCGCACCCGTTAAATTTCAACGACAGAACACACTTTGGACTGAGTTTGGTTTAGTGGAGGAAGTAAAAAAAAAAGACATACATAAACAAATCCCTCAAGTGTGCAAAATATTTACATTCATGTTTTGAACGATTTGTAAAAAAATGCAGCGCGCTCCTTCTTCATTCATGCAACTTCATTCTCCGCTGGAGCGGCCATGTCGTTGCGATTGTGATTCAGAAGCTTCTCGGTGGGCCACAGGGGACAACAAGCATCACCGATTCAATCACTGAAGTAAATGGTTTTATTGTTTTGCGAATGGCAATCGTATGGTAAAGTGTGTGGTGTACATCTTTAATCAATCGAAGCATTCGACTCTTGGGAGGAAGGAAGATAGGGCGGAGCTGAATTAGAATGAGCCCGATTAGCATGCGGCAGAGCTACTGTTCTTGCGCATCCTTGTGAAATATGCAGATTAAATCTTTGCACAGGGTCGGGCCTTGGGACAGCGCTGCTCGAGATCTCGTGCTACTAACGGCCTAAAACGATCAGAAAAAGTTACCAAATGGCTTAAGCCGCAAGGAACGATTTTCCCAATGTGGCGCAATAAATAATTGTATTATGATTGACTTTAAAGACGAAACGATCGAATAAGACCAAAAATTATGAATTATGAGGCAGACTTTAAGAGAAATGCATCTTTTACGGCCAGAGTCCATTCTATATTGCTAAATTGATTTTCATATGACGATTAAGGAATTGTTTAAGACAGCTTTTTTGACGAATATGTCATGTTTGATGTGGCTATTTATTTTTCTATTTATTTCATTTTTTTGCTTCTAACGTTCAATTCAATGTTGTCTTTTTGAGCTTTGGTGAGGTTCAGGTCTTTTTGTTTCTAAGAATGGTGTTGTAGTGTGTAATGCAGGCACAAATTATTCGATAATCGAATAAACTACAATACTAATGCTAACAATAATAATAATAATAATAATAGTAATAATAAGAATAATAAAAATAATAATAATAATAATAATAATAATAATAATAATAATAATAATAATAATAATAATAATAATAATTTCTAAAATGTCACAAAATCAGACAAGAAAATGTTTAAAAAGGGAAACAGGGTAACATGTTTAAATATTCCCAATTTACTTTATTTCTATCGCTTCTTAGACGATCATTAAGTCTATTATAAAATTATTAATATTTTGTATCATAAGTCATAATGACTATTAGTTTTTTATAGCATTTTATTTACAATATTTAGTTATTCAAAACATTTGTTTTTTTGATGTGTTAGTAAGGTTTCCTAATTATAGTTTATATTTACACAACTTTTAACGCTTTATTTGATCCTTTTGTAAATTAAAAAAAAAATATATCTCAGAGTTATACGGATCTAAAAATTGGACAGATTTTCCACAAAATACAATCGAATTCGTCGAATTGAACTGTAAAATGAAATCGGTATTGAGTTTAAATTCAATTCATAACCTTAATCGTTCGTCTAATTTTGGCACAGTAACCGTTGTCGGCCAAGGACTGCCCAAACCGTCAGCCACTTGTGGGCTTCTAGACCACTTGTGGATTGTTAAGAACAGTTTCATTTGTTGCGTTTTTAATTTTGATGTTATTTAGTATGCTGTTATCCAAATGAACTTGCCATCGCGTATAATTTAACCAAGAATCAGACCAAATCAGTTTAATAAAGTTTTCTACGGCCGTCCCCTCTGTGTGTTGTGGTTGCAGTTGGCTGTCGCTTTTAATTCACTGTTTCTGCCAGCTGCCCACAAACACACCACCACCATCACCACCGGGCTCGCACTATTGTCACGCACCGGTCGATCAGTAAATTAAGATGCACGCCTCCACCGGTGTGTGCCGAGCCGGAAATGCGCAACGCGATTAAACGCAATCGTGTATGTGTGTATGTGTGAGTGGGTGGTGCTGGTGGGGGAAGGAAGCACAGAATGTACCGTTGGCAGTAACGCAGTGACCATAACCGGAACGCAAAGCACAGCAGAGCATAGGTTTCAGCAATGTCTCAGTGCCTTATGCAGCGGAAATAAGAACCGCGCGCTGTGTGCGATTATGATGCGTCATGTTTAAAAATTCAGCTGCTCTTTTAGCGCATGGTTTGATGGATGGATGCATGGTGAAAGCTTATGTCATGGACAGAGGTGGGAACCTCTTGCTAGTTGCTCACCAAAATTATTAGCCACTTATCTAGCCACAAACCAGCCCAGTGTCACAACAAACAACTGCCACCCCGTAGTGAGCGTTACCGACCTTAATCAGTTACATTAAATGGGAACATGTAAACAAAATGGCGCCACGGCCACCGCCGCCACCGCCACCAACGGTCGATGATGTGATCCCCGATAATCGAACGACCGGCGGAGGTCAACGAAATGGCATGAGACGCCCATAGAAGAGGCGGAAATGCCGGCTTGCGGAAACGGTTCAGGGGTTTGTCATCGTACTGTCTTTTTCCCTCCTCCAACATCCCCCCCAGTACAGCTCTTAAGGGTAGTCATTAGGGTTTTGTGTCATTCTTGTGCGTCTTTTTTTCATTACAACACCATCCTCTCCCCCCCATTTATGCCCTTCACGGGTTTCCCCCGAGTGTTTAAATGAAACACCGGATGCGGTCTCTGGAGGAGAACAGACTGTCTCGCTAGGGGGAGGAGGGTGGTTTATGGTTTTCCACATGGGAACTTATGGACTCTCGATCGTCCTACAGGCAACCCCCGACCTGCCCCGAGTTCCCAGCACAGTTTGGATGGGGGAGAATGCAGGGGAGGGTGAAGAATGTACGTCCATTAAACACGACGATTATTCGTACTGTAACGCGTGAGCAGTACACTTGGTGTGATTATTAAAACACGACATGGCCCGTCTTTTGCTTGTCCCCCGCTTCGTTCCGGACGATAGTTAGTAGGGGTACGCTTGCGGTCACAGCCCCAAACAACAAAAGGGGGTGGTCGTGGTCTGTTATTAGGGTCTTGTGTGTTATGCTCTCGAATGTGTCGTAAAGAGTTCACCCGATCGCCTCGCACCATAAAAGGCGGAAATGGGGCGGTGTTGTTTATTGTATTTTGTAAATAAAATACGCCTGGTTTTTGTTTGAACTGATCGTAACAAATTGACTAATATCGATAAAAATGGTCATTCGATACCATAATGAAAGACAACAATTTCACTGAAACAAAAAAAAAACAATTCTACACGGTTGTTTCACAACATTAACCCACTTGATTCACTTAAAAACGAATGTCCTTGATAATGGTTTCTTTTTTGGTGCGTCAAATGTGCGTTGTCGTCTTCGTCGCCGTCGACCGGGGCACATATTTTGGCGCATTGGGTTTGACGGAACAAATAACACGCGAGAGTCTGAGAGCAGCCGGCAGTGAACTCAAACTCGTGAATTGTCGTCGTCCCCATAAACCAATGTGTCACGTTAACGCATTTCGTTATCTCCGCATTACCACTTCTCGATTGTTGCCGCCGGTATGCGACACTCAGACTAACGCCAAAGGCGTGTACCGTTCCCCTCCAATGCGTCAAACTGTACGTAGGATGATGAATTTGAACTCCTAAAACTTATTGAGGATTAACGAAATTCTTGGTAAAATTGTCTCCACCACTATATTGACACCGAACGGATGAACGAAATGAAGGAAAATCCCAATTGCTAACCCCATTTCCAGAATCAACCTATGATGAACCAGCTGCTGTCATCGAAAAATAGCACACACATTAGTCATCGGCAGCGCACAGCGGTCGAGAACAAAACCGGCATGTTGCAGCAGCAGTACTACAGCCGCGGGAGTGTGTTATGTTTTTGCGTGGTAGTGATGGTAGCTGTGGTACCTTATGCTTCACTGTGTAAGGAAGGGGAAAGGATTAGTAGTAGACGACCGGCAAAACCAGGAGTCTTCGTCTGTTGGCGACGGTACAAGAATTCATCTACATACTGTTAAATATGTCAATGAGAGTATGAAGAATCATAAGCCCCGTCGTCACAGGGTGGTTGAGTTGTGTTTTACGGGTTTGGTTAAATCAAGGGAAGTTGCGTTACGGAATTGGGAGGAGTATTCTATATTGTTCAATGTCATTGGTATCGCAGACATTGCTGTTCATTTTTCAATATAATAAAAGCGTCTTTGTCGTCTGGCGTCATCATAGTGATGGCGATCGCAACCCATCGCTTGAATGCCGTCATCTGCATTTCGGTGTCGCGCGGTAAAGTAGACATGACCGAAAATACTATTATCTGTTCCTAGAACTTACAAATCAAGAGCAAATATTTCTTTTCAGCTCTATACGTTGTATTTAAGTATGTAATAAAAAACAACCGACTATGCGAGTTTTGCTTGTTTTCTGCACGGTTGGGGCCTCGAGAAGAATTAAAACTCTACCTAATCCCTCCTCCGGTCAATCGGACACCAATACATTAGTGTTCGACTGAATTGTATAGTCTACGAACAGGGACTATAGAGCATTTTTAAAAATTAGCTGAAATTTTTTTGACGTAGTTAAATACTTACGCCTAATCTATTATTTTTTATGTTATACTATTCAATTTTCAAGGAAATTTATTTTTTAACAAATTTAGAAATTTATAGTTTTGCAAAAACGTGTACAGGTAGTATAATATGCGGAGATGTTTTCTTTTTTTTTATTCAGGAGTAACGGTCCAAAAAGGTCGTATTGCTTAAGGATGTTTTCTTACACATGCGGCATTTTATTTGTTTATAAAGAAAATTGTTCCAATTTGACACATCAATTGTGAAATGCCTTATTATTCGCATTTTAAAAATCAATCGAAAAGGTTCCAATCTGCAATCTTCTATCAGAATCGTTTCAAATAACCAATTCAGTCGATAAAATCTATCTCCTCAAACCAACAATAGCAACATTTGGCTTAACACAGTAAAATTCGATTCACACAGAAATACGAGATACGTTTCTTTTTGGTCCGTAGTAAAAGCGCTTTTCAGGGACAACTTCTTGTTATATTCATAAGGCTTCATCCATCAATTACGTAACCCTGATAAAGGAAGGGGGGGGGGCCTTTAAACGTTACGATTTGATACTTACTTTGTTATTATGTTACGTTAGTGAAGGAGAGGGTCAAAAAAATGCAAATTTATCGATAGATAATTGATAAATGAAGTCTAATAAATGCAGTTTAAGTCGCAACAAGGTGACATAAGGTATAAAAATGGAGAAAAATCTACAGCGCTTTGATTCATTGTTGAAAGTACTGCTCAATTACATCATTCAATATTTCAATGAATGCACCTGCACACCAAAGGCTAATACTATCTTAATTATTTATTAGTTGAATTTGTTATCCAACATATATTCACGAATCCGATCGTATCCTTCCGAATCACCCTGTTGCAGCGACCGGGAGCGCATTCCGTTCGTGTTCGCTTGCTTGTATGCAAGGCACCCGTCAGCCAGTCGATGCGGAATCCTATCGCCCTGGATTTAGAGGCGACGGACCGATGGCTGAATATTTGCACATAGCCGCCCATAACCCTCCCCCCAATCTCTCTGTCCTCTCTTTTGGATGGCGTTGACCAACCGGGACATGAAACGGCAGTGATACAGGGGAAGAAAAAAGAAAAAGAATGCGAATAAAGTTTTATGTTAGCTCTCGGACACTAACCAACGACCGCTCGAGCTCTCTACTCTAGCTACGAAGCTGGGAACTCCTCACGTACTACACAACAGCGCCCCAAACCCCAAAATGCAGTGGACATGAACGTGTCTTCTTCCTGCGGGCGGGTAGTTTCGGTTCGAAAGGAGACACTCTCGCCATGTTGAATGGGAGGGTCTGGGGAGTGGGCAGATACCGGCCAGCCGGGGGCCCAGCAGTGCGCACATTGGTGGTCGCCTGGTCGCCGGCTTCGACATCTTGTTGACCCATTAAATGCGAGTTAATTTGATTCGCTCGGACAGCTCGTTGTTTTCGAACGCCGAGTGTGGGGTGTAATGCTAGCAATGCCAGCACTACTACTACTACTACCACTACTACCACTACTACTGACTCGTGTGAATAGATGGGCAGGGAAGATGTGCCGAATTTACCCCGACTTTAATTACTCATAATTTTTCAATTACACTTCATTTTCCGCTACGATGAGTTTTAACGGTCTCTCTCTTTTTCTCTCTTCCAATTTTAGTGTTAGCGCTCGCTCTGGTGGGTTTTTAACCCGTGCAGCAAACATCCTTTCCTTTGGCGGACAGATGTATCCGGCGTAGTGCAGCAAACGGAGAGTGTGTGTGTTGTTCCACTCCAAATCCGTGGTTCAATTCGTAGCTGAAGAACGCCCGCACAACCAAGGAGGAGAGTGCGTAGTTGTAGACTGCTCTACGCGTCCTCTGCTAGTGACAGGGTGCCGGAGGAGGACGCTAGGGTTCTGGGGTCGTACGCTGGAGTGGTGTCCTGCCGCCCCGGTCTGATAATACGGCGTCACCAGCCATGCTAGCACCGGGCATTCGAGTCGCCCGCGGTCCCGACTGGATCTGGCATGAACAAGGTAAGGTGATTGTGTTTCGTGGGAGGTTTTTGTTGGCGTTTCATCACATCGGCCAAATCATCACTCTAGAGGAAGTGGGGTAACGGAGCGGTTCTCAGGCAACGATACGTAATCGCCGGTGGAAAACATGTAAAGCGGTTTAATTTATTTATTCAACGAGGTAACGCAAGACCAATGCAATTAGTGTAATTAATGGAGCTATTTATGGTTGAAATGATTATTTTGCATGAGACCTGAAAGTGGAGATTATATCGTATTAATAACTTAAAAAGCGGCTAAATAGGATAATTTTAGTTTTGCGAGCATTTAATGTTTTAAAGGTGCTCAATCTTAACCCTTCGCATTCAAGTGGTTCCGTATTTAAATATTTCTGTGCCTCGTGCCTACAACGTTTTTATTTAGTTGGCATACAATTTGGTGATGTTAAAATAAAATATCGGCCTTATAATACTGACACTACGATCGACAAATAACAGAACAATATTCAAGTAATTAACAACGTCTCTAAAATGCGGAAATTTAAAATTATTTGCATTAAAATCGAAGCGTCATCAAGCAGAAACTATAGCGCTACTAGACTAAGCCAGCGATAAAATACGTCAATCGCTAGGTAAAAAGTCAATATGATCGTTTTATTGAAAACAAATAATCCAATTTCAAAACATTCCTGTAGGAAAGTGAAACATCGTCCCGAATTCGAGCAGTTCGATTCGATCATTCCAATTGGTATCACTTGAATGCAACTTTCTCCCTTGTTGTATGCGGCTTGCGTTCGACGCTGCTCGAAATCTCTCTTTCGTCGGACATTTCCAACAAATCCTTCGTATTATTTTATTATTATTATTATTAATCGTTTTAAATTGAAATTTTATCTTTGGAATGAAATTTCAAATAAAGAGAGGTAAAATTATATAAAACTAATTAAAGTTAAAGCGTTTAGCGGACATCTTTTAAGCCTCAATTCAAGTGCATGGCAATGGAAAACTTCCCGGTCCTTTTTTGTACATGATACTGATAAGTAAATAATATTCCTGTGGGTTCAATTCCACGTAGAACTGAACCCACAACATGTCATCTTTTCATTCAAGGACTTAGCTGTGCTAATCCCATTTATCTGATCGTCCAAAGGTCAATATGTTCATGTTGCTTAAGCGCGTAAAGTTCGCTATACGTTATTATCTTTGCAAACGTTTCGTGTCTGGTTTCTCCACGATAAAACATTAAAAACCTAAATGCGTTCTGCCACACGATCACGTTCGACGGCGTTCGTTTTGGATATTGAACATATTTTTGCTCGAATAGCACGCCCCTTCTAGCGCCATCTGTTGCCGCTTGGATGACAAATTCGTGATCCTACTGCCGCCGCTGCCTATACCATCCCTCCGAATCCGTGTGTCTGCCTATTCGCTTTCGGGAGTGGGTTCTATTTTCTTCTCCAATGATCGTACTCTTCCCCTCACCATTTAAGCGGCGTGCAAGGGGGAGTTGCGAGCATCGTTCGGTTAAAATTAGTACGCTTCTGCATAAGATCAGTCAAGTGCTAAAACGATCCACCGGTGCTAGCACACACCCCTCTGCTTGCTGTTCGTTCGGATGATGCGTCTCCTTGTTGCACACGCACGCAGTCACTTCTATTTTCATCGTCACTGGTACGCTATCGGCGCACTGGCAAAATCAGCAGCAGCAGCATCGGGAGAGCGTCGGTAGACCAGACAGACAGACGGAACGTGACAGACTCGAGCAGCAAACAACTCGACTGTGTTTTCCCGCACCTCCCCCCCCCCCCCTGCCCCTTTCTCCACGTGTTTTTTGTGCGTGTTGCACATGGCGCACGTCTGCGTTTTGGGAGGAGCGCGCACAAACACGCTTAATGGGTGGGCACCCCGGCGATAGGTTTGTTGCTTTTTTTTCTTCCCTCCTCTTCAAACGCGAAGTGGCAAGAATTGATGGCAATTTGGTAAAGCCCCATCGGTAAAAGCGAGTGGAGAGCGAGAGAGAGAGAGAGGCTGTTGAGATTGTGTACGGTTGCCACTCGTGCGAAGCGGCCTCAGCAGCAGCAGCAGCATCTGCTGACTATTTATGGTCAGTTAAGGCATCATTGGTAATCACTGAACGACGACAGGGCATATCATCAATTTCGGTAACGGTTCCAATTGGCCGTTGGGACCGAAGAGCGATATGTAATAAATTCGCTCGATTTGATCCTGTGGGTGGATGTTAATTAAAGAGGGCTAATTGAGAAATAGATTATAAAAATAATTAAATCGAAAAATGATTGAAGCAATTTCATAAATCTCATTGATGGTGAATATATATTCACAAAAGCAGAAAAAAGGAGAAAAAAAACATAATTAGATTTTGGGTGATTATTATTTAGCATCGGTCTTAAATCGTCGCTTAAATCGTTCTCGTCCGTATGGCCGTAATTTTTCAATTAAGTTTAATTTATTTATACAATATTTGATTGATTTTATTTGTTCTTGAGTTATGTTTATTCCAATATTACTTATGTTTGGGTCAGTCTTAATGTACTAAGCTGAGCAGCTCAAATTGTGAATACAATGCTCCGTTTTTTAAACAAACGCTTCATATAAAATGTTTCGTAACTTTTCGGTCGTAATCCTTTAAACGTTCACTCGTTCACTTATTTCCAAGTATTGACACTAGAAGGCATTAAAAGCAATACAGGGCTTTTGAAAAAAGGACCGAATATTTGCCTTTCCCTTACTTGAAGCAAAAACATTTTTGTATTTTGATCTAATATTATATCTGATCCACATTATATTCTATATTATATCTAATATTGTCTCGTGGAAATGAACTTCAAAGAGATCTTTCCCGCATAAAAACGTCTGCTTTAGCGATGCAACGAGTCTAACGATCGTGCGTAAAGACTCTTTTAATAATCCTTAAAAATGCAATTTTATCTGATGACAACTGAGCTAACTTTCGAGTTCAATAGCCAACTAACAACATAACTGTATCAAAGCGCATTATTTAACAACATTACCACGGATAATACCGAGACAACAAAGGCGAAGAAAAGGAGCCTAAAAGAAGAAGAAAAAAACCCACCGGGAAAACGAAAGTCTTTTAGTGGCCTGAAAGTCCAACAATTTCCCCAAAAACCGTTCCCATGCATCCCTTGCAATGTGCCAAATGGTGCGACTGTATGTTTGTGTGCGTGTGTGTGTGTGTGAGTGGGTGTGCATGTGTCAGATCGGAAAATCTGCGTTCAAAAACCCGGAACTGACTAATGAAACAAAGCCCGGCCAAAGCGGCATGCAAGACATGATATACACAAACAAACATCAACCAGGGGGCAGTATCTTCTACGAGCAGTCCTCTCTACCCTACTGCACCACACGCCCACCCAACAACACTGCGAGAGGACATTGACCTTCGAGCCCTTGAACCCCAGGAAAGGGAAGGAAGCGAGACGGGGAACGTCTTCCCGACCAAACGGGGTAAAACGCAGAAGTCCTTGGGCCGAGCAGGGTAAACTGGATGATGGGTGGGCGCCACCATTCCGACCCCTGACAGGCAGGCGGAAGCAGTGTTGATGGTTTTTTCCTGTGGGTTTTTAGGGCCGATCACCGATCACCGATGGCGTGTATGTGTGTGTTTGTGTGTGCGTGTGTTATGGTATTCTCCCAGCAGGGTGTTCCCCGTAACGCGATATTAGCTGCCAAACAGTTTTACCCGTGCCGCCGTCTGTGTGTGTGTGTGTGTGTGTGTGTGTGTGTGTGTGTGTGTATCGATCCTACCCACAAAACAAACGGGGGAAGTTCCCGTGTGTCCACAGCGCGGCACGAAGAGAAGAAAAACCAGGAAGAACAAAACTTTCCCTTCTGGGTTGGGATTTTGTGTGTGGTGGTTCCTTTTTTTTTTTTTGCTCGGAAAACGAGCACCAGGGAAAAGTTTTTCCCAACCGGTATCACCAAGCTCCATCTGGCACGGGCCATCACCACACCACGAACGCCTCCCAAAGGGTTGCGCTTTTGCCACCGGTTTTTTTTTATTCCGTGGATAATTTTTGATTTTTAATTTTGCCCTTTTTATGCGTTTAACGACGCCTTTCGCATTCTTCGTAAAAACAAAATGGGTTGATTTCCATAATTTGATCATTCCCAAATATCGAAACACGGGCTTCCTTCGGTATTTGGGCATTGTTTTTTGCTGGTGTTATTCGCTGTTTTTCGGCCAAACTGTTGCTATTGAATCGTTAAAATTATTTTTTTTAAACAAACACCTCACATTGTGTGTATCCTTTCCCATACTCAGGAACAGAAACAACGCCTAAAAAGTATGCAACAATTTTCGCAACATCCAAAACCAGGAGGAAGGAGGAGACTTTTAATTACTCCACTTGCATAACATTACAGGCGCAACCATTTCTGCGAGGGGCTTCTTTTTGTCGGGCTTTATTTTTGGATCGCAACACTCGCGCAACACCTAAATGTAAATGGGAGAGAAGGCAAGGAGCAATTATGCTGCTTCTTGATAACAAGAGAGCCGATGGTATCGTTTACCTTCAAAGATGTTTTCTTTTTTTTTGCACTCGTTTCGCACGCTTTTTTCATTATACGGCGCGGGAAGCGCGGTAGCGAAAGGTGAACCGAAAGAAAAGCACGTGAATCACTTGTTGGTGTGACCTAATGGGGGTGGGCATGTGCTTGCTAATTTTTGGTGAAAGTGATGCTGATTGCACCAAGCGATTAAGATCACAATCTGGGGCCAGCCGTGGTAGGGTGTTTGTTTTGCGGTGCGCAAGGTGTTTGATAATCATTAGCTAACCTTTCTCCCCTGAAGCAAGGAATCACTTAGTAGAATATTTTATTTGCTTATGAAAGAAGCTACTGTAAACATAAACATACAATTGAACTTGAATGACTTCAATGAAAAGTGACTTGAAAAAAAAACTGCTCAAAATACAAGGTGACAGTTGTGCAAGCAAGTTGTTGAAGTTTGACATTTATTTTTAGTTCTTTTCACTCATTCTTGGCGTAATGAAGGCCCAACATAAATGACTGCTAGACTTGTTTGTAACATGACCTCGTCGTAATATGACGTTCAGGACAGCGTGAAATCATGTCCGGCAAGACTTTAGCAAGAGAGATCTAAATTATAGTAATTTAATCCTTCATGGGGCCGGTCTGGTGGTACAGTCGTCAACTCGCACGACGCACGACGTACATGCCCGTCATAGGTTCAAGTCCCGAATAGACCGTGCCCCCCAAGCTCATTTCACTAAGTGGGTACAGGCAGGCCTTGACTAACAGCGGTTGTTGTGCCAAAGCAGAAGAAGAAGAAGAAATTAATCCTTCTATACATTATTTAATTCTATTTAATCTCAAGAAAGACTTCGAAGTTTTATGTAAATTTCACAATGAAGTTGAAACAAAAATTGCTAACCAAATATTGGTTTTCCTTTTGTTTGAATAATTATTACGATTTAAAGACTGACACACTTTAATTTGAGAAAAAACTGTCAAAACATGCACAAGAAGCGGTTCAGGTGTGTAAATATTGTTTTCATGAGCGTTTGCTCCAAAAATAAGTCTGTTATTCCCAAAGACGAAAACAGTTTTGACACACATTGTTGATACATTAAAAAAAATACATATACAGGTGTCCCCCGTTATACGACTGCATTTAGGACTGCATTTATCTAAGAATATAAAGTTTATAACCGAAGTCGAAGAGTTGGAATCTATGATATCGTGTATTTTATTTAAAATAATGTTCGATAATGTAATAATCATATTTCAAAAGCCGTACACAATATAGATATTCAAGATCGGGTAGTTTTGGAACCTTTGGAAATGTGTGTATAATGGTTATCAGCCCAGAAATTCAATAAAATACATCAATTTCTCGTCAATGACAACTTTTAACTGTCGAAATAAAATTCGTCGTAACTCGTGGCACGCCTGTAACATCCTTGATCTCGTACTTTACATAAAACTTTCCAAGCCATTTCAGAATTCACATTTACTTTCCCAAGTATTCAAGAAAGACAGCAACAGTTGTTAACATTCCTAATCTTCCCTAGATTCGACTTGACTCCCGGATTGACTCGACGTGTTGTTCATTGCCACCTTGTATCTTCCCTTATCAAGAGTGCAGGCCTGCTTAGCCTTGTTCCGGGTGACCAGCTTTGTCAATATGTTTTGTTTACATTTCCGTTAAACAATTTTGATTTTCTTCTATTTTGAAAAAAAGTCCTACGACGAATAACAATGCGCTAAAAATAGTATTAAAAACAAAGAATCACATCGCTAGATTTACAAACGATGTTTGATTTCCTAGATTTTCATTCGCCCCGTAGTGTTGCACAGCACAGCACACCGGGAAATTGCGCCGGGCCCAGCTCAATGTAACCGTTTAATTAGCACGCAAAAGTTAACGCAAACAAAACCGTACGACCGCGTTCGCGTGTCAACACTGCCCACGTGCGCGCGGGCGCGCGCTTATTATGCCGCACACTGCCGTATGTTTGCTTGCACAGATGTGCCATGTCCTATTCTCTGGGGGTGTGGGGTACGATGACGGGTAATGAGAGCGCACAGTACTGCGCCACTGCATGACAGCTCAATAGACGAACTTTGCATCCCGCACCGAGCTCCATTTCACAAATGTCAAACGAGCAGTACAACAACCGGCAGCAGCCAGCATCATCGAACCGAGCGCACATTGACCGATCACATTGGCGCTGAAGCGATAATTGGAAAAGTTTTCGCCTCAAAAGCTCTTCCAATCATTGCACGGTGTAGTGCTGTATGCTTATCTCAGACACGCGAGAGCAGCAGGAATGTTTCCGCAGAGCATGTGAGAATGTGAAAGTAATTTAAATTCCACCACAGTAAAGTTTTTAACCCTTCGTTTAACTATCAAAGCCAGAAGCCCGAAGTTTTGCTTCAGTTTTTTTTATATAATTGTGACGCATATCAGTAAACTTGTTTGATTACTATTGCGGCATGACATTAGAAAAGCACCTTTGCAGGAATATTGACACTTTTGCCATCAATCCAATACGGTGTGAAGCTTTGGAGCGCCTCCAAAACCGTCCTTACACGTATCAAAGTTATAAAAAGTGATGGCAACTAGCCTCAGAGTTAATTTACTACCTAAGGGCCCTGCTATTGCTGTAACAGACAGGCGCAACTCGCTGCCGGGAATGCTATGTGCAATGTGCTCCAACAAGTTGTAAAAGCTTGTTACTTTTCATTACGCTATCGCACAGCGACTCGACGATCGGTCGGTTGCGTAAAATTGTGTTCCAACTGAGTGCGCTTAGTAAATCATAACGCCACAAATGCTCCGTCGCATTATGATGTATCATCGATTGAAAGTTAGTTGAAAGTTTGTTACAGACCCACACACACTCTTCTCTGTAATTGTGATTAGGTCTACCAGTTGCGGGGTACAGCTAGCGAAAGGGGGAAATCCACCATATCGTCTTCGTAATGATTGCGTGTTAGTAAGCATTACACAAAAACATCGAAAATTTGTCCGCTTCGGTTTATTGCTAAAGCGCGCCGCTTTAATGTGATAATGCTTCTTCGATGGGGATTTTTATTGCAAGTGATTGCTAATCGTGTACCCCAACAGCAGCGCGACTGATGGGAGAAGCTTTATTGTGTCAAAAAGAGGCTAATTAACATGTTTTTTTCTTCTTCTTCTTTGTGCTTCTGGCAACTTGTTTCGGAACACTTTAAAACATGACCTGAAAATGGTGTGCTATCTTTAATTTCTCAACACCAAATCAAACTGATGCGCTCTCCCACGACAATCAGGAACAACACCTTTTGTTCGACCTGTTCTGTAAAACAGAAATAGTTCGACATTGGCCCCAAAACTAGGCGTACCATATCCTAAGTCCAGCAGTCTCTAAAAACAGCCACATTGGCAGATAGTTTTGCTACCTGTCGAAACGGTCTGAATTTTCCACAACCTTCCCCCATCCAACAATGACCGTGAGCGTTGATCATACACCGACACACAGGCACAGACCGCCTTGGGAAGTTTTAAAATAAAAATCAAAAATCAATACTGCAGATGCTTAGCCGTTCTCTAAAGCGGAACGGATAAAAAGCTTCGACTTTGGATATGTTGACGTTTAGTGGGATTTCTGTGTGCATATGTTTATGTATGTGTGTGTATGTATGTGTGTGGTTTGTCTCTTTACCTAACCTAACACACACCCCGGGTTCTAATGCTCTCTGGTTTATGTTGCTGTTTGCTTCATTTTGTTTCTCTTGTTTTTTGGTGCAGGACGACGAACAGACAGAGCACAGCACCGCATACACATGAATATTTGACGTGGTGGTGCAACGATATTTTAGTCGATGCACATAAAATAATCAACCAGCCACACCAGCGCGGACATACAGACACACGTTGTTTTGGCATGCGGCATACGGAAAATGCCGTGCCATAAAACCGTCGAAGGTATGCCATAAAGCGGCGGCCAGCGAATGAAAGGATAGATCGTAGATTAATGTATACGCGATTTGTTTTAAAAGGTTTAAATAGTATAAACAAATATTTTTTGGGAGTTTTTTTTGTATCTTCGAATCCAGTTGCACAGTTCACAAGGATGGCATTATCCAAAATAAAGGAAGAAAAAGGGATCCGTCGCACCTAAAGCAATTATTTCTTGTTCTTAAATACGTTTGTTCAGTTTAAATTGTTCATCTGCAAGTCCATATTTAACATATTGTGCAGCAAACTATTTTTCCTTACAACATTTAAGAGATCAATTTGTTTCATCGCATAAAATTATACCTCCCAAATTGACATACCTGCAGCCATTGCGTTATTAATGTCAACTAGATATTGCAGGCTCTTTAAACACCTTGTTTATAGAGGCTTTGATCACTTTTTTCAGACTCTTTCGCCAGTTTTCTATTAATGACTTCTTCAAATTATTTAATATTTTCGGATCTTTGACAGTTTTGATTTATTTAGTATGAAAGCAAACTATATACAAGCAAAAACTAATAGATTATCACAATGAATGTTGGAAATGAGTGAGACTAAGAAACTATCTAGGTATTTAGTTGTTGAAATTGTTGTTGGAGCAAATATTCAAATCAGACATAATATTCTAATGAATTGTTCTATATTTGCCGTTTTCTCTTTATTTATCAATTTATAGTTTTATGCCGTATTATCAAAGAATCTATCGGTTCAAAGTGCATACATACTATGATAGTCAAACTATGATAAATCCTGAAAATATAGTGCTGGCTAAAGGATGTCCTTTTTTGCGATTTTGTTATGAGGAATTATTACTTCCCTGGACACAGAAAATGCTCAAATCTTAGCCTTAGAATCTATACGTGAATATCTTGACAGGAACATCTATGAGAGGGATGACAATATACCTTATGTTCCAAGTAATATACTATCGAACAGGTACAACTAAGACCAACTAATTTTAAAGAAACAGCTGCCAAAAATGCTAATTTTTGGTCCAAGGGTAGTCACCGAAAAGTAAACAAACTCAAACATGGGACGTCCACAGCGTATTAACACCGCATCGAAAGTCTAAACGTTATGCAAGCGCTAAAACGTGATCTTCAATAGCATTAAACATCAAAGCGTCGGATGTAAAGCTTTAACAGTGTTGTCTCATCCCAATAACTTGCGGTTAAAATAATAATTAAAATATGTTTGTTTACTTAAACAGTTTCGGACCAATTGCACATCGTCTCCTAAAATGCCCTTGATTTTTGTATCCTCAAACGTCACACCAGCATGATGTTTTTCGAGGCCGAAAATGACATCACACAAATGAAAAACATAATCCATGTGTGCTGTTTGAATGTTCAAAGCATCTAATCTGTTGAGTAGAAGAAAAAACACCCCCAAACAGAAAGATGCTCCCCTGTCTACGATATTCCACACACATACCCTAAATCCGAGGGGAAAAGATTGCTCTTTTTCACACCCCGTATCATATCAAAACCACGAAACATACGCACACTCACACGGACGAGAATGTTCTGTCTCTCCTCAGGGAGAGGAAAAAGGAACACGGAAGACACGGCGCGCACGAGAACCGAACACGCAAGACGGTTGTGTGTCTCAGACGGTTTGCTGAACGCGGTGTCATTTACCTTTTTCACGACGTTTTCACGTACGACGCCGCCGTCGTCGGCCCATCGTCGCTCCGCTGCTCGCAAGATTCATTAAAGACACATTACTTACACTCACGCACAGGCAATCGCTTCTGTGCACGACGCACGGGTCCCTGGCGGCAGTAGCACCCTCACCCGGTCTCTCCCTGTCTTAGGATTGTATATGTTTTCCTTTCCGTTCGTTGGGTAGAGCTCACAAATCCTTCCAGAAAAACTAAACACCGGAAGCAGGAACGGCATAACAGTGGTGCATCCTTTGCTTCTTTCCCCCAGCACAAACCGAAGCACAAGGGAAGGAAAAATGGTTTTCCGCTCGAAAACTTGATTTAAGTCCTGCGCTCCCCTTAGTCTTTGGGCGATGAAAAAAAAGGAAGAAAAAGGGGCCCGTCGTCATCGACGACCTAAAAATAGTGTTGGAAAAGATTTATTTTTAAAACGCATCGTGGTGTTGTTATGTGCGTGTCGCGCGCGCTTTTGGTAAAGGGCGAGCGCGAGCGCGCGCGTGCCAACACAACCGTCGAGGGGGTAATGTCGCGCTCACATTACTGCCTTTTCCCCCCACCCACGAGCACATTCTTTCCTTTTTTCTTGCGCTAGTGCCTTCCTTCACTTAATATGTTTCGTATGGCGGCGATGATGGTGAACGATCGCAGGGGGGGAAGCATAAACTTGTTGGAACACATGTGAAGGGCGAAGGATATGAGCAGCAAAACTTGTTGATAATTTTCCGTTTCCCTCTTTATTTGGGATAGTTTCGAGCGTACACACACAACAGCACACAGCTCGTGGATCCCTTAAAGTTCCGATCTTTCTCTGCT
This sequence comes from Anopheles coluzzii, assembly GCF_943734685.1. NCBI lineage: Eukaryota > Metazoa > Arthropoda > Insecta > Diptera > Culicidae > Anopheles > Anopheles coluzzii. Next base: position 19,006,199 of record NC_064671.1, on the reverse strand, counting down.
TTGCTCGGATCAGTCAGGGGATGTTTCATCGAAAGACGATTGGTAATGTGCGAGGGATTTTCCCTTTTTCTCTGCGCGGCGCGCGTTATGTTTGTGAATGCATTTAGCATCATCTTCCGCTTGGCGATAGCGGCCGTGAATAAGCGGGCTTTTCCATCCAGCCGGTCACACTACCATAGAAAGGGAACCGAGTTTAACATGTGATAAAAAAAAACAACAAATCACTTTCTGTTTGCTTCGGTGTGAGGTTTTTTTTTGGGTTTTTTGTTGCTGCTGCCGAACAACTGCAACGGATGCGAGCAATGCGTTGGCCATGGGTGTTAGACTTTATCAAAGGGAAGAACTGGGTAGGAGTGACAAAAACCCGCCAGCACAAGCGCTGAACGTTCTAGATAAGCACAAAGAAACGATGCAGTGACCATGGATCCGATCTGAAGCGGACGCACTTACGTTAATCATCTGAGGCAAACGCTCTATAACCGTCAGGCAGCGCTCTGTCAGCGATGACTTTGTTCGAAAAGAGCTCTGTATGTTCTGTTGCTTGTCTCATAGAACTGCCATGACACTATGTAAAAAACATCCAATATTTTATGGAAAATGAAAATTCGCTCTTTTGGCCAAACATCTTCTCTAACCCTGGCCTAGAATCAATACGAACATCAAGCCACGGGAGCAACATTTAATAAAACCAAAATTGGAATCTATTACAAAAATGTTTGAAGGGAAAAACACATGCAATCACGAGCCAAAAAAATTGTATCCAAACGATGACTTGGAGGGAGTTACGATTCTTGTTGTCTGTCAGAGCGCTGCCTAACTCTCGCACGCAACGCAACTCTGCAATTGCAACAGACGGATCTCTTTGTATGCCGCTTTGTATCTGACTGTCTGGGATTTCTGGTCCAAACTCTCCGAAAGATGGCAGACAACAACAACAACAACAACAACAAACAAACAGACCGTCTGGTCGTCAGACCACTTAACATTGGGCCCCGGGGGTGTTCTGCTGCGTGCATGAGTAATGCAAATGATCGAAACACAACGTTGACACTAGACCAAAAAAAACAACGATTCATACATCCTCCTCGTTGGGTTTGCACAATTTAAGAAGAAAATCACACCACAGAAACGATGTAAAATAATTACATGTAATGCGCGGAGGAGTTGAAATTAACGGGAATAAAATAATCACATCATTCTACGCGTTAGAGTGCGCATTAGGGTGCGCAGCGAGAGAATGCGGATATGAAGGTGGGTATGGAAGGGGTTAGAGACCTGTTCTTCCCTGAACTGCTCTGATAAAAACTCTATCCTGCTTGGTCATCGTGTGAGCTATGAGAGTAAATCAGTGTTTTTGCTGTTGTTTTTTTCTGGACGATGCAACAATTAATCGACTCATGCTCAATCAACTGTGACAGATGGGGAGAGATCATCGTTTAATAGAGGAGTGACGTTTTCAAGTGCTGTTCCTTTTACAGCTCCAGTTATTGCTGCAATTCTTCTTGAAGTCTTCATTTCCATCAAATCCTCGGCGATGGAAGTTATTTATAGATATCCATTATTCTGTACAATTGCTGCTAGTTTTGTCATAAAAGGGACACTTCTCCATTAATGAATATCACTAACGGAAAAAGCCATTCTTAAAACCACAAGTACACGCCCGCTAGTGTAACCTGATGCTGGAAAAAAGTAAACAACAATACGCAAAACAAAAACCCCAAGACTGCTTTCTCTCCTGTCATGATTAATCACTTTTACTAATCCTGAAGTCATCACACTACTACACCTCTCTCTCTCAAGTTTTGCAGCCATACGAAAAGTGCAAAAAAAAGCGCTATAACTTTTTTGACAACCCAATACAACATCCTTTCAAGTCCGCGATGACGCGCATTCGCCGCAATGAGAAACCCCCACCGATGATGACGTGCGGCGGCTCCTCTCTATGGTTTTGTTTGCAGATCCGTTTCATCCATTATTGTTCTGAGTTTTTTTTGTGTGTGTTGTGACTACAAAAAATCATTAAAGACTATGTACACCATGGTCCGTCCGCCATTCTCAATATCTACTTATCGTTTATCGCGTCATCGCGATCAGTTGTGTTCAGCGGTCGCGGAAAGCCCCCCAAAAGATTGAAGTAAATTTCAAAGGCACTCCTTCTGAACCGCACACTACTTCCTACTGTCTTGCTTTTGTGTTACTTCCCTATTAAAATAGGCCTCGTTTGGTTCTACTTTTCCGAGAGCCTCTCACTCCCTCTGTCGCTGTGTTAAAACGTTGGAGATAGGGCCCGGCATTCCACCTTGGCCTAGAGACTCCTGCGCCCTGTGGGTGGAAGGCTAAACCACAGGCGGATCGATTGATGACGTTTGCCTTTTATTCCTCCTCAAGCCCTCCCCACGTGTCAGTAAGGTCGTTTTATACCTAACCCAACCGAAGGCTTAATATGTTGCAGGAGCCCCCAGACCATCCTTCCCCTGATGTCCAACCCTGGCATAGAAGCACAAAGAAAGCGCACAATCGTCATTTGCCTTCCTTCCTTACTTTCCTGAAGTCGTGATGTCGCAATTTAGTTCAAATAAGGGGGGGAGAATGGAAGTCTCGCAACCAGACAGTCCGGCCATACACTTCTAAAGGGAGTTCCACAACCTCCAGTTCCACCCCGCGCTTGATTGATGACGATTTGCGTGTTACCTACATGTCGCGTACACGATGGCACCTTCGTATTTGAGTGTTTTTGTTTTCAAACGTGAGGTGCCCTTTCTGGTGTGTGTGTGTTTGCTGGATCCCTTTATTTCCTTCCTTCCGACAGAGAAGACGCGTGGTTTCTTGAGCTCCGCTCTTGCCGTTTACTCCACCCGGGAAGCTCAACGTGATCAGCAACCGCACGCTCTCTCAGAGGCTCTCCCGCTCGCGTATATCTACGCGGCGTTAAAGGGGTCCTACGCACGCAATGTGATTGTTACGACGTTCATCGTCTCATGACCAGACCGGCGCGTCATCGCACGCGTCTTGTGGCTGGAAGTGGCAGCAGCGGCAGCAGTACGCAATGCGAGAGAGAGAACAGCGCGAGCACACTGTGTGAGAGCCCGAAGGTTCGCGCCTAGGCGCGTTCGGAACCACAAGAGCTCCCACGGTGCGGATGTAGCGGATTGTTGGTTAAAACGTTAATCGATCGCCAGCCACAAGCGCGTTCGGGTCGCACAGCAGAGCGCGCTGCGACGTTTGTATCTCTTCCGGTGACGTTGTGTGTCTGTGTGGTGTGTATTAGAGGGACGGAGATCACCGACAGTGCGATATTTGTCCGCCGGCCGTGTGTCCGCAGTGTCTATTATCATCACGCGGTTGTTTGCTGTTGTTGTTGTTGTGGTGCCGTTTGCTTTGTTAGTGAAAGTGATCCCACCACCGTTTACCGCGGTTTCGTCGGCGTTTTGCTTTGCGTCAAACGTGCCTGCTACTGCTCGTGACATTTACCACCGTGTGACGAATTACGCAGATTGTGCAAGCGGTGCGGGACGAGCGCCCCTTGAAGTTTAAGCTTGAAAGTGTGTGTGTCTTGTTCCTCGAGGAACAACGGAATTTGCAAAGCCGGAAGTGGGAAATCCCCAACTTCGTCTGGCAAAAAAATATAACAAGAAGCAGGAAAAGAGAAATCGAGGGCGTGTTTTGTGCGTGACCTGCACGAGAACCAACCGTTTACCCCCACTTCCGCGCCGTCGGCTGAGGTCATTGTGATGTAATTTCAATTTCTGTGCTAACTCATGATTCAACTTCCAACCAACCTGCAATGAAGATGTTTAATTTCGGTTTCGTTCGTTTGTTTGCGTTTGTGTATGATTGTATGTACCAGATGACGGCGAGGGACACGTCGGGACGCTGTGCGAAGTAGGACGCTCCGGATCGACCCACTCGCCAGACAAAACGGTCGTCGTGAACTGGGACTCGGGCCATCGGACCAACTACCGCGTCGGCTACCACAAGCAGTACGATCTGATCGTGATCGACAACGCACAGATCGGCGTGAAGCATCCGAACATCATCTGCGACGGCTGCAACAAGGCGGGCATCGCGGGCATCCGGTTCCGGTGTGCCGAGTGTGCCTCGTACGACCTGTGCGCGACCTGCTACGGGAACGATCTGCACGACCTCGAGCATCCGTTCATCCGCTTCCAGACGGCCAACTTGGTCGGGTAAGTAGCAAACCCTTCTTCTCATTACCAATTCTGGGTAAAGTAGGAGCAGGAGACAATGGTTTTGGTGGGGTTCTTGGATCCTACAAAAGTTGAAGTCATCGAAGGCTTTGGATATCTTAATTTATAGAACCCGGACGTAGGTTCATTTCTATAATGTATTCTGCATTAATGTATCGGAACCAAATCTAATGAGTTCAACTACTAAAAAAAGGGGGCCAGAAAACTCCACCAACAAAATACCCAAACAATATCCCCCAGATAAACTTCTTCCCAAATTCAATGATTTCCCCCACAAAAAAAAGTCCCCGAAAACGGAGCAATCGCGATTGGATGGCCTTGTTTGAGGCCATCGGTCAATAGCCCTTCCGTTCGGTCGGCTTGACCCCACTGGGTGTCTCTGGAGCTGAACTGGTGAAGCATTGGGGGAAAATGGGAAGCACCGTGTGTTCTTGCTTTGCTTTGTGGCCCCATTTTAATTGCTGCGCCCGATGACTGCTAAAGATATTACGACACCCCAGCGTCGTCGGGAGTGTCGGCTGGTGAAGTGTGCGCGTGTGTATTGTGTCACCTTGGCGTGGTGACCGCTGCGGGTTCGCCAGCATGGCACAGTACAACGATGGGCATTCCCGCTAGGGAAATTGACTAACTATCGACCGAACTAATGAACCATGCGCCATTGCGACTACACTGCTACGCTGCTCCCCCTGATGATGTGGTATTGTCCCCCCTTCATGTATAAGGGCGATGGCTTTACAGAGTCTCGTCTACGGTCTCGCACTCACGCTGCCTCGCTAAAATGGTGCATGCAGTCACTACCGAGAGCACCTGAAACCATGCCGCCACTCCGCCACTGTCCCACGTAGTTGTGTGCTGAAGGGTTTTCCCGACGTTTTGAGGCCATGTAAAGCTATTTCCTCCGCTGCTTCTGCTCACACCCCACCCACATCAAACCACACCAACGATCGTGCACTCGCGCACGTGTGTACGTACCAGCGGAGTGCAATATAATAGTTATACGATCGCAGTTTTACTGTCTTACAGGCTGATTTGAAAATTCAAGCTCGAGGGCACCACCGTGTGGCGCAGTTTGTTGCCTTCTGCTTGAAACATACAAAAGACCTCGGGTCCCCTCGCTTTACTCATCCCCGAGGGGGGCTGTGTTGAGACTCAGCGCACAAAAATGTCGGCACCAAACGCAAGATCGCGATTCTTCTCCCCCAATTCTTCTCACTCACCGCGGGGTGACTGTCCCCGCAGAGGAAGCATAACACATCATTCTTGCAGACTGGTTTACTACACACACGTGTAACGTTTAAACGCACACAAACACACATACACACACAGACAGGTTATCGCAAAAATCATAAACCCCCACATACCCACACCACACAAGCGCTTGATGCTTGCCCCATGTTTAGATGTTTTTATTTCTCCGGTTTTTTTTGTATTTCATTAGTGACTCCTCTTCACGTCCAGCCGGAGCAGCGGCCGTGCCTTTGGGAAAGCCCCAAATAACAAGCTTCTGCCACCTTATCGGAGTTTGTGCGCAGTGTGGTGGTGGGGGGTAGGATGAGCATTGATGTGGGGGACTGTTTCAAGGGGCTCTTTTGCTCATCTTCGGTCCTACTTTGGCTGCAGTCAGTTGTTAATGAACAGGGATGAGAATCATCGTTTCTCCGTCGTGTTTACGTCACGTATTAAAAGGCGACTCGATCGTGTTATTGAATGAAACAAAAACAGAAAAAAAAGATATTCATGATCATCTGTAAAGAACAATCGAGAAAAAAAAACTACGATGTTTCAAAAAAAGATAGGACAAAAAAGAATAAATCTGGGGAAAGAAGTACGAACACTTCTTCCAATGCCGTTGGAGCGCCTTTTATCGCATAAGAGCAACGAATCGGCTCTGTGTGTGTGTCGATTTTTTTAATTGACATTCCGGGGCCTGTCAGCCAAAAACCTTGCAAGGTCAGAACGCGAAGGATTCGTTCTTGAAAGGTTAACTTCACGATTAGCGGTTGCTATTATGTCCTCCGCGGATTTATAGTTTTCGATATCTTATCTCTTGATTTGTCATGTGGCTTCAATTTAAAGAGAGAACCCAACAACCTTGTCGATAAGCAAAAACAAATTAAGCAACATTAATCAATATGATTATTTGAAAATTGATACAAATTGAAACAGCATAAAAAAACATGAAAAAGAAAACAAAAGCCTTTGCAAATTGCTAACATCCTCAAAAATATATTCAGAGAAAACAGTGCGTGCTCTCCAACCTCTTTGTTTGCGAAAAAAATATTTTTTACGCCACACTGCCATCGTGCTAGTGCGGGGCGGATGGATGATAGGGTTAAGGCAGTTGACAAATAATAAGGGATGCTTTGTATTAATAGCAGTCCATTTCATAATGCTCATGTTGCAAAATTATGAAATATTAATAAATCACTAAGTTTAGAACAAAAATCAAAGATTCTAAACTAACTATACCCCAAACGTTCTCAAGCATCTCCTTTCATTATTCAATTAACTATTATTAAGAGTATGTAATATTCGAAATTTGGATCAAAAGTTGTTTGCCTATATTTTGACCTTAACAATGTCCCTACACCAAGTTTTGTTCAACAATGGAAATAAGTATTAAATTCCCGCCCGATTTTGGTTCCGTTTTGGAAGTATCGTAGTTTTTTTACAGAACTGGTTATTGGGGCCCTTTCCGTTTGCAGCTCGTAGGCTGAAATTTCAGCCTGTCAGCTGTTTGCATTGTATAGCAGTTTTCGAGCAGCTATCTTAGTGAGTATAATATACAGGTGGGCTTATCCCAAGGTGTATGAATTTAGAAGGCAGATTTTTATCGCTTCTGCTTCTGAATGAAGATTGTAAGAGTGTTTTGAGTATTCGTCAAGCCTCCAGAAAGCTCGTTGGAGCAAAAGTTTTCACTCGTTCTGTAAAAAAGTGATATTCAAATTTGGTTATAATAAATGCTATGAGACCACCTGGACTACATACATTTTGATTCCAGATTCCACCACCTGATCTCTTTAATGCACCTTGGGATAAATGTAAACAAACCCGTGTTTTCGAGCAGGTACTCGAATCTAATTCTAGCTTTTAGGCTAAAATTTTCTATACTGAAAATCGCAGGCTAGTTTTTTGTGTGGTTTTGTATGGATTGTTTACATGATTTCAGCCTCCAACTGTCAAACTCCATACAAAAAACTAACTAGAATCGTGAAGGCCCCCATTTACAGATTTTTGGAGATCTTTATAGAACTTCATGACTTAACTTTTTATGTTCAATTTCCGTTATTTTGTCTTACATCAAAATTTCAATCATAAATTTTTCAATATATCAAATTTTTTTGTATAATTTTGGATTTCAATCTCTTTATATGAGCCAAATTGGATTTACAAAGATCCTCCAAAGAGGTTGTTTTAAATACGTACGATACGAACTTTCTATATCTCTTCAAAATGTATATTACTTTGTCGAACATTTTCTGTAAAACATTGAAGTAAGCTTTTCGCTTCAAAAATCAATTCTTCCACGGACTATGTACGTCTGTTTACACGTCACAGGTTGGAGACCACTGCACTTCAACACGGATGTCTTGAATAATGATGCTAAAGGGTTTTTTTTATTGCTACTGGATGAAGCGAAACGCAGCAGCGACACCCTAAAAACTGTAACCTCATCCAAAATTCCCCATTTTTTGTGCAATTTCTTCGCCCATTGCCGCTCTTACTCTCTGCAGCATCATCCTTGCTTCCTGCTGTTCGCAGGCATTTCCGCGCAGCGCGTGCGTCTGAATAATGACGATCATCTCATCAGACAAAAAAGGTTTATTTGTTTCTCTAGAGTTTCACCTTCTTCGTGGAAGATGCATGCTCTTGGGGGATTTTCAAAACCGGACATAACGCTCCGTGTCGGCGGAAGGATATTGCCATTCCAAAGCTAATGAAACCTTGTAGGCGCCCATCGGTAAAACAAAAGCGCTGGGTCCTTGGTGAAATCCCCAGGAAGAGGTCCTGCCAGCTGTTGGACGACCACACGTGCTTGTTGTGGGAAAAAGTAAAACAGGAAAAGTTGGAAAACCAACGCCAGATGGTCAACTGGGGTTTTGGAAGGCGCCGGTAGGCGCACCACACACACACACACACACCAGGCAGGCATTTCCCGTTCACGGGTTCTCCCTTCCAGTGTCTCTGTGCGAGGTAGAATTAGGTTTTTTCGTGTGGAATTTCGGGCTACCTACGGCGCGAGATTTGTGCGTACACATGCATCACTCTTTCTCTCTTTCACTTGCCCACCAAACACTACCTGTCTCTTTCCGTTCCATATCCTACGAAGATCGTGATACGATCATCCCTCCTTCCATATATAAAATGACACCGTACTGACAAACTCCATATCATTCTTCCAGCATCCGTTTGCCACCGCGGAAGGGCGCAGCCAAGATACAGCTAAAAGGCATCTTTGTCGGTGCGAGAGTAACGCGCGGTCCCGACTGGGAATGGAATAATCAGGACGGCGGTCCGGGCAAGACTGGTCGTGTTATGGAAATTCGCGGCTGGGACAACGAATCCTGTCGCAGCGTCGCCAGTGTAGCGTGGGCCTCCGGCTCCACCAACGTGTATCGGTTAGGGCATAAGGGAAACGTGGATCTGCGGTACGTGCAGCCAGCCGTCGGCGGATATTACTACAAAGATCACATGCCAGTATTAGGTAGGTTGGCGGTTTTTTTTAAATCAAACTATAAACGAATCTCCTAACCGATTGCATCATCTCCTCTCCCCAGGACAACCGGAAGAACAGCAGCCGGTTTCGCCGCCGGTGCGTTCGCACTTTTACGTCGGCGACCGGGTGCAGGTGGCGATCGCGGAGGATCGCCTCAAGATGCTGCAGCAGGGCCACGGCGGATGGAATCCGCGCATGGCCGAATACCTGACGAAGGTCGGCATCGTGCACCGGATCACGGACAAGGGCGACATACGGGTGCAGTACGAGGGCTGCGCCAACCGGTGGACGTTCCATCCGGCGGCGCTCGTCAAGATCTACAGCTTCAACGTGGGCGACATGGTGACGTTCATCTCGGACCCGGCCAAGATGCAGCATCTGCAGAAGGGGCACGGCGAGTGGATCGAAACGATGCACAACGTGCTGGGCAAGCCGGGCAAGGTGATCAAGATCTACGGCGATGGGGATTTGCGCGTCCAGCAGCTGGATGACGATATGGCGTGGACGGTAAATCCGAAGTGCGTCAAGCTGGCGTCATCGTGTCATGCGGCGGCGACAGAACGATCGAACAGTATGGCGGATCTGAGCAATCAGCGCAACCAGGAGCATCATATGGCACCGTTGGCCGGGCTGACCGGGGGTACTGCGGCGGATAAGCTGGTGCGGGAGGCGGCCCAGGGTAATCTGGACTACGTGCAGAGTCAGCTATGGTAAGAAGAGCGACAGTATTTTTGTATTTTTAGAGTGAAACCCCTGTATTAATGACATTTGTATGCTTCTCTCCGTACTTGCAGCATGACTCCGGAGGCAGTGAACTACGTGAGCGGTGGCAAAACCTGCCTGCAAGTCGCAGCCCACCAGGGTCACGTGGAGCTCGTGAAATACCTCATCCTCATGGGCGCCAACGTCAACGTGGTGGACAAGGAGGGTGATTCCACCCTCCACTACGCCGCGTTCGGCAACCAGCCGGAGGTAATGCGCGTCCTGCTCCAGCACAACGCCAGCATCGACGAGCTCAACTCGTCCCACTGCTCCGCGCTGCACATCTCCGCCCACAAGAAGCCGCCGCACTGCGTGAAGGTGCTGCTCGAGTTCGGCGCCAACGTGAACATGCAGGACGCGTACGGCGACACCGCCCTGCACGACGCCATCGGCAAGGAGAACACGGAAGTGGTCGAGCTGCTCTGCAGCTGCCCAACGCTCGACCTGACGATCCGCAACCACCGCGGCTTCAACGCGCTGCACCACGCGTCCCTGAAGGGCAACGTGCACGCGGCGCGCCACATCATCCGCCTGGCGCGGCAGCTGGTGAACGTGCGCAAGGATGACGGGTTCGCGGCGCTGCATCTGACCGCGCTGAACGGGCACACGCGCGTCATTGAGGTGCTGGTGCAGGAGGGCCAGGCGGACATAAACATCCGCAACAACCGCAGCCAGACGCCGTTCCTGCTGGCGGTGTCGCAGGGCCACACGGCCGCGATCGAGAAGCTGGTCGATCTGGGCGCGGACGTGCGGGCGCGCGACGAGGACGGCGACAACGCGATGCATCTGTGCATCATCAAGAAGGGCAACCTGGTGCACGACGTGTCGCCGACGGATGCGCCGAAAATACACGACATCTACCAGTCGCTGGCTGGCATCGTGATCGAGCATCGGTTGATGTACGCGCTGCTGTGCTTTCTCGCCAGTGAGGGCTGCCCGTTGGACGTGAACCGGAAGGGCGCCCGTGTGCTCGACTGGATCGGCAGTCCGCAGATCAAGGAGATCATTGTGGAGTACGAGCGGACGCGGCTGGCACGGGAAGCGGCGGCAGCCGCCGCCCCCAACGGTCCCGTCATCTCCACGAGCTACCCGGTCGCCCACGGTCTCGGTTCCGCGGTCGGCGGGTCGTGCTCGCGCAATCTTCCCAACGCCGAGGAGGACACCCAGCAGTTGCTGTGCAACTTTGAGGGGATGAGCATTGCACCCGCGGGCTCCACCACCGCCGCGCCGAGCATTGAGGCGGTGAGTGGTGGCAGCGGGCGGGTGGAGAAGCTTGCGGACGCTGCCGGCAGTGGATCGCTTGCGCTCGAGAACGGCCTAGCGGGTGGTAGCGGCCTTCAGCACGCCTCGCCACCACCTCCACCATCATCCTCTTCCTCCAGTGGCCCGGCGGGCGGCAACAGCAGCAGCAGCAACAGCAATCCCCCTACCCCTGCCCGCCGCAACCGGGGACATGCGGCGGCAGCGGCGGCAGCAGCCGCCCGCGACGCAACCACTGCCGGTGCACTCGTCACACCGCCCGCCGTCCTCGGGGCCGGCAGTCACGGTGATGAGTCGGAGCACGGCGCAGCACCCCAGCCACCCCCGCACACCTCCACCGAGCTGAACGTCAGCGGTAGCTTCGGCAACGACGTGTTTGTGCAGGCGTTCCACCCGCGCCACTCACCCAACAGAGCCTTATCGCCCGCGATGGGCGACTCGCCCGCCACCGGCGCCCCAATCCCGCCCAATCACGGGATGTTCGCGAAACCGATGATGAAGCCGTGCCGCGGCGGGGCCAGCCATCTGTCGGGCATGTTCGGTACTACCACCAACGCTGCCGCCGCCGCCGCCGCCGCGAAGCATAACAGCCCGCGGCAGTTCGTGCAGGACAAGAGCGTGCCCCAGCCACCAACGCCCGCCGCACCCGCCAGTGCCGCCGGTGCTGCGTCCTCCGCTAGTCCAACGCCACCGCCAGTGCCACCGCCGCTGCCGACGACGCCGGCCCATCAGCTGCACCAGCTGCTCCACCAGCCGCCACTGCCCCCGACGGACGCACCGCGCGAGTGCATCGTGTGCAACGAGACGCTCGCGCTGATCGTGTTCGAGCCCTGCCAGCATCAGATCGCCTGCGCCGAGTGTGGCGTGCGGATGAAGAAGTGTCTCACCTGCGGGCTGCACATCGAGCGGCGCACGACCGCCGCCGGCTGCCCGCTCGAGGGCTCGAAGGACGGCCGGCTGCTGTCCGCCGACCGGCTGCGCTACCTCGAGAGCAAGATCATGGAGATAGAGGAAACGCACTGCTGCAGCATCTGCATGGAGCGCCGGCGGAACGTCGCGTTCCTCTGCGGCCACAGCTCCTGCTCCAAGTGTGCGGAAACGCTCAAGATCTGCCACATGTGCCGGAAGCCGATCACGAAAAAGATTAATCTTTATTAGGAGCGGTTAGGGTGAAGCATAAAAAAGGGTAATTTGCGCTTGCAAAAAAGCAAAAGCAACAAGATATAGAACAAGAACCATTATAGGCTAGATAATCGAAAGGGCGAAAGGGGAGAGAATGCTAATGTCAGCTAATTTGTAAGTGTTCACTATTTATTTCACAATTTCCTAAACAAAACCGACCCAAACTCACCCTCACACACACATATACGCACACAGCGTCCCGTGCGTCTCGCAGCAAAACGTCCCAAAGCGTGTAGAGAGTAGGGCCGACTCTGAGCCCCTCCAAACACTACTTCCTAAAGCCTAGTCCTGTTTCGTATTCTGTTTAGGGAGAGGGTTGCGCGCGGGCGTCTAGTGTTTAGTTCCCGTTCACCACCACCACCACCACCATCCCCCATATATCCATCGTGTGTATCTCTCTCACCGTGTGTAAATAGAACGTTTTCGGTATGTGTGTTATATATAAATAGGTATATATATATAAATGTAAATGTAAAGTGTGTATGTGTTCAACGATAGAACAAATGGTTCCCCGATAGTCGAAAATGCACAGCGCATCAGCATGATCCTATAGTGTGTGTGTGTGAGAAGTGTATGTGTGTGTGGGTGTGGTTGATATGATGTTCGGTTTATCATTAACGACGCGTAAAGGGACGAATTAGTTTATGGCACACATAGTTTTGTTTGTTTTTGTTAGATAACTAATAGCTTAATTTGCCTGCGTATATTAAAAAACGAAATTAAAGAAGAAAAAACACAAACAGTCTAAAAAGTATGGCAAAGAATGGAGTTGAAATGTGAGAAGAATGTTCCGCCTCAGTCAAACCTCGTTGTTGTTCGCACCTTTCGTCTCGGTGGGCTTGTAAGTGTCACTTACGCATTTGCACAAAACATTGATACGCTTGTAAATACCGCTGCAATGGCGTGATCCATCATTACAACAAGCTTGTACAAGAGTGTGTTCAACATCTGCAGCATGAAGTTAATGCTTTTCTTGAGGATAGCTTTGCGACTTTTGCTCCACTGCAAACTATTATTGCCCAGTTTTATGTTCCCCAGTAAGTGTGTTTTGTGGTTTTGTTTTGTTGTACTATTTTCTCATTAACGAGTTTAGTTTTTGCACAATATATCGTACCATCAGATCATTTGTGAATACGCACAACTGCTTAAAAACACACAATTGTGTCACTTTATTAAAAAAAAACTCTCTCTCTCTCACACTCACTGCCTCAGCTAAGTCAAAACCATGCCAAAATTTGTCTTCTTTCCTTTTTCATAAAAATAAAATCCGTCTCTGCGGGAAAGTGGAAGCGAAAAATCAACAGTATGTATGTTAAATAAACTAAAACAAAGGCGTTAACACTGATTGTAAGCGAACGCAAAATATAACGAACAAGAAAGTATATCCCCGCACTGTGTAAGCGTTTGGTGAAAATGTAGCTTTGTAGGAGCACACACATACACACATCGTGTAGCAAAGATTGTTGTACGTTGTTGTGTTAAAAAAGCATAACAGAAGACTTGTGTCTGACTCGCGAGGGGAGGGAGAGAAGATTCACAGACACATCCCGGTAGCTTTTTTAAATTAATCTCTATTCCGTTGTTGATCCCTTTTTATATCACATATTATCGAATCGAATGAGACGAGCATGCGAACTGCACATTGGTGATGGAAACACGCATTCTGGGTGGTAGTGGTAGACCCAGAAGCAGGACTGCTGTAGCTATTTTTGTACAACTGTTTCCAGCTGCTTTGTTTTCGGAAGTGCAATATAAGCCAAAAACAGTGCAATAAGTGTAATAATGTTGCATGCTCCCCGTTTTTTAGGTGAAGATAGCAAGAGTCCGTTTAGTTCGATAATGAGCGAATTTTAGGAGAAAATAAACAGCGCAAACCCACCATCACCACCACCACCGTTGCAGGTGTGGAAAAATAGTTTGGATTTATATCTTTTTTTTAATAATAGCTACCAACAGCACCTCCCGAAGAACAACAGCATTGTCGCTTTTGTATGTGCGTTTGATGTACAAGCTGGACACGAAAATTTGCCTTTAAATTGCTCGTTAAGTGGTTTTCCAACTGTTGTACTAACAAAATGTTTATCCCAGAAAGTGTTGCAAGCGCAAACTTGTGTTTTTCTGTAACGAGCAAGAGATTATTATTGCGTGCAGCAAGCAGTGAAATTTGCAACCAACCTGGATGTGCACCGAGAAGCGATAAAAGCAGTAATGAGATACGATAATTACCAATCTGTTTTGTGATAGATATTTACGTACAATCTGTCGAATCAGAAAAAAATGATAACAGCCAAAAACAAACAAAACAAAACAACACAAAAGAGAATAAAAAAATGATGTTCAAAATGATCGATTTTCGGTGCGTGTGGATGTGTGTAAATGTGTTTTGTCGCACTCAACGAAAAAACGGTAAATGAATACCCCACATACACTCCCCGTGACTATAGCAAATATGTTCCCGTTTCCGCAAGATGTCTGAAAATTTAAGCCACAAAAATAAATAGTATAAAAATGCAAAAGTTGCGCGCGCTGTTACTAAAAAAATAGCACATTGCAAAAAACAAACAAATAAACAAGCAAAAAGAAAAGCAAATCCGAAAAAAATAGTAGTATAGTTAGGAAGAGAAAGCGATAAAGTACACTGCACCAACCAAATGGTGATAAGGCGATAAGGGGTGTGATAGGCGAAAATAGGCAAACGAAGGAAAGCAAGCCCAATGAACGCTAATATTAAATCATTTGTAATAACCCCCTGAATCGTTACTACACACACACAAACACAACAAACACAAATTGTATGTAAATGGATAAATAAGCAAATTTGTATAAAATAAAGGAAAATATGATTGAAAAAAAACAAAAAAAAAAGATAAAAGACTTACAATATGATTTTTGTATTGCTGTGCGCATTTCCAACAGGAAAAGCATTCCTGTTGGCAATTGATAAGCATCGGTGCGCACGTGGTTGATGTTGATTTAGGTCACTATACTCGATGCTGGATGTTTCCTACCGTGGATTCTGATGATAAGGAATCGAACCGCCATTTTGGATTGAATTGATGCAAAACAAATTACAGACGACGAACCGAACTTCCCTACTACAATTCACAACCGTCTTCGCTTGAGCTGTTGAGCGGCACTGAGTGGTTTGTTTTTGGGGAACGCTTTGAAATCCCATCCTTGGCTTTACATTGCCATGGCAACAAACACTTGACATGCGGTAAGCATTGGCACCGTTGAAAGAAATAGACAACTGAGGAGACTGGTGAATTAGTTTCCATGGTTACTGTGTCTTCTTTGACATCTCCCAAACTACCACTGGATTCGCATTTCCAGAACATCCATCCTCGTTGCAACACATCCATCAAAACAGGAAGATGTCCTCAAGTTTGTCTCGATTCTCACGAACCTCCAATATGGCGACTTTATTCCTGAGACGGACGTTCTGCCTCAATGCACCAACAGCTCCTCCTTGTCCTCCATGTCCGGGTAAGTGCAGATGATAGTGGGATGAATACCCAATACCTTCAGTGCAACTTCCCATTTTAACGCCATTCCTCCTGAAGAACCTGCTCCTTCGTCATCCCGTGGATACAAGTTTTGGAAGAAAATTACCTTCATGGTAGCGATGCCGCTCGTTGGACTGATCGCGCTGAACACGTACACCGAGCACCAGAAGGAACATGCGCACCGGCCCCGTCCAAAGTTCATCGAGTACGAGTATCTTCACATACGCACCAAGCGCTACCCGTGGCGGGATGGAGTGAAGACGCTCTTTCACAATCCGGAAGCGAACGCACTGCCGACGGGATATGAAAAATAATTCAAGAGGATATCGAAGCACACTTGGTGGATCTGTTTGACTATGTTGAGCCATCGGAACGGATAAACTGTTCACAGTTAGAAAAATGGCCTTTTCTTAGTCTCTTTTCACTTCTTTTACCACGAGAGCACATAACAAGGGTTTCTATTGAGCAATTAATGTTGTCGGACTGCTTCAAAAATCATTAGCAGTCTAATCAGACCCTTCAAAATCCTTTAATCTGTCTACCGTTTGGGTGACAAGAACTATTAGTTTGCCATCACCATGGTAAATCTTATCATCTCCTTTAGGAGCAGTAGCAGCAGGTAACAACCGGCCTCGAGGCAAAGGGACCACTTGATGGAAATTCCAACCGATAAGTGTAGTTGGCCAATGCCAAGATACAGCTTTCCTGTAGAACTTATGCACGGTCGAGAAGCGCTTGTGTACACAGAGTACGCACCAGGGCGACCAGAGCATTGGTTCGTCGTACCCAAGATAAGGAGCGCGCGCGAGCGGGCAAAAACACGCCGCAGTGAGAGTGATGCGTGTGATTCACGAGACACCGGCGGCGGCGGCGGCTGCGACTCCCTATCTTCTGCCCCCTGACAACATGGTACGCGTGTCTTCTCCCGGAGGTGATGATAGTTTCCGTCATCCCGATCGTCATGTAAACGGGTGGTAAACAAACGTAGCCACAGACCGATAAGCTGTCAATGATAAGCGAGCGCGAGCTCAGTCCTCTTGGCGGCTCAGGCAGCGGGCGGAGGCACGTGGATGGGGTTTGTGCTCGATCCTGACCTGGCCCTGGCAACTAGAAATTGGTGAGAGGCGGACGGTTGGAACAGTGGGAAATGATGATTGAGTTTGGTCGGAAATATTAATAAGTTTTAGGGGACATTTAGGTGACCAGAGACTTTTTACACAACGAGGACAGTTCTAACTCCAACTATGTAAGTATAATTAAACCTTTCTTTTTGTCCATTTGTAACCTTCCCACATGTCTACTGTACGATCTACTGTATACTTTTGCCGTTACAGGATGCGCTACGCCCACTTTCATCGCCATGGTGGGCATGGAAACCGGTACCAGTAACCGGTGCAAGAGCGGCGTAATTGAACCGTGCTGCCTGTGTATTGACCGGGCAGAACCCTTTGCATTTATTCCCACCCGTCCCCACACAAGCCCACCCGTTCTAGAACCGGCCCGGGACGTAGGACGTCATGCAAACCGGGTCGATTCCTCGATGTTGTCGCGCAGCAGCATCTTCGCTTCATCTAAGTAAACAGCAACATGCTCGTCTTTCCTACGCTCGATCATTCGATCGTCGCCACGGTAGTATTGGTGCGCGTACAGCGAGAGATGACGCCTAGAGCCGGGCCTGTTACAAGTGCACCATTACATGCGGGCTAGACTCGTCTGCGCGATATCTCGTTTCATTCTCGTTCTGGTTCGTTCGCGCTCGCTCGCACTCACGCGCCTTCCCTAGCCCTGGCTGTGCTCGTGCAAGCGAGATAGAGTGGCCGGTCCTCTGAGGTCGTGAGCCTTGAGTGGTGGCACCATCGCCGTCGTCCAGCTTGTGCGATCCAGCTATTCGTTTGGAACAGTGCGTCCGGTGCAGTTGTGTTTTGCTTTGTTGTGTTGTGCAGCCCTTTGCTCGCAGGAACGAAAGTAGTGTAGTTCAGTTAAAAGGCATTTCTCTCACACATAAACCGATCCCTTCCCCAAAATGCCAGTTGATATTAAGCGTGTGCTAGTGTGCGATGCCGTTGACAATGCGTGCGTCAAGCTGCTGCAAGACCATGGCATTCAAGTGAGTAGTGTTTTGTGCCATTTTAAAACGGGAATCTTCCAAATTCTGATTACATACACGGTGCTGCTTTCTATGAAGTGTAACTAAACACGTTTATCCTTTCCTTGTGGGATGGTGTTGCTATTGTTGCAGGTTGACTACAAGCTGAAGCTGTCACAGGATGAGCTGATTAAGGAGGTTAAGGTGAGTGTACTCTGGCTCGCTTTAGACTAGTGCGCGGACGGGGGAGCCGGATCTTGAAGCTTCCCTTAGCTCCAGAGCGCGCGTGTATGGGACGGAAGGGCTTGGAGAGGCGAGTTAATTGAAGAATTGGATACAACTAGTTTGGCCTTACTGCATAGACTGAAGGTTGTCTAGAAGCTGAAACCTTTGGAAGGGTTCTAGATCGCGTTTTTGAATACCGTTAGAATCTGAGTAAAAGAAAATAGCATGAAATAACAAAGTGGAGTCGATATTGCTAATAACTATCATAAAACTACATGGTTGATTTTTTGTTACGGGAACTTCAAGAAAAAATATGCCATAAAATCAGCTATATTTAATTTTCAATTTTTAAAACGTAGCAATCATGCAAATTCCTTATCTTCTTTTAAATTTCAGAAATGTATGTATTGCTTCGGAAAGATTGTCTACCTTTATAGCACCTGCTTCTTAATTTACGACCTTAATACATCTTCTTAAGTCTTGGAATAATACTCTAGTTCATTCAGTTCATATAATTGAGGGCTCCATATTAATTAATTTTAAGCGATACTAAGGGTAATTAGCTAGAAGTGTAAAGGGTTTAGAGTATTTTCAACTTTGCTTCTACCTGCTGGTATTAAATTTCTTTATAATACAGGCCTTTTCAACGTAACCACTAGGTACAACTTCAAATGAAATCCTTACAGATTGTTTTATCTTTGCAAGAAGCCCCACTTATTTAGGTTCCATTCATGTTTTTAGTATTTTTAATTGCAAACATAAGTCAAATTCGCACTAAATCACTTTGATAATTTTAGCTGGTATTTTTCTGCAACCCTCACTCATTAGCACTCTTTACATGATGTTCCCAACCATGGTTCATTGAGCCAGTGCAACCAAAGCAATCAAAAGCATGAAGATGCCCGGTAATAAAGATTTGCTAGCTTTTCATGTCCTAACATAAAGCGATTTTAGTGAAAACGATCATCAGAGGACATAATTATTCCGATTTTAACTTCTGGTTTGCGTGAATTTCGGCATTTCATTCCACTCGGTTCCGTATAATTGAAATTAGCTGACCTAGGACTCAAATTTGCCTTCCAGCTGGGTTAGTAATGCAAAAATCCTCATAGAATTTTAGGCACTTTTCTAAGACGATCAAATCCTTTAGCGAAACGCAAATCCTACTATAATACTATCGTGCTATTAAAGCTGTACGGCATTAAATAAAATAACTTCGCTGATTAGTTCTGTTCCAGTTGCCATGTTCTAGATATTAAATATAGTTCGATCCGAGCTCTATTTTTAAATCATATCATTCAAACCTACTTCCACCTATCCCCCCCATATTCATTCACTTCATCATCCACAACAAAACCAAATCATCATCGCCCAGACACGCCATCCAATCGTATCCTTGAGCAATTGAGCACGCATTTATTGTTTTTTTGCTCTCCCCTCACGTAATATGCCCATCAACACCACGATGGACCCCCACCTTTCCTCCCGCACTCTCCTAACCCCACTCCCACAGTCCATCGCAATTAATCTTGCGACCAAATGAATGAGGCGTGCGTCAACATTTAATCGAACCATTTCCCGCCGTGCCACAATGGCCGAGCAGCACGAGCAGCCGCGCCCCGCGGGGTTGCTAAACAGTCCGTAGTAAACAAGAGCTGCCTTACCCGCGAATGCCCCCCCCCGGGGCAGCCCGTAGTAGGAGTCCTTGCTTTCCGCGCTGGCGCATCCGTAACGAATTCATTCTCCGGAAAACTACCACCACCGGAAAGCTTCCGTTTTGACGGATGAAATATTCGCGTGTAATGCGCGCCTAGAGAGGATAAGGAAGAAGACGTAAAGGGGGGATGAGTTGGGCGAGACGAGATAGATAGACTGCCATCAAGAATTAGATTTCCATCATCACAAACTAATCGACTTTTTCGACGATTTTTGTTTATTGTGACAGAATTATGATGCTCTCATCGTGCGGTCGGACACGAAAATTACGGCCGAGATTTTGGACGCGGGCGCCGGCCGGGTGAAGGCGGTCGGACGTGCCGGTGCCGGCGTGGACAACATCAACATCGAAGCAGCGACGCGAAACAACGTGCTGGTGCTGAAGTAAGTAGCGAACGTTTGCCCAGTGGCAGTGTGTGCGTGCGTGATGAAGTGATAAGTGTTGGGAATGAAAGTGAACGATTTTTTTAAATTATACAACAAACCCTCAACAAATGCTCATCAATATTGTTGTTACTTCGGTAACAATTTCTTTCCGGGTGTTTGAAATAAGAAAATGATCTTTGACGTTTTGATGCAAATTCTATATTTTTAACTTGTCCGGTCACACTCGCTTTTGCTACTGCCAATAGTTTCGCGCCGTTTCCTGTCTATGCCCTTATGCTCGACCTTTATGGGGTGTATGACCGGAGGCTGGATCGTGTCTCTTCATCTCTTTCGCAATGTATATGTTTGCCTCTTTCAGTTGATAACATCCTTTACGCCACCTAGCGGCACCTTTTCTAACTTGGTTTATCTACATATCTCGGTCACTAGGTGACAGCAGTTGTGTTGTTTACCTTTTTCACGCAGCCAAAACAGTCAACACAAAAACGTGCTAACAATTGTAAAGCCTTGAATACCAAAATATACCACTTTTTTTTCGACACAATCGGCTAAAATCCAAGATTGCACTGTAAAATCCAAGATTGCAAGATTACACATCTCACATCATACACATCATTGCTCTCTCTATCTCTCTCTCTCTCTCTTTGCCGACTCGTTAGTCGTGACTCACTCCTGATAGATTCAAATACTTTACTCTCTGTGCCGACTACTGACTCACTTTTTTCGGATTCAGCTGGCTCACTCTATTCGGATTCAAATCACAAATTGTTTGGAATTAAACTTACACATCTGCTTCGCCGACAACTAATTTAGGCTATTGAGGTTTTACTTCCTGATGCAACGTAGAAAAGCATTAACATATCTTTGGTAGCTTGATGTATATTGCTGATACTCAATGGAAGTGCGTCAGAACATACCAAACTGGACATGCGAATGCTTGAGTCCAACGCGATACTCTGACTGACAAGCTTAGCTTAATGCCGTCACAAGCATAATCATGACATTTTCTAGCTTGTGGATAGTGCTTCCAAACATCATTGTTTCAGTCACCAACACTCATCGCTGAAACGAAGTTCAAGTCAGTTCACCGTGATGATCAGGGGTGAGACTCAAACAGTTGTTGAACCTATCACATGCTTGGTGACATTTTTTGTAGCACCCAACTCTTGGTCACTCACTTGGTCATGATATTTTCTCCTTATGATAATCACGACATTCTTGGGAAATACTTGGCAAGGGATGCCAAGCCACAAAATGAGCATGCTTTCTCGCACTGTCCGTTATGATGGTCTGTTAGGTAAAATGATAAAGCATTTGAGGAAGAAATCATGCTCATTTTGTTGCTTGGGATCACTCGCACGCACCGCACATCTCCCATGACTATCATAATGATCTTCTTCTTCTTCTTTGGCACAACAACCTCTGTTGGTCAAGGCCTGCCTGTACCCACTTGGTGAAATGAGCTTGACTTTCAGTGACTTATTGTTACCATAGCAGGATAGTCGGTCCTACGTATGGGGGCACGGTCTATTCGGGACTTGAACCCATGACGGGCATATTGTTACGTTGTACGAGTTGACGACTATACCACCAGACCGGTCCGATCATGATGATCACCTACAGAAAATGTCAAATTTCCAAGTGACTGACCAAGAGTTGGGTAGCTGGTTGTTGCAGTATTAAAAAATAATATTTTGATCTTTATACTACATCGTGCTTGAATAAAAGTAATGTGTTTGAATCCGTTTTGTTTTTGCAAAATTTTGCGTAACAAAATAAACCGTGCCGAATCTGACAGTTGTGCAATCGATGATGATAATTGGGTTATTTATTGGACCGAGTAACTTACACCACCTGACGGTGTGATCAAGTGGTAGACAGCGGTGTCTATTCAAAAGACCCTGTACACCCTGTATAAATTCTACGTGTACAGTTGAATCCATACATGCACTTGCAGGATTCAACTCATTCCCTCACTCTTACTCAGTATGCACATATCTAGTGTATCTGAAGATCTTCGGGGTGAGTTAAAGGTTCAAATTGCAATATCCACTAATTTACTCCAATTCAAATCAATGAGCATGAAAATGTAGTAAATAACCCATTACCAATATGAAATTCCACTAGTTGGTTTGCAGTACAGTACAACCATACAAGCAACTTTTTAACTCTTCTCAATGGAAGTAATTACTTCCAACCACAAACTAACTTTTCCATTCCGCTTCCCTCGCCCAAACAGCACTCCCGGCGGCAATTCGATTTCGGCGTGCGAGCTGACGTGCTTCCTGATCGGGGCGCTGGCCCGCCCCATCTGCCCGGCGGCCACCAGCATGAAGGAGGGCCGCTGGGACCGGAAGCTGTACTCCGGCTCGGAGCTGTACGGCAAGACGCTCGCCATTCTCGGGCTCGGTCGCATCGGGCGCGAGGTCGGCGTACGCATGAACGCGTTCGGGATGCGCGTGATCGGGTTCGATCCGATCACGACGGCCGCGGAGGCGAAGGCGGCCGGCATCGAGAAGATGGAGCTGGAGCAGATCTGGCCGTTGGCCGACTACATCACCGTCCACACGCCGCTCATTCCTGCCACACGCAGTAAGCACGCGATTCTATTGGTGTTGTAAGAAGGAATTGATTCCAAAAATGGCTTTCTTTCTCTCTTTTTGACAGATTTGATCTCGACCGCTACCCTTGCCAAGTGCCGGAAGGGCGTACGGGTGGTTAACGTCGCCCGGGGTGGCATCATCGATGAGGCCGCCCTGGTGACGGCCCTCGAGAGTGGCCAGTGTGGTGGGGCCGCCGTCGACGTGTACCCGGAGGAGCCCCCGAAATCGGACACCACTCGGAAGCTCATCAATCACCCGAAGGTGGTCGCAACGCCTCACCTGGGTAAGAAGAGAGTGTGACTTTGGGCGTACCAGCGTGTCTAATTACCTTCAATCTTCTTACCTGCCCCACAGGTGCCAGTACGTCCGAGGCGCAGGTGCGCGTCGCCGTCGAGGTAGCGGAACAATTCATCGCCCTGACGGGCAAATCGACCGTCTACACGCAGTACGCCGGTGTCGTGAATCGGGACGTGTTGAAGAATGTGTTTTAAATCGAATCGAACCGAGGCGGCAACTTTGTTACAAAAGCCGGCTATTTTCGGCAAGCCCGCGGACGCCAAATCAATCATTCCCACGATGTCGATGCCGGTGTTGTGACGTCATCGGTTGCGGCTGCCGCACATCGGCGCTACACTGCTGCTGTTCCGCCAATTACTAATGAAATCGACCGCAGGGCCGGGAAATTTGACACCAAACTTCGAGGAAAAATTGACAAATGGGAAAGGACACACACACACGCACAAAGTGACAAAAATTGTAACCATAAGGGCACACATTACGAACATATACAGAAAAACGAGAGAGCCTTTTTTACGCCGTCATGGGAAAGGATCCTATTGCTTGGCTAAGCGGAAATAGACAGGAACACATAAGTAAAAAATAAAAAAAAAGTAATATCCTAATTTATCTTCCATCGGTTGAATGCGCCTCCACTGCGTTGATGTACGGCGTTGTGCCCTTGAAGCGGAAAGAAACCTGAGAGCAAACACGAAAATAGGGAGGCAGCAGAAGGACCTAGCAATTTGCCAATATTAAATAACCGATTGCTGAGGGTAAGTCCCAGCCCAACCTAGACAAACAACAGCCGCTGTGCGACCATTTTGAAGCCAATTACGAAGCTGATGGCGGTTTTGCCATAAAACTTGGAAGCGAAAACTGCAACACAACATGCCAAAGCAAGCCGAAGACATGCAACAACAGTCGTGATAAATTCAATTTAAACCAACCGAACGAATCGCATCCTAGTGACCGAGTTTCATCAGCCGCTTACAGGTTTGTTTTCTTGGTATCCGTTCTGCAAACTTTCCTTCGAATTGTGTTATCAACACGGTATTAGCGGTGCGCTTTTCTCCTATTTCTTTGTGATTTCTATCTTTTGCTGTCTTGTGTCTAGCCAGCTTCAATCGTTGCTAAGGCTGAGCCCACAGAAAGACACAGATGCAGAAGCTTCGAAAGCTTTTTTCTACGGTTCGTTGCCGTTTTTATTACACTTACTTATGTATGTACATCCTGGCATCGTTTTCAAAGTTATCCCCCATTGAGACGATGCCTTTAAAAGACTAAATCAGAACGGGAGGAGGGTCTCCAAGGAAATCGGGTTTCTCGGTAGGTAAGGCGAGAGATCACCCCTCACCCACTTGCTGATCGCAGACTCATTTGCGGTAAAATTGCTGCAAATAGGACAACGGAGGAGAGATGGTACACTGCAATGAAAATACCGACGAGAGTTCAAAATCGCTCTTGTGCTATTTTGTGTTCCCTCTTGTGTACTGAACACATCCAAGTCATTCAAAAGGGCCCTCCGGAACATGATACCGCCCCGCCGCGGAGCGGTTGTTGGAAAGGGGGTTGGGTTTAAATTCTGGTTTATTTTTGCTAGAACACCGTATTTTCATGACAAATCTGTTTTGTGTTTGAAATTTAATTCTAACGTGCAAATATTCTAGAAAAGCGAAATCCTTTTTGGGATTTTGCATCCATTTCTGCATTCATTTGAAGAGAATGTTTTTAGCATTAAAAAAGCATTTGTTGCGGAAACCGGATTTCACAGAAGTAGACAATCGTTTATGTAATTCGTATAGGTCAACCTGTATTACAAATAGTGAGCAAATATATATAAAAACAACGCAAAATAAGTCTTATAAAAATGGTGGTAAAACGTTTGCATTTTTTCGATGCTCTGATTGTTGTCTAATAGTGCAAGGATGTTGTAGATGCCGGAACAGGCATCTACGACGTCCTCAAACTGCCCCACGGAGTCCATTTTAGACGCTACGGGCTGCCGTTCTTTGATCGCGCACGCTTCTACTGAACGAAGTTGCTTCACTTTTTCGGCCATCACGGTTAGGAGTTCGACTTTTAGAGGTGTCAAATTCAGTCTGCTGGCTCATGGAATACTATTACTGAAAGTGCATTAAACGTTTTCTTAAGATAAAGAGTAAAGATAAACCCATGAAAAATCAAAAATAGATTTTTGTAATATAAATGTGTCAAATATTTTAATTCATCAACTTATTATGTTGTCTGATTTTTCACATTTTATTATTATTATTATTATTATTATTATTATTATTATTATTATTATTATTATTATTATTATTATTATTATTATTATTATTATTATTATTATTGTTTTTATTAAATGTGTATTACATTTTTTAACAATATTTTTTCATGTTCTAATTTCATTTCGTCATCTTTTTTGCTTGATGGCGTTTTTTGTGTTTTGATTATCCAATTTTAAGTTGTTTTAGTTTCTCTTTTACTACTGTGTTGTCTTATTAAAGTTTTGTGTATTGGTTATATTGTCTAATTCTGTCTTTTTTCCAATATACCGTTATTTTGTTATGTTATTTTTCCATTTTAGTTGACTTTTGTTGTTGGTTTCTGATTGTAGATATTTTTCATTTTTGTTATGACTTGTTTTTTATTTATTGTTTCTAGCCATACCAATGTGAATATCTTATTTTTATAATTTTTAACTTATTTATACCAACAATATGCTGTTTTTATTCTTTCCAATTAGGTTATTTACTCATTATAGTCACAAATTGCATTTCTTCCTAAATAACACATCCTGCTGATTTCCTTAAAAGTATTTATTAAATTTGTTACCGTTACTGGAAACGCTCCTTGAAAAAAAAAACCCCATTCATAAACCATTGCCGCACTTTTTCCCTCCAATTTTTCCACGCCGGTACACGTGCTTGCCGCTGCAACGAACGGCGAGAACGACCGACAACGAAATCCTCTCCATCGCGAACCAGTATCCATCGCAACACGGCCGGAACCGTGAGCACGCCTAGGGAGCCGTCTCAGCGTGAAAAGCATACAAACATCCCGAAAAGGACACGACGATGGCAAAATACGATCGGAAAAGCGTGCACGAAGTGAAAGCTCTCACGCCTACATCCGGTATATAAAGCAACAAGTGCCGCCACCGGACTAGGGCAGTCCGTTCGCGTGCCTAGAACCGTGCCCTGTTTTGCTCTTCCCGGCGGGTGCGGAAAGCGACTAACGAGCGCGCCCCACGGAAAGTGTTT
Source organism: Anopheles coluzzii (assembly GCF_943734685.1). NCBI lineage: Eukaryota > Metazoa > Arthropoda > Insecta > Diptera > Culicidae > Anopheles > Anopheles coluzzii. Next base: position 18,980,005 of record NC_064671.1, on the reverse strand, counting down.
TGGTGGAATTTTGTGCGTGCCGCTGCCAAGTGAAAGTGAAAAAGATGATCCACTAGGTGTAAAGAGTTCCGGTCGGAGTGTTGTGTGTGTGTAGGGATGAAGGGTGGGTGCATTGTGTGCTGATGGTGCTTTAAATTTACAATAACTTTTAATTAGAGCAAAAGGCACACACACACAGCTGGAGCAAGGCGGTGCAAACAGTGCTAAAAAGTAAGCATACGCAACTTCTCAACGGTTTCTGTCAGGCACAGATCCGTTGGAGATGGCAAAAACGCAATGTATAAAACAATATAAAACCGTATCAGCCACAACTCACCCACTGTGGTCGCCCTGAAGGATTAGCTCCTCAATTGATGTCAATTAGATCGAAACCGTACCGAGGGGGTTTGTGATGGTGTGTGGAAATGTGAAACTCTTTGTGTTCCGGTTACGCTTCTTCCTGCTTGCCAACTCCTGTCTCTATCGCATTGTGTACTCTCCGCCGGAAGTGTGCTGGGTTGTGAGGTGGTGGGCGCTCGGTGACTTCGGTTCAAGCTCCGGATGATGGTTCCTATTTTTTATATCTTGAAATGAAATTGCTTTCCTTTTCTCTCTGCCCCATCGTACACAAATTGTGCAATTTTTCACGCGTGGATTAATTGGGTTAACTACCCTGCGTTGAGGTTATCGTTTGCTTTATATACATGTTTTTTCTTTAATTTAAATCACTCTTTAAACAGTGTGTATTTTCGTTCAAATTATGATTGGATCGTTATCAAGTGGAATAACCAATTTGTGCTTATTTATGTTCTGGCTTATACATTTAATGACATTGCTTTTTTCACCCACAAAAAAGCCAAAAGCGATGAAAATTGCTCACAAACAAAGCATTTAATTTTAATGCCCTTCAAACCAGACATTTCCAACAACGAGTGCACAACAGAGTGTGAGGTTCGCAACGAGGGAAAAAAACAATTTAAATGAATTGACAGTTGGGCGAGGGAGTGCAACAGATCCCTTCGGAGGTCATGCTGTGCTCTACTATTTAGGCAGAACTGGTCGGTTCGGTGGGTGGTGATGAAGCGTAAATTATTTCTCCGTTCTTCCCGGAAGGATATTCAATAATGATTCGTAGAGCTGGCAGTATCACTGCGGAATTAAGTGACAAACATTGCAATGGAAAAAAGGAATTTGTGGCTATTCCTTTGCGCTGGGCGAATTAAGTTTCTTTTAACGTGGATTAATGTGATGTGATATGACTAAAAAGGGAGAAAATGGATCTCTGGAAAGTCCACCAAACCCGCACTGATGGTGCGCGCCGCTCTGTGCCCAACCCCAATCGCGTGACAGTTTAATCCATTCGGCGAAGCGATAAATCCTCCATCAACGCCATCATCTTCTCCTCGTCCACATTTTGCTGCAAGCGTAATGACATGGAGGCGCCACACGCCGCCGTTTGTTGTAATCGTGCATCGTGATCGTTGTGTGACAGATGACTTTCCCATCCACTTGCTCTTCCCCTTAGACACACACTTTTCATCCACAATCGGCATCTTTTGGCATCTTTAATAGGTCAATAAATTATTTAAACAGCACTTAAAATACGCACACATACACCACGAAGCGGCGCGTCCGAATGGCGTGTCCTTTACGTGGAAAATGCCATCACACGTGCACACGTTTCTTGGACATGGATGGGCACACTCATGTGTTTTAGGGATGTGTGCATACCGCCGGCAAAAGTGGAATTACCCCCAGGTGGGGAACAAATTAATTATCAACGAAAATGAAGATATATTCATCGGTAGTAAACTTGTCGTGTCGCTTGCCCAGTGAGTCCTCCCAGGATGGCAGTGAAGGTGAAGGTGATGAGTTTTCCGGGCAATTTTGTTGCCGGTTTGACAAGCGAAAAGGATGGTTTTGGTGGTGAGAAATCGGAATTTATATCCGTCTGGAAAAAGTGACCACAAAAGACACTTGTGCAAAACACAGGACACAGTAATTGCTAGCTGAAGCGGAAGATAGCATACTCTTCTTTTGGTGGTATGATTGAATGTCCATTCTGAGAATGTAATAAATGGACGTTTTCCATTTTATTTCAAACAAAAATGATTAATTTTTCAAAGACTGCTTCATGAAATAAACCTGTTGGAAGCCGCGAGTTGTTCCATCAAGAGAAATACCACAACCCAGCAACCACACGAGGTCCTTTTCGTTTTGATGGCTACGATGATGCGGCATGATGTGATAACAACAAGCAGCCCTTTTTGCTGCCATCTAATAAAAACTAATGAAGGTTGAGCGCAGCGCCGTGTAACACACCCTTCGTGAGGTTATGCGAGTTCGGCGCGTGTGTACGAATCCTTTCCGTATTTAATAGGAACTGCTCAGGCACCCAATTAGCATATAGGCATGATCAAGCAGGTCCTTAAGGTAAATAGGACCGAAAGAACAGGTCGTTGGCCCTTTAATACTGTCCTACAGAGGTGGTTTGGTGGTTTTCAGTGTCATCGTTTCGTGTCATCTTTGAAATCAGGCAAAGACTCCAATAGGATAAAGTCCTCTTACAGGTGTGTGTCTTGAAAACAAACAAAGGCCCGGCTCTCTTTTAAGGGTATAAAGGAAAATCGTGTTTTAAAGAACAAATAAAAACCTGCTTATCATTGGAGATTTCGGCAAACATGTTTTGATCGTTTCCTTGTTGTCTCGTGTGAATTTCGACGCATTTGTGATTCACCTTAGATACTAATTTTTCCATCCCTTGAGTTGGCCAATGCATCCTTCAATTCCTTCAATCTTCAATTTTCACTTCATTAGCAGTACGTGGAAAGCACATCCTTAGTGTAATGGTTATTGAATAGATCTGGCCATGATGGAAACTGAGTCCTCACAGAATCTAATATTCACATGAATTGCTTACAGTTTGCGAATAATTCAATTTTACCTAACTCCAAATTCATGAGGTTCATTAGACATTAGATGTTTTACGATTGCAACATGTTTTCTAAACGTGGAAATGGAAATTCGGCAGCTGGAATTATGGCTATCACTCCGTTACAAAAAAAACCTGCGTTAAAATAACTTCATGAGCTCAGTTTACTCCTTCAGTATTCGAAACCTGCGTATTGTGGTATATGATGTGTAGCTCATGAATTTTCTGCAAATGACACAAGTCTTATTTTACCGGAGGAATTCATACTGTTTCAAACGATGGTTTATTATGAAATAAATATTTACACACTGTCAATAAAGGCAGATGAATATTTCCACTGACAATGGCTGAAATCGCAGTTTTCTTATTTTATCCGTCAAGCTCCAGAATGCTTATTGATTTGGGCTAAATAATGCACATTCGACAACCATTCTAGTACAAAAATCATGAAATCATGACGATATTGTTCATGAAGTTTATGATAAAATTGTGCAGCTACTAGTTCTTGGAAAGCATATAGCAATTGTGAGCTGCCGAAGATATTTCAGTGGTATTTCTGATAAATTAACTTGATAAATTTATCTTCTCCTGAATTACCAATATGACCAAATTATGACATATTTCATGTAATAATAAGTTTTTTTTTTATTCTGAATCAACAGCTAGGATGTATAGCTGAATAATACTGCTTACTATCAACAACACGTAACCATCAGTCAACCTGTTTGTCCGCAGGGAGCACAATTATCGCTAAAGCAAAGTGTTCCGTCTCCAAATGATCTCAACTTTAATGATAATCGAAACATGTTCAAGGCGCTCATGTGTACACTGGAAATAAACCATTTTTTTTTCTAATAAATTTACATAATTCCATAATGTGTGCTAGTTGTTGTAGGAATTGGCATGCAGTGTGGTATAAAATAGATACAAAATATATTCAATTCATGACCCTTCTTCAAAAAGTCGTACGAAAAAAGGTTACTGTTACTGCTGCTGGCAATTCGAGCTTTCAACACAGATGTCTAAGGCTCGCCTTTTAATCCGAATCTGTGACAAAGCAAATCTAAACGGATGCAATCTAATGCAAAATTCTTCGAATTGTGGTTCGAATTTGATATGCTTTGCGGGATTACGAATACTTAAGGTAACCCATTCCACCGAGCAAGGTTTCCCAAGCAGCGTGATACCACGGAATACATCTTTTGACATAAACAGCTATCTAGAGCGGAGAATATCGACCTGAGTTCCTTGACATAGTATACCAGTACCAGTGTCGGAGGACATTTGGAATGGTAGAATACGCGTGATAACACCACCTTTGAACGCAATTCATGGAAAAACAATACGGCATTTCAATAGTCAACTCCGATCCAACGGAAACACGCGAACGGCTTCCTCAAGGTAGAACGTGGATCATTTGTCAGCACTACAGTATCTTGAGGTAGAGCAACGGGTTTATATCTCTTATCCATTATTAGCAAGAAAAAAAGGAAAACATGTGAAATAAATAGCTAACCTAGATATAATCCAACACACAATTGTGGGGATCAACGCTACTTATGAAGGTTTTCAGGAAGAAAAGTGGCTTTTGTAATATGGAAAGCTGATTCTTCATGCAAAACTCCACATAAAACAAAAAAAAATGAAACTTAAGCGTTGTAAAATAGACCATAAAGAGCAATTCAATTCTCTAAATTTTCTTCGAATTCTATGTAATTTGGTGCCTCTCACAATATGCTTTGATGTTCTTCCTGACTGCCTTGCAGCAGGTGGTAGCCAACCGGTCCATGGTTGATGAAAATGTATATTCCCTAGACTAAATACTGTAGCCATTCTACAAAGGAAGAGTAAAAATATAGAAAAAAACTGGATTGCAACGGACTATGCGTACACATTTGCCCGTGCTATACAGCTTAACAGTTCTTGGAGTCTCCAATCCACTGATCTCATTGTCAAAATTCATCCTTACACAGCGGATATAAGTTTTCCTAGTCCTAATGATGTCTAGCTGAAATTTCCGTAGACTTGAGGCCCTAAGCAGTCACAGGATAGAGGTCCTGCTGAGGTGTCCAGTAGAGGTCGATTATTTCAAAGCAACTAATTACACGCGAGCTCCACGTGGCCGCTCGGTCCGCGTAGAGCTTCGCCAACTGTTCTTTCCAGAAAAAATGCGTTAAAGTTGGATAATTTTTAAAGAATTTTACGTGTTTAAGTAATCTGTTAATTTCTACCAAAAAAGTGGTTTTCTCTTGTACGTTTTGTTCCAAAATCCCCTTTAAGAAATGTCGTTTGCCTTTCACCTTCAAACATATCTCTCGCTTAATACTCTCCCGAATTCCCTTCAGCACAACATTTACGTAGTTTGGACGTATCTGAACCATGACCAACCCGGTGTCTAAATGAAGAGGGGAAACTATACGAAGAGAAAATCCTTTATGCTCAGCCACACAATTGATGGTGCAAACATGTTCGCCGTCCACAAACGACTGCATCGTTTCATGGCCATGGTGACAGCGTATGACACACTGTTGCAGATCCCTTCGCTCAAAAGATACAAAAAGGAGACGATGACGTTCATGGGGAAACGGGTTTCATCCAATACAGGACGGAGGAGACATAGCCATTTGTAATAATCATAATTTTTACAACTCTAGTTTTACTTTACGACCGCTTAGTAGATGAAACGGCACCACGGTTGGTACAACTGGAAAAGGGAGGAAAAAAAGTTGATTCTGCGTTGTTTTTACCCAACGTCACACGGTTTTGCGTCGATCATTGGTGGTTGGTTTGCTTGACCTTCACACAGGGAATGTTCCATAAAACGACGAACGATTGGACGATAAATAGCGGTTTAAAATTTATAATTGTGCCACACTTTCTACCAACAATACGGAAGGATTCTTGGAAAATGTGATAAAAAGTGTAGCAAACTCGTACTTCTTCCTCTTATCATGTTATCATTATTCTGCTTTTATTATGTCTGTGCTTCGTTGAGTCATAAATGTTTCAAAATATGTGAACCTACGATTCGCGCCACATAAAAAGTTTTATTTCCTCTATTTCAAAAAGTGTAATTAAATTTAACCTTGTCCTTCAAACAAACTTTCACAACAGCTAATTTCTTTTCATTAGAGCTAAATTTCCCACGCCCAAACCAGAAAACATGAGTTTCCAAACAGCAAACACACAGCTTAATTGAACAGAACAGAAGCCACACCGGGCAGCACTAATCGAGTCCACGACGTTCTTGGATCCTTTTTTCCCAGAATTAGCACCCGGAGCGCGAGCAAAAGAAGCAACACTGCGCCCGTGGACCCGGCACCCCCCCCCCCCCCCCAACTCACGATGAGGATGATGATGATGATGATGGCAGATCGGTTTCATCTGTTGCTAGCTGCACTAGTGTTAGGGCTTTCCTCCGCGCCGGTCGAACTGCACGCGTTGGCGTCCGCCATTGCACGGATGTCATGTGACTGTCCCCGTAGCAGCACCAGCAGCAGCAGTGTCGACAGCTTCCTACGAGCGAATGTGTCCTCCCTGCTGACGACCGGGACGCGCAACCGAACCGGAGACGAGCTGTACGTGGGCTTCCTGGCCGGCTACGTGCACTCCAAGGTACGTAACGGCGGCACACCTGGCTCACACACGCGGTCAAGGTTGCGTAGATGTCTTGATGGGCCCTAATCCGTAACGGCCACACGTCTGTGTGGTCTCTTGAAGACGGCAATGAGGATGATGTGATGATGGCCGTGGTAGTGCTTTACGATTGCAAGGTAGTGCAACGGTATGTTCCCTTGAGACATTGGCAACGATCGTAAAGGGGTTGGTTTGTGGGAAATGGGTGCTAGTCATGCAAGGTTGCAGGATAATTGTGATTTATCAACCTCATCACACACAAGCTGAGGGAATATTGGCTAGTGGGATAGGTTTGTTTTACATGCGGTTACATTTTATGAACGGGAATCTACAGTGCTGGGCGTGTTGTTGGTCGCTGGACAGGAGAGTCGTCGAATTGAATTTTCTGTGCAATTAAATAATACTTCACTCTGGCATGTTGGACAGTTTAACTGCCTCTGATGTCATTCTAAGTAAATTGATAACAATTATTCATACTTTCTACATACTGACGATGTCTGAAGTACAATTCTAAGACCAATCACAATAAATAACGTTTTCCTAGTTTCAAAAAAACACGGATGTAGGTCACTCTAAACTGTACATTTCCCAGAATCGTTTCCAATCAGGAATTAAAACATAAAACAAGCCCAAATCAGCTTAACGCCATGGAGGGTAATGGGAGTTGAAAGCTCCCACGTTTGTAAGCCCACAAAATCTCCTTCCGGCACGTATGTTCGCTTCAGCTCGATTGGGCACCTGATGGAGATATTAAGCAATTGCAAATAGATTAATATTTGATCGAACCGTACGTGTGTGTGTGTGTCTTCTTTTTTCATAGGTCGTCCTGGGAGCACTGCTCCTAGCGATAGAAACCATAAACAACGATTCGACGCTACTGCCCGGCAAAAAGCTACGCCTCCGTGCAGTCGACATCGGTGCCCAAAAGTCGCTCAAAGCGTTCCCGATTAAGTAAGTATGCCTACTACAACTGCACTAAATATGTACACACACACACAAGCCTCATGCTTCCCACACACACACACAACTTTCGTGCAGGAAAATGACCGAAATGCGCGACAATGGAATAGTTGTATTTATTGGACCGGATGAAACCTGCACCTCGGAGGCACTGGTCGCGTCCGCCTGGAACCTGCCGATGATATCGTATGTGAGTGTGACAATTTCCATTCTCTTCCGCTAGAAAATGTTACAAATTAAACATATCTACACGCCCTCGTTTTGTTTGCACAATGGCAGAAATGTGCCGACATTGCCGTGTCGGACAAAACGGTGTACAGCAGCTTCGCCCGCACGCTACCGCCGGCGACGAAGGTATCGAAGAGTGTCGCCGCCCTGCTGCTGGCTAATAATTGGCACTGCTTCAGCATTGTCGCCAGCAAACATCCCGCCTGGAGTATGGAGATCGCGCATGCAATTGAGGTAACAATATTGTGGCGAACGTTGGGCGATAACAGCGAGAATTGTGAAAAAGGATTCTTTTCCAGGAAGTAGAATGCATTTGCCAATGGGGGGATGAAGCATTTCCTTGCAATTTGTCGCGTACTTTTTCTGCGAATCAGTGCAGGGTCTAGAGTGAACTGTTGACTTTCTAGTTGTCGAATCACATGGGGCATGAAATTAATACGACATGAGACCAAGTGCATGATGCCTTATACGTCAATTGACGGCGTAGAAGAAAGATACGATTTCATAACAATTATAAAGATGTTGTTCGTTGTATCAGCCAATGCAATGTTATGAAAATATATGAAAGTCAGGAAGAATTACTTAAGTTACCAATAGTTACTTCATATATTAATAAAAGCTCTAATTACAAAATACAGCGTTTCACAAGTGCCATTTCCGCTATTTCTCAAGGTATTTTTAATTATTTTGAACAAAATATTGATTTTTGAAAGTTTTTTAACGACATTGACAAATTAAAAAAATCCTTGAAAAGATGCTACAAAGATTTGTAGGGTTTTTTGTTTGTTTCTCGTAAGTTTTTGGGGTAATCTCACGATTTCTTGGCAGTTTCGCACATATTGTAGAATCATTTCCTCGATGTGTTCGCAACGTCTTCTGTTTTGTAGACAACTTGCATAAATTTGAAATTGCAGTCGTCTTGGACATTTTTTTAACTTGGACATACTATAATACGTATAAAGTAAATAGAAGTACACAAAAATAAGGATTTCAATCATTAAATTTTGCGAAATTGGTGAATGTATTTTGACATTTAAAAACAGGATGATTTTGGGAAAAGTATACAAATGAGGAATAAAAAAAGAGTTTAAGCCTTGAATTGAATCTTTTGAAACTACTAAAAACAAACAAAAAACCGTATTACAGTCTCTGAAGAATTTACGAAGGATTTTTTTTTGAGAAATTGTTTACATCTGAAATAACACCACTCCAGCAAACAAATTTCAAACATATCCAACAAAACATAAATACATTTTTTGCTTTTAAAATACTATCATATCCTTCTTCCTGCAGCTACAAGCGGAATTAAACAATCTCACCGTGAACCACTTCCGCATCTATTCGGACTACATCCCGTCCAAAATCTATGAGCTGCAGGAGATAGTGGACAACACTTACCGCAACACACGGGGTATGAAAACCCACATATATTCCTTGCCATCGCTCATAAAACATAATCACCCCGTTCAAACACTACTTCCCTTCCCAAACAGTGTACGTGTTCGTGGGCGATCATATCGAAATGGTGGACTTTGTGCGCTGCCTGCAGAACCGAAAGCTGCTCAGCACGGGCGACTACATCGTGATATCAATCGATGACGAAATCTACGACCCAAACATGAAGCGCAATATCTATCAAGGTAATGTATGCTGGGAGCGAAATTAGAACGCACCGCAACACACCTAAAACGCTATTTCACCCGTACAGAGTATTCCGATTTCTACCAAAAGTACATCGGCAACTCGAAAGACAAACATCAGCAGAACCGCAAGCGCTACAACTACAAGGACCAGGAGCGGCTGCAGGAAGCGTTCCAGTCGGTGCTGCGCATATCGCCCCTCTTTCCGATGAACCCAAAGTATCGCAAACTTTGCCACCAGTTCAAGCTGTACTCGCGCAAGGATCCGTTCCGTGTGCCGTTGCCCTACAATCGGCACATATTTGATGAGATTCAGGTATGGGGGGGTTGGAAGACGGATCATCCCACCGTCATTGATCGATGGTGCCGATGACGTCTGGCCGTCTCTGGGGCTAACAGATTTGTCCGTCCGTCTTTAAGGTTCCCATCTACGGTGCGTACCTGTACGATGCACTCATCATCTACGCCCGGGCCGCGACGGAGGTGCTCCGGGACGGTGGTGACGTCTCGGATGGAAGATTAATTATGCGCCATATATTCAACCGCTCGTACCACTCGATCCAGGGATTCGATGTGAGGAGGAGTGTATGCTGCAAGCAATGAGTGGTATTCTAAAAAACGAACTTTTCTTTCCTCCCCCCCCACTTCGATTTAGGTGTACATCGATGCGAACGGGGACGCCGAGGGCAACTTTTCGGTCATCGCGTTACAGAAGGACGACAAAGTGAACAATTCGCTGCACATGTCGATGCAACCGGTGGCACTGTTTGCGTACGGCGCACGGAATGCCACCGGTACCGGTACGACGCTGCCCGAGTTTCGCTACCTCAACCCGAACCGCCCGATCATGTGGCTGAAGGGGCGGCCACCGCTGGCAGAACCCGTCTGTGGCTTCTACAATGAAAAGTGTCGCCCGAAGGCGAAGGATTGGCGGTACATTACCGGTGCGCTGGTCGTGATTCTCTTCATGGCGATATTTACCATCATCCTGTTCAAGTGAGTAGTGGTGCTGACTGGGACATCATTATGGACTGTGGCATCAAACTGCGGCTAATGATCGTTATTTGGTGCTGCTTTTTTGTCCTCTTTGTGTAGACATTATCGCTACGAGCAGACGTTGGCCTGTCTGCTCTGGAAGGTGGACATGAAGGATGTGATACTGATAACATCACCCGACGCACTTTACAACAACGAGCTACGAAAGAATCTTGTGAGTAGAATTAAGTACATGGAATTAAAAATCAATCCTTTCGAGGATTGATCGAGAAAAAAAGGTAAAAAGGGCTCAAATCAAGATCCGTCTTGTGTAGTGTAGTGCTTTATGGATCTTTTGGAAAGATCATACATATGAATCTTTGATGATAAGTGATTTGAATTTAGAATCGAAAACTTCTAAAGATTCATGAATCTCTAAAAAGTTATGAATCTTAACATTTTTGAATCGCTAAGGATTTATCAACAGTCTCAAAAGATTCATGAATATCCAAAGTATGAAAGTTTGCATTGTCTATCACACGTGGTGATGTGATCTTGGGGCGGTCCCGTGGTACAGTCGTCAACTCGAACGACTCCATAACATGCCCGTCATGGGTTCAAGCTTAGAATGGACCGCAAGGATTGAATATCCGGCTGCGTGGTAATGAATTAAGTCTGGAAAGCCTTATAAGCCGGCATGTCCGCGTAGGACGTTATGCCAAATAGAAGAAGATGTGATCTTGGGTCGACTGATCACACGAAAATCATTGGTTACCCATGACTTAGCAGTCAGGAATCGTTCCAGGACACAAAAAGAGGCTTAATTTACATTTAAATCACGAATTACAATTAAATGATAAGAAAACTAAGAGTCTGGGGGCAAAAAACAGGCTTTGGTTGAGATTTGAAGCCTTGAAAATTCATATGTCTCGAAACATGAGATTCAGATTCAAAGATTAATTTTGAAGATTTATTTAACTTCGTGAGTCTGAATCAGTTTTAGCTATTCCTAGTCTTTTGTGATATTAATAAACCTAAATGAATAACCTTTCCTCAGGTATGTCAACAAAGCATTATGGTCAACAGTGCGGGAGACGTTAATAAACGGGCCTACACGACGATTGGTATGAATTTCTTGACTACCCTCTATCCTTTATGAACAATTTGTTACCAACAAAACTAATTCCCAGGTCTCTATCGTGGCAATATCGTCGCTATCAAGTATCTCCACAAGCGAACCGTCGATGTTACGCGTAACATTCGCAAAGAACTAAAGCAGATGCGAGAAATACGCCACGAGAATTTGATCACGTTCGTCGGTGCATCGATCGACCACGGTACGGTAAGCATCCTGACGTCATACTGTGCCCGCGGCAGCCTCGTCGATGTGCTTTCGAACGAAGATCTCAAGCTAGATCACATGTTCGTCTCCTCGCTGGTGAGCGATATCGTCAAGGGACTGATCTACCTGCACGATAGCGATGTAGGATCGCACGGGAATTTGCGATCGAGTAAAATTTTGATAGATTCCCGCTGGGTCGCTCAGATAGCGGACTTTGGGCTGCATGAGTTTAAATCCTGCCAGGAGGAACCAAGCAAGTAAGGCACTTTTGGCAAAATCTGTTGTCCCACTGGAGCATCTAATGTGATTAAACCCTTTTTCAGGTTTGAAAAAGAGCTGCGCCGCAGTCTGTGGAAAGCGCCGGAATTACTGCGCGATCCTAACTGTCCACCGAAGGGTACGCAGAAGGGCGACGTGTACTCGTTCGGTATTGTGCTGTACGAGATCATTGGACGGAAAGGCCCATGGGGTGATCTTAATATGAGCTGGCAAGGTACATCCAACACGTCTAACATCGGTTTCTCCCAACTTCTGATCACATGATTTCCCTTTTTCCCAGATATTGTAGCTCGCGTTATGTCACCGGAAGAGTATGGGATTTTCCGCCCATCGCTGCGAGGCATTGACGCCCCAGAGTACGTCATACAGCTGCTCCACTCGTGCTGGGAGGAGGATCCAGAAGATCGACCAGACATACGATTGGTACGGGTGAAGTTGAAACCGATGCAAGCCGGACTGTAAGTGATCAGCGGGGGCAGAAAATGACCATTCACCAACACCCTTTACGCTTCGTTTCGCTGCAGCAAACCAAACATATTTGATAACATGCTCGCGATCATGGAAAAGTATGCCTACAACCTGGAGGGGATCGTACAGGAGCGCACCAATCAGCTGTCGGAGGAGAAAAAGAAGACGGAATCACTGCTGCTAAGGATGCTGCCGAAGTGAGTTGTTGATGATTTCATCTCCTTCTAAAGCTTACGTTCTCGCTTACTTTCCCCTTTCTAGGAGTGTGGCTGAGTCGCTCAAACGCGGTGAACGAGTCGAGGCGGAATGTTTCGACTGTGTGACGATTTTCTTCAGCGATCTGGTTGGCTTCACGGAACTGTGCGCCCAAAGCACACCCTTCGAAGTGGTGGAAATGCTGAACGATCTCTACACCTGCTGCGACTTTATCATCTCCAGCTACGACGTGTACAAGGTGGAAACGATCGGTGACGCGTACATGGTCGTGTCGGGACTGCCGCTCCGGAACGGTGATCGACATGCGGGAGAGATCGCTTCGCTGGCCTTACATCTGTTGAATTCCATCTCGAACCTGGAGATACGGCACCGGCCGGGGGAGTTTATTCAGATGCGCATTGGCATACATTCGGGCCAGTGTGTGGCCGGTGTTGTGGGGCTGAAGATGCCCCGGTACTGTCTGTTCGGGGATACGGTTAATACAGCCTCCCGGATGGAAAGTAATGGGGAGGCGCTGAAAATCCACATCTCTTCAATTACGTACGGGTTGTTAAAGAAGCTCGGGGGTTATAAGTGTGAGGAGCGGGGCATCATTAAGGTGAAAGGGAAGGGTGAAATGCGAACCTACTGGTTACTCGGCGAGGACGACCAAAAGCGGATGGATCGGTTCGGTTCGAACGACGCAATTACGAGTTTGAGTAAGAAAATGATTTAAAAACGTGTTCATCTCTTCAAATTTTTACAAAATTATCCTCTTTTCCAGCCATACCGGATCTCCTGTGCACGCCGGATCAATCCCAAACCAACCTAAGCCGACCGTCGCTGAGGCGTATGCTGTCCGATGCTACCGTGCCGATGCTACAAACATCCCATCAGCACAGTACCAGCGATCAGCAGATTCCATCCGTCAGCTTCTTGGCGCACAATGGGCCGAATCTGGGCTGCTACATCTGCCACAAGCGGAAGCTGCACATGGGCAACACACCCATGGCCGACAGTACGCAGCGACTCTCGATCATCCATGGGAGCTACGGTGTGGACGAGGCGATATGCACCTGCCGGCAGAAAAATTGTCTGCTAGAGTACTACAACGACAACCTGATGACGGTGCGGACGATTCGTGAGCCAAGATCGGCACCGCAGATCACGTTCATGCAGTGAGGCTTGGATTGGATAAGGAATTTCCATGCAGATGGAACGGAAAAATACGGTTTCATTGAAAGATTGAGAGTACGTGGAGAACACTAGTGGTTAACAACAATAAGAAATACGCAAACCATTTGATAGCTATTTACATGTCGAAACAGTGTCGTGCACACGTCCGCCAATTAGTGTTTTTGATGTGTTTTGCAAATGCAAGAAAGTATTAATTGACAAGTTTATCGTATTATCTGTTGCGTTCGTATTGCTGAATATCACAAGAATAAATACGGAAGTAGTTTTTAAGTATATAAGTTATTGCAATTTGCCATCGGATATGGTAAGCTTTTTGAAAAAGATTTTCGAATCCTCTATCCAATTGCAATCCTGAAATGTACATATTCTTTCTTTTTATAGAATAATTAAACTGGAAGCTCCTGGGCAACTTTTCAAGTAGTCTCGTGTTTGGTTACATCGTCGCTCGAAAGAAGCGAATCCTACGCTATCTTGCATATAACACTTGAATTTCTTTACGCATCTGAGACACGGATCCTTTTAAAATCCGAAAAAAAACTGTCTATGCTGTTGTTCAAGATGAAGATGCTCAGAAATATCTTTGTGCTAGAATGTTGGCTACATCCAGTAAGGTTCATTATGACCCTTTGATCATTTAAACAGAGGAGTCATTGATGATCAAAGCTGTGGAGAGCCTCTTCTTTGTTGTGAAGCATATAATCAACCTAAATCATACAGGAATTAAGTAAAAAGTTTTCATTATGATATAGTGATAACATTCAATGAGGATAATCGACTACCCACATCTAAGTGGCCATAAAGTTCAACGATCAACTGGACCGGACGACGTTGGCAATGATTTGGAAGAAGGATGTTCTAAATAATGCCACCAATTAAATATGCTATAATCTGTACTGCACTCACCTTAAATCTGTCCAAGCAGTAGCAGCCCTACAAAAAGGGCATAAAACTGGTTAATTAGCTGGCAGAACGAAAAACACGTAAAAAATAGTAAAGAAAGTTGTTTACCTTTTAGTAGACGCCACAGCATCCAACAAATCGCAAGCTTCACTTCATTTCATTTCAACCACTACACGTAGTTTCTTGCTTTCCTTTATTCACACATGACACAAATAAATTTTAAACACGTTTTTTACGCATAAAACACTACGAGAAACATTTTTTCTCTAATTTTCCACAAACGCCCCAAAATTCACACCGAAATTCGTTCGCCGGTCTGGTTGGAAACGTCAAACCCGCAAAACGTCACCAGTGACAGCTCGATGCGGCACCAAAAAAAAACGCAATTGTTTATGTTTTGCTTTCGATGCCAAGCGCGCCCGGCCGTTCCGGTTTAGCGGAAAAGCAACAGCGAACACCTGAAAATGATTCACGACATTTTGTTCACACTTTTCTCCTCGAATGCGGAACTACCGATCGAAAACTTTACCGTAAGTAGTAAACGTTTGCACCCGGGTGTAGTTTTCTCACTGGAAACGTTCCTTCTTCCACGCCCGGGGGCGCGATCTCCTAGATTCCGGAGGTGGCGTCCACCTTTCTGCACCCCGGGGAAATCCACATCCTCGAGGAGCTGATCCGGATTGCCAACCAGTACAAGGAGATCAAAAAGTTTGTTCAACAGTACGGCACGCTGAATGCCGGGTTGCTGAAACCGAAGCAACAGAAACCGACGGAAGAGCCGCTGCCCCAGGGACTCTATCTGCAGGCGTTCGTCGATGGGCTGGAGCTGGTGGTGAAACCGTACCGGGATCTGGTGGTAGAGCTGGAGGCAAAGTATCTGAAGCGCCCGAACCTGTCGCTCATGTTTATCTTCCACCAAGTGAGCCAGTATCGATCGTTGTTTGGGTTTCTGCTACAGCTGATCAGTGGGGTGGTGACGCAAAGGATTCACGGCTGTGCATTGCTTCCCTACCTGCAGCAGCACTGTCTGCACGGGAATGATGCCAACTATCAGGCAGTGAAAACGTGAGTTTATTCTCAATGCTTCTACCTCCGTACGGCTTTAAAGGTGCGTGTTTCTTTTTACATTTTTAGCATCCAAAAATCAGTTTACGTCATCTTTCTCAAACAACTGTACGGTTGGCTGATGCACGGCAAGTTTGTCGATCACTATGGGGAGTTTTTCATACAGCAGGTGGAAAGCAGCGCGAAAGCTTGCATCGCAGCGGGCGGTGCTGCGATCGTTAACCCGCCGGCCGGCCACACCTCCGTCAACACGTCGGACAGTGCGAGCATCAACACGGAGCTGTGGCGGTACGAGATACGGCGCGAAATGTTGCCCTACTACTTCCCTGCCAGCTGGGCGGAAAAGGTGCTGTTCGTCGGCCAGACCGTGCTGATGTGTCACTTCGATCCACGGCAGCAGATCGCTGACCGGGCGGCGTCCAAAGGGAGCAGAAAAGGAGCGGCCCTGGCAGCGGCGGCCGGCAAAGACAACCTGTGGGGTGACCACGAGCAGCAACTGTTCCGCAAGTTTCACCAGCTGCAAAGCGAGGAGAATCTCAACGTGACCAAGTTCGAGCATCTGGTGGACGAAATAAAGGAGCAGGTCACGAAGCACATGTCCACGATCGTGATCGAAAAGGCGGACCTGGAGCGGCAGTTACGGCTGATGAAAGACTTCTTCCTGCTCGGGCGGGGTGAGCTGTTTTCTGAGTTTTTAACGCAAACGCAATCCCTGAAGTTGCTGATCGGGAAGGAAATCAATGATGGCACGACGCGCGATCTGAACCGTGCGCTGAAGCTTGCCGCCAACAGCATCAATCTGGGCGAGGACATCGAGCAGTTCTCGTTCGAGCTGCCGTGTGGCAGTCCCGGCAGTGGTGAGGAGAGTTCGTTCTGCTACGAAACGAAAAGCGCCGTCGGGCACATCATGCTCAAGTACAAGGTGAAGTGGCCGCTGCATCTGCTCTTCTCGCCCCGCATTCTCGAGCGGTACAATGAAATGTTTCGCTTTCTGCTGCGCATTAAGAAGATCCAGCACGATCTGCTGCAGATCTGGTCGTACCAGCGGGAGCGGCGCATGAAGCACAACTCGGAGGTGGTGCAGCTGCGCAACAAGCTCATGTTTCTGATCAACAATCTGCAGTACTACCTGCAGGTGGACGTGCTGGAGAGTCAGTTTGCTATTTTGATGTCAGCGATCGCGAACACAGCTCGCCAGGCGCACGATTTCGAGCGCATCCAGCGTGCGCACACGATCTTTCAGGCGAACGTGCTCAGTCTGTGCTTTCTGCTGACTGGAGCGAACAGTGGCGAACCATTGTCGGGGTCGTCGCTCAATGCGACCACCACCGCCGGCACCACGACGATGGCGGGCGTGATACAGGTGCAGGAAAATCCGGTCCTAACGATACTGGACAGCATTCTGTCGATCGTCGATCGGTTCTGCACGTTCTGTCTGCTCTGCAAGGACCCGATGACGAAGGTGGAACGGAACGAGTTTCTTACGTACGAGCAGGGGTAAGTGGACAAAGGGAAAGAGAGTAAAAAAGGCGCTTTTTTAATATTCACCCCATTTTCTCTTAAAGATTCATGAACCACGTCGATTCGTTGCTGAAGCTCCTTATTGGACTAAAGGCGGGACCGAGCAGTGCACCACTTTCGCAGCTTTTGCTTCGGTTGGACTTCAATCATTGGTTTAGTTCAAACACACAAAGTACGGATTAATAGCGGGTGCGGGGCAACCCCATATTTATTGCCTCCGCGGTGCCGGATCAATGCTGCTCCTCTTCCACCTGCATCTTCTCGAGGTGGGTCTTCATTAAAATACACTTCGTCATGTGACACTCGCACGGCAGATGATGTTCCTCTTTCTCTGCGTCCAGCAGCGTTAGCTGCAGATCGTACCTGTGAGAAAGAATCAGATTATTGCAACGTTTCTCCCCTTTCGGTGCAAACGACGGTGACCATTACCTTCGATTCGTCTCCTTGTTGCGTGTCATCGTCAGACTGAAGGCGACCGGATCTCGCTCTTCCAGCTCCTCGCAGGCATCTTCCGGCAGCGGGATCACGGTCTGCTTCCAGTGTGTTTCCGACGCGGATGGACTGGTGGAAAGCTGCAACTGCTCCTCCGCACCATCGCCCGGAAAGGTACACTCGAACCAGATGCAGAATCCCTGCAGCTTCCCGGACCGTGACGCCACAATCACATCCTTCACCTCGATACTGTTCAGCTCTTCCGTCGTTACCTCCATCAGGTCGAACCACGCTATAATGTGCCCGTCGTAAAGCAGATGCTCCGGCGCGACGGTTAACACTTCCGGATTGCCCGAGTTCTGTTCGCGCAGCGCACGGCCAAAGCACCGCATGCTCACGCCGGACAGACTTTCCCACCGATCGAACCGCGACGGTACACTGCACGGTGCCACGTACAGGGTGGCCGTGTCGGGAAACATGAGCCCGTTCGGTTTGAGGAACTTGTCACGCGCGTACATCACCGAATCGAGCATGCCCTCGTGCAGCAGGAAGAAACCCATCCACTCGGACACGATGATGTCGACCCGTTCGCCCTCGGGCAGCTGGAAATCTTCCACCTTGCACTCGCTCACTTCTATCACAGCCTGCAGTTGGTTCTCTTCCACCACAGCCCGGGCGAGCCGGGCCAGGTTGGAGGCTTCGACCGCGTACACCTTGCTCGCACCCGCCTGTGCGCAGAAGATGGACAGGATTCCTGTCCCGGCGCCAACATCGAGCACGGTTTTGCCCTCGAACAGGGCCCGGTTGCCGAGGATCGCTTTCTGGTAAGCTTCCTGCCGCGGTTGATCCGTAAGCATAAGCTCGTGGACCTGGAAGGACGGACCGCGTACTGGTTCAACATTAAATTGTAACTACAAATCGCCCAACAATACCTTAAGATCCTCGTAGCTGTCGAAATAGCTGGCCGGATCGACCTGGTCCGTGAATTCCATGCTGAAGCACTAGCAAAGGCACCAAAATAAATCAACTCAAGACTCGAACCGCGCTGCGAGCACGTTTTTCTTGCATTTGTTTATGTCAGGCATGGCAAACATTTCTGCTAATGTTTTGTGTTTCAGTAATTAGTTCAAACATTATCAATGCGGGTGAATATAATTTATCATTACAGCATAAATATCTTTGTAATTAACCATTATAGAGTTTCTAAAGAATATCCAAAGGTTGTTGAAATATTGTACGGTTTAGTTTACGTATCTGGTGCGCCACCCCTGAGAAAGATGTTTTGAAATTGATGATTGGTCCAAACAACATTTTGGACCTACATTTTAGCACACAGGTTTAAATTCGAACTAAAGTGCAGTTTTGCTCTCGCCCAGCCTCTGGTTACCGATTGCTCAACAGATGGCGCTAGATGTCCATCGATCATTTTAATCGATCATCGATTTTGATAGTCTAAGGCCGCAAATACACGACGCGCGTTTCCGCGGGCGCGTTCAAACGCGTATAACAGTTCCGCAGAGATATCCAGCTGAGCATCTCTGCGTTTCCGCGGTAGCGCGTTCGAATGACATTTCATTTCTATGGCTGGATTGTTATACGCGTTTCCGCGGGCGCGGAAACGCGCGTCGTGTATTTGCGGCCTAAGAATTTCTTTCGGCATACTTTTTAGTTGGGTGTATGATTTTCGTAAACATTTTATATCAACAAGCATATGATACAACCGGTTTGCAGAAACATAAAAAAATCCCACAGCAATTAAATTTTTTTTATGTTTCATTAAATATAAACAAGGAAAAAGAAAAAGCTTCGGAAATTGATATTTACTACTGCATTCAGGCTGCAAGTGAAGTAATAATATAGCTTTGTGCAGATGACATTTAAAAAAAAGATGTCTTGGTTAATTAATTTCAATTTTATTTAGACTAATGTTGCAGAAAATTATACAACTTTAGATAGTCCCCGTGACACGCGGTACCTTTTAGGTAGTGGTAATCGCTCCTGCTGACATTCGGGTGTGCGTGCGAAAAAATAAAAATTGTTTCAGTTTTGACGCATGTGTTTTCAAGCTTACATCAGCGGGCGTCAAAAATCCATACATTTTTAGAAAACGCACACTCGCAAGAACGATACTGCCGGATTCGGAGATACGATGTTTTCAAAATTTGACAGTTCTTTTAGCAAACTGACATCAACATCAATTATCAAATGCAAAAAAATCCTTTTTAATCGAACTTTACAATTTTAACCCGTTTTGAATGATTTTTAATCTACAGTCAGATTCATATCTAGCAAAAACCACCAGCTACATGCAAAATTACACGACAATTTGTGATAAATTCACTGGAAATAGTGAAATTCATAAAAAAGAGACTTCAAAAAGAAAGAGACCGAAAACGAAAAGCGCGGCAAGCGATAATCTGACAGAAAGAGAGACGATCGTCAGTCTTGTTAATAATTACGTAGGAGAAAGATCAGCAACGCAGTGATCCCAATTGTAACCTTTTAAAGTTAATAAAAATTATAAAAAAGCAGAGCAAAATGAACGCAAATCACGCCACCACCGTCATGGGACTGCGAATAAATTAGAAGTCTCCCACAGTCACGGGAGAAATTGCCAACCCCTCTAATGCTGTAATTAATTTATTAAATCTGAGCATACAAATCCGTTGACTTGATCATAACAAGTCAATCACATTTTTTTTGAATAAATTATATTCTCAAAACAAATGTAGAACATAGAAAATCTATTGAACAAAACCAAAAAGCAGTTGTTCTAAATTTTGCACCCAATCCATGTTCGAATGTGTTTTAGTACAACACTGCCGATCCAAATCTGCATCACGGGTACATCGAGTGTGCGACGCACCTTCCCATAATCACTGTTGTGCTGTCGATACGCGAAGACGCTGCTGCTCCTGGCTGCTATTTGGTGTGGTGAAAATTAAACCGAACAAAAAAAAAGAACTAGTCGGCCCTCAATAACGCGATTTCAGGATGGATATTGTGCGGGAAAAAGTGCGCACCGACAAACTGAAGAAAAGCCAGACGTGTCGGTTTTGCCTGGCTCAGAATGTGCCGCTCACTTCCATATACGCGGCACAGGATCAAAATATATCAACCCCGCTGCCGCTGCAGATAATGTCCTGCGTGGGTATAGAGGTACGTATGTGTTGGGTTAAACCCCGGCTGGGGATGGTGCAGTGTGTAGTACGAGACCGAAAACCAGAAGGTTTCGGGGAAAACGCACAAAACCAAAGTGAAATTTCTGTTCGGCTTGACCGGGAAAATGTAGCAAGCTAAAAAGCAAGATGGCGTGTTTTGCATTCGCTGCACCCTTTATGGTTCGTTTCTGTGGAAAGCGTTCGGTAGCGACAGCTGGTGTGCGTATCGTTTGCGCCTGTTTTCAGCGGGGATTCGATCCGCCTGTAAGGACGAATGCGTTTGTCATGGTTCTTTTTCTTCGATTTGCAGGTATACCGAGAGGATGGAATGCCCGGATTAATATGTGCTGATTGCCGCCTGCTCATGAACTACAGCTACCAGTTTAAGCAGATGTGCAACGACGCAAACTCGCAGCTCAAAGCGTATCTTTCGACTGGAGTTTGGCCGAACCAGCTATCGCTGCCGAAGGGGCTAGCGAATTTACTGGTAAGTGTGCAACAGGGAACGCTCGTTTCAAATGTGCCCTTTGTAGGAAAAGAGCAAATAAGTTTTGTAAAAGAAGAAAAAGCGCAAAACAAAACAAAACAATTGTTTCTCACATAACCCTCATCAAAAGGCCCAAGCTGTCGGTGGGGGCCCCGGTTTGACGTTATGCTTTATGGCATGCAACTGTACCCCGTGCCATAAACTGCCATAAACGGTTATGCTATAGTAATTTAAATTTTTAAATTTCACGTTTCTTTGCAGTCAAATTTAAAGCAACCGCCAACGAAAACCGACGATAAACCAAAAGCCACCAACATTATCAAGCTAAGCCCGGCGGATTTGAAAAACTTTAAGCAGGGGCAAAAGTTAAACAATGCCAACCGTACGGCAGGTGGCGAGGAAGCGAACACGTCCTCCGCCGCACCTCTCATGACCTCAACGCCGATCGTGAAGCGGCAGGGATCGGATTTGGTACGCAGCAGCAGCACCACCGCCACCACCACCAAAACCACTACTACTACTGCCACTGCCGAGTCCAACAAACCGCTCCAACTGGGACAGCAGCTAATCAATGTGAAGAAAGAGGTAACACAGCCGGAACAGGGCGGTGCATCGAACGAGCCGGTTATACTGAACAATCTGGTCCAGTCGACGGTGCCGAAGGTTGCTGAAGAGTTCGTTTCTACCGGCGACGGAACGGTAGAGATGGTGGTGACCTACGCGCCGGAACCGTCAACCAAAGCGGACGGTGGCGGTACCGTGTTCCCCTGCAGCGAGTGTCCGCGAACGTATCCGCTCAAGCAGCTGCTCGACATCCACCAGCTGTCGCACAAGCGGGAGCGCAAGCATCAGTGCGATCATTGCGACAAGCGGTTCTTCTCCAAGTACGATCTGGCCAAACACATCGCCACACACACTGGCGAGCGGCCGTACGTGTGCGTCATCTGTCGGGCGTCCTTCTCGCGCTCCTCGCTGCTAGTGCGCCATCAGGCCAAGCACCAGGACGAACCGAAGCACTTGTGCAAGCTGTGCGAGCGCTCCTTCCTAACCGTGGAAGATCTGCAAAAGCACATCGAAAACCACGAAAAGAGTCGCCCGTACCATTGCGCCCACTGCCCGAAAAGCTTCGCCTACAAGCAGGGCCTCGAGCGGCACGAGATAGTGCACCTGGGGAAGCTGCCGTTCCAGTGCGAGTACTGCGAGCAGAGCTTCCTTACCGCGGGCAAACTTTCGCGCCATCTGGCAACGCACGCGGGCGATCGGCCGTACCCGTGCCGGCTGTGCAACAAATCGTTCCTGCTGAGCCATCATCTGTCGCGGCACCTGCGCCGCCACAATGCGACCGGCCAGAGCGAGTACAAGTGTTCGGACTGTGGCGAGCTGTTCAACAGTCTCGGCGATCTGGTGTACCATTCGGCGAAGCACGCGATGGAGAGCCTGACGTGTCCGCTGTGTCTGGAACCGTTTGACAGCGTGGAAGCGGTTACCGAGCACATTCGGTCACACGCGGACCAGCAGCAGTACGCGTGCGACTATTGCGATCTGATGTACACGAGCGAGCAGAAGCTGGCCAACCACTGCCTGCAGCACCATGCGAACGAGCTGGCGTACGAGCTGCCGGATGAAAAGAGCGGGCCAGCGAAGGACAGTGAGCAGCGGCAGGACGCGAATGGGGCCGAGCCGAACAATTTCGTGATGGATTACCGGAATGTGGAGGAGGAGGAAATTTTCCACGAAGGCCTGTTTCTGGATGAAGGTAAGCAGATGTGCGCTCTCCTGCTGGAGTATTGCCATCAATTTGATTTTTTATTTTTACTAGATGAATCGACCCTGGTTCCGGATCCCCTTAGTGGTTTCGATGAGTTTGATGTCACGGAAATTGAGGTGCGACCACAAAGCCCGCCCGAAAAATCGGCAAAATCGGTTGGCAGACCACCAAAAGCCACTTCCGCAACGGGCACCAAAACAGCCGTGACGAAAGGCGTAACCAAAGTAAAGCCTACCTCCACCAACACCACCACCGATTCGAAAAACTCATCGACAGAAGAGAAAAAAGCACCCACGACTGCCGTACAGCAGCCCCAGGAGGACGGAAAAGCCTCACGCCAGCAGCGCATGGAGGAGTTCTTCAAGCGTAACCAGGAGGCGGTGGAAAAGCGGATGGCCAACCAGAAGCTTTCGGATGTGCTGAAAAGCCTACCCAAAGGGGTAACGGTCAAGATGGAAACGGTGGATAAACAACCTGCTCAACCTGAGAGCGTTAAAAATACGGCTACGGACCAGCCAGCGGCGGAAGCACCCGCAGTACCACAAAAGCGAGGCCCCGGAAGACCGCCGAAGGTGCGACCGGTTGAGGCAAAGGAACAGGAAGCTTCCAAAATGGCTGCTCCCTCCACCAAACGTACGGTTCTACCGGCAAAGGCGGAGCAAAAACCCGCTGCAGATGGTAAGCGCGAGCTGAAGCGCAGTGCCACTGCCATAGGAATCTCCAGAGAGCGGACGAAACCGGTAGTGGTTGGGCAGGAAAATTCCAAAATTGCAACCAAGCCACCACCGCCGGCGCCATCGAAATCGTCCGAATCGCAATCGTGGATGATTAAACGCACGTATGCTGCGAAGTCGTCAGCACCAAGCGAGGCTGCTGCTGTGGGTAAAAAGCGTCCAGCGGAGGAAAACGATAACGAAGAGGCAGAAGAGTCAGCACCCAGCAAACGGCCAGCACTGGGCCGTAAAACGTTGAACCCATCGATGATTCGACAGATGAGCAAGAAGGAGCCAGCGAGCGGTACCGGTAAGCAGCCCGTTCGTGCTAGCACCGTACTGAACTCGTTGCCAACGGCGACAACCGTCTCCGCAACCACCACTACCAACAATATTGTGAATGTGAAGAACCTTCCAAAACCAACGGAAGCCATGAAAAAGGTACCGGTGGAGATGAACATCGGTGGCAGGACGATCAAGCTGCACAAGATCACCAGGGAGGAAGCGATTGCGCGGGCAAACCAGCTGAAGGCTAAGCAGTAATCGAGGCCCACATGAGTTTGAGTTTGTCGCTTTTGCTATTTGAACTGCTCAAGCTTTTCGAATTTTATTCATTTTACAAACCGGTGTTTTCGAACTCTGGGTATTAATATTTGTTTTTAGAACCGTACAGTATGAAAGAGGTACAAAGAGAGATGGAGAGAAAGGGGTGCTGATTTGTGTATTTGCCTTGTATCATTCTTTTATGTAGGATAAGAGATTAGACTTAGCAGAGTGAGTTCAAATTACTGATTAATCTGTTTAAGGGACAGGGGAAATTATTAGGCACAAGTGAGTTGACCGAACCGTCAGAATTGTTTACCTATACTATTTATCATTTCATCTCTAACGTCTACCATTGTTTTTTCTCTCTTGTTGTCGTCATATTTTGTTTGAAATCATGACAATTATACGGTAATGCTGTTTCTTGTATTCTGATTCTTTTTTCCACTCCCAACTCTTCTTCAACTATTCCCAGGGTTTATATGTGGGGAATAATATGTGTGCTTTTATAGATGAATAAATTTTACACGCATCCATTCACGCGAATTATGAGTACAGAATTTGTGTTAGTTACGGACGCTTGTTTCAAATTAGCCAACAAAAAAAAGCAATGTATCCGCAATTGAATGCTCGTTTTCAACAAAGTCCCTGTTTTTAGTATTTCTTGTTTTTTCTACACTTGAATAGATTTTGGGTTTTTTACACTTTTTTTATATCTGCATGGAGAGAAGTTAGGTCAGAAGTTAGGTCTGACTATTTGTACAGAAATGCGTGAAGTTTTCGTTTACTTGATTGACGTTATATCGTAATGGAAGAAATATATTAATTACTAACTCATTTACTAACAAAGCATCTTGCCCGATATAATCTGTTTCATGTATAGTACACACATCCTCAAGTTTTAGAAAAAGAAATAATTAATAAAAGCTGTCAACATGTCTAATCTGTGCTCAATAAAACACATCAAAGAGCTAATTTATTTTTTTTATTTATTTCGCTCGCTTAAGCGACTTAGACCCGTGTCTATGAAAATATTTCGGGAACATTTGTTGCCAAATCGTATGAACGAACTGTTAAACTTATGCTGTGAGAACATTTTTGTAGCAACAAACAAAGTTGTTTAATATTTATTTTTTGCAGGAACATTTTCATACATGTCTGCATACTAAAATGGATAATAGAATAATTTGAATTTAATTTGAAAATGCTTTCGTGAGCGAATGCGTTTTTGAAATAAATAGAAAAATCCATAATTGCGGCAACATGTATTCAATGGTAAGATGTTCATAGTCCCAGGCCTTAGGAAAATGTAAAGGCCGGGCTACATTGATCGTACTCGCAAGCGTAATTTTGATTTTCACTAGCGCATCTGGCGGCGACTGGTGGAAGCTATTTTTGGTCATCGAGGGAATGGTCATGCCGGATCTCAAAATTAAGTAGTTTTTCCATCGTTTTCCATTGCAAAAATGGATGCAATGCGTGCAAAACATGTGTATCTACGTTTTACAAAACTTTTCTCCTCCGTTTTTAGTAAAAAAATGGAAAAATAACGTATTTTCTGAAGCGGCTCCAAATTGTTTGGCAAAATGCTTCGGTCAGCCGCCGCCAGATGCGCTAGTAAAAATCAAAATTACACCAGAGAGTACGATCAATGTAGCCCGGCCTTAATCATATCATTTAACGATTCGAGAAATTATTAAAATTTCGTTGAATTAGAATATTACCAGTTGAAATCCAATGATCTTTTAAATTGCTATAAAAATGGTAAAATTATGGCAAACTACGAACGAAAGCGGGCTTTGAGCGCAGATAGGCTAACACTTCGGCCCCGACTGCCCATAAAACTGTCAGCTGTCAGCCCGAGACTGATGTAAACAACAACACCATCACAAGGGGTTCTTTTCTTTGCTCTCTCCTCGCCCAATTGCCAGTTTTCATTCACAACACAGCCGTACAGTGCCGTCCGGAGCAGCAATATAAGGAGATAGTTGTGTGGTAACGAGATTCCGATTACTCACCCCCGTGTAACATACACACACATATAGCCGTTCGTGGTTGTTCTTGTAAAGTGTAGAGCGTAACGTTGGTGTGTATTTTTACTGCGCCGTAATTGGAACAACGACTACTACACACTATCCGTTTCATCTCTTCCCTTTCTCCTGCAGCACCACACACACACACAGAGGTTGGATTCGTGATGGACAAGCTGATATAGCTCTCGAATGGCCGTACTTGCCTTTCTGGCGCTTAGTATTGGCGACGACTTGCTAGCTTACGGTGGCGCTCTGCTCGATTGTCGCGCCAGTTCGTGGACGGAATGCAAATCGCTGCTGGCCTCGACACGCAACCAGCGCCAGTTTGAGGCCCTTCTGAAGCGCTACTATCCGCCGCACGACAACAGTGCTGCATCGCCAAAAACAAACGTCCACCGTTCTCTAACACCATCACCGCCGTCCGAAATGTCGACGGAATCGATCGACAGTTGCGACTTTGCCTACCAGGAAGCGTCATCGCCCGGTTCGATCAGCCTGGACAAAAGCTCCTCCACCGAGGTGGTCCACACGGTCGAAAACATTACGGAAGTGTCGCCCGGGCTGTGCTTCGTCATTAGCGGCACGATCCAGCTGACCTGTGAGCGGTTCTCCATCAATTTGCTGCTGAAAAATGGTGACGTCGCGCTGCACTTCAACCCACGGCTGCCCCAGAACTACATCGTGCGCAACTGCCGCGTGAAGGGCTGCTGGGGCCGGGAGGAGGTGGCGTCCCCGCTGTCGTTCAATTTGCACCGCGGCCAACGCTTTGCCGTCCAGGTGCTCGTCACGGACAAGGAGTTTCTGATCTGCGTCAATGGGCGGCACTTCAACGCGTTCCAGCACCGGCTGCCTTATCGGAAGATTTGCACACTGGAGGTGAAGGGCGATGTGCGCGATGTGGCCGTTGACCAGTGCTACATGGAGTGCTATCCGCAGCTCGAGCTCGAAATTATCCGCCAACTGTCACCGGAAGCGTTGGCAACTGCCCAGCTAGGTGTGGCGAGGCCGCTGCACCTGCCGGAAGCGGACGGGAAGCCGATGCCGTACACGGGCGTACTGCAGGAACCGTTCACCAACGGCCGCAAGCTGCATCTGTACGGGCGGGTGAAGCTGCTGCCCCACTCGTTCTACGTGAACCTGCAGAGCAGTGCGTACGTGTGGCCCCATCCGAGCATACTGTTCCATCTGAATCCGCGCTTCGGCAGCGTTGGCGGCCGACACGTCATCTGCCGGAATTCGTGGACGAACGGGAAGTGGGAGCGCGAGGAGCGGTCGGAAAATGTGACGGACTTTGCGCCCGGGAAACCGTTCCATCTGCAGATCGCCTGCACGGACGTTAGCTATCAGGTTTCGCTCAACGGCAAGCTGATTGCGGAGTTTATCTTCCGGGACAATCCGCGCCTGGTGGAGGCAATCTACATACAGGGCGATATAAAGGTGTTCGATGTGGTGGTCGAGACGGCGTACTAGCTGGCAAGAACTGTGGCGTAGGGCCTACTGCCATCAAAATCCCCTCCCAAAGAAAACTCCTATAGACTGACAGACAGGAGCGGGGGACTCGTGTGTGCAATGGGCGCCGCTTGCTCGGATCGCAAAAAAAAGAAGGTCTATTCATCCAACCAGATAGTGCTCTTTGCTCATGCTGCTCGGTACAATAATGTGTTAGTGTGACTTGTTGTAGGTTATGGTAGTATTACACTCTCTAGCAATTTTAGCGAACGTTTTCGCGCTCCAAAGAGGTCTAATTCCCCCCCTTCACACAAAAACTTCAATGGCTTGTTACTATATGTTTAAAAAGTGTTGCTCATATACTTCCTATATTTACCGTTTTGTTTATAAACTAAACTGCTGCTTTAAAATGAAAAATAAAATGTATTACAAACATGGGAAGCATGGAGTTTTGTGGCTTTTTTCTGCACGATGTGTACAGAGCGATTACGCACTATCAGTGCTGTTCGTTCGGTTGCACAAACAGGGGGAAAAATAATACAAAAAATGCGACCTCTTATCAAAGTTTTACATTCGGTGTACTTTCTGCCAGCCTTATCAGAGAGCTGTGAGGGGGTTTGTTCATAAATTCCTTCCTTATTTTGTTTGTAAGAGAAATCAAAGAAAAGTTGATTCATTCTTATATATCACAGCATAATCATTTCACAGCAGAATGCCTTCATTAATAATAGAAAACGACATAAGGTGTAAATATAAACATTTGCTATATTTGTAACTAAAACACTCAAGCACGAGACGGCGCAGAACGAGACGGCATTTAATTAGCAAGTTGATTGCCATGTTGCTGTGAGTTCGTTCGTTTCTGTTTCAAGTGCGAAGGCAAGCCCCCGTTATCAGCGAAAGCCCCGTTTAGTCACCCAACAGCACTTGCACTTGCAGGTCCAAAGCTGATTCGTGATTATTTAATTATGCAATTAGTAACATAAACGATGAGACTTATTGAAGAAGATAACCTGTATTGACAACCAGAGGTGTTATTTTTGATCTGGGACTCCCAAAAGTTGTTTTGTTTTTTGGTTAAATTCGTCACACGATTCATTTACTGCTTCACACATATTTTGCAATCAGTTGTTTGAAAAATGTTGAAGCGATGCCAATGTGGGGACGTTTTAAAAATATCTGAATAGTGAAAATAAATCCTGAAACGAATAAAAATTCAAAAACATGTGGATGAATCCAAATATTCTTCCTAAACCATCATGAAAACCCTGTAAAGCCTTTAGAATATCAATATTCTTATAGGATACCAATATGATCGAAGGTTGATTCTCTTCATTGGTTTTCTCATCTAGTATCTTGTTAGATTGAGTTTGATGAATATTGAATGATTCTAGTTGGATTATATTCAATATTTTTAACAGGGTGACAATTTCACTACAAAGATTCGGTAGAATTAGCCAGGTAGTATAAGGGGCGTCAGGCACACCGTATATCCTATTCGAAGCAGCTTTGTGCCATTTTTAAAGGAAAATTGGGTTTCATTTTTTTACGCTTAACAATTTTTCAATCTATGGTTCCGTTAATAAAATAAATCGTATTTAGTGTTTTGTGTTCAATGAAATTTGCAGCTCTACAGAGCCTAAAAATCGTAATACACGGCATCCTGCTGCTTTACCCTAGAAGCACTCCGAACCAGAACCATAGTAGGAGTGCTAAAAGTGGCACTTAATATGAAGAGCATCCGCTTTACTGTCGATGGATTCCCGGCTTAGACCTATAAGTTCGCCGTCTAACTTTGCATAGAAGTTTACCGACATCTTATTGTGTTCATGCGCGGCAAGCATGCGTAGAATGTATATAGACCAACCATTCCGAAGTCATTGAAGTCTTTCGTCTCAGTTGGGGACCCATCGCATGTCACACTTCATGATGTGTAATCTGAGCGTTTTGATATCCACCATGTTCCTTGCTCCATTCCTGCGCTATCACCAGAGACCTGATCCACCGCTGCGTACGATCAGGCTTCTAAAAATGGGCTTCTCGTAAAAGTGTAGTAACTGCTTTAACGTTTTAGAAATAAATGTTAAAAGATACATACGCTGCAGGATATCTCGCATGGCTTCAGTATTTACTCCACGATCCTCCGTTGCTGGCTACTTTACAAGCTTCCTAGGACACTTTCTGCTTCCAGTGCTGATCGTAACGCGTGCCGCCAAGAGCAAGCAATGTAATATTTATTTGAAAATGCAACAAAACACACAACATGCTCAGCAGAAGCACCATACAAGCGTTAAATAAACAAAATTATCAGCATCAACCGCATTCCACTGGTTTACGATTTCAATGTTTTGTTTACATTGGAAATGTCAAGCAGCTGTGTAGTGTGAAACGGGGTACGATTGACACTGCTTGCACGATACACGGTTAAATAAAACCATCGAAAAATCACAGAATTTCAACAGCAACGACTTATTTTCAGTGAAGATAGTACACTCTGGTGATGGATTAAATAATTTAATAAAGGTTTAAGGTGGAAAATATCTAATTCAAGTGTTAATATTACAATTTAAGTTAAATGAATTGAAGGCTCTGTTTCGATGCCAAGGTTGGACCATTGCCTAAGGTTGGTTGAAATGTTTACTTCAATGAAATTGTAAATATTATGATTTCTATTACATTTACCAGTTGTTTCATTGAACATTCAGTACAGAGCATTCTCATTCGGTGAAGGAGCAGTGGACAAAACGTAACACAGGATTAAGTGAACTCAATGGAAGCGGTATCTCCAAAAAGAGACTACTTATTTGTGGGTGTTTCCTAGCGCGTGGAAGCTGGCCTGGAAGTCGCCGCCAGGAAAACCATCAAGCGAGTCCTCTCTTCTATGCGATCACCCGAAATATTGAGCATTCCATCACTGCATCCAAATCGCACCAATAACCTATTCGAAGACAACGAAGCCCGTTTTCTCTTCTCAGCCTTTTTCGTGGGAAGATATAGTCTGGACAGGCGGATCAACCTGCTAGACGAAAACGGACAACAGCATCCCAGGAACGCTGCACCAAATTCTGCAATACTAGATGTCCAACAAGAACGATCATCAGGAAAGGTGGAATTTAGTGGAATTCCTATATGCATCCTACATGAGGGGAAAAACAGTGGATGATGCAAAAAGGGAAACGTCTAGGACCTTACGCTTCTTTCGCCGGAAACGTGGAGTGGGTGGACATCCTAGGAAATACTTTCGGATGTATAGCAATAAAGCCACAACGCTGCAACAGCTTCATTTTAGTAACTATTAATAATTCTATAAGTTTATTATAGTTAATGCATCTGGATACACCTTCTTCGCATATCTCACGATATACCAAGCGACCCAGCTACAGATGAAGATGATTTGTGTTTTCAAGCGACACCTGTAACACAGCTTAAACTTAAACCGGACACGTCTTTTCGTCCATCCGTTGCTCGGACTGAGAAAAAGAGGAAAACTAAACTCCACGTGGACAAGGATGAGGTCACAATTAGTAAAACGGCAACACAGAAAACATAACACACCACAACGGTACCACAACATTCGACGGGACACACAGAGTAAAGGGGGTTCAATTCAGCCCTCCTCGGGGTGCGAGGGGGACGATCATTTACGCCATATCATGCTTGCCGTCCAGTCGACGCATCTAGAACAAAACGGAGCAGGGAAAAACGAGAGTGAAACATTAAGACAACCGTTGGCTAACTAGACGGGGGAGTGATGATGATGATCGTGATCAACGCCATGCTCGACTGAGCGTGGCGAACGATGGTGTGAAGTGGATGTGAGTGGTGATGAAAACACAGTCAAGCCAGCTATAAATGACAGACGAAACCAACCGTGTAAACGGTTGCTTTAATTCATAAAAAAACGATAACAATGATAACACAATAAAACATAACAAATAAATCTCCTGTAAAGGGGATAAAACACATTAAAATGCGGATGTGAAGTTGCGGTGCGGATGAGATGAGATCGTGATTGTGAGATGATGATCGGTTTGGGGGTCTTCCGTACTGGATTTCACGTCGTAATAACCGATTCCTCCAGTGCGGCATGTTTCATTAGGTTCAACATTACCTCCTTATCGTCCGCGCTGGTACGGTAGCGCTCGGAAGCATCGCTGGCGGTCGGTGCCTTGAACAGTTGACAGTAGAGCAGAGCCGCCGTCACACCGCCCAGGATCGGTCCAGCCCAGTAGATCTGTGTGTTTGACATCAAGTTTGACATCAAGAACGGTCACAATATTTAAAGTCATTTATCATCTCCCAACCGATTCCCAGCCAGACTTACCCAGTGATGGGCCCAGCTGTCCGTAACGAATGCGGTGCCGAAGGAACGGGCCGGGTTCATGCTTGACCCAGTGTACTCCACCACGCCCAGATGGCCGAGCGTAACCGTTAGCCCGATGGCTAGCGGTGCCACAAAGCGCGAGTCCGGTTTGTTCTCGTCACAGACGCCAAACACGCACAGCACCAGCACGAAACCGAGGAAGAACTCGAATCCGAGTCCCTGCATATCGGTGACGCCCTCCTTCAGCCCGGTGTTGCCGAGCCCGTTCTGGAAGCTTTTCGGAATCAGCACATCGAGGGCGGTGGTGGCCGCAACGGCACCGGCACACTGGGCCGCAACGTACATTAGCGCACGGATCAGGCTAACCTTGCCCGCGGCCAACATTCCAGCCGTCACGGCGGGATTGATGTGACCACCGCTGATGTGTCCGATCGACTGCACGTTGGGTGGGGTTGGGTTGGAGGAAGGGGTGGGAAAATGTAAATTATTCTTCTCGTTGCAGGAATGTGTGGAGTAAGAAGGCAACTGTGAGCTGTTCAGGCTAATACATTTGGTTCGAAATTCAGCGTTACGGCGTTATCAAGTTTATGGGTTGGTATCGAATTTTGATTGACAACATTCCGCATTGGCTCAATTGACGTAAAACCTTGATCATCGTATTCTCCCAAAAGCTTGGGGTTTATGCTAATTTTGATCATACTTCATTCTACCAAGAATGGATCGGAATGACGCAAAAGCAGCAACATTCTTAAAGTGCGTCACGTGAGTTTGCCCGTTCTTTGGTTGGGAAGGAAGGCGGGTATCTTAATTCTACCATTCAGCAGGGAACTGTTCCGATGCGATCGATCAAGTCGGTCTTTATGCGGTGAGTGTTGTACGTCTTTCACAACAATCCACACAATCCATCCAACCGGACCATTCCAGACCGAGCAAATAAACAAAAAACAGCAATATTGGCGCTACTTACCATCACCACCATGAACACGCTCAGCCCGAATGCCAGCGAGATCAGCGTTTTATCTCCATTCGCATGCGTACAGGCGGCGCAAGCGAAGAAATTCAGAATGAAAATACCTGTAAAGAAAGGGCACACGATCATTGCGCTGTCGGGTAAGCGATTTTGCAGAAGCTATTTCCGGGGACAGGTCACACACGTACCTACAAACTCGGCCAGCAGCGCACGCCACAGTCCGCTCGACTTGCTGGAAAGCTCCTCCGTTCCTAGGCTGTATCCCATCGTGTCGAACTGCGTTGATTCTGATAGAAAAATTAAACAAAACAAAGCGACACAGCGGTTAAAGACGCAAGTTCACAGGTCCGTCGTTCGTGTGAGGAATGCCTTAATCGGATAGATGATGCATCTGCCGCCCTGCAGGTTGGTGGATAGAATCTCATTAAGGCACACCTCATCGTTCGTAATATTTTATCCAATCTTGAGCAATAGTTACGAAATTTGGTTTTCCAGTTAACCTGCGTAACACACGCCAACATCAAACCGTATGTAAATCCAAACATGTCTCTCGAGATGTGCATTTCGGGTGCACATAGATGCGCTATATCAAAAACTACCTGTACAACAGATAACGCTCCTGCTTTGGAGTTGGAGAACGGCTTAACTAGCATGATTACGATCTGCCACAACAGCTGTCTGGTGGTAAGTTCCGAGTAATGCCGTCCACCAATTCCATCGATTTGTTTTCCTCTTCTCCAAAAAAATCTTTTCGAAAATATTCAACTACCAACACACAAAGGACATCATCAGGGCAAATAGGGGTAAGACTGCACTATCATTATCATCATCATCAGGCTTCGAAATGATCGTGTGTAGATCGATGGCAAATGGAAAGCTGCGTTCTCCGAAATTTGAGTTTCTAAAATTAGAACAGGCTCGTATCGCTAATGCCTGGCTAAACACCGCACTAACGTGCAATGATACACTCACACAGCTTTCATCGCCACTGTTTGATGTGTGTGTAGCGTAAAATTTGCCAGTCTCGTGGTACAGTCGTCAACTCGAACGATTTAACAACATGTCCGTCATGGGTTCAAGCCCCAAATGGACCGTGCTGTAGGACTGACTATCATGCTATGGGGGGTATTAATAAGTCACTGAAAGCCAAGCCCACAAGTAGTAGTGTTACAAGGCAGGTCTTGACCGACAACGGTTGTTGAGCCAAAAGTAGAAGAAGAAGCTGTATGCAACCATCAACGCACGCGCACAAATTAGAATGCAAAAAAAAGTGCGTACATGGTGTAATTTATCGAATATGCAATTAATAAGAATCTTTAATAATAAGAACACAACAATATTGACAGTATTTTAACGAAATTGCCTTGCCATTCCAATACACGATGCTAAGCAGAACAATAATTAGAACCGAACAGGAAAAGCACATACTCATTTTAGTTCAGTTCTTAGAACCAGTGTGTCGCTTTGTTTTGTTTGCTACACAGTGTGGAGGCCTACGGCACACCTTTGCACACGCAAAATGCACAGTGTCTATTAAGAAGCCGGCGGAAGTAGACGCACCCGGCCCGGCTCCACGAGGGTGTACAATTGATTGCAGCAGCGCACGAAGTAAGTGTCGCCGTAATTTGCATATCCCATCGCTGCATTCACGCCGTTACAGATTAGCCGCATCACTAACGCAGAAGCGAAAGGCGCACAAAATGGACGTGGAAATCTCCACGCGTCCATCTCCTCCCTTGCGCTTCGATGTGTTCCCAAGAGATGATGAGAAATCAGAACGTGACACCACCGAACCGAACCACCGAATGGCATCAACCTTGAACTTGTGCATTCTACCCACTAACCCACATCCGTGGGCCTACGCGAACTGGAACAACATCGGGCAACGCACCGTTGCAGAAACCAGGGCGCGTTTGTGGTGGAATTGCGAAACGGTTTTGCTGCTCGTTGCATTCCTGGTATGTTGACGGTGTTTATTCATAACTTTTGATATTTGTTTCATTTATTTGCGACCGGTTTCAGTTCAGACCATATGACCGAGTTTTTACTTTTATGGCATGCACATCGGTGCCCGAAACCTGTTGCTCG
Organism: Anopheles coluzzii; assembly: GCF_943734685.1. Taxonomy (NCBI): domain Eukaryota; kingdom Metazoa; phylum Arthropoda; class Insecta; order Diptera; family Culicidae; genus Anopheles; species Anopheles coluzzii. The sequence continues at coordinate 18,944,720 of NC_064671.1, read as the reverse complement.
GTAAACTGGATTTTTCACCCAGGAGGTGTCATTCAACCATGGAAAGGACAATATCGACGAAAACAGTTCGAGAGAAATAACACCCGCTGAGTATGGTGTTCTTTTTGTATCGCCCGTTGTAGGATGTTTTCATTGATTTTGTCAATCTTATTTCCTTCTTTTTCTAATTTTAGAGGCAGAAATTATACGCCACAATCAAAGAAAGAGCCGTTCGCTGGTCCTTTAGGGTTGCAATGATGTCCTGGTTGGGTTGTAATGAATAAGAAGCAAGCAGATAGAATACGCTTGCGAAACGTGTATGAAAGAAGTACAAGTAAGCAGAAAATTAGAATAAGCTTGCTATAAAATAATATCAAACTTATCGAAAGATGCGTTATTTGTCGTTCAGAACCTGAATACTTTCAGCAAGCCAATTCCATCTATTTTGTATCTGCTATATGTTAAAAATAATGAACCACTTAAGAAGGACACCGCCAACTCCATCTATTTTGAATCTGCTATATGTTCAAAATAATGAACCGCATAAGAAGGACGGACGTGAGAAGAAAGTACTGTGTACAGAGAACGAAAAAAACACAGTTTTGTGTAAATTGCGTAACGCCGTTCGAGGTTGCATGCAGCATTTCATACACGAGTAACGCTTTTCCTACAAGCTAAACACACTAAGAAGAAAAGCCATCCACAGTCGGTTAGATCCATTTTAGTAATTTATTAAAAGGCAATAACCAAACACACCCAGCACCATAGTTGTTCGAAATAGTGACACTCTATTCGACTCCTTTCTACACGACCTCCACCCCGTACGAACAGTTGCGAAACAACGTAACACATACGGCCTGCTGTGCTGTCTCCAGCATGATCCAAACTATCGACACGATCTTGTTACAAGAATAAGATAATGCTGGATTTATTGAAATAAAGTGTAATCTAGGGACGAATTCTTGTTTTACGTTTACCTTAACTTGTAACTTCAATGCCAGAATTGGAATTGGAATTGGAATTGGCCAGAATTGGTTTAACATGGAAAAGTTAAACAAAACAAAGCGACACTCGGCTTAAGATGGATGTTCGCAGGAGTGTTGTTCGTGTGAGGAGTGTCGTAGTTGGATAGAAGAGGCATCTGCTGCCCTGCAGGTTGGTGGATAGAATCTTACTATGGCACACCTCACCAATCGTAATGTTTTCTCCAATCTTGAGCAATAGGTACGAAAAATGTTTTCCAGTTAACCTGCGTAACACACGCCAATACCATACCATATGTAAATCAAACCATATCTCGGCAGATGCATTTCGGGTGCATAGCTGCATATAGTATTCACTGTATTAACAGTTAACGCGCCTGCTTTGGAGTTGGAGAGTGGCTTAACCAGCAAGTTTGCGATCTGCCAAAAGAGCTGTGTGGTGGTGAGTCCCGGGTAAAGCCATCCCCCAATTCTATCGATTTGTTTTCCTCTCCTTCAAAAAATCTTTTCCAAGAGAGAGAAGTTTAGAGAAGAGCAGAGTTTCTAAATTTAGAACAGGCTCGGATCCGATGCCTAGGCAAACCCAATTGAACTCACACCAATCGAGAACTTTTTAAAGATGAACCTGTCTGGATTATAACCTTTCATATTTATATCATATTTGCAATAGTATTAGTACGCGATCGTAAAACACAAGCCAGTACACAAACTATACAATTGTCATCCTACCATAGTTGGAGTTGGAAATTGGTGTAACCAATTTGCAAGCGATCTGTCACAAGATCGATTTGGTGGCAAATCTAATCGGTATCATCAGTTTCTAATTCCATCTATTTATTTTTCACGTCAAGTCAACTTTCTTTAATGTATCGAAATACAGACCTTAAACAACTCAATAACTTAGTTTCTTGCACGGTTCAGATCGGTTCTTATACTTCCTGCCTCACTGATCGTGATCTTTTTTCTGAATATCGGTACGATCGGTATTCTAATTATAATATTAAGACTGTGAGAATTCAAATGCAAATTCCTTATTCATCGAACCCTTGTATTCAGCAAGCTACACCATTGTCAACGGGTCGTTGTTGGAACTGGGCATCACTTTAACCAGTATGCATACGAACTGCTACAAAGAGGGACCGGGTGGCAATTTCAGAGGTTAAAGTGATGCTCAATCCCATCAATTCGTTTTTTCTGACGTTTATTTTTCAATCCTTTTTCAATTCAAACACATAAAGATTGCAGAACACAGTCACAGTGGAAATATGGCGCCCAAATTGGATGTAATTAGTAAGAAGTAATTAAAAAAGTTTCAATTAGGTTAGTTTCAAATAACATATTGCGGCGTATTTGTTTGTACACTGCACGATCCAAAAATAGAATGACTCTACGGATAGCCACAGATAAAGGGCCCAGTAATTAAAAAAAACAGTATGCTTTCTGTATGAACACGATCATAATAAAGCAAAATGCATCGATCACGAACACAGTTTGGTGGTTTAGCATAGCGCTTCGAGTTGTTAAACCGACGCACAAGCATTTATAATAATGAAAACTATATTCCTGCTACGTAACTACGGCATCACCCATGTGGATGCTGATCCTAGTCATTTCTAACGCGATCAGAACGCATGGCAGGAGATAGTCGAATGCATAACGTTATGGAAGAAGGAACATGAAAGGCTTGAGTTCTTTCATCAAATTTTTCTGATTTATTATCTCTCTTTTCTCTCTGGTTGAATTGAAGAGAGAGAGAGAGTGACAGTCTCCTGAAGAGAAAAAACCCTCCGCTCTTCCATGCACCGACTACACGCAGACAGCGAAAACACAACAACTAAATAAAGCGAATGGTGGAACAGCCTCCGATGAAGTGTTCGTGCACACTTATGATGGTAAAACATGTTTCCCTACAGTTCCTACATATCCGGCTGTACTCTGTAGAACCGTGCGATGGGTGCAGTTACGTCGCCGACTACATACGGCAATGGCTAATATGTGGGTATGTATGAGTGCCAAAACATTTCCGCTGCACAGGAAAGACACCGAGAGCACACTCCTGGAGTAAGGCACTCTGATCGCACATAAACACGGTCTAAAAAATCATGGAAAAAATCTCCACAGCCACGATTCCTTGCATTGAACAAACTGTTTAATTTTCAACGAACCATCGTTGGAGTTGGAGATCAACTCAACCAGCAAGTTGACGGTTTGCTACAAGAATCACTCTTGCAAATCGAATCGGAGTGCAAATCGAAAGATTCAGTTGGTCACCAATTCCATCAATTTGTTTTTCCAATCTCATTTTATTCAATATCCTACAAATTATTAAAATGACCCAATGCAATATTTGGAGTTGTTAAACCAACTCACAAGAATTTATATCAATAGATGTAGCATTTCTGCTGCACAACTTTGGCATCATCCTTCTGAACGCTGATCTTATTCAAGGCTAACGCCATCAGAAAGCACGGATGGAAATAGTCTAATCCAGAACGTGATTGCCGCCACTAGAATGGTTTAGGATGTTTCCTTCCGTTTTCCGAAAAATTATCTCTCTTTTCTCTCTGACAGATTCTTTTTCCAGGGAGAGAGAGGTTCCAGCAGAGGAGAAAAATCACTTGTCTAATCAAATACACGCATACAGCGAGATCTAATCATCATAACGAAGAGAAATATTGGCGTTCCATCTCAAGAAGCCACGCACACTAATAAAATATGATGTCTCCTACACATACGACTGCGTTATTGTGTGTGAATGTATGTTCATAAATCCGACGACACCGTCGCATAAGAACCATTTCGACAGCACATGCGTAAGACAAGCCGAAATTGTTGTACTACTCACACGCCTCATCAATATATGTTACCGTATCGTACATAACTATACTTCGTCATCGACCATGACATACAAACGCTTAGCTAAACAATTGTTTCTTTGCTTTTATTTTATTTTCATTTAGTTGCCAAAACATCAATTGCATCACATCATCACACAAACACACTAACAAAACCTTTCGCACCAGACAAAGAGAAGTGAGCATGTTATTTAAAACACAACAATTGCCGGCTATGGTTGATTGATACACATGAGGTTCAGCTTTACAACGAAAGCAGTACACCGCTAGGGACACAAACAGCGACGCATACAAACAAAAGATGCATCACATTTGTTTTGACAAGATGCGTTAGAATGTTTTGGCGGTTTTTTTCGTAATTTCAGATGGCGTGTGTCATCGTGATGTGAATGCAAATAACTGCATACAGTTGCATCGTCAAGAAAATTTACAGGGTGTTCTGTTGTATTGGTTATAGAGTATCTTTTAGTTGAAAGTGTTTTTTTAAATACTTTCTGGTTCATATCCGTAGCAAAAAATGAAAGGAAAATGATTTATTCAGAAGTGTTTATTTTCATTTCAACGAAAAATAAATAAAAAATGAATGAAAAATAACATGATATTGAAAGAATTTTTAAAAACAGTAAATTTTTACACGTTATATTAGACAAAGCTTACAAAAAAAGAAAAAAAAACAGAATTGCATTACAAAAGTTCATTTTATTCATTATTTGTTTGTTCATAACATGCATATTTGGATTACTGGCAAAGGCGATAACCGATGAGATCAACATTGTGCTTTATATCGTGCACACATTCATATACATAATACATGCACATACTGAAATGAACAACCGGCTGTGCAAAACGCATCCGACACGGGTCCACGACGGAGGACACATTTAATTGTACCAGAGCACGAGGTAAACGTCGATCGTACACTGAATTTGCATATTACACCGCAGCAGCAACGTCGTTACAGATTAATCCTACCACTAACGCAGAAGTAAATAAAATGAGAAAAGGAAGAAAGTGAATGTCGCAACCGCAACCGTGCCGGCAAAATAAAGACCCAATCATGCATTGCGCGTGACATCATCGCGAGTTCATCGTTCCCTGCCGTTTCAATGTGTGTTTTTCCACGGCACGACCGTAGAATTCCTGGGATGAATACTCATTGCATTACAACAACTGTTACAACCAAAACAAAAATTACAACTGTGGGTTCCGTAACTACAACGTACAATATCCGTAAATTGTTAAGTTTCGATGAATTCCAAATATCCTACGGCTAAAAATGAAAGTGAAATCGAATTGTCTTAACAGTGGGATGTAATTTCTACAAAACTATTTAAAAACTATTAAAAACTTTGGTTCCAAAAATGTAACAAAACCTTTGTATGGGGTGAGAGCCGACCGCTAACCTGGTGATTGGGAATTAGTATAGAGAGTATAAAGATACATTTAGAGATCGAGTTAGACTATATGTGAAAATTTGATTTTGTTACTATATTTCATTGGTGTAGTAATCTGGCGTACTATTTAGCAAAATAAAGAAAATTGTAATCCTCAACTATTCACACGAAAATTACGCACAATACTTATAGCAGCTATCGTACCGTTAGCTGAACAAATATTTTAAAACATCGAAAAATAATATTCTTCTTGATGCGATCTCTAAATGGACCTTAACATGTGGAGATTACATGAGTCAGTTGCAAGTGGCAAGCAATATTGTACACACGGGTAATGCGTACAAAATCGCTAGCAAGTGTAACGTCAATAACGCGTAACACAACATGCTATAAAGTGAAAGGTAACGTGTTTCAAAGAGAACAATTTGCTACAAGTTAGGCTATGATTCCACGAATGATTGATTGGTTGATTGATAATAAATGTTATGAATGGCTACTTTTTTACGATTCAACCCCATTTTGTAAAGCATATTTTGGAAAATAGTCTAGGCTGTTTATTACAAAAATATATCATAACGATAGTATAATTAAAAAAAAACTTTTGAAAACGTAATACATTTGTTTAAATCAGTAAACGGCTACGTATTGTAGGATTTATTCAAATTATTATCATTACACATTACACAACGATAAATATGATAAATCTAACTAGAAACATGGTTTTAATCGTGTAAGTAACAAGATACAAATCTAAATCAGACAATTGGTTCAATATGATTGCCACATCCTTCAATAAATTGTAAATGAACATTTTTACCTTCAGTCTAAACGCGTGGTTTACATGCAATGTAAACTCCACCAACGGATGTTAACCTCCTTACGTTCATTAGCATTTTACACTGTCACTTAAACAGCATGCAAGACGCTCAAGGTACAGTGTGGATGCACTTGTTGCAGGAAAGGCAATAGCGAAGATACCATGAAAGCAAACCAATGCCGTATCCTTGAAGCAAGGGGGCCGATGATGGTGGTCATTGCCACCCACTGCCAGCTTGACTAGGTCAGTGAGATGCATTTGGAATGATAATTGACGATGCACACGTATCGGGAGGAGCAACCGCACGATTACCAAGTTGGAAAGTGCCGCAATTGCATCTCACAAACGGAGATGCAGATACACTTACCTTAGTAGTTACTTTTACTAAAGCAAATAATGAAGGTGACACCTCGATACATATATGTACTGAAGGTGACGGTTAGCGATCAATTTTTCTAGTTATCTATTTATCCTAGTTTTTGCCATTAGAATTGATGCCTCAAATAGGAAGCCTAATTCACTGTCCATCTTTCCCAGCGAGTAACAACACATGTACAATTTAAGATAACAAATCTATTGGTGGGACAGCAGAAAAAGGGCCTAACAACACCAAAAAGCATATACGAGACCACCACTTTAACCATGATTGATGGACAGGCAAACCGGACCCTATCAGCCGAGAGCCGTACCGAAGGTCTTGCACTGATGTTTATCGTGCAATGATTAATGTTTCAATAAAGTGCGTCAATTGTCGCCAATCGTTGGCCGAGTGCTTCTAACACAATTTTGTACCGAAATGAAAAGGGGCGAACGGAAAATAAAGGTGGCAAACGTTGCATTGTCACCGATGCACAGCTACGGTGGCGATTATTTAATTGCACGTCGATAGTGTGCCTGAGCGTATCTGTAAGCCGATCCAATCCGGAAGCATTTGCGCGCGGCGTTTGTGGCCATAGGCCCAGCCACACTTACCATCAGCTGAGCGTGATTTGATAAATGGTAGGCTAATTGCAGCAGCAGTAGCAAGAACAGCCACTTGTACACTCACGCCCGACTGAATGACTGTGAATTTGAATGTCATTCCCGGTGCAAATTGCATCGTGCCATGCAACCAAGATGCAGCACGGAGATGAATTACATACTTGATCACGGTGATTGACCTTTTGCGGGTGTGGAGCCCTGAGAAGCGCAGCGGTTTTAGATGAGAAGAGAGTCAATTGAAAAAAGCTACAGTGTACTCATAAATACGACGATCGAGGCAAACATTCTCGGTAACAAACGCCACAGGGTGTTGCATGCAATCCGAATCACTAAGAAGTGGGTATGTTTAAAAGAAGAAAAACTCATAACTTTTTGTCCTACCAATTAAGATTGTTTCGATTGAATCATAACGAAAAAAATGCATGGAACATTTTAGAGACGTGTCCTTGGTGAGATGATTAAAAATTAAAATACAATTAAACCAGCACACAAATATTTGCACAAGTATGCGCAAATTCCACATCCCCAGATCGCTATCTCACACGCAAGCACCGCACCGTTGCGTTTTGCGCCTCATGCAAGTCGCCGTTATCTTTGCCATTTAAATTGCCCCCACGCGGTGGGATTTGCTGAATCAGTGCATCGTCGTGTCAATTGTTATTTAAGCGTTGCTTGTTAAAAGCCTTCTCCAAAGAGAGCAGTCAATTCCCGTACAGAGCTCGCCCTCGCCCCCGTTTTGCTAAATGATCCTCATTGCATCCTATTTTGTAGTTTATTGCATTCGTGCCGGGTGGGGCTAGGGTACGTAATTAATTAAAATCAGTAAACAACCAGCAGCAGCAGCAGCACTACATACAACAACTTTACAAAAGCCGCTACAGGTGTGTATTTGCCCACGGAACAAACAAACGATAAGTCAACAGGGGGAGGAGGAGGGAAGAGGTGGTGCACCACGTGGTGGCCCCCACCATCGACCGGATCGGTACAGTAACGGAAAACAAAGCCAAATGTGTAGCACAATTCTATTTCCTCCATTTCGCTCCAGAGCGGGGCGTTTTACTCGCGAAGCAAACGAAAGATTCATCGCGCGTCAAGTGACGAACGCGGCTTTAGCCGACTGGCCTTCACAGTTTGTCTACAGTCGCGTGCCTACCGCGAGCTGGAATACATGAAAAAGTAATTGTGGTTGGTTTGTTGTGTTCTAGTTGCGCACAAATTGTGTAACTGGAAGGGTTCACGATGCGCTGGAAAACCACTGAGGAGTCAAATTTCTTGTGGTTGTTTTGTGGAATGTGGGAATGATGCTGTATCAGTTACCGGTGGAGATAATTTGCATTAGAAGCGTGTTATCGCCGAACAAGAAACATTACATGACGCACTACAATTATAGCTGGTTGGGCTTTATTTTCCTGGAATGAAACGACAATGACACAAGCTTTCAGTCCTTTCAGGAAGATGAACGACTAAAAACCAGAAAGATTACGCATAAAACTAGACGTAATTAGACCCTGAATCGGTGACTTCACTCGACCTAGGAGTGCCGCGTCCTTAATACCGGCTAACCAAACAGCAAAGACAACAGTCGCTCGTTAAGACATGCCCAATAAAACGTAAATCCGCTTGCCTAAAGACCAGTGTCTCCAGTGTGCCACACGTGCAAACAAATGCTCAGTGACAATTATCAACAATCTGCGGTACTTTGTTTGGATTTATTTGCCCACTCTGCAATTAAATTGTAGTTTGGCGGTTGGTTGCTAGCAGCTTCCAGCCATTAGCCAGTGATACGTGTCGATCGGGGATAAAGGAACCATTTTGCGATTGCAACAATCAATTTGACCGTTGGTAGATCGTGATTATCATTGTCGTTTCTTGCGATCGTGATATGATTCAATAGGATGTTAAACAACATTCCTAGAGTGATGATGGTGGGGGGGGGATGCGGTGGGAGTGGGTTTTTTCTTTACTTCTAAGGAGAATTGCGTTGATTCCACATGTGCGCAATTGGACGTTATTAGGTGCAATAAAGCTTGTCTAGCATCGCGTTGAGATGCTTGAGTCTCTGTTGATTCTCGTTGGGGTGGACAAACAGTTGTGATTACTAAAAGGTATGATGATGCCCAATATTGCACATACTGCTTTGTTCACAACCGATAAACAGTCAGCAAATTAATGCCCAGCTATTTTAATGCATAAAACAAGGAATTTATCATTTTTACAAAGGATATTTATTTAAAAAAAATCACACTGCTCTTGTGCGTGTTTTTTGTATGAACTTATGTGTAAATCAACAATTTTATTCGACAAAAATCGATGAAACAAAGTCTTTTATACTAAAAAAATAATAATAATTTGGTAATTAGATTCAACACATGCCATCCACAACCAACGACACCTTCTGGAAGCCAAACTCAGCGATATTTGTCATATTTCCTGACAAAGCAAAACAAACGATTAACATTTACAAATTATCAACTTGAATTATTCACCTTCAGCCTCCACAGGGGGTTGGTATTTTCCTTCACTTCACCCAGCAGCAGTAAAACAATTAAACGTTGATCATTTACTCCACCAAAAGTCACCGCCGTTCCAGCGAACGATTGCAACGAAAATTTTCCAATGAGTAATCATTGGGCGACTATTAACCCACAAACCACGAAACCTCAAAGTGTGAACGAAAACTGGAGAGCGAGTGATAGCAGAAAAAAAACCACACCACCATTCGCATCCGTCTAAATCACACACACACACCTGCGTGATGAATCACAAATCGCGATCGCGTTGTTTTGCTTTTGCTGTATCTTCATTCGAGCAAGAAAGAACGCTACCTCTATTTGACCCTTTTGCGTGTTTGAAGCCGTTGGCCGGGCTTCAAAATAAGTCAAAACATCTTAACGAATCACGCCACGCAACCCAAAGCACACACACACACACACATAGAGTAATAGACCATGATCTAACGACCAGCCTACGATTATTGCGCTTAAAAGTGAGAACAGATCGGGAGATAGATCCAGCTTCCTACACGCTGGATTAGTGCGAGCTTCCCGAGCGCAATGAACCTCCCCCCTTCGGCTAATGGGAGGTGGAGCAGCTCACGCATCTTCAACACAACCGCGAGCTTAATCAGCCATCAGCACAGATGGCATCCGTTGGAAGCGAGAACGGAAGCGTCCATTCGGCGGGCGGAATACGTTTTAAATTGGGAAACCCGTGCATCTTCCGTACCAGAGCACGCCAGCACTCATGTTTTATAGGGTTAGATCATTCAACGCGGCCCCCAGAGGAAGAACCTTAGACGCTACCGATCATCAAAATGCTTCTTCGTCCCGTCCTACTCGGGGTGTTGTTGTTGTTGATCGAGCACTCCCCAAGCTGTCAACCCTACCTCGGCACACCGGCGAACAATAATTTAAACACCACCCACCACCCACCCGCCAACAAGGTCGGTACCACTCCACCGCTCCGTCTCCGCGTCCACACGATTATGATTGTTTTGTATGCGCGAGGAGAAGTCGCTAATTTTTACCGCATGCACACAAGGCTGTAAAAATGCGCGCGCGAACGTCCGGATCAGAGACATGTCCACCTCCCCCCACGTTGCAGGAGGACGAAGTGTGTCGCATGTAATCCACAACAGCTAAATGCTCTCGTAATTGGCCGTACTCTGCCTGTCTTTTCGATTTGTACAAAGACCTCGCGGGAGTGTTTGGAGTGCATGGACACGTTCGAAGCATCGTCGCTATCATAAGACTCATCGAACATGTCGCCCACTTCCAAAAATGCCTAATAATCTACACGATCGTCGGAATCGGATCGTCGTGCGTGACAAATAGGCCCAAGCCAATGATCTATTTGGGGCCGAGCGGTACCTGTGCTTTTTGCAGCAACTGCAATTGTGCGAAATTGTTTGCTTCCCCCGATCAGCTCCACACACCATTCTAGAGCACACGACCGTCGTTTACCGGCTGTGATTGTACGCGTTATTATCCTAACTCGGCACGCTGTTTAACTTCGGAGCGTTGTTTTGGGAGTGGAAATTGCTTCTCTCAACGCCGCCGGCATTCAGCACGAATCAGCACGTATTGTGTGCATCAACTTGGTGCATTTTCAATGTGCGGCTAATTTTAGGGCGATAATAGGCAAACTTAGTGTGTGGTGGATGCTGTGCATCGGGGTTTGTTAATAGATGTTGCCATGGATACACGCTGAGAGAATTCAACGGATTGTTGTTTACGGCCCTACAGGTCCGCTTGGTTGTTTATCAAATTGTTATTTTCTCGAATGATAGCTTTCATAACAACTCACGCCTCCGTGACGTTGTGACGGAAAGGAAAATTTCGGTCCATTGATACAGTGTTTCGCAGTGTTGTGTTTGAAGTCGAAAATAAGACAATTAAGTTACAAGTATTAAAGGGTTTAATTTTTAAATATTCGACCGTTACACATTGCAGCCAACAGCAAGGCAAGGCGTTTAAGATAAATCCAAACATTCCACATTGAAACCCTTTCGTGCGGGCCTCAAATGACCTATTAACTAATTTGTTGAATCGCTTTTAATAAACACACTTAGCGCTTAACCCCTCTGCGCCGTGCCGACCTTCTCCTTGCCACCCCCGGACAACATGCCGGCGTACAACAGGATGTCAAGTGTTAAGTCTCGGCCGGGTGTCGGTCGCACCGAAACAAATGAAGCGATAATTTCATAAATCGGTCAGCTTCGTTACACAAACTAGTGTGTGTGTGTGTCTGAGTGTGTAATGGGAATCCTGTGCGGGCGTCGCCGCAAATCACTTCCAATGACACTTGAACGCAGAGAACCGCTGTGGTCCGCAGCACAGTGCCGATGGCGCGCGCGCTTGCGTGGACGGTCCACAAGTGGGATGTGTACAATGATTGCCCACAAAGGGGAAGGGGGGGGGGAAGGTGATTGTCAGCATCAAGTAGGGTGTTCACTCTCATCTCTCTGCTTGCTCATTTATTTTGGTTTCTTAATTTTCAAACACGTTTTGTTTGGATTTTTTTTTGTTGCTTTGCTCTGTTGTTGGTAGGACAGATCCCCCCCGGGTGGCAAAGATATGTGCGCCGTTATTCTTGAAAATGAGTTATGTCGGCTATTGATTAATATTAAGAAAGAATTTCTATTTAAACCTCACGCGGTATGCGAAGGAAGGAAAGGCGCAATGATTAATGTTGGTCGTCGGTTACCGAAATCGGTAGACCAATCAATAAAAGGAAAGAAAACGTTTAGTCATTCTTTCACTTTGGCAGCTTCAAAAATCTGCTCTGCACAAGAGTGTGTATCACTACACTACTACATGCTACACCGTTCGTGTAAAAAGGTACGTAAGTTCGTGGTGAAAAATAAAATAATGGCGCCTTTAAAACGATGAGCATCCTTTTCGCGTGTGAGTGTTTAGCGCCTAATTTGATGCAATTCCTTACACTTTCTTCCGTAGCCATTTCTCACACGCTTGCACGTGTATGTGTTAGCTTTTGCTTTTAACTAATCTGGATGGACTTTAACAAAAAAAAGTTTATGATCAAAGTTTTATTGCAACTATCACATGAGCATGATACTTTTATAATACTTTGTACATTCACTAGCACCTTTTGCTCCACCTATCTACCCACCACCAGCAGATCGATCTTACGTGTCAACGACCTTTAATTGGTAGTTGACGTCTAATGATCACCTTCAGTATGCGTTGCTTTCACGCTATTCTTCTTCCACACACACACACACACACACACATTCACACACACAAACTGTCCACACTTATTTTATAATGGTTTCGGCTTTACCTTTAAAACAGGGCACTGCTGTAGTGCTAATTGGTACCCTCCCGCCGCAAGGTAAGTGACACTATTTTGTTCGATATAAAACAAACGGTTGCAATTGCTACAAAACGATCGTTCGTTGGAACTATCACCCGATGATGATGGTACACCCTCACACACTGTTTGCAATCTACGACTGGCAAGGTACAATTGCCACCTGCCTTGCCTGTGTGATGCCAATTGTGTCACAAGGGGAAAAAACGGTGTTTCTCAGATAAGGGCACCGAATGTACACCGATAGATAACGTTTGGTTCGAGAGAAGAAGTCGAGGATGTGCATACCTTTTTGCTTTACTATCTACTCTTCGTTTTTATTCGACAGCGACAATTACTGCTGCTGCTGCTGCTACGGTTTGTACTCGTAAAATGGCTGCTAACCGGGAGCGAAACACACGGCACGATACTATCCGCACGGCAGATCAACTTCGAATGACCGGTCAAAATGGTAGAAGCAGAACATAGTATCGTTGGCGCACTTTACTTGCCACACGATCGCGCGCGAGATCGTTCGGCAAAGGGGTTAAATGGTGGGATGGAAAGAGAGCGAGAGAAGAACGCCTAGCGGTCTCTCTGTTTGGGCGTTGTTGATGATTCTTCGTACCTTCGTTCGGCAGGCTGAAGATAGACGACTTAGGCAGGACATTGGGCAATCCGACAGGAAGAATGTCGATAAAGTTGGCTATCGGCTATAAATAGTAGCATAATTACCACCGATCATAAAACTTACAAACGCGCGAACGAGCATTAGTTGTTTGTTCACATCACACAGGCGAAAATTTTGAGTTTTACAACAACGCACCACAGGATCATGTTACTTTATACGTTCAAAGTTGAATTATAAGGTAAGAATTGTGTAAAAGCACATCGTCCCTTTCTGCGTCAAAAATGTAATCTCTGTCATAAAAAAAAACTCAACAGCATACTTGATATAGCATTAGTTGCAATCAGCCAGGATGTTCGTTATCTTATAAATAACATTTCCTTCGATAATAGCTCCGATAAGTATAGAGATAAGTATAGGAAAGCGTGCCAATGTGTTACCAATAGTTACATAGCACTTCACACAGCTCACGATCCAAGCTGTAACAACGATCCACTTAAAAGGTAGACAATCATCTTAAACAGCTTAACAGAAGGACGTACTCTATTATCGATTTAGTGATAATCTAATAAATAATCTACTTTAGTGACTTAGCTCGATTATCCAGAAGTTTCATGAAAACTAATGTACAGCGTATTTTAATATTGATTTTAATTTTTAACCTATCGAACTCTCGTATGGGTCTCTCGGTTAGTTCGGCGCCTAAATGTATGCTATTTCCATACACATGTGATGTTTTGCACACCCTGCGAAATCGGATTCAATTTGTCGAAGATTTGATTTGATTCGAAACATATCTTTTTACGACCACACCGATTCCCCGATTATCACCAGGTAGCTCCTTTTAATTTTAATTGTATTGCTATTGCGTCAAATTACCTCAGCCCCCTTCTTTATTTTCGTAAGCCCTTGTTGTTCCATCATCGGCACGTGCTTAATTGCTGGCGCTTGTAACGGTTTATCTTATCAACAACACTGCCATTGCACTGCGATTGCTCCACGGAGACGGAATCTGTGTCATCATAAAACTTGTGGCAATGATACCACGCGTATCACTTTCAGACACCAAACAAGCAGAACAACAAGAACACAGCAGAATCTGACCAAGACGGCCGCTCCCCAATGGTCTCCGTTGAACTTTAATGTATTTTTAGCATTTCAATTCGAAGTGATTCCCCCCCTGAGTGTCGCTGGTTTAATGGGGTTACCTACTACTACAAGACTGCCCACCTACAACTGACCATCAGCCGAGTCGCAGAGTGACGCAGTTCTTTTGGTCGGTCGACTTAAAAGGAAGCCCTGTTTATCGGTTCAAATTTTCATACCCATCTTCCTCGCTCTACTTGCAGAACTGTGGGCGGGATTGATACATAAGCATCTATTTTATTGCATCAATCTTTGACACACTTTGCCGTGTTAAATCCGGGGATTTTCATGGATTATTAGGCCACGATGATCACGGATGTGTCCTTTCCAGCAAATGTACCGTTCTCGCTTAATTAAACGGGGCGATGCAATTGACGGAGCGTGATTGGAACGCCACGGGGGGAAGCAAGCCATACACCTGCAGGACCCTGTTGTTGGTTAAATGTTAAGCTTAAGGGGTGTTTAAAAAATAAGCGATCTTCCCAGGTAGGTGTGATGAGAGCAATGCAATGACTCGACACATTATGGGAATTGAATTTCCTAATTATCATGGGATGCAAGCAGAGTGCCCAGGGAGCTTTTTTATTATGCTCAATATGAACTGTTTAATGATCGATGCTGACAACATGTTAAAGGAATGCAATCGAATGGCTTCATATTGAAATGAAGCATTATTTTCGAATATACCATGAAAGGAGTTTGATGATGTAGCGTTAAATAAAATAATATATTTTTAAATAACTTTTTTTCAGAAATCTTTCAGAAACAAATCCTCAAATGATTTATTACGCATATTTTGACATGCACTACTCAAATAATAGTCCTCAATTGAAAGAAAATTAATGTTATACTAGCTTTGGTATCAAAGCATTCAACCATCGGTGAAAAATTCACGAAAGATTTTATTCATCTACTATGAATATTATTAAGCTACCAATTCATATATGGTAGCTTTTTTAAATTATTATCCTATTGTTCCCAGTTTTATTGATCATGGGCATAGAGGTGAGAAGGAAATAACAATTTTTTCAAGTTGTTCCAATTTTTGATTTCCATAACACTGAAACATTTAAGTGTTCACCGATGATACTAA
Organism: Anopheles coluzzii; assembly: GCF_943734685.1. Classification (NCBI taxonomy): domain Eukaryota; kingdom Metazoa; phylum Arthropoda; class Insecta; order Diptera; family Culicidae; genus Anopheles; species Anopheles coluzzii. The sequence goes on along the minus strand of NC_064671.1, from coordinate 18,929,033 downwards.
ACGATTCACAAAGGACATACAAAATTACACTAGTAAGCACATAAAAAACATTACATTATCAACAACGTCATCGAATGTGTGTAACGCATATTAATCATAGTGGAAACAATTTTCCCATAATTGATTGATTAACAGCCACGTGGAGAGCAAGCACACAGCTATAATTAATTTCCCTCGAGATCCGCGAGAAAAGCGTCATAGCCTGTTTCCCATTCTGACTCTGATTAAAGAATATCAGATGCTATAGTTGCGATCTTCGTTCATCCACACGTACACATACACACACACACACACACACTCGATAACGACGACTACGGTATCATCTTACCGTTTGCACGGAGAGCTGGACCAGCAGCACATCCAGCTGGAATAAATTAACCATCAAACATTTACCTAAGCTCCATAATTAATATGCCGCTCTACGTAAGCATGCAAATATGTCCTCGGCCGGGCGCGCGCGCTCGCTTCTGTATGAGTTCATGATAAAATAAGCAACATGCGCCAAAGAGGCGGTAATCGGGCGCTATTTGATAACGCTTCGTTTTCCTCCGGGACAAAACGGAACCAACCTCCCCAAACCGGCCGAACCCTGTGAGCCCACCAGCGGTACCCGGAGACCAATTATTGGCCGCCGGAGATCGTACATAATTGTTGTCTCGCAGATAAAACACGGACGCGGCGGCGGTTCAGCGGTTGCTTGTTCTTTTGTGATTCCGACATCCTTCGACGTCATACGAGAGGCGCATGATGCTTTTTCGCACGGGCGCAGTGACGTCTTTGCCGGGTTGGTTTTGTTATTCTAGAAGCACGATTATTCGCTTCATCCTCTTTCGGTGGTGCCCTTTGTGCCCGTTGTTGATGAAGATGGACAGTAGAATGAAATGTTTAGATTCTATGCACAATAAATTCGTGCCATTTTACGATTGGGAATTCCCAGTTGCGTTCCCGGGTGAAAGCTCAATCGAAGAGGAGTGGTTTGTTATTCCGAGCTTTCAATCGTTATTCGGAAATTATATTTAGCACCATTTTTATGGCATTATTTTGACCTCATGCACATGAGATCATAACGGTAAGGGATCATTTAGAAGGCAACAAAGTGCCATTTTCTTCGCAATTAATTATTAATTCCTTGGCGAATTAATTCCCACGCGGAATATGAATTCCTTAAATACCGAAAAAAATGAAATAAAAAGCACATAATTATTTCATCATTATTCCATACACACGCGTACACACCTACCGAGTGGAGTTAAATGCGATAAAAGTAATTAAAAGCTCGTACGAACACGTGCCTTACGTCAGCTTGTTACAATAATTTGCATCGTGGTAGCGAATGCACCGGGACTGGACCCGCGGCGTGGGACTAATCTATGAGATAAATGGTATTTTATTTGTTTGTTTGCTTCGGTGGATTGGTGGTATTTGGGAGGTACACAGACCGGGGCACACACAATGTGCCCCATTTGGGGCACTGGAATGCCGGCACCCGGATTGAGATAAGGCCAAATAACAATACTGAATGCTTCTCGTTAGATGGCGCCCGAATGGCACCAGACCAACACGGGGTACAGCAGCAGTCGATGTAATTAATTTGCAATAATGCAATCGGAGCGATATGAAATAGAAAAGAAACATCGAATAAGACAAGGGTTTTGCAAAGTAGCGAGATAAATCAATTATTTTTATGCATAGCGAGAGAATCTATCTCGAAACAAAACAGCAGAAAAAACACTATTTTCGTGTGCAAAACAAAATAAGTCAATTTTCTCTGAACCAAACTCTGCTCACTATTAAACCGCCAATACCTTTCCCTCATTGTTGGCGAGCGTGACACAACATTTGACATGCGACGCTTATTACCGACCCTCCCCAAACTATTTTGTTCGCTGAAGGTTAACACGATCGCGCGATCGAGGGCGTAAGGTTCAGCTCGTTTTTGCAGAATGAAATTGTCACCCAGCTCTCACAAAAAAAAAAAACAACAAAACAAAACAAAAGCCGAGATTTGATGTTCCTTCGCTTGGCACTACAACAACTCAAAACTCACACACCATCTGTTTGCCGTTTCGGACGCCGCAGCATTCTCAAACGTTTTACGGGCGTTCTAAAATGGAGCAAACGCCGAGTCCAAGAGCCAAGGGTGGAACTATAAATTGTCGGCAGTAATTAAACGACACACAAACGGCACACACCGGCCGTCTGCCAAAAGCTGGCTGGCGATTGTTGTAAAATAAATATATGATCGTCATCATTTATTCGAGTGCATAGCTGTGGGGCGGATGCTGGGCAGGTGGGGCCGTGGGTGGCCCGTTTATCATCACAGGTCCCGCAGGAATGTATTGCAAATTGTTTTAGCGTGTTTGTGTCGCGAACATGTCCGACAATGGTGGTCAAAGAGACTAGAAACGGTGTGTAAAAGTATTACAATTGTACGCATTGTTTATATGTACTGTTTAACGAGATTATAGGTATAGCATACTGCTGGTGACATATTTTGAAGAAGGGGGGAAAAAGATGTGCGAAATAATTTATATTCAGGATAACATGGGTTAATAAGATACCAATTGATGTATGGTCGGGTTTGTTCTGTTTACGTTAGATATTTCTTTTCAAACGGCGTCTACGGCAGCGATCGTCTCACGTGTTTCGAACGACTGCCTGAGAGTAAAAAAATGCACTTCACGTAGTAGCCACTGCGAAGCTGAGTGATTTATCATTAATGACGCTTCAAATGCATGAACGGATGAACAATACCGACTAAATGAAATGATGACGTTTTCGCTGTTGGTTTTTTTTTGACTAAAATGATGATAATAAACCAGATGTAACAGTAAAATTTCAAACAAGTCCTTTCAATACAATGAACTAAACCACTACGCAATTCGCTCATTCGTTTCCTTCTTTTCTGTATTGTCTTTTAGCTTCTTAATGACGGACAACAAACCGTCTGGCAATAAAACAAAAACACCAACGAAATACGATACATTTCTGCAGCTAAACATACACCCTTTGTCTATCTTCCCCATTCCGTATACTGTACGTGGTACGATTTTGTTCGTCACTCTTAATATAATCAACGTTTGGGGAAGTTTGGGGGAATGCCCCATCTTCAGCTGTTATGTAATATTTTTGTCATCTTGTGCTGAATGATGCTTACGGCCCGAGTGGAAACGTACAACATAGAAAAGCACAAAAATGATCGCGATGATCTGGCGGGATGTGAGTTGGCGGTTGTTTTTGTTCTCGTTAATCAGCGAACAATTTTTACTGTCAACTGTTGTTGAAAATGATGCAAGTTTTCATGCCATTCTCTCTCTCTCTCTCTCGCTCTCTCAACGCTTGACATAGGAAACAGATGTCAAGAGTGTGATACGAATTCGTTCGAATAGAAGTTATTGCGGTTTATCATTCGTGAGGATGGTCAAGCTATATCTCCAATGTAGTTTCTGTACCGTGAGTGGAAAATCGTTAAGAAATAAAAATTAGAATATTACAAAAAAAAAACAAATCTCAATGTATAATTTAATTGATTGTTTTGTACTGTTTCTACACCGTACGTACAACATTCAGAATACGTCAAATTCGGCAATGCTCAATTGCATAGCTTTAGGCGCAAATTAATCATTCGAGTCAGGCAATGATTATCTTCAGAAAATTCGGGTTTCTCTTTTTTTTAATTGAGATTTTGATGGCTATTGATAGCCGCTTCAATTCTTTCAAGATTTCATGTAATTTGAAGCCCATTTGCATTCTTCACCGATTAGATTTAGGTTAGAGAAGTCACAGATAAACAGTCGGATCAGAAGAGCTTGTCTGTTTTTGGAAATAGCTATTGTTGTGGTAGTGAATGATTTTGAGCATAATTGCATCAATAATCAATGCCCTAATTTCCTACAATTAGCTTATTCCTATTCCTAGAAAAGGAGCATTAAAAGAACAGTCACAGACTCCAGTTGAGTAAAATATGTAATTAAAATGACTTATTTGACCTTTTTCAGAACTGATGGGAAATTATTTAATAAGTTATATTAGTGTTTATGATCTTCTTGTTAATACTATCTTCTATTACTGATTTAAACATCATTGAAGTTTATGCGATGAAATCAATTAAAGGTTTGATATTTCTTTTAAGAATATCCCCAAGAATTGTAAGATTGATGTATCCTATATCACCTTCAGAAAAATGAAGCTAACAACGTGCATTATTTAAACCCAATGAATGATTTATTCCTCTTTAATCTCTACCATTTATTTACCAGCTCCTTAGTTTCTAATTAAACAAATTGTCTAACAACACGCTTGCAAATATCGATCCTTGGAATCGATCGAACAAAACGCTACCGACGGCCGAAAACATCAATATATCGGAAGTTCCGACAGGCGAGCAGAGTCGGAAGACAAAAACGGCGTACGGCGTGTGACAACTACGCACACCAAATCGTGTCACACTGCCACACACGCCACGCTGAAGGAGGAAGGTGCCATTTTTATTCGTAATTAATTAGCCAATGATGCGCTGAGACAGCGATATCCTCCAACCGAATGCATTCAGCGGACCGGCAGTCGGACGGTAGTTCGATGGCATCGCCGCGGCAGGTTCATGATCGAGGTTAAGCCAATGGTGCCGTTGGGTTTGGGGGAGGAACGCAGGTGTAGCGACACCTTCGGAAACGGGAGGTGCCGCCCTGTGCAGGTTGTGTGCGGCGATGTGACTGAATTATTAATTACAGCGTCCAACATCCTGCCGTGGACGTGTCCATGCATTCGATGTGCACTGTGGCAAATACGCGAGAAGATGCAGTCAGACGTCGTCATCCCACTGTAGCGTGGACGGTAGAGAAAGAGCGATGCCTTGAATCTCGCGAAGCTTGCAACGATAAGCCGCGAGAGTGTGTACTTGGGCCTGTGAGGAAGATGTGCCTATGGGGGCTGTGCTGTGAGTGCACTCAAGGTCGAAGCCATTATGCATATTGTGTGCATAGAGAAAAAAAGCTACCATATATTTTGCACCGCGCCGCATGAGAAATTATCGACATTAGGTATTCCGGTAGCACGGTTTAGCGATGGGGCGTTGAATGGTGTTTAATTGATTTGTGCTGCTTGTATCAATTTGCTTAACATGGACGTGGTTGGATGAGCATCTTTTTGTCAATATTTAACATATAATCCCGCACAAAAACAATTCAGCATGGGAGGTATATGTATGTTTAGGTACAAACGAAGCGTAACACAGAATACATGTATCCTTTATCCTTTTATAGGTCGTAAATATCTCCTTCAGCCGTTAGATCACACTCTGGAAAATTAAAACCATTCAGACGTGTCCTACCTGCCGGCACGTCGTAAAAACGCCCCATATCAGCGGGCTATCAGACTGTTTATGAGCCGATATTCCAATTTTTCGGATGGACTCTCCCTAACAGCCGTACCTCGAACGAGGCGGTACGCTATTTGCTAAATGAATCTGTGGCGCGCCTAGAAAACGGTTCGTGTACGAACGATTACGGCCGGTGGCGACTCAAATGTCACCGTTAGAACCGCTACCCACTATTGAATGGCGTCCTCAAACTGTCCTTGAGTATCACCGTCCAGGTAGGAGTTTCTCCCAGGTGGATTAGAACATCGTCGCCCAATAAGGAAGCTCCTTGCTTAAAGGGAACTAGAATCCCAAAAAAATCGCCTTTGCTGCAGTCGACATTAATATTCTGTAAAGCGTTTTAGAGACCTTACTAGCGCCAGTATGCTCGTTGGATGAATTATTAATGTCTCCCGGTCGGTGGGGCAACCGATGCAAATGACTGCGGGCGAGGGTAGGTCAGTTATGATCAATTGCCAAATCGCAACAGTACGCTGAACACGAAATTGATCGACCAGAGAGCAGCAGCGGACCACCATTTGGGCTTCCCAATGCTATCGTACCCTATATATCTATGCGCTTCTTTGATAAACACTTCCTTGAACGACCGCGACGATACTTCATAATGTACGGGGTTTGTTATCAACACCGAGGAGAGGAAGCATGTACCACGACGGGTGTCAAAATGCGTGCCATGTTTCCGAACGATGTTCAAACGGCGTGACAATCTGGGTGGGAGACATATTGTTCAATACTTCCGCCAATGGAACGATGATGGTTTGATTGATTGGTCGGGTGTGATCGATTGGGGAGGGCTCTATAGCGCTCTCCGTTTCGGCAGGAACAGAACCAGTTCTGTTCTGTTAGTTTACTTAAGCTGTGTGGGATTCCTGCTTTTGCCCATGTTTTCTGTCAAAGGGCAATCAGTGGACGCAACACGTTCTAAGGAATCAATAGTTTTCTTTAGTTTCGGCAATTAACGTTAATCAATTGAACGTTGTAGAAGAAGTTATTGGTGAATTTGTTGATATGGTGTCAGCGTGTAGAATAGCACAATTTAATCAGACGCTATAAATTGGTTCCAAATTATATCAAAATAGTAATCAATCATTACTCCCAAAGGTTCTTTTGCTTTTTGCCCAAATAAAACGTAGCTAAAATGCATTTTTAACCATTTTTGTAAAGAAAGCAATACTTCCTCCAGTTGCTAAATGTGTGATTGTTTACATTTAGAAAAAAAATATATTCTTTGTAAATTTGAAAAATCAGAACATATGCTTATAGCAAGGACTTAAGAGCAATAGAAATAATGAAATAATGCAACAGAAAAGAAATAATTCTACAACAAAATCACACACGATGATGCGATGTTCCACATTACCATCCAAGTCACGCACACAAAAAGATTATCTACAAAAAAGTTTTTTTACTTAAAACATATTATGATAATTATACTAAGTACAACACACACGTTAGCCATTAGAAGCTTAAAAAGTAGTGCTACTTAATGGACGTTACTTTTGTCTGCCAATCAATTAAAAAAAAACATAGATAATTTTCCCTATCGGATGCACAGCGAACACATTAAGGTGCAATGCACGTCATCAAAATAATCAAACGATAGCGTCAGATAAATGTGTGACATTGATGACTCTGTCAAGCTGGACACGATTAATGATTGGTGCAGTGGTGATCCTTAGGCATTATTAACATGCCTTTTAATTTTACAAAAGATAAGGTAACAATATTATTTCAATGATATTTTTTTTAAATCAAATTTTATTTTACGATTCTGGATTGAGCATCAATCAATAAAATTAGCATCTCTTTGCAAGGTCTTATATAGTATTTTATGCTAATGTCTCTAGCATGTAAAGATTTTTTCTATTTTCTATTTATGTATATATGTTATAACTCTTATTTGCTTTACAAAATACAAATTACAAATTTTTAAAAACTCTTTACTAATACTAAAAGAAGGATACTAAAATAAAAATTCTCCCGTTAACGCACGGTAACGTTATCCTCTCGTCGTCTAATCCGTTTGCAAGCGTTACGGCAACCCAATTAACCTTAAACCCATCCACCGTCCAGAGAGCGTCCGCAGGTACACGGCGTTGCGTTGCGTGAGCGTGCCGAGCGAGAGAGAGAACTGCCGATGCCGTACGGTTTGCCTGCCTGCCTCGCTGCCTGCTGCGACTGACTGGCTGCAGGTGCAAAATCTCGAAACCGAACCCCGTGCTGAACACTACACCGCTCTCTCGCGCGCGCAAATAATCTCGCACCCAGAACCGCGCGCTTTGCCGCCTGTATATTTACTTTCGTACGTTACTTTTCAGTTGTCATTTAAACGCTGTCCGTTGCAGGCTGCAGACCGCGTGGTTGAACCTGAAAAGTGTGTGTATCCCCTTCGTTTACGAATTTTCGTGTGCATTTTGTGGTTTTTAACCGAAATTGTGTAGCTTCTTCAAGTGGTTTATAAAGCTTTTAGTTGTTTGCTATTTTAAAACGTCTCGAGAGTGTCCGTGTTCTGTATCCATCAGCACACTTCAAAATCGAAGGGTAGGTGGTTCTTAGTTCGTCCAGGTCGTTATTTGTTCACCAGCGTTTCGCTTAATACTGTTTCGCGTGCCAAAAACACTTCAGGGTAGCAGTTGGGAAAAATCTAAATCCCAGTGAATCGGTTACGTATGATTTGACCAGCAAACAGTAAATCGTGTCACGTCGTACCCGATTCGGATCTGTTGCTTCCCGATTCAGTTTGTGAGTGAGATTGTGTGTGCCTTTGCCGTTTTTCTTTTTTTGTAATTGATTCGCTGACGCGTGGGGATATGCACATTCCACTGATAAGAGCCAATGTTGCAGAAAACGGCACCATCCACCCCGCTCACCGGACCATTCCAAACCGAGGCCCGTGCGAGCATCCTCTTGACGCCCGCTTGTCAGTGCCACCGGTGGTGACATAAGATAGTGCGTTATTGCTTGTTCTGGGGCGTAAAAGATTTACGAGGTGCGATATACAAGCTCAAGTCTTATCAAGCGGTCGTGCAGGAGCCACCGTAAGCCGTCTGTGAAGTGGCCCCCGTCCAGCAAACCAGATTGCTATCGACGGCGCTAGGGAGTGCAGGGAGATTCTTCCTTTTCTCTTATCGCCTACTACGCTCCAGATTGAACGGGGGAAATTGATCAGTCTGCATTTTGGGAAGCATTGTAGGGGTGTTGCGTACGTGCAGTTTTCAATCACAGTAGGCACTGGACGGTTGCATGTGACAGTTGTGAGTTTTTTTATCGCTTTGCTAGTGATTTCGTGTTTATGATGTGTGCGTGAGTGTGAAAAAGAACTGAGCGATATATGATGTGCGATAATAAGCAGGTACTAAACGTTTATCTCGATCAGTTCAGTTATCAAGGTGTATAAAATTGCGGAACATATCTATTACATCACATTAATCAAGAAAGACAGCGTGTTTTTTCTCCTGGATATAAAGCGTTTACAAAAAGTGACTTTCAAATCCTTAAGATAGGCAATTCATTGTGAAGATGAGTGAGCATGTAGGCTTGATGTACAACATGAACTGTGGTGTCCAAAAACCGCACCATTAAAGGAAGGAACGATATGTGTTTTTAAATCAAATCGCCACGGTCGTGGGAAAAAAGAAGGCGGAATGACAGCTGTCGGTTATTCTCCCCCAATTAGCATATCCTGTCACGGATGCTTTTTGCCCTTTCGAACCAACTCGACCCATGGAGTGGACCATGCTTCCATGAAGAAACTTGCCTGGACTTGCATGAAATGCTAGCCCGAGAACGTACGACTTCCGGCCGTGATGCAATACGACGATGAGAATCCTTTCCACGTCCACGGCCAGTAGTACGTACCCAAGTGTTGGGCGGTACAAATGGGAATGTCTTCCGGTGTTTCTCTTTTTTGCTCCCTGTCGACTACCGCAGTTATTTACGGTTAGTGGCTCTATTTGAGCGCTGGAACCATGCTGCTCCAAAAGAAAAACAGCCGGAACAGCCCCTGCCGTTGGATCCTTCCTCGTGGGGACCTTCCCCATAGTTGAGGTCGACTAGGCCAGTGGGCTAAGAGTTATGATGGGGAAGATGTTGAATATACGATTAACTGCACCGGGGGCTTGGGTGCTTCCGATGCATTCGGGTTGCATTCGGGGTTTCGTGCCGGAAATAGCGTACAACGGTGAGAGGCTACCCGTACGGGACACACTGCGGTGGGCGATAAATTCTTGGCGTACCACAAAGGTGAAGTCGACACCAGCATGGTCGGATGGGTGCACTTCCTCGCGGATCGGTAGCTGGCGAAAATGGATACGGTACAACGATGAAGATAAAAATAAAATTCGAGTAAAACGCCACGGACTCATACATCCTTGGCCGCGGTACAAATGGAAGAACAACACAGACGATGATCTATATGGGTCTATTAACAGCTGGTTTTGAAGTGGTTGTTGAGTGAATTCTTCGTCATTCGGATGCGCTCTGTTATTAGAGAAACTAGAAACACATGCCAATTTGTGTGCACCTACAGGAAGTTGGTTGGGGCTGCATTCACACGAAACTAATCAGAGCTGTTGACCGTTTGCCAACGGCATGACGGAATAAAATGCCGTAAAGGAGTACCGTTCGCTGGCAGCAATGTGGCCCGTACCGTGCATCACCGGGTGTTCGGGTGGTTCAGGTTTTACTCGGTGATCATGATCTTGAGACGAGCACCCCATGCTTTCATTCAGGTTTCTGCGCTCACGCAATCTATTCTCCATTAAAGGTGTCTGGTGTGCATGCGGGACGCAAAAAAGTAGGTGAGACTGGACGTCGACGACTTGCCGATCACGTGTGGCGAACGTTAGAGCTGAGGCTGAAGGGAACATTTCTTCCCAGCTAGTGCGAAACGCAACGCAACCGCGATCAGCTGATCAGATTGCGATAAGGTCTGAGCCTTTGGAGTCGTTGGAAGCAAAATTGTTTGCTATTTTTGCACCAAACAAAGATGCGCAGTAGAAGGCTGGTTTTCTATAGAAAATTGCCAAGAAAACATTCCGTTTTCCTCGTGCGGTAATTTCATGGTGTATGGGCGCACGTTTGTGTGCGCAATTTTAAGCCCTATTCTTTTCGCAAAATCAGACAAATGCCTAACGGAAATGGGCTTCCACGTTTCCTGGTGTTTTTGATCTATTACCGAAAATAACACGTTAGGTACAAAACCATCGGTAGAGCACGATAACAATCCAGCGTCTTTAAAAGAGAAGACAGGGCCTAACTTTGTCAAAGCAAAACCTCTTCAAACAGACATTGCAGCTGCTTGTTCTCGGGGGCTTTGATGTAAATAAACAGTACACAAACCCGCCTATTGTCAGTATCTTATGGAATTTTCTAACATCGTTTTCCTATCTTGCTCACACATACACTCTTTTTTACATCTTTCTACACCCTACAGAGCACCCAGTGACGCCGTCAGTTCAGGCTTCCCGGTTGATTGAGCTGTCGAAAGTGTATCTGCCTGCTCGGAACGGCCGGTCCCAAAGTTAAGTGACTGTGAAGAAGACGTCCTCCCCCTGGGTACGTTTTTGGTGAGGAGGTTCACGGTTGATTAGCGCTCCGACTATTCGACTCTTTTGAGCGGAAGCAACAACAAAGCTTCCACAAGGGAGAAAGCAGCGTTAAACGACGAGAAGCATCCATCGCAGCTAAAAGATGACTGAAAGCGCAGGTAAGTGAAGTATATAGAATTAAATGCTCTGTAATGGTGCGCGTAAGTAGTAAAATGGCGGGAATTAGTGCGCAGTTTAGTGATGCATTACACAGGGTCATAAACCTGCCAATTGTTTGCAGTTCAGTTTAGTTCAGTGAGCAATTTGCTCATTGTTTTTCACCTTAAATTGTTTGTGCACTAATGTGTGATTGTCTATTAACCAGTGCCTCGGGGTGCCTGGAGGCGACTTTGAAAAATAGCAAATAATTGTTGATCCGCGCACTGCTTGCCTGTAGTAATGAGTTTAAAGAGCTCTCTGACCCTCAAATTCGACTCATTCATGAGTTACAAGTACCCAGTACAAGTGTACAGGATGTGCAAAATTTGCATTTCCATCTCAGCCAAGAACCTTCACAGTTGGAAGCAGCTCCAAGTATTTCGTTACACACCTCGCGTGCGACGAATATCACATATATCACTTCCTGGGGCGTACAGCATTTGGGGTCCAAAACTAGTAACGCTTCACGGGCAATCGTTTTGGCAGCAGCAGCAGCAGCAGCAGCAACACACGGCACAAAAACATGTGTCGAGATGTGGACAGAATCTCCCATAAAAATCGTAGTGTGTGTCATTGCGACCGTGTTAGGGCGCGCACGTGAAGAACCCTCCAATTTCGATTGACACAGTTTCCAGTGGAACTTGTTTTTTGGTTAAGACCAACAAGAGCCTAAACATTATCTTACCGTCTCTCTCTGTCCTGTATGGTATATTCACTGCGTATATTGTTTTTGATGATGAGGATAAATGGGGTAAACAGTTGTCGAAACGGGGCTCTATTATTGCTTACCGGAAGGTCTCGAACGAAATCTACCGTGTGCGGCGAGAGGAGCGCAGTTCGCGTGAGACGATTGCTGCGGAGGAGCTGCGTGAATGTGTGACATTTGAAGAACCAATTTGCGTAGTGCTTAAGACAATCGCAAAAGCATTACCTCCGTTGTGTTGGTTGAGATTGATTTTCTAGCAATTGAAATCAAAATCGAAAAAAAACACACAATCTACTACACTACGAGGTTATGAACAACAACCCTTGGAGAGACGACTATCCACAGCTGTAAGATTGATGCCAAAAGAGGACAGAGGGGTTTGGGAACCAAAACAAGATTAAATTCTCAAAAGCCTTCTACGAGCGAGTCATGCAGCATACAGCATTTGATGATCGCAGGGTCTCTCCGAGGTGTGTCGGTTTCAATCTCGCCGCTTCCTTTCGCTACAATGTGTATGTTTTTACGCTGCAATTGTTATGCTTTTCAACTGTCAAACGCTGGCCTGACAGCACCAACGTACCACGTTTGACGGATCATAGTAGCAACAGTGGTAGTAGCAGATTAAAGAAGGCGTCTATATGTCAGCGATACGGCTTGACCTGACCTTTCCGGGATGACGTTCTGAGTCACTCAACAAGCCCAAAAACCTTTGCCCGAGGTGCTCAAACCTTTCGGGAGGCACCCCACACAACCTGTCTTGCTGTAGCACCACTTCCCACCTCCCAAAAAAGCCGCACAAAAACCCACCCACCTTTCGCTTTCTGCTTAAAGCTTCGATTGAAATCGATTAAAGCGCTCAATGTCAAGTGTCATTAATTGTTTTTCTCTCGCTGACCTTACCCGGGTTTCGCTCGCAAGCAATGGGCCGCCCCGGTGGTCACCCCCGGAGGGCATTAAAAGCAGCTCCGATAGCCGAGGAAAAGAAGTACTGGGCAAAAAAAGCCACCAAGTCAATATCCGCTGGCGTTCCTCTGCAGCAGGATTAACGAAATACTGACCCACTTCAACCTCTGTGTGTGAGCTTGGGATGGGGGACCGTCCGATTGGGCGGTGGCATGTTGCAGCAGCGCACCGCCTTGATTTGAATTTCCGATTCCGTGGGAAAGTTCTTGACTTTATCACCGGAGGGCTTAACCAGGTTGCTCTTGCTCTGTCGTTTGGACTAAATTCGAGGTCAGCTCAGCTCTGAGGCTTGGTGGTACGAAGCTAACATTGGTCGTCGTTTTGTTGTAGTATGCTAATCGGACCGGAATAAAACGAACGAAAACCTTAATAAACGGATGACTGCGAAAAGTTCCTACCTCGACACCGGCACCGCTAATCGACAAACCGCACACGACGGCAAGGTTGCATGGGGTGAAGGTAATGCCAGGAACTTTACATCACTGTCCCTACCGGCACCCCAAATCCTGCGGCATCCGTGACCGGTAAAAGAGCGTTATAATCATAAGCACTGGGAGCGCAAGAGCAAACAACAAATGCAAATGAAGTGACGCTTCCGGAGATGTTCCGCGTGCTTGAAGGTTGAGCGAGCAAAATAAAAAAATAGTTCGGGTTCCCCGCTTGCCTCGCAATCAGATCGATCCGTGATTGAGAATCGCGCGAGTTTGGACAGCGTTCAATTCGTGCATCCGGTGATCTTGAGCATCTTGAGCTGCCAAAGTCAAAACGACTTTATTTAAATTACATCATAAATAAAGCCCGAGCCCGGCCGAAAAGGACGAGCTGAGCTTGATGTATCAGTCCTCCTCGGCCGGCAGTCACTGCTTCCCCTCCCAGCATCTCTCGGACGGTCGCGAAACGGCACTTGCACTACTTTGACAGCGTTAATTCTTCAGCCGTTCAATTCTTTCGGCCGGCACACAGCGGAGGGCCCGCGAGTGGGACCGGCAGCAAAAGTGAAAGTAGCACAAGGTTGGCGGTGTCTAACAAAAGGAAGGGGACCTCCGAAAATAATAATACACACAAAAAAAAGTAATGTAAAAACAGGATGGTAATTGGCAAAGCTCAGTCGATTGCGAGCGCGTGTACGTGGTTTGTGGCTAAGTTGTTTTTTTCTTCTGTGGATGATTTTGAATGTCTAAAGAGAAGAAATATAGAGGCAACACAAAAAAAAGCTGGCAAACTTTTTGGCAAATTAGGAAAGGCTTGTAAGAAATGTAAGAGAGCGCACCACCAACCATTGTTCCGACCGAAGTGGCCGGTACACAAAAGCTTAATGCCCACACGTCCATTGGTGCTGGACCTGCTCCTTCTGCTCCTACCTGCTCGAGGATTCTACGGAGGTTCAAAGCTTAATCGGAGTCGTTTTTTCCTCTCTCCACTCTATTCGCTTGAAATTTGATATGGCGATTGACGTCATTTAGCTAAATTTATATGGCGAAATTGAATTCGCACACGATGTTGCCTGCGTTCAACTTCTTGCCGCGGTGCCTCTGTCCTCTGGGCAGGGAGATATGCTGGAAGATTTGAGAAGAATGTCAGCAGATGGGAATGAGTCATTGCATGCCCTCTGGCTGGCAGTTTTAAATGCTGCCTGTGCCCGTAACTGCGATTGCTTACGTCATTCGGGGAAAGATCTTTCACCTGCACGGAGGATCGTTAGGAAGTTGTAAACAAACATAGGTTGGGATGATTTATTGACACGAGCGCGCAACAGGACTTCAAGAATAGGCTTTAATGACCTACACGGATTACATTCAAAATTAGTAACACCTCTCAACTCAATTATATTCTGAACATTTCGTTTTCATCACCAATTCGAAGTCATTCTTTAAATATTCGATCCCAGTTTGATATTGTTATTGAAACTGGAGAGCAGTTGTAACAAAAACCAACTTCTTCTTTATCAACTGAGTTGTATGCAACAAAAAAACATGGATATTGCATTACGCACGGCATAAATTAATCTTATCCCGAAAAGCACTTCTTGCGTGATTTTCTGCAATTCTGTCCTCTACACGGACCGGGCGTAAAGGTACAAGTGCGTTAATGAAAGAAACAAATCATAATCACAAACGCACACATACGCCAACCTTCGAGAAGGACGAGAAGAAGGGCCTAGCAATGCGTTACTACTTCATTAAGTATTCATGCTGCGCATACATTAACGTTACGTTTGGTCAGTTAAAATTCCATCAAACCTCTCGCTGCTACCTTCTGCCACCTCTTTCCTAATGAGTTCTGCTACTCTCCAACTGTAATCATTGCTTCCGTTTTGTCGCAAAGAAACGTGCCTTTTATGTGCATTTCTGCATAAACAAACAGGAACATTTCTGGCTCAATTTTGATACCGCAAATGCTGTTACGAGATGTTGCCTTTGGCACATACCTGCCCTAGAAAAATCGTTCATCAATAGCGTGCGTCGTGTGCTAAAATGTGGAATAAATCCCCTAGCCCGTTCACTATTTAGCTTCAAACCGTTCGGAAAGTGGAGCTGATCAAGGCCGAACAATGGGTGCCCGATAGAGCTAAGGGAAATTATAAATCTCTCAACGTTAATTCCTTCCTTTGGGTGCTTTCTTCTTATATTCATAAAAAAAATGAAACAGATTTAACACTCCAAAAGAAGGAAGCTATAATTTCAAATGCGCGAAAACTAACGCACCGCCCTTCCGGCGCGAACGACCGGCAGCAACAACAAAAAAAAAGGCCACGAATCGGAACATAAAGCGTATCTCGCTTGATGAGCACAAAACATTAGGCGGTCTTCGGCCAATTCCGCAAGAAAAAAGAACGACGGCGCGCGCGTGATCGGAAAAGGGAAGCGCATCTTCAAAAAACCACACTGTGCGGCCCCTACTGCTCACGACCTTGACCTACACGCAGCAGCAGCCGCACGGGGCCAACGTCACCGAGAGAAGCTCTCCCTCCCCTCCCTCACCATTCCGCAAAGGCGAAGATCGTTCAAAGGGGAGGAAAATAAAAACAAGCGTGTGTATACAGCACCGGCAGGCAGGCACGCCACCCTCCTCCACCCTTTGCTCAGGGAGGGTTTTATCTTCGCCCGCCATTCAAGCCCGCTAATCGGCTCATGCGGTTGGAACGTTTTTTTTGGTCCGTCTTTTTCCTTTTTTTCGGTGACCGTTGGGGGTTGCTTTTTTTATCGCGCTTACGCTGTAGTTTTGTAAAAGGGAATTGAACACAGTGAATCGATCATGGCGCACGTTTTGGTGGCCGATGACGATGATTGTGGAGAAAACGGAAGGGAAAGGGAGGGATGGAGAGCAATCATAATGCAACATAAAAATAAAACTACCTTTGTGGTTTTTTTGGTTTGGCAAAGGGGTTTTGGTGGCAGGGAAGGTGAGTAACGCACCGGGTATTCAAATAAGGATCGCTTAAAAAGGAAACGAACGGTGTGTGAGAGGCATGGCACAAAACTCGGATGGACCATTAATCCACCCGGGAGGCGCGAAACGGGTCATTTTAGATACGGGGGTTTTGCGCTTGCTCTGGGAGGCGATGGTCGAAGGCGAAAGGAAGCGGATTGATTGTTGTTTACATAATTTAACATGATTATGTTTTTATTACGAAATGTAGTAAAAGTTACGATTTGTAGTTTTGCCGTATTTTCTTATGTATTATTCATATACGCTTTGAATGAGACATTTTTATATGTTTTTTCCTGCTTTTTGTGTGTCTTAAAAACTTTTTTGCTCATTTCATTTGTCGCTATGGTTTGCTTATCATTTTATATTTTTAAACAGCTGATTCTCTAATTATCTAAGGCAAATTTCTACTTATGTTTTACCAAAAATGGTTAAAGCTTCTACTAACATTTTTGCTGACTAATAAGTTGAATAATAAGTTATATGTTTAAAAAATAATTTTCATAAGAATCTTTAGTTATTACTTTAAATCTTTTGTTGTTTAGCAGCCTATTTGACTATCTTCAACTTACAACTTACCATCTTCAACTTTGTTTCTCACTGCACAAATGTGTTCTCTTATTTACTTTATATTCCTACTATAGACTTTGATTTACTACAAGGTTAGGACTAAAAGATAGCAACAATAAACGCCAATGACAATCATAAAAGGCACAGTAATATTCATTCATGATAAAAATGCATTTTTAGAGCCTCAACCACAGCCCGCAGAAAGCCTCCATCAACCGATCAAACGGTAACCATGACGGACTTCTTGCGCGCTTGTCAATCGCACAATAATGTTGTTCTGTTTTTGGTGTGTGCAACACATTCTGCACATTATTGCTACGCTACGACGAAATCAATAATGCGTATCGTTGTGTAAAAAGCATTCGCCTCAACAGTAACCGCACAGCTTGAACTTGACACACTGGCGCACGCTTCTGCGGACAGCAGCAGTGCATTAACAACACGCCGCTAGTTCCGCTCCGATGTTGGCCCACGCCGTCAGAGTACGGCACCGCTCAAGTATCGATTATTATGTGCATACCACCCTCCCCCATTAATCCGTGCCGCCGGGTGAAATAAGTTAATCATCCATCGGGTGGACGGACCTCCGCAAAAGTCTCGCAGCCCAAACATGGGCAGCATACTTTCTTCAAGTGTGTACACATTGGCGCGAGCGCTCGGACGGCAAGCGGTGTGTGCGGCTAGTTCTTTTCTGATGATGAAGGCTCATTTTACGACGGTTGCGATTGTTGTTTATCCTTCTCTTTTATTTTTTTTTGTTCGATATGATTGTGCTCAGTAGCTTTCAGTTCGGTTCGGTACCATTTTTGCATTGCTGCTTTTGGGCAAATAATTGACCACCGAGAGAGAAAGAAAAAAACGCACACACCCCACCTTGTACGACGGGTTTGAAAAGGCACTCTTCTTGGAGATTACATCACACGGACCGCCGCCAGTATGGTAGCATGTTGGTTTTCGGCTTTTTGTTGTTGTTTAATTTCACCGCCATCGTGCGCGAATTGAACATCGATGTTTGCCGCTCATGTTTAATAGGATTATTTCGCACCTAATGCGTCGCTGATGGGAGCCAATTATGGTGAATGTTGAGAGATGTTGTGTGGGTTTTTTTTGTTTGTACGCGCCGTCGGCTTGAGATGTTGGAGTTGACCTTGCTACAGTTCGGATTGGATTGTGATGGGGATTGTGCAAAAACAGATATTGCAATAACCATTTAGCAACGATTGGAATTTTTTGCGGCAAAGAGAGTAATAATTGAACAACCAAGTGTAACGGAATGCTTTATAGCAAGAGCTGAACCATTCACGTCATGATTCTACAAAACTTCTAGAGTATTCTCGGACAAACCATTCAATACTTCACTAGCAATCACTGTTGGCACTATTATTTATTAGCAATTGTCGGCGCTCCAGAACCGTTTACGGCATCTTTTCCACATGCAAAGGAATTGTAATTCAACCATTTGTCTTCTACACCTTTATTCTACCTCGGCGCACTAAACTGACCTATAACAAACTCCCGCCAACAATCCGCCGTACCAGCCCAGCCGTGGCACGGTGTCCAAGCGATTTGAAATTATAATTCTCAACCGGTCCTATGAGCGGCAGAATGATAAAGTGTACTGGTACTACAAGCCCGTAAACCAGCACAGCACCTAGACACACTCCAGAAGTAGTCGTCCCCATCAATGCCCGCGAGGCGTACCGGGGAGCAGAGCAGGTAGTGCGCGAATGATGCGACTAATTGGCAAAGACTGTCAGACAACACGCGCTGATGCTGTGGGTAGCATTTATCGGTCATCACACAGCGAGAACGCGACTGGTACTCGGGCTCGAGGCTTACCCTCAGGATCTTTGGGCTTTCGCGAGAAATAAATTACGCTCCGGCATCCTCTCCCGACTTCCTTCGATTAGTAGCAGCCAGCCTCACACGGCAACCTGCACCCGCGATGATGCGCCGGAGATGATGATCTGTTACGCTGGCGGCTTACCGGTATTTTGCTACAAATTACCGAGTGCGAAACAATAAAATTACATTTAAACATGCATTGCGATCGCACAGTACTTAACAACCAGCTAATTATCTTACCAGCGGCACACGGGGTGTGGAGGTTTAAGTGGCGTAGTTCGTCAAGTTCATGCGTGCCAACTGTTGCGAGGGGCTGGAGTAGGTGGCACCAGACATTTCACCCAAACTTCCAACCAGTTACGCGATCCGACAGACACACATACACCGTAGAGGTAGAGGTCGTCGGACCGTTGTTGGTGGTGGCGATGTCTAATTAGTGAAGACGCATCATCTCCATGCCATGATGAACCGGCAGGGTGAGGTAATACGGTAGGTGTTCAGTGTCATTGCTACTGGATCTAGTTTTGCACAATTTTGGAAGCGGAGCATCTTGAGGCTACCTTACCTTCGGGGGCAGTCTAGATCTAGATCGGTTTTGGGATGATGCGATCGCCACCTTGAAGCGTCCGTTTAGGTTGATGCCATCTAGAGCGATCTATCTACTGTCCTTAGCGAAGATCACGGAGATAGTTGAAGTACAAAAACCTGCGATGAGGATCATGCATCAATAACGTAAACGAACGACGAGAACCAGTTGTCGACTTAGCTCCAGTTGTGGGCATCGCACAACTCTCACCAGAAGCAATCAATTACCCACGGACTTGTAGCGATCGCAATCTACGATTGCCCGACCCCAGCCCTGTCAGATGCAGCCCGATCGGATCATCAATCCAAACGGAACGGAAGAGAGTGGTTTTGGCAACTCTGCCGACAAGGATGATCGATGCATAAATCAGCCTGAAATCATCACCAGCAATCTGTGTACACGCGATCGAGAGCTTAACGATGCGTATCCGTTCGTATCATTGTGGAGTTGGTCAGGAGAGGATCTGCGTATCTGTGCATGACGGATTTGATGGCACCATTTTTGCACAGCGGCACACAGCTTCTTCACAGCCTGCATCGGGGTGCCTCTCCTCACATAAGATCTATGAATGAATGGGCCCCTCTCTCAAGACGTCCGTTCGAGTGGCATCTTCAAAGTCCCCGGGTGTCTCTTGAAGTACCGAGTGTTGATCATCTACTTCCTACCTACACTTTCCTTGTTGAGCCGTCTTCGAGCCGTCGCATCTTCAGCTGCCCCAGCTGCCACAACACAACCTTGATGCCATCTCATCGTCGAGCTCTGGTAATAACCGGCGCGGATCGCTAAAATCGGCGCGATTGTCATTGTGTCCCCAAAAACTGCCCGGTCGGTGTGCTGGCACATCGAAGGTAGGCAACCTTAGCGCGGGGGCCTTCGCATTCGCGGTGAAGAGAAAGAAGGGAGTGTACAACTCAGCCTTTTTTGCGCACACACACACACACTAAACATCCGACCGCCAAACTGAGCGATTCGCGCGTGCGATAAAATCAGCATCCCAAGGAGTCGCCGTTCGATACGTTTGCACTGCTGGGTGTTGCCTGGGACGAGTGTGGCATTGGAACGGGTGTGTCGTGTGTGTGTAGGTATGGGCAAAAGCTTAATTAGTTTGTGCGCTCGCACTTGGGACAATGAGATGTGCGGCGTGGTCCACGGTGTACCAAGGGTGTCGAACGGCTTCGATTGGCAATTGCGATTCGCGACTGTTAGCGACCTTGCGCCTTTGGATGAGCATGACGGCGATGATGATGACGATGTGTTCGCCATGAAAGTGAAGGCGCCACGCGCGATAGGGCTCCCTGCGTGTACTTCCCGGGTTCGCCATGGCTCGCCGCGACCGTATTTGGGGCGATGGGGGATTGCAATTTTGGAGGCTTTCCATGGCGAATCGGTTTTGTGCGGAGCGAATCGCTGAGCTTGAAGCACTTATCGCGATGGCCTATCGATACAGAGTTAACTTAGGCTTGGGGGTCTTGCGAGGAAAAGGCTTGTCTGCAAAACCGATTGATATCTATGACAGGCTCATAGTTAGCCGAGTAAATTAATTAAGAGCTCTCGAAAGCCCTCACCAGTACCAAGCTTACCCAACAGGCACAAGTATCTCGTAAAAAAAAACAAGAACCTCTTGCCAGCAGAACCTGACACGGGAACGTCGTAGTCGTCGTGTCGTAGTCGTCGTGTCGTATCCTTGAGCAAACCGCTGGTCGGCGTTACTTTGCTAACATTTAGATGCATACCAATGCCCAGCCAGGAAGAGGATGGCACCGTGTAATTTGTGTGTTTGGCTGCTTTTTACCATCGATTCACCGCAATCCAGGGCCTTTTTCTTGCCACGGCACGTCGTGTTACGACTGCGACCGGCTAATGTAGCACACATAACGTGAATGTCACGTGTAACGAAACTCATTGTGCTGGGTGCTCTACCTAGCGCCCTGGAAGCTTCGGATGAATCATGCTGAATCGTTGTTGTTTTTTTGTTCTGTCGGTTTTTTTTTATTGTTTTATTTATTTTGCCCAAATTCAAGGTCCTACAACTAATTCGAGCGCACGGCTACGCACGTGGTACGCCATTCATTAATTTCCGCTCACGTTAATCTGAGCGCGGAGCAGCACACAAACAACTGCGAGGAATCGTACCGACAGGTTAACACAGTTTTGATACGGATACATCGTGTTAAGATTAAAAAGTCATTACAACTGCTATCAGTACATTCTATTTGGTCTGGTGTAGGGAATGTTATCGCGCTCTGTCTTCTATTAGAGTAACGATGATTGAAGAACGTTTTACTTTTCATTTCTTCCGGCCAAATTAGATTCCAAGCAACCGAACACGTAGGTGATAACATATTAAAGATTAGTGTGTTCGAGAAAGTGTTCACACGTAATAAATTTACTACAAAGGAAAGTGAAAATTAATCCAATATGCCGTTTATTTAAAAAATCGATTAGATACTATCCACTGTTATTATTGAGGCGTGCATAAAAACGAAATGGTTAGATCGTGTGGTGTACGGTACAAAATTCATTTCAATTAGCGTAATTTCAAAGGCACCCTATAAATCGTTTCGATAATGAGCCCGATAAATAGCAACGGGCGCAGCTCTGTTTATGCGAATCGACTGAGCTGACGAAGCGGCTGTTGTTTACGGTGCACATACGACCCACCGCCAGGCACAGCCCGTTGTTGATCGATCGTTGTTGGGCAGATGATCACGTCGTGTGGCTCGTTCGTTCGGTCCATCGTGTGCAAAGGTGCCGTTAATGCATTCTTACGCATTCCCATCACAACACCTGTGTGCACGTAGTGCCGGCACCCGGAGCCCTCCGTTCAAAACACCACCAACACTGTAAGGCAGGGTGGTGACGGGGCAATAAAATTAACTGGCCGCACTACTGTCACGAACACAGGCGGAAGATGTCCACTGGGTTAACCTTTGGCGTGGAGTGCACGGGCACTGCGGCCATAACCCTGGCCGAACGGGCCCCATCACGGTTTGCGTTACGGACCGTTACCGCTTCCTTGACATTGAATTCCTACCGCTGACGGTGTGAAGACGGTGGTCGTAAGATGGAGCACACCAGACAGTGGGAGGATGTTGGGCATTTCTGACTGATGGCATGAATTGAAAAGTATCGGGAATACAATTTTGAGTAAATAATAAATAGATATGTCAGCAACCATCTCGTCCACATTAGATCTAGTATCTGGATTAAGGCTTTAATCGTGTTCTACGATAGCGTTATGAATATGATCTGTAGGATTAAGCATTGAAAGATGTAAAAGCAGATTACGTTTTTCAACAAATTCCAATGGCAAATGAGAACATGCTGATCTCTTCCAAATATACTACCAACTCACAGGTGTCTTTAATAGCACTAAGACAATGATTAAAAGACCTAAACTCACCATACTAACCCATTTTTCTGAATGATGTAGTTTGTATGAGTTGTTTTTGGCATTGCGTAGCAGACAAACAATAAATTATAAGTTAATGAATCAATAAATAAATTATAAACACAAGCACAATCTTGAAAACTCTGCTTAAATCTGTATTCATTCAGAAATCCCAGTTGGTTCTAGAGCCTTCAAATTGTAGTCTAGTCTTTCCTGTTTACGAATTCGCCAGAACAAATATTAAATTCTTAGGAGTTCAAGAATTGAAAATAATGGAATGGATAATCTGAATCATCGTGATGAGTAGACAATCAGACAATAAACAATCTGGGGTTCGATTTCCACCTGAATGACCAGGAGTAATTATACTGCGGTGAGTAAGACATAAGTCAGACATGAGAAAGCTCGTCCGAAAGAGGTTAGCAGACCTAGAATAACAACAGTTGTTGTGCCAATGCCTTTTCAGAATGTCATCAATGATGACTCATAGTTACTAGTCTACAAATCACAGTGATGTCACTGTTTTTTAAATGTTTTAGAATGTATTCTTAATATCCCATTATAACTGTTCGTACCAACCTTGTGATATCAGTGACAAGTCCAAAAACTGAGCAAGATGCTTTCAATATTCAACAAACTTTTCATTCCAACTCCACACCAACTATATGTTTTCCCATCATCTTCCCCGATCGCCTTTTCTACCACCAGACTGTTCAGCCTACGCTAGTAGAGCGCCTGCCATCAGCACACGCTACAGCGATACTATTACCGGCCCACCGTCTACCTATTACGCTAATTTAAACAGCCGGTTGAAAACAGTTGTTTTTCTCCCGCGCACACGCCATACCCGATGGCGTTACACTGTTTTTCCTTCGCACTTTACACCACCAGCACAGCATATTATGCTGTCTTCCCTGGCTCCACACACACTAGCCCCATTGTGTTAGAAGAGCTGACTGGGGAAGGTGAAGATGGAAACATGTTGGCAGATTGATTTGCGGCATGCTACGATGTACCAGAGCGGGTGCACCACTCGCTCTTCCTAGCGAGTGCATCATCCCGTGCATTGTGCGACGATTGATCAACGCTGCAACGAACCCCAGTAGCGATGGGACGGGAAGAGTGATGACGGTTTATGTTGGCAGTTGGCGGGGCGCCCGGTTGAGCGGTTTATGAGATGGGAATTATTGTTTATTATGCATTTCGACCAGTCACAACAGCGCACACCAGCCAAATGGCAACGGCTCTCTCGGCGATTTGCGGCAAATGCTGCGAAGCAAACAACATGTGCAAAGCAACGACAGACACCGAGAGACAGGCCGGCATTATGTTGAGGCGCTGATGATGATGCGCGTGAGCATTCCTCGTTTGGATTGTAGATGAGTGTGCATACACACTAAACCTTCCGCGTGCCACAAAGACAGCGTACGGATTGCGGTCCGTCAGTGTCGAATGGAGAAAATGGAAAGAAAATGTGCCTAGCTGCAGCAGCACAACTGTGTTTCCCCTTGTTCGTCATCTCTATTTCCACTCAGTTGGCTCTTTTTTTAGCTTTGTCTGCATCCCAGAGCCCTTTTGTGCATGGCACAGTAGCAGTAGTAGCAGCTGCATAATAATAATAATCATAATTGGCAGGGAGGGGTGGGAGTTCGGAAAAATTTCTCTTTTAATTATAACAAACACATTTAATGATGGCAGCCAC
Organism: Anopheles coluzzii; assembly: GCF_943734685.1. NCBI lineage: Eukaryota > Metazoa > Arthropoda > Insecta > Diptera > Culicidae > Anopheles > Anopheles coluzzii. The sequence continues at coordinate 18,904,717 of NC_064671.1, read as the reverse complement.
AGTGTGCAACGAGCGAGAAAGATGCAGCAGTTTTGCGTTATGCTTCTCCGGAGCTCTGGAACTTCACAGCTGGATGGAAGATAGTCCCGGCAAAGACACTGATTAGGCAAAACACGACTTTGAGCCATCAATTTTCTAGCGCGGCTAAATGGGGTACACGGATCATTGCACTTTGGCAATTTTCTTGCTGTTTGTGTGCTATTATGCACGATTAGTGATGTGCTTTAAATATTAAACTAGATTAGTGGAAGTTAGGTAATCGGTGATGAACAACAACATGATTAGAAAGTTTGTAATCAAACCACAGCAAAGGTTGCAGTCTATACACTAATGCATTTTTATTGCATCAAAAAGGATGAAATGTTTACTATGCTGATCAAGGCGAAGCGTGTTCGATCCTGTACAACACATCCTTTTACAGCTCGTACATCCTTCAATGGTTTTTCCAAACAAATATGTTTTGTTTTGGTTGGCGCTCCTCCAACCAAGGTTATGTTTATTTTTATGCGCACTGAAAAAGGTCATTGCACCCTTTCACGGACACTTTCACGGGTGCGTGCGTGCACCACCGAACACGGTTCTAGGGCGTAAAGCAATTGCGCCGGCCTCCTTTTATGTTTTGCAAACCCCTTCTGGCTAAGGCTGAATCGATTCAGCGAGCATTGGGTGTGCAAAAGCTAAGCAAACTCCAGTGCATGGGGCCACCACAGCAACCAATTGCACCTTTAGAGCCCTGCAGGCTTGGTTTAAGGCACCCCCCGCTCCTGAAGGTGAGCTTTTCAAACAGAATTGTTCGTTCGAAGATGTTTGCTAACTCAATTAGAGCCGATTGACAGATGCCTCCAATTATCGGCTGCCGAGCGCACCCCGATCAGGAAGTCATCGTTGCAAGCGAAAGAAGGGGGAAAACGACTAGCAAACAAGGGGAAGGGGGGCTTAGCGCATGATTGTTGCATCGCTTTACTTTGTTTGTCCTATCATTGTGGGCTTTGATTCGAGTAGCAGCAGCAGCAATCATTCTCGATTGACGCTGTTGTCGACATTGGAGCACGTAAATCGTACGCCCATGTTCTAATGTTGACGCCATGTCGTTTATCTTACATGAAAAAACGATAACATTCTTTCATCATGTGAGCGCATAAGGGAATGTGTTCTAAAGTTCGCTCGTGCCAGCAACTGCACCGATTTTATCAAACGTAAAGTGATTCGTTTACAAACTTCACACAAACAAACAACTGCCTTTACGCTTGGGACACGTTTTATCAGGTGTGTGTAGACTCCAGGGAGGAGAGAAGACATAACAGACGACAATAACATGTTGAATCAGTTTTTTTTGTCACAGTTTTTTATTTCTTTTTTTGGGGTGAGGAAAACAATTCTAATGCAAACAACGCACGATTGCCCAGACAACCTGAGGCTCTCGTTGTGTCGCTAGTTAATGGTTGAAGTACACTTTGGGCGCGAGAGGACGGAGCCATTGCGACGTACGATTGCCACTTACGCTTATGGGCGCACGATAATTTCATCAATGGCTATCTAAATTGAATTTACTACTACTAGTTCTGATAAGCATCTGAACGGAGCAGGAGAGGAAATGGGCCTCTTTACTGATAACCCTGAAACACACAACACAACACGTCACTATCAACAATATCGATTCTGACCCAAATATCGTAGAACTAGTCCGATAAGACCGTTTATTGGAGTTGATAGGGACATAGGGTGAGTTTTTGGAGCATTTTTGTAATTATAAATTGATATGTTTTTATTGACAAACGACTACTGGAAGGAACAATCTCAATCTTTTCCATCACACAACCTCCTCTGACATCGAGGCAACCCCTTCGAGCTCCCTTTGACCCTTTTCCCCTCCACAGGCCGTCGGTGGGTTGCAATTTTTGCCGCGCACTTGGGAGAAGGGCACATTCGCGTTGCATTCGCACTGGTACGTGAAAGCGCGAACAGGCCCCCACGGGTACCACGCGATCGGGCGGGTGTGCAAAAAAAAAAAACACACACACACACACACACCCCAGCGCAAGGTAGAAGGGAGCCAAACGGTGATTTGCACCTCCACCCATCCATACACCCTTCGCCCCGCATCGCCATCAAGATCCGCTGTCGAACGGTCGTCGTCGCCGTTGCCGATTGTTTTGCGCTCCGCCCGTGCGCTCCGGGCTCCCGCCAGCAGTTGCGCTTTGCGCCGCTCAGTAGATAACTTTCCTTCTTGCGAGCCGGTCCATTCGGGGCCCTTTGGAGCGCCAGCAAACAGAGCCAAACGGTTTTAAAGCAACGGAAAGGAGTGAAAAAAGTTTGTGCAAACTTGTCGTCGGTTTATTTTCGGGGGTGACTTTTGTTTCTGTTTCAACTTTGCGTGTGCGGATGTGACTGTGGAGGCATCGTGGCAGCGACTGCCGTACCGAAATTCACCGCAAACTGTTGCGTGCTGGCATCAGTAACTCCGCGATTTAAATTAACTACAATCAGCCACCAGCCAGTCACTAAATGCCATTTAGGAGCTTTTGGGAGCGATTTTGTACGGGATTTTCGAGCTCGCAGGGCAGCTTCTGCTAACAAGCTAAAACAAGGGCTGCTCGTTGATTTATTATCACTTTAACGATTCCCGCTCCTCTGCCTCACTACTCGGTGACGTCCTATCTTGGGCATCGGCAGTGGATGAAACCTACCCATAGCCCTAAGCCGTTCCGTGCCTTCCCTACCGGTCGCAGATTGGAAAGTTTGATCAATATCATAAAATCGGTTTTGATAGTAGCGAAGGCTACTACTACACTACCCGAGCATTGTTTGTTTATGCTCCCGTTCCGCAGTTTCATTCCGCGACATTACGCCAACGGACGTGGTGCCCCTGGAGCAGTGCTCAGAAGTTAGAACTCGCGCGGAATTAACTTTACATCCGGAACATTAAGTGTATCCTTGAAGTGCGTGTGTGGAAAACCAACTTGGAGGAGCAGTACTCCAGAAACGAATCGAGTTGCAGTAGTAGTGCCAGCAACAACTCCATTCCATATCCCGGTCCAGAGCGCGCGAGATGATACCCATCCTCAGCAAGTTTGATCTGAAAGAAGGTAGTGTAGCGTTACGGTGTACTGGTTCGCTCCGTCCATCGTGGTCTCCCGTGGTGCGCTAAATGTTCGCGGTGCGCTTTCATGTGCGTATTATGAAGGCACAGGAGCAGCAAGCAGGTATCGTGTGTGTGGTTTATTGCCCGGCATGAAGGCAACTCAAAAGAGTGCTCAGAATACCCGTTCCGTATTTAGTTCATCCCGCACTCGCACAACCCAATTGGAAATGGTTTTTTTTACCAGCCCTGGCGTGACTCTCCACAGTTCCAGTGGCGTTAAAATGTGGGCCAAAAACACACACAAAGTCGAAACCAACACGTGACAGGGGTTTCAATTCCGCACCTAGAATTCAATCCTCCGAAAGTAGTGCATGGTTGTGTACGTTTCGATGTTTGATTTTGAATTGCGTGGAAATACGTCTTGCTTGCTTGTACGAACATCTCTCAAAGAGCGAGATTGATACATGCAGCATATATTACACGTTACAACTGTTTAGCATTCTCCAACTGTTCTGATATTCAATTCGCAACCCCCGATTCAGCGTGGTGAAATCCTTAGTAGCGTAGTAAACATATAGCAAAGTAAGTCCCCCATTAAAAAGGCACTCATTCTAATCACCCCGTTCTGTTCTTTCTCTTTCGCAACACCAGGAGTGAAACAGATCGTCGGCGTCTCCGATATCACCGAGAACCGCAACATATGGCGCATGCTGGTGGCCGAGTTTCTCGGCACCTTCTTTCTGGTGGCGATCGGCATCGGTAGCACGACCGGCTGGACCGACTACAGTCCCACGCTCACGCAGATTGCGTTCACCTTCGGCCTGGTGGTCGCCACGCTTGCACAGGTAAGAAGAAACCGAGTTGGGAGGGGGGAGGGCTGCACATAAAACGCATATAAACGCACACCCAGGCTACTCGACGCACTGCTCCATGCTCCGAACTCTGGACCAGTTTGTCCACTTTGTGGAGTCACCGAAAAACCAGCCTACCAGGGGGGGGGGTGCCTTTGCTCTGTGTGACCTTCGGCCAGATAACGGATAATGGCCGCCCGATGATCGATCCTGTCGCACGCTTTTTGTGAATGAATCTCTCAGGCAGAAAGCAGGCCCTGGTCCAGTGGGTGATTCATCGAAGTGTGCTCACTCCACTTTGCGTCTCGAGCTCTGCCGAACGATCCATCACCCCCTTGAACCGGGTGGTGGTATCCTGAGGAGATTTAGATGGCTTTAGATTATTCGGCCATTCGGGTTTTTTTTTCTGTGACTTGCACGCCAATATTAGTTTGACGAGCTTTTTTTTTGCTGCCTCGCAGAGGGGTGTCTCCAGTTCGAGATGTGCCAAAAGCAGCAGGGCTCCTTGCCATAGTGTCTGCTATGAGCCTGTGAGCCGGTGAACGTCAGTCGCTGCTTGGAGCTGGAAGGACAACTCGGCCCCAACGCTAACGCTCTTGAATCACCACGGCACCGTGCCCTAGGGCATGGTCATTACTGGTTCTTTCTCGCGTCCGGCGAGCGTGCGCCGTGCGTTGGCTTTTTTTCCATTTCATGGGCTTCGGTTTTCTTTCTGCTCGCACGCGTGCACATACACGCAAGCTACTGCAACACTTTTCCAGCAGCTGTTGGGAATAGACGTCCAATGCGAAGGGGTAGTACACACACGGACGCACGCAGGTACACCTCAATCAAATCCACGTTCATCAGATTCGCTTCATCGCGTCGCCAAAACTGACCCCGTGGAAGGCGTGCGGGTTCGGGTTGGTCGCTTTGATGTCTTTCCCCTCGAGGGGGGATATACAGATGAAGAATCAAACGACGCATGGGTAGCATTTGCGCGTTTTACTGGGACACGTGGTAGTAGTACGCAGTACGTTTTTGATTCAGAATTGGGTTTGACTTGGCGCTACTTGGATTACTTTTTGGGGCTTAACGTCTGAATCGACTCCAACCAGGTATTGTTGGTATCAAAAGCGAATCTCGTTCGAATCATTTACGGCAGTCGGCAGTTAAGCGATTTTATTGTTACGTTCTGTGCAGCAACAGCCACACTAATGGAAATGATATCTTTAGCTTGTCGTCAGCCAGCGGAGGAAAAAGGTCACTGAGAGGTTAACCTGTCCCACCCATATGGCTTGTCCAGTTCCGATACCAGTTCCGAATTGGCCGCTGCACCTGCTCGCACGGCGCAGTCGCCCTGGTCCTGACTGATCCAATTACCCTGTTCCCCTCCGCCGCCCTCCTTTCTAACCGAACGAATTCTTGTGCCGATTGTGATCGTATTGACATTCGAATTTCAAAGCCCGGCCGTAGAACGCACGGATTTGTGATGCCTTGAAATGGCCCTACCGTTTGATGGTCCTGGCCAGGTCGGACTTAAAAGTAGACTTAACGCTTGTCAGCAAAGGCATACACACACACACACACACATACGTGATGTACATACGCAATTGCCACGGGGGCTCGGTGGAATGCTGCATGCCGCAAGGGGTTTGCAAGCTCAGCATTCTTAAGGCACACACATGTTGGAAACTCCTCCAAGGCTGCAGGTCGAACTGAATCGAAATCTTGCCACAAAGCGACGCTGTCGAACGGGTGTAGTAGGGCGCTGCCCTGCCGGGGTTTCGTTGTTTGTATATTGCAATAATTATTATTATTACCCCGGTCATGATAATAATCGTAACCAAACAATAACTAGCTATTAGGCAAGATTAGATCAGGATCGATGCACTCACCCCGAGCTCTGACCCCAGTGCAACCTCTGGAGCATTGCAACCCATCATCATCATCATCATCGTCGTCATTCGGCAAATGGAGAAGTTGCCCCGTTTACTGCCGGTTTGCACGATGTTTCGCATACCGCGGCTTTTGCTATTGGTTGAAGGTGAAGGTAAGGGTTGGTCTCTCGGACCGCTAACCAACCGTGTGCCGTCAGCAGGATGGCGAAAAGTCAGCATATTCCCAGTGCGCGAAGAGCGGCGTCGTAGCCGCCGCAATCATTGCGCCTTTGGATGGCAGCCGGAGCAGGAATTTTCGCCAAACGACGTCAATGCTTTTACGAGATCACCTTTTCCTTGTGATCTTCCGCTGCCAGAGGGAGATAGTGGTAGGTGGGACGGTGGCATCCCAAGGGTGAAGATGTGAGCATGAAGTGGAGTAGAATTATAGCAAACCGCCGCAGGGGCCCCTTTGCAACAAAGTATTTGCGCACTAGGGAAGGATTGACTGAGGAGTTCGTTCGGTCGTTCGTTTTTTTGTTTCCATAGAAGACTACCTTGAGCTGGGTTGGGTCGTTATCGGGTTTAATTAGCTATATGCGACTAGATATTTTCGGACTAGGTCAATCCGTATGGACAGAGCATCAGTTAGCGCTTTGACAGTGACAGTTTAATTCCGTGTGAACGCTGATGGAAGCCGCGAGATAATAAATTCTCGTTTTAGGATAGCTCCAGTTTTAACGTCAAACCTTGATTTGTTCCGCGTTAACCTACAGACATGTCATCTTAATTGGCGTAAAGCGCAGCTAAACATCAAATTAGATAAAACGATAGCGCATCAACTCCAATGCTTTTCGCATTTAACAGATCAATAAATCTTCAGCAAAAGGGTAAGCTTGTGGGAGCAGCCCAACTAAACGAGCCCAAATTACAAGCCATCGTAAAATGTAAGCTCATCTGTATCTTCTCAGACTGAACCCCTCACAACACGACGCGAGTTTAATCGCGGCTAATTTAGTTGCTTTATCGCGATGCTGATAGTCGGAAGCTAACACGGGGCCGATGCTGTAGCTTCCTCCGGTAGTTGTGTGGGGAAGTCCGCCACTGCGACAGTGATGACAGTTTACGATTTAATTGCTCCAGTGGAAATGTTCCCCCGGCAGCTCCTATACTTTGTGGACTTTTTACAGCAGCCCAGGGCCACCTTCGTTACCTCACCACCGCCCAATAAGCTGTGCGGAGGTAATGCACACGGTGGTTGGGCTTTGCGCTAGTTTTGGCTTTGACTTTTAGAGCTGCCCCGTTGTTGTTTGAGAAATGCGTACGATAATTAAAAAGATAACAGTACTTGAACAACACCTGACCACCGGGAGAGATCATGGGATGACAAAACAAAGAGGACAAGGCGCGCGTTGCTCAGTTAAATATTGAAGCTGCCGCACGGACGCTTATCCTCGGTTGCTGCTTCGCCTGTGACCGCCAAAGTGCGGGCGATCGTTCAAATATTGACACTGGCCGCACGGGTATACAGCCCCGGCTGGGAAGGCCTACCGTGGTTGGGCTGAAAGAAAACGGAACGGCCAGATAGGATCGACTGCACGGCCATAGCCGGAGCTCGAGTAAACAGGGGACTTTGATGGTAAGAGGGTGATTGTAAGACCTGATTTCTTGGTGTGTTGCCCGACACGTTTAGATACAAATCCTTGTGCAAATAACCAAAGACCATCTTCAGATGTGCTATCAGACCGTTAGATAGGGGATCGTGATCGTAATATACACCTGTGTTTGTGTAGAGAAAGAGAGCGGTACTGAATGGTAGATGTGAAACAGAAAAGTGAAAGGAAGCTACTTAGTAACTAAGCACATGTACTGGATGTTTTATCTGTGGCGTTAATAGTTGCAGTGGCAGAGCGCGTCTTGTTATGGGATTTAGGGGACAACACTAAACATTATCAGCTATTAATTTAAGATGTTAGATTTCAGAGGCAAACTTTTCAGTCATTATTTTTATCATGATTCAAATCCCCACCAAATCTTTGTTTCTTGTTCGCCACAGCTGTCACTAGTGTAGGAACGCTCGTCGCCTAACGCCCCGTTCTCACACGATCAAATCATTCCGGCAGGTGTCTGGCCTGTGCGATCGTTATCCAGGCCCTGTACGTGGCGCGATTGTGGTACGCATTTAGCAATTCTGGTCATTTTGTTTCATCAAATTACTGACAAGCCCTCCCCGTGTGGCCGTGTTCGATCGCACGTTACGATTGCAAACGCCAAACGGTACCCGTCGTCGTCGGTGGCAACAGTGGCACCGATTAAAGAAATTCGCACTACCTCCCAAACGCTCCTCCGTCTTCGAAACGAACGCGAACTTCAATCTGATCGCTGGTAGCGATTCTCACTCGGCACGTACAGTACCAACGTTCAGGGTCAGCGACTGTCACTAGTCACCGGGGTAAAGATAAGCAAAAAACCAGAGACCGCAGTAAAAGCCGCCCAGAGCATGCCCAAGTGTAACTCTGTGTGTGCGTGTGTATGTCTTAGCGTGTGCCAACCGGCCAGCACACCGATCTCGATCAACGTGATGACCACGGAGGAGAACTGCACGAAACCCAGCGTGCATGTAGCTCCCGAACCAGCCAGAGAAGTTCGTTCACTCGAAAGTCCACCGTTTACAGATGGCAATTTGGAGTTGTGCTTTTGCGAATCAACGTCCAACATTTCCAATTGTGCCCACCGGTGCCGTGTGAGCTGTTTCGTGAGTGGGATACGGTGAAGGAAGGACCTTCACACACACATACACAGAGCTAGGGAAGGGTGAGAAGCTGACTCACCTTTGAGGGGGAGCGCGCGAGACAGCAATTGATTCCAAGCGACGTTAACCTGTCAACGCACACTTACGAAGATTTGATGAGGAGTGGTGCGATCTCGAACCTTCACACCGTTTAGGTATCGTTAGATCTAGCTGTTAGAGCCTGCTCTAGCATTAAATACTCTGTTTTAGATTTTTGGAGTGGTACTTTGCAATGATTCCCAACCTGGTTGCAGTGTGCCGAGCTAAAGGGATACTCGATAATAACCCAACTTCACAGTACTGTGTTTGTCAAAGGCAGAGTGGTCAACAAGACAATGCTCTCCCCTTTGAAGATATCTGACCAGAGCTGTCAGATTGCCAAAGAAACACATTGCGCCCTTTGCAACATGGCAGGACCAGTTGAGAAGTCGTCCCTTTATTTTGCTTGAGATACCTTAAGAGGGCTTCTGGCATGATCTAGAGGGATCACGCTGTAAACCTTTGAATGTGTGTGTTTTTTGGGGAGTGGTGGGGAATAGTTAGAAGAAAAAAAAAAAAACACTCACAACAACAACAACAATAAACGACTCATAGTTCAAGTAGTAAACAACTCAAGGTTTTAGAACTCGCCCCACTTCCACTGGGAACGCGCGCGCGTTCCGAGCGAACGCTCGCGCGTTCGTCGCTCGACGACGCAGTAAATCTTCCGATACCCATCGGAGCGCGGTATCGAAACGCCTCAACCAAATAATGACTTATTCTTTTGCCGGCTGCGGTGGGATGAGTAGTTGGCAGTCGCGCAAATACACCTCCTCGCTCCCCTTGCGATGGAACTGTGGTTTCTTATATTTATGTTTGCCTCTTCGTTGTTGTCTTTTTCTTCTTCCTTCGCTGATCTTGCCGGTTGTGTCTCTTCTCCCGCCGTGCGCCGGCATCATCAACCCGGGCAGCAGGACCACACCGAGGCTGCTGGGCTGGCTGGTTGCGTTCGGCAACTTGTTTAGCGAATACATTGCATAATACCGTTCAATATAACTCTCTAACCTTGACATCTCTTACTGGTTCGCTTCGGCTCCCCGGCAGTCCTTTCCCTGCCCAAGTGGGGGGGTTGTTTCAAGCTGTGGTTGCTGTGTGTTTGTGTTTGTTTTGTTTCACTCACTCGAAGGACTGGTTCGGGGTATGGGTGCGCTCCGAAGGCGATCGGGCGGCGACCCAGTATTAAGATCAACGGCAAGATGGAAGAAAGAGCTTTTTCCTTCTTTTTTTTCGCTTACCCTCTCCTGCCCTACCTAAAAGCCCACCCCTGATGAGAAGGAAAAACAAACAAAAAACAGAACCTTACACGCAAAACAGCGGCCGCGCGGTAACAAGATTTTTGCACGCACTACACACCATCGAACATGCTGCTGCTGGCGGCTACCGATTCACCGGTAATGATGATGGTACTACCACACAAGCACACACAAATTCGAATTTCCAGACCCCGAGGGGACTCTGTGGCAGTGTTGCAGTGGGGGGGGGGGGGGGGGGGGTCTATTGGAACAATTATTCATCCCTTTACGCCTTTTTTAAAACCGTTTGGCGTGTTTCGTCGCGTAGGCTCTTTCGCGGTTGGCTGTGCTTTCGCGCTACCTACCGCGTACCACACATTGCGTGTATGTGACACTAAGTCGATATGGCGTATCCGCGCGCGAAGGTTCCCTTCCTCACGCGACCCGCAGCACGCCAACGTGCGGAAAGTGAATGGGAGGTTTAAGGAGGCAGCAGAAAGCGAGAGCAAAAAAAAAAAAGTACGCCACCACCATCACCACCACCATCATCACTGGGGTGAGTTAAAAGTGAGGCTAGACAAACTGGAACCAGGCCGGCGCGGATACCGGCCGATGATGCTAGGCCCCGGCAGCACACCGGGACGCGCGGTGGAAGCGCACGGAGGGGCATTACTTTTAATCGGCCGCGGTGGTGTAGCATTAAGGCATCAGCACACCAAAAAAACAGCTCCCCGCAACCGAGCTAAAACATGACGAACCGTCATCAGGCTGGCGAAGGATTCCCGCCGGACACGACTTAATCGTGCGGGTTGGTTTTTGCGTTTTTTTGTTGTTGTGGTTGTTGCTTGGTGGGCTTTTTATTTTATTCAGTAACGGCTGTGCGTGCTGCTATCTCTTTTGTTGTGGTGGTGGTTAGCCAGTTTAGTTCCTCGCGATTTTCGACGCACCGAAGCTAAAAGCCCTTGAATTTAGCGGTGCTCAACGAGAGGGGAAGCTGAAACAAATTGGCTCATCCTTGGGTGAAGGGTTTCCTTATTTGAAAGGAAACCCAGTTTTTTTATAATGGGGTTTTTTGTTAGGTTTGGAATACATGTTTCAACACTTATTGAAGAAGTATGTAGATTTTTAGTAAGATGTATGGCAATATAATAAATAACAGCTAGGTTATATGACTTAAATGTAACATTTTGGCTTATTTAGCATTATCAAAACAGTTTTGATTTGGAAATTTTAAACTTTTAAATAGCAACAAATTTACCTAAACTTAAACTCTTGATTATTTTTTAAAATTATTTCTCTTAAGAATGGCCTGGTTGGACGTATCACTATTAATCTTTAATATTTGAGTTTTTTTTTTTTTTTTGGACACTCAGAACTATTTTTTTTTAATCAGGAGTAACGGTCCAAAAAGGCCGTATTGCTTAATATTATTAAAATAATTATTAGCATTTTTTAAATTATTATTAGCGCTTATTTTAAATTCTTTAAAAAAAATAAAATATGGTTTAACTTAAAACACATCTTCAAGGAGCATTCTTATGTTTATAACATGTTTAGGATTGACAAGAATTATAATAATAAAAAAATAAAATTCATAATATCTGTAAATATTTCATCAATATTTTTTGTAATAACTCTAAAAACCGCATATTTGCATCTTGCAATAAATTAATCTCTTTTTACTTGCTACAAAAACAACTAGTAAACAGTATTATTTTTTTAAGACATTTAAATAGGAAGACAATCGTCAAGGTCCACGATCAGCATCTACCGACACGATATCCTTCAAACCGTCATGTTCTGCTTTCAAAAACCTTACCCCAAAATGTCACCGTTATCGTCCTATCTTAAAACTGAATGCATCATCGCAACATCATCCTTCCCGCTACCCATCAAACCCACCCAAATCACACCAAAACCGATCGCAATCGCGAACGTGGGGGGGGGGGGGGGAGTGGGCGGCTAATGGGTTACACACATTTTGCAATCCGACCATCCCCTTTTGCACGACACTCCGATTTGCTCGTTAGCGAAAGGTCGCAAAATTGTGACGATTCCGGTGGTTCGTGCGCCGCTCATTATGCGCGGAGGGTCAAAGATGAAAGACAAAAGAAGCATCGGGGCGCATCAAAAATGCGCGCACTGCGAGAGGATCGTTTTTTGGTCTAGTTTTTGGAGGTTTTCCAAAATCGACCCTGTTTGCTTGGCACAGTGTGTGGTTTCGACCCACTCGTCGAAAAATGGGAATTGTTCGCCTATCCTTCGCCCAATCAAACAGCTCTTTGTTGAGGCAAGGACTGATCTCTTCGGGAAAGGAATCGATCTTCAAAACCGCAAATCAATCTATGTACCAATGTGACCCAAAACCGAAACTGAAATAAGGTGCCACACCACAAAGCACGCCAAGGATGGGGCGCATCTTACGGTTTTTGTCTAGAATCACCCTGCTTGTGTGTGTGTTCATTCCTTTGCAGTAACGTGGCGCGCTTTTGGACAGCGAGAGAACATTAGAATGCGGCGGTAAGCGTACTTTACCGCAAAACGCGCGATCGTGACGGATCGCTTAATGGATCTGTTCTTGTCGGGGTTTTTTTTTCGGGAAACTATTTAGCATACGCATTGGAGGGTATAATGTATCTCTCTTCCCCTTATAAATAATCCGTCGTATCGATCAACCGTTGACATTGACATTTTATCATTGTCTGCAAAAGTTCACCTTGCCGCGTAGCGATGCCCTTGCCGCGACGGTTTGCTGTGGCCAAATTCGACAATGAAATGTTTTCAATCACTTCCGGTCCGGGTTGGGTTTTGTATTTGAAAGGCGTACACATTCCGTTGAGGATTTGGGCCGTGTGCGATGTGGACCTAAAAACGAAGAAGAAGGGATATTGATATTGGTTCTCAGATTTGGTGGGAACAGAACTTACAAGAGAGTCCGGGAAGACTTGTCTCCAACTCCAATGACGCAATTCTTTGGTTATGTGCTTTTAGACATCTTTCCTTGAGTTCCTTTCGCTGGGAGATAAATTCCAGAGCATGACATTCGATCCCACGGCAAACATACGAAGCGTTATATTCGTCCATACATTGATACACACAACAAACTGTTCGCAGTGCCTTAATCAACACACTGCAACATAATATTCGTCTCGCTTTATAAATGCGCCCCATTCGCCAATCATGCCACGCTTGTTCTGCACGTCTCTCCGACGTCTCCGGCCAGAAAATGATCGATGGCATGTTGGCAACAAAGGCTTATTGGTATCCCTCCCCCCCCCCCCCTCGTACGTCGAAACTCGATCGAACGGCGACACCCCACCCTACGGGTGGTTTACGATTAGCGCATAATGTGAACTAATTATACGCCACGCCATCGCTGGCACCAGCCGGTGCCGAAGAGCGCTCTCCCGCGAACAGGGAGGGTGACAACTGACGGGACCGAACCTCCGAACCTTGACGTGCAGCAGCAGCGGCCGTGTGCGCCAGAAGTTCTCGGCCGCGCCATCCGCGCCACGGCGGCACGCGCAAACTCGCCCACCAGGGCAGGGGAGAGAGAACGCTTTGGATGCGTTCGTAGCAGTGCGAGCCGCGACCGATGGCTAGACAGCGGCCAGTCAGTTTTTCTCGGTCGTCTTGGCGTACAGTTTGACCGTCGCGAGACGCAAACCGGTTTCCCGCCAGCCCCACACTACTCTTCGGGCTGCTCCCATTTTCTAGCCACCTGCTAGACCGTTTGCGCGGCGGTGCCCCATAAGACCCTAAAGTGCAGTGAAGTAAAATAGTAATAATAATGAAAAAAGTACACACACAAACACGCGCGCGCTCTCGCGATGAATGATTAAACCGTTTTCATTCAGCGAAGTGTCGTTGGCGCGGTCGTTATACTTAAGCTTTTTACCCACAGTCACACCATGCCACCAGTCCACCACTAAACTGGATCGATTGATTGTTGCATCGAGCCGCACACACAAACACACACGGGTCGTTTGCGCCGCTCCTTTGCCGCGCATTTAATGCGCATTTGTAATTCTGATCGCGTTAATCAGCATCTCTCCCCCGGTATGCCGGAGTCCGTCCGGCCGTCCGTTCGTGCGTGCGCGCGCGGTCAACGATCTGATTCCGAGTCGCTGTCGACCACGGGCAGGTGACGCGAACCGCACATGGTGCGGTGACAGGAAAGAGCGAACTCACACTGTTGCGAAATGTGGCCATTGCGCGGGTTATGCAATTTTGCGCGACCGTCCACGACGACCGCGCTTGATGCGTGATGCTGTGCGGACCGACGACGGAATCGATGGGAAAATTAAACACTTTGACAAGGAGAGAAAGGAATGACAAAGGCTGGCCGAATCAGCACAATGGAAAATCCAACACGAACATGTGGTCGGTGGTGTTCCCAAATCCTCTGTGCGGGGTTTTAACCACGCTGTCGTGATGTTGCGACTGTGTGAGGTAATTTGTCAAGAAATTAATTAAGGATTTTTCCCCGCTTTGCAAAAAAAAAAACTGCAACGGAAATCAAGTCACCTTAAATGTAGGTTAATGATTCGATCGAAATTATTGGAAATCGTATTAGTAATCCCGTGACTGGAGTACAACAATAGGATTTTCTAGTGAGTTTTTTCTTTACGACAGAGCTCTAGAAATTAATGAATAATGGAATTTAAATTGAATTTATTATTTTTTCATTATTGCCAGTCGCATGGTAGTACAACAGTAAGAGTGAGTTACTATTGTGCAATGTAAAACTTTGTACATAAAAATTCTGAAATTTTACTAGTAAAATTCGTTAAGGATTATCTCCCAAATGTAGTGTAAACATTAAAAAAAATGTTTTCATTCTGCAAGAGTCTTGGCATTTTTGAGTATTTTTAAATTGGATAAGAGTAAGTTTTTAAACTATGGTAGCATTAGTTCTTGTGTGTTTCTGCACTAAAGTACAATTATGAAGGACGTTGTTTATAGTTTGTTATTTAGATCATTCTAATATTACATGCCACCATACTCAAAATCAAATAAAAATAAATATTGAAATAAATAAAAATTTACAAAAAAGTAAAAAAAAACAAATAAAAATTTAAAATATTCAAATATTTTACATTTTATCACAACATGTTGTTTTTTTTTACCACATTTTATCACTATTAAAAATGTATGTTTAACAATCCATCAATATCGCAAAACAGCCAAAAGACACTATGAAAATGATACTTTTTCTCCATCGCATTGCTGCGATGTTCTTGAGTCGATACATAAAAGGGCTTCAAGCATATGTTTAGCTCCACGTTCTTCAAATACTCCTTGCAAACGCGCACACTGTGCCACTCATATTAACTCCACTGCTCCTAATTGACGCATAAATTAGCCCACCATGCACACACACACTAGAGCCCTTTCCCCCGCGCATCACTCGCGTCAAGCACCGCACGATCGTGATATCGATTGCAAATCGTTGACATTCGCAGTCGCGTGCACTGCTCAACATCAACACGGTACACATATGCGTGGCAGAGGGGGGGGCAAAAAAAAGGGCAAAGACCCAAAGGCGAGCAACGCGCGACACACAGAGCGGCTGGCAAACAAGGCACTTGATTTATATTTGTGCATCGCAAATGGTGGTACTTTGACATGATGAGCAAACATGTAATTAATTTCTCATCACAAGCGCCCGCGCCAGGAGAGGAAGCCGGCTGACAGCAGGTTTGCCCGGGAGTTCGGGCAATGTGGATATCGAAAGTGTACTTATTTAATTACCGCCTCCTCCTCTGCTGACATTGCGCTCTGTTTGCAAATAACGCGACGTGATTTTAAAGTCCTCCTAATGTCAACGCATTCTAATTTCGCATTTGGCCTAATGGTGGGAAGACATGTGAAGTGATACTTAAAATCAATCTTCAAGCGCTCATTAGCAGCTCGTTCTGAGCATTATTATGTTACGTTCACATTAGACACTGTCTATTTGAAATAATCTTATTAGCTTGACGCTCACAGACAGACCCTGCGTAGTACCATCCCATACCTTAGCCAAACCTATAAATTCTTCCACACAAAACACACGTCCATCCATCCGCTTATCTTCATTTTCACGCCGGGCGCGATGAAAAATGACCGTTCAGCCACGTTGACGCCTTTCGACGCCAAAAAATCGTGACCAAAACGTGACGCGAACGTGTGAGGAGGAGGCCGTGCTAACTGGGCACGTTTACGGAGGCGGCGCCCGCACGAGCCCCGTGTCTGAGCGGTTTCTAAAAAGCGGTGGAAAAACACCGAAACGACAGACGCAACAAAACTGGGCAGAAAACAAATGCGCGTGAGAAAATCGCACCAAGCAGCACAGCCCCACACACATCGCCTCCTCAAATATACGTGCAACACACAATAAATCCATCCACAACACGATCCGACGACACGATGGAGCGGTTTCGGAAGGTGCATGAGCGTAACAAATTGGCGAATCTGATCGCAAAGCAAAAAAAAACTGCTGCTCCATTCGAGCGCGCGCGCACGCTCGCGCATATGTGGAGCACGTGGTCGTTAGACGGGATCGAGCGCGCGCGAACTCGTGCACCATTTCTCATACCTTTAGCGAAGCGATCGGGGATCGATCTCGCTGATCGAATATTTTCTCACCTTTTAGTGTTTTCTATTGTGTTTTTCATCGTCTGTGTTTTTTGCTCCATTTTTTTTCAGGCATTCGGGCACGTGAGCGGATGCCACATCAATCCGGCCGTCACGATCGGGCTGATGGTAACGGCCGACGTCAGCATACTGAAGGGTGCTTTCTACATCGTTTCCCAGTGCATCGGCGCAATTGCGGGTGCAGCCGTCATTAAGGTACGTATGTCCGTGTAGGATAACATTTTCGCTAAGCGATATTTTCAATCTTTTCTCCATTTTATCTCGCTTAAACAATCAAAAGCTCTATCGATTTTTCCACAAAAGTACTACCCAACAAATGCACCCTCCCCAGGCTGTTTACTGACAAAACAAATCGTACGCGTGCAGAGCGCGACGTGAATCCTCCCATCGGGGTGTTGGAACTGCCCTTTACTATGCTTTGAATTTTAAATGGCGGAAAACTGTGTCAACAGCTCACCCGTTGTCGTGCAGCACATGCACACCAGACGCTCTTTCCAAAGGTACCTGTGCACCGTATGTGTGCTCTCCCACACTGGAACTGTGCCTCTACATGTTGAATGGAACGGAAACAACGCCTTGTCTGCGCGTCGAGGTGCTATAGAACGTTTGATTCCAACCAACGACCGGCTCCATTAGACACTAATAGATGAGCAACAAAGCACTAGACCCCCCCTCCCCCAATATAGTACACCAAACTCAACGCGATCACACTGCACTGTTCCGATACGTTCTACACAATGCAGATGTCAAAGATGAAACCTTCTTTTCAGCTGTCACACAAACCCCTCCCGAACAGGTTCAGCACTGTTTGGAAAGGGAATGGGATTTCAAAAATAAACGGTTAAAAAGAAGTGCACACAACAATGCGCGTGCCAAGCGTGTGTGACAACATAACCTAAATTACCCATCGAACCGGTTCCCGTGTGCTGGCACCGCCACCGGATGCATCGCTGCATCCGAATAACAATAGACGCGACAACGCATCTCTGTCTGTCTAACTCCCCTTTTTGCATGTGCGCCTACACCTTCGCACGGGGGCACAGTATTATGTGCTACACAATTTTAGAACACAGCTGTGTATGTATTATACATACGCGGGGTTAGCTCTATTTTGCATCAACACCGTGCACTGCGTCGTTGTTCTGGTGCATCATCATCGTGCCCGTGCGGGGGGTTCGTCGCTTGAGTCTTTTGTTTCCAGCGCGCACTCACTTGTTTACGCAGCGTGTGGTGTGTTGTTTTGCTCGCTGATTTGCTCGCTGTCAGGACCGGTGTCAGTGAGTGAGTAAGTGCACACGCAGCCATTGCACGATCGATCGATCAGGGCAACCCTTTTAGACAGATAGAAGGGGTTGGTGTGGTGCGCCTGGTGCCACTGTCAATGTGCATCAGACGCGTATGTTTACTGGAGTGTACGGCACGCCATACACTTTGTGTGTATACGGGGCCCGCTCCACTCTTCAGGGTGAGCCCGATTCCGGTGACCGAACTGAGGCAGACAATTGTCTCGAAATGCCAAGGTACGCGCGCACATCGATTGCCGGGATGGGGTGTCCCGCCAAAGGTGAGACAGTGTTGCTGCTGCATGTGCTTTTGTGCTGTTTTCTCCCCGTTTTTTTCTGCAAATGGCAACGAGAGAGAAGTGATAAAGCATGTTGTGCATGTAGTTTTTTTTTTTATCAATCATGTGTCACTGAAAATCACAGAGCCCGGATGGTTTAATGGGAGCAGGAAACTGCCCTGCTCTGGCGGGCGCGACCTCATTAACGATCGCCTTTCCGAAGGAAAGTGGTCGGCGCTGTGCGGTGCGGTTTTGCATAAAAATGGATCAAATAAACTTTTGACACGTTCAACCTTTCCTTTCCCGAGCCGACTCCCATTATGGGTATGTATGGGCTGAGGTCAATCGACATTGCTCTTTATTGTAACCTTTTTTTACACAATTACCGCATGTCAATGATGTATTTCAATCATGGTGTTCGTGGCAATTAATAGTTATTTCATAATTCATCAAAATGTCATCTGATAAATCAAGATCAAGGTTAGTCCGCTGAAAGGCACCACATTTGAAATTATCCGGCATTGATTTATCTCTGTATTAATCGGAAGCTATGCTATGATTTTTTACTATTTAAACTTAATACGCAACGATCATCAAACATTAATCGACGCAAATGGCTTACTTCCCCTCGGGTCGTTTGTGCGTAAAACTTCTTTTTTTCGGTTACATTTTGGAAGGTTCGTTTCCTTGCCCCTTTTTAGTACAGCCCACCAACCTTGCAGCCAGCGTCTGCCAGCCATCAAATGACAATCTTCTCTTTGAGCCCATCAATCAGCAAAACCACAACCACCACGTGTGGCTGTACGTCTAGCAACCAACTTCCCCATGTTTCATGTTCGTAACGCAAGCGCACGCAGACATTCTGTCGTCTCGTGGCGCGTGCTTGCACTGCCGAACGTGTTTGCTGCGTTTGTGCGCAAGCGGTTTTAACACGCCGCGTGAACCGATAAATTCACCCATCCATCAGGCGCCTAATAATAGTCCGGCTGTTGGTCCGGTGCAGATCCCTAATCCAATTTTCGGAAGACATAACCGTGTTGTGGTGCGTGTGTTCATGTGTGTGGGAAAATACGACACGTTAGCTCGAGCTCTGAAGGAGGAGCAGCAATGGAGGTATGAAGGGGAATGGTTATTGGTCGGTACATATGCACCGACCGGACCGAAAGGAACGGAACCTATTCATTAGTGGGTTCTCCCCTTGCCCTAAACCTTGACCGAATGCGACCGACCTGCTGAACCGGTTCGACCGAAAACTGAGTCGCTCGGTGGTCGAGTCGCTTAAGATACGGGGTACATGCAGCTCCCTTCTGTGCACAGATCAATCCAATTTTGATTTACCCAACATATACGCACACGCATAAACACTCTTAGCAACAACGAAAAGCATTGCAAACCAGTGCTCAGAGGTGAAGAAGTTAAGTTAATAGATTATAAAGAGCACCCTCCATGCATTAACCTTTTGTGTCCTCTTCCTCCTCTTCTCAAGCATACCAGTGGGAGTTGGAGTGTTGATGATGACGTGTGTTTTACGTGTGAATGTGTTTTTTTGGTGTTGGAACAATTTGCACTCGCGCGAAACATTGTAGACGGCTTGCTTTTTGGACAGCCACAGCTACGTCCTACACCTCGCAGCAGCCTCTCATCCGACCAAAGCCATGCCGAGCAAATGGCCCTTTCAAAAGATACCAGATCTTGGTTTTATGTTGTTGTTCACCGTTGCACTGTGTAGCTTACGGACCGTTGAAGTTCATGTTCTGGCTGCTCAAGACGCCACTTGACAGCCTCCGCGTGACATTAGGATGCTCTCTAATCTATTTTAATTACGTGCCCGCTACGTGGAACGTTGCAGGGCTTCTGTGCTGCGTATATCTCTGACCCGTAAGACACCAGCTTCTAAACACAAACACCATCAACATATCTCTCCGTTCGTTCTGTACCGATTCTTTGGTAATTGAATTTTCGCTATCGTCATCGAACGATTCCTGCCTTCGAATTATTACCCCTCGTTAATTGGCAGCAACCTTCGGTGGTACGGGCTGGGGTGGTAATGGTTTTACTCTACTTCTTCTACCATCGACCACACGTGTGAACGTGCTAAATAGTAGCCCAGGCTGCCGCCACCAGCTGCCCGTAATGGCAAGTGGCGCGATTAAAACGTTGCCGCTTTAAATGGTGTTGTGGCGTTCGGGCGTTCGCTGCCTGCAATTTATGTTCTAACCAGCTGCCCGCATCACACACATACGCACACACTCATGCACGATCGGTATGTTGGTTTCGGTTGAGCTAATTTGCTTAGCCTTAATTCGAAACGAGCCAAACTCATCGGCGTCGCACCTCGGCTGTGCGGCAGATCGTGAACGATCTTTAAGGAGCAGCAGCCTCCCCCCGAGTATGGTAGCAATTAAAATACGTATCAACCGGGTTGGATGGAGCTTTGAAGAGCGGATAAAGTACGACGCATATAGTTGTGAGGGGCAGAAAATTTGATAAACATTTTCGGCATACGAACGAGAGTTAATTGAATGTTTTTTTAAAGCATTGATAGTATTTGGTAGTAGCAATTGAATAAAGCGCTTTTCAGAGTACCTTTTACTTAGTATCTTATTAGATTGGATTAAGTCTTATTAGAACGTTCTTGAACCGAGCATTTTGTACAGTTATTTGTTTTATTACAACATTACAACATAATCCACATTAAATAGTTGATATTACAATAATGTAATACAGAAACAGAATAAGTAAATAGAGCATTTCCTGTTAAGTTTTTGAGAACGGATCAGTTTTTTTTTATAAATTATAGATAATTATCGACATGATACACTACATACAGGAAATAGTTATAAACAGGGAAGTTACATACAGGAAATAAAGGAAAATAAATAATTTAGTTAAAAAACTGGATCTGTTCAGTTGTGTTCTCTTTTATCTTCTCCTTTGCTTGCCTGTCTGAGCAAAACCTTAAATATGAGCACCCAGACGTAGCATAAACACAATCGAATAAATCATAACAACTCAATCGAAATGCATCCGTCAAGTTTACACCTTCCCGGTACCACTCGCCATCGTGCAAGGACGCAATTTATCACGCCCGGGCGGTGTACCAAATCAGGTTTAAATTAATTGTGAGATAATAATACCTACAACACACACGACACGCGGTCCAGCAACCAGCAAACAGCACAGAATGAAATTCTACCATATGATGAATTATGTAAACGTGTTTTCTCCGTGTCGAAGGTCAGTTTAAATTAGGTGATCCATTTTTACCCTCTTTTTCCCGTTTTTTTGTTTTTCAAAACACAGGCCGCCACACCGTCGGAAGTGGTCGGCGGGCTCGGCGTGACCGGCATCGCCCCGGGACTGTCCACCGGGCAGGGTGTCCTGATCGAAGCGCTCATCACCTTCATGCTGGTGTTCGTCGTCCATGGCGTGTGCGATAATCGGCGCACGGACGTCAAGGGTTCGGCTCCGCTCGCTATCGGACTCTCGATCACGGCCGGCCATTTGGCAGCGGTAAGTAACGGGGTGAAACGGGGTGGTGCACAGTTGGGAGACAAGAGAGAGAGAGAGAGAGAGAGAGAGAGAGAGAGAGAGAGAGAGAGAGATTTGCTCGATGGACCATTTTTATGCTTATTTTCTTTATCATAATAGATCAAGTACACCGGCGCCAGCATGAACCCGGCCCGCTCGTTCGGACCGGCCGTTGTGATGGGTAATTACACCGATCTGTGGGTAAGTAAATGGCTCCTGCGCGGGGTACATCACTCTTAATTCGTTGATGTTATGCTTTTTTGTGCGTTAATCACATTATTCTAATCTATATTGTGCGCTATTTCTTCCCCACCAGGTATATTGGGTTGGTCCGATTGTCGGTGGCATTGTTGCCGGTGCCGTCTATCGTCTGTTCTTCAAAGTAAGAAAAGGTGACGAAGAATCAAATTCATACGATTTTTAAGAAACAACTCTTTCCACACACACACATACACGTGAAACATACCCGCCAAAACACAATATCCGCCAAAATTATGTAAACTCATTTCACTGGCCAGCAGCAGACATATTTATAAAAAAAATTCGAAGAAGCAAGTAGTCGTCGTGTCGCACACACAAAACAGGAAGCAATTGGAGAATCCTCAAAGCACTCGCAATATCTTTTTTCGTTTTAAAATTCATTCAATCCCATGAACCCAATGGAGTTGGTTTACTATCGGTGGAAAAAAATGAAGTGAATCTCATACAAAATCCATCTAATCCAGTTCGTTGTAGCTCGTACTAACCTAACCCAATCCATACCCATGCTCACCTTAATCCTCCATTATCAATTAGCAGGAGAAGAATGTTTAAATTCCAACGGAAAATTTAAATGTGTTTTCTACTCTTCTTTTCCATTTTTTTTCCTCTTCTTCGTCCCCGATCGTCCAGATGAACACTAACAAAGTAGGCCAAGTGACTAACGACGTTCAGTACATTTAGCCCGGAGCGTAATCCGCTAGCCCAACCTCGATAGCTCCTACTACGACTAACCCCGACGCCCTGCGTCCTGTGTGCGTGTTCACCGACACAAGTACACACACGTACATACGGGAAGGATCTTGAGATGGGGCATACATCATCATCTTCATCATCACATTAAAAGCAACACTCACAGAAAAAACAAACAGGCCTGGGAAAACTTCAACCGTTCAACCGCACACGCCCGTGCGCATCTAAAGAGGACATACAGGGGGCTGCTGCTACTAAAACACTCCACACACACACACTACTCCACATCATGCCAGCGCGTGTGCTAACCTGTCAAGGGCTAGTGGCTTCTCGTGAAGGAAAAACGCTCCGTGGGAAACAAAACGTTTCGAGACGATCTAAATTCATCCTAACTCGTGTTTAGATTCTTCATCATTGTGCTAACCTGCATGGATGCCTTAGTATCTTAGTAACTGCAATTAATACCACCATTGACAGAGAGAACATTCAACTAATTTCACTGATATTAGTACTAACAGATAAAAAGAAAGGGTTAAGAGTAGATTGTAGTGTTTGCTAGTATTCTAATACTAACACATTCACACATCACTAATAGGTTTGTGTTGCGGCTACGGAAATATCATCAGAAAAACTCCAAGGAAAGGGTTACTTATGTACTTGAAGACATAAATATTAGTTCAACAGTTTTGTTTTTCACTTTCGTGCGAGCCAACCCACACATGAAACACCAGATTATTCACCAGTTGCTTCATATTTTGTCACAGTTGCACAGAAAGACACACACACACACACTCACACAGAGTACGTGTAGGCGGTGAAGATTTAGCGGTTCGGCGTTTAGAGCCACCTGTTTGGTCAGGGTTATGATTCCTTCTCTCCACTTTTCTCCCGCCTCTTTGTTGTTTCTACTTTATTGTTGTTGTTTTCCTTTCAATGCCTGTTGATTTGAACCTTGCAGTAGACGGTAAAATACGCACACACACACCTACACCAGGCACACGAATGCGTTTTCTCTGTAAGATTCTTATCGCATATTATGTATTATTTAAACGAAACTTCACACAACTATAATTAGAAGAAAAAAACTGGTTAGGGCAGACGCGATGGAGTGCGCAAACGGGCGGGAGGACTGCTGCTGCTTTGCATCGTCTAGGTCCTCCCCCCGCCACCAATAGGACATGATAGCATGATGGTTTACTTTTCGTTTTGTTTTCCGATTGCGATGCACGCAAATGCATCCGCAGTTGGCAGTAAATTCAAACACCAAACAAGGGACAGCTGCTGCTTGTGCGGTGGCACAGTAACAGAAAATATGACACACACACACTCACATACACACAGAAATTCGAAAAAAACGCACACAGCACACGATTCGCGTAAAAGCGATGAAACTAATGCGAATGCACCATATCATGTCCGCGGACATCCATCTATCGATTAGGGACCGATCCGATTTACTACTCCGTAAGTTCTATTTATGTATCATATACATCGGAATTTACCAAAACATTATTGTTGCGCCAGCGCGAAGACGAATAAGAGATCTTTAAACAAATAAAGTGTAATGTTATACAGTTACGAGCCTTGGTGTTTCTTTTTTTTGTGTTTGGACTTGCACTTCTTCTTCTTCTTCTTTGGCTCAACAACCGTTGTCCGTCAAGGCCTGCCTGTACCACTTATGGGCTTGGCTTTCAGTGGCTAATTGATTTCCCCCCATAGCAGGATAGTCAGTCCTACGTATGGCGGCACGGTCTATTTGGGGATTGAACCCATGGCGGGCATGTTGTTAAGTCGTACGAGTTGACGACTGTACTACGAGACCGGCTCATTATATACGTTGGACTTGCACTTAAAGCAACGAAATTTTATAAATAGTGATGAAAGAAATATTGCTCTTTAAGACATACGAAAGAAAAATGCTACAATAACAATACTTGAACATTAAAAGGAAAGGAATGGTAAGTTGAGCGGTATTTATTGAACGGTAACGGATTTATTTGAATTTTGTATGGTTATAGTAAGTCAGCTGTATACATTTATTCTTTTATTCTTCTCTTTATCATTCTGAGTAATTAACTCGTGTTTACAGACAAAAAATAAAATCGAAAAAACCTTTGAAAATTTACAATTATTTAATTATAATAAACGAAAATTGTTAAAATTCGTGTCAAGATGTCGTTCATATATTACGTTACACAATAAAAAAAACAATTGTAATTTTTTAAATGAAATTCAATTGTAACTTATCCGGCGAAATTCAATTGTTAATAATACCAATTAGTGGCGATAAATGCATGAAAATTTACGGCCAGAGGGTGAAGTTCATTTGACGTAAGTTATTCATTAAAGTTTCCCTGTGATTTACATCGATTGTTTATCACCAAAATTGCTTTATTTATTAATTACTACGGCCTTGCCGTATTGTAGGATTGCTTTAGCTTTCTCATAAAACATCCTTTCTTTAATTATTTACGTTTTACTCCAATATAAATATTATTAAATATGTTTGGTGTTTTGGATCAATTTGCGCATGTATCGTTTCTCGTTGGGATTCTCAAAACAAAAATAATCAAATCAATCCTAATGGGATCCAATTCCAATTGGCTCGAAATTGAGTCGCAATCAAATCTCAATCCCAAATGAATCCCAATACAATTGCAATCGATTCCAATCTCAATCCTAATCCTAATCTCAAACAATTCGCATCTCTATCGAATTAACTAAAGGGATCCGTTTCGATTCAAATCTTTCAAGGGATAAAACCTTGGTATCTTCTGAATCTCGAATCTATCACCACTAATACTAATATCTTGTTTTGAAGGCATCTTGTTACAAAAAATAATAACCTTCTTTATCCGGGTGCAACGAATATTAACGTTGAAATGTATCTTCTCGCCTCGCGTTAGAGTTTCGTAATTTATGGATGAGCCTTTATAAATAACTAAAGAATGGAGATCACAACAAATGTTCGTTTTTGCATTAAGACATGTCATCTTATCTACATGGAAAACATAGATTACTCTACTATTATCTACAACAAACTGTTGAAGATAATGCAATACACTTTAACGTTTACAGCACATTTAGAACCAGTCTTGATATACTTCAGCATTTGAAACACACTTAACGTCAGACAAAGTATTTAAGATACAACAATCCAGAAAGTTGAGTTGTCAGAACTCTGAAAATGTGTGAAGCTATAAATATTTTTCTTTCAAAAATAAATAAAATGCGTTCAAAAACTGTACTCTAATAATAATAAAATGCGCCCTGAATTCGTAAAAATCCATCCATAACAACGAAAAACGAATGAATGCATATTATGAAATATTCACAACGTTAGTGAAGTACCATTGTTTCGTCAAATGTACAACAGCCCTGAGGTATACAACATTCCTCCTTTCTCTCTTAGCATATCCACATTGTTGGATCTTCCCACATAAACCAGCATCAAACTAGACAAACAATAATTCACAAACATGACATGCCAATCTATGCTGAACGTACGCGACGACATACTTTCTACCTTTTGCGGCTCAAGATTCATTACAACCTGACATTATAAACATGTCGATGGAAATAGCAAATATTATTGAATGTTGCTCTAGCCCTCCGCGTACATTATTATGGAGGGCTTGTACATAACTTCCCAACCCAAAGACCCAACAACGCATCCCGCTCACCACCTATATAATGATGCATATAAAGGCCGGGTCAGGAACGTTTGCTTTGAAAGACAACCCCAACATGAAACATGAATGGACAAGCGCAACGATTACGCAAAACTAGCATTTCTCATTAATTCCAGTAGACGCTTGCCATTCTTCTCGGCGAACGCAGCTTCCATGCCACAACACTTCACGGTTCGAGATGGGATGAATATCTATGCTTTTGTTGTAAACGTTTTTTCCCCCTTTCCTTGCTTTGCAAAACTGAGCTCGATCGCTCACGATCGAGATAATAGCACACACAAGCGCAAAATATTCACAATTATTGACAGCGTGTCATGAAAAGAAACCAACACCACCTACACCAAACCGCACCTGACCGTTGACCAATGAAAAACAAACAAATCAAAATAGAAAGAAAAGGAGAAGGGGGTACGAAAACAACCACCGATGAGAATAATGGCACTTGGCCAAAGTGTCGTCTCAATGCCGCCTTGAAGCCGCTCAATGGCACATGCACACCTGGCACCTGGCACTAAAAGGATCTTCTTGGCAAATTTCAAGTGTAATTATCTGCCAAGTGCTGCTGCAGCTGCCGACTCCATGGCAGCCCCTGGCGAAACCGATCAATGTTCCCATCAATATTACCCCGTCCCCATATTGGGGTCGGTTGATTTGCGTGATCATTGCAGCAATCGATCGACAGAAACCCTACCTTCATCAACCCGAAGAACATCAACATTCGCCCACGATCGGACATCTTCCTTTCCCTCATCATGGCTTAATCATGTGTGTGATCTGTCCACCCTTGGGACGAACGGAAACTGACCCCCCGGTGTGTGTGGGTGGTGCGAAAGTAGGTGGTGGGTCTGTGTGTATGATAAACGCGATTAACGGAATCAGATAAAATTGATGGATCGAGCTCCAGCTCCGGTTCGTTTATTTTTTGGGAAGCTCGAGGATAGCGAACCGATCGACCGTGACCATGCGTGAATGCGTTTTGTGATTGTTTTATATCCAGTCTTCGATCTTCTACCATTATTTGTTTTTGTTTTTTCGTCTGTCCGTTGACAACGTCCAGTTAATGTCGCGCGCGGCATAAAATCGATCGTAGGTGCACATGACGCGCACGGACGGCGCATCCTCCGGCAAGGTTAGAGCATCTCTTCACCAGTGGGTGAATGTCGGTTGCAACTCGGTGTGACTCAGCACTGGCCATTGTTTTGCTTTCGATTCGATTGTGAGGTTCCCATTTGAATGGTAAAACACAATAAGCACTTTGAGATAAAGTTTGATGATGATTTTGATGACAAAAAATCAATAAAATGTATGTATAAATCCTTGAAGTAATTCCTACAATTCTGAGATATTGCTAACATGGCAAAGCATCAGTATGTAACATACCAAATTTATGAAGATTTGTACATTTATATGGACATTTGTAAGGGTTCAATTATTTAGACTTACAGTATGCAGTAGCATTTCTGATTATTTCGGCTTAAGGTCTGACAGACGGATGTAATCCGCGATGATGATACACAATTCATGGTTTATCCAGGCGTTTAAATTTCAATTATATGTGTGTGAAATAAATTCCTTCCAATATTCCTTTCCAATCTTCAAGAAACCGAAGAGCATTGCTGGTTTCAGATTTTCAGACGGTTTTGGATTAAACATTACTGTCGATGGCTTAAACTACATCCACCCGTTAAGGTCATATCTTTTATCTGGGAGATTGCATATTTTTGGCCGAGTAAAAACGCTTTTGTCTAACGATTTAGTTGCTGTATTCAGACAAGAATGAGTAATGCAAATCGACTGAGTAAAGGATTAGGAAATGTATTTTACACTATTGTTTTGTGTTACATTAGTCCTGAAAGTTTCAAATTTAACTGCAGAATGTTCTTTCGAGGCTTGAACCCATGGCGGGTATGCTGTTAAGGCATGCGAGTAGATAACTGTGCCACGAGACCGGCCGAAGGTTAATTAGCTAAATAGTTATAAAAATGTGGATTACCAACATTGCAATAAAATTGCATTTGTTTTCTTTTTTTGTGAGAAATTTACACCAATTTTAAAACAAATTGGTCCTTCGAAGCATTTGCAAAACATTCAAAACTTTTTTCTGCCATTTCATGGTGCTGTGTATAGAAACCTATCACAGGATAGAACGGATTTTGATTATTTTTAGAACCACCTTCTGTGTCGCAATCAGCAGCATGAAGTATTAATAGTCACAAATAAAATATAATAACCGATAAAGAGAGAGCATATGCAATTGCTCTTGCCCAGGGACACCATCGTGACATTGACTTCTCAATCAAATATTTAATTCTTTATGACCTTAGCAGAATATTATAGATTATAACAAGGGTTTGTTGTGAGGTGTTTTTGTTAGAATCATCCAACAATCTAAATAAAAAATCTACAAAAGCTTAAATAGCTGGTGTGATCTATATAGATAGATGATGTGAAGTAGAATTAACCAAAACAGATCAATTAAAAAAAATGCTTACTTATTGGAATTATACTAACTGATTCTAATTATGCTTACAGATTGGAATTATAATTTACAAATTCCTCAAAATTCAAGCAGTAAGAAAAGTTATTTGGGTCAGCTGTTGCTGTACGACCGTATTCCTCTAATCATACAAGTTCCCCAAGGATATCACAGCAATACTAAACACATTTTCACTTACTTTAAACAGACCTTCCAGAATGGTTTTCATTGCCAGAATTGATATTCAAAATTCCGTGCTAAAGGACGACGCTCTAAATGGCAGTCGAATAACGTAATACGTTGAAGGAGCCGGCACGTCTACCAGTACACCACTACTTACTTACAAACCCAATGGCTATATATGCCGGACAGTTTAAATCAATAAATAGTCATGCCTTTCATAAAAGCACTACGTTATGTACAATAATGTGTCAGACAAATTATCAGATGCGCAATTCAAAACACAAGGATTCTAGTAAATCCTACCAAATCTCGCAAAAATTGGCAACAATCGCTCCGAAATACCGCCAACATTCATCACGGGGAATTCCCTCATTCCCAAAACGAGCACACGATCGTGAGAACCTAAAAACTCGCATGCCGATTTACACGAAAGACACAACAGTTTACAAAATGACGCAAGAGCACGATCCAGATACGGAATCGGTGGTCCGTCAAAATATGGTTCGGTGCAAACTGTTTCTAGGCTAAGGAATATCACTGCTTCCCACGCACAACCCCCAAAAACCCCCAAAAGCCTCTTCCACTTGCAGCAGCATCTGGGCGAAAATGAATTTAAATATCGAAATGAAATGTGTGCCAAAAATTTGCAATCCACACAGTACACACACACACACGCCCGCAACCATTAACGGCGCGTAAAATGAACAACTTTACACGGCGTAACGGGAGGCGAACATGTAGAAAGTTTCGCCGCGAGAACGTTCGAGAGAGAGACCCGATCGAAACATGACGGCAACTGTTGACGACCTTAAAGCCATATCATCATGCTACTCCTCCCACCGGAAAGTGAACGGAGCGGAGTGAGGGGCATTAATCGCGACCGGTGGAAATGGGTGTATTATTGGTGTAAACATCCTCCCCATTCTGGGATAAGGCGGGGTGGGTTTTTTTTGTTCGTTTGCCGATCACTTCCAGTTATGTGTCGGTGCTTAATTGGGTGAGAACTGAGTGGCAATACGATTGGAAATAAAAATGCATTAAAACTTAATCGGGCTGACAAGGCGATCAGGATTGTTCTCTTTCGGGGATTGACGTGGAACTACGAATCGCTGACATAGATCGATATGAACAGATGTAAAAAGAACGTCAGGCAGCTTGATTAATAAATCCGTTATTACATAACGTATAAAAATACGAAAGAGAAATGCCCATTTATTTCCCTTCCAACCGATAAGCGAGTCCCGTCCCCCGCTAGAACAGTTCATTTGGTTACAAAAAAACTCAGCACAGATTGTGCTTATCGCATCAATGAATGCACGCGCAACCGTAGGCGATCCTTCACGATCGTGCATCATGTCCCGCACCCGCACCAATCCCCTAATAGTGAACACAAACATTGCGTACGATCATGCGCACTGCCGCGCTAACGCTGCTGCGCACTCGGATGCGTTTTGTCATCCGTTGCGCAAGGGATAAAGACGTTACACGGAGCGCGCACGGGTGTGTTACGCTTGTTACTATTATTAAAACAAAGAAATTTTACCATCGCTCGACCAAATGCACAACAATTTCATTCATTCATCCGTTGATCGTCATTCCCGGCAGGTGGTTATTATAAAGCGAGTCCTGTGCCCATCCCCACACGGCGACGACATGGAGGTTAGCAGCGAGACAGGATACTTTCAGCAGTACGCTAAGAAGTTTCGCCGCACGCTGACGGCCCAGGAGGTGGACCAGTTTGCGGCACTGACGACGGATCGGGAGCGGTTTGCGTACGTGAACGAGCTGAAGTGGCGCGTCGTGAATGAATTACCCCTCGAGCAGTCATCGCCGGCGAAGGGGAAATGTTTGGAAAAAGCGCTCAAACATAAGTGCGAAGGTGATCGGGCGCTGGGTGATGGGGAGTGGACGGTCGCGCTAAAGTGCTACAATCGAGCTTATTTGCTTTTGCCGGAAGAAAATGGTGAGTAAAAGACGGTTCGGGGCTTACTGGTAGCACATGGTGGATATTTGAATTTATGTGTTTATGGCATCGTAAAGCAGTGTGTGCTTGGTGGTATAAAAACTAGTAAATGGCCGTCAAAGTGGTTAGTTGATGGTGACACCTTTGAATTATTTTACGACTTTGTGAAACTCGTATAAACTCATAAATCGATTGATCTAAGAACGCCTCCAGCGGTCAAATTAATGTCTATTTGTTCTCCAACTATCAATACATCCAACCATCTACATCCACATTCCAGCACTCGAGAAAGCGCTCCTGCTGGACAATCGGTCCCAGGTGCTACTGCAACTCACCAAACTCGACCAATCGCTGGCGGATATCGATCGTGCCATCGGCTACGGCTACCCGCCAGACCAGCTGGCTACGCTCTGGGAGCGCAAAGCTCGTATCTTTCAAACGAAAAAAGACTTCAAATCCGCCGTCGAATGTTACGACAAAACGATCCACTATCTGCAGCAATACCCCACCGGCCTACCGCCCGAGCAGCTGGCCCAAAAGCTGGACGACCTGAAAAAGCTCACCGACACTGTGTACTACCAGTACAAGAACGTCCAGAAGTACCTGGAACCGCCCAAGGGAACGAGACCATTTCAACCGCACCTCGATGGAGCGGTACTGTACGATAGCAGCGAGACGGAAGGTCGTTTCGCCAAAGCCAAAGCAGCGCTGCGTCCGAATCAACTGATACTGCGCGAAAAACCACACGCCGCTGCACTGTTGCAGGAGTACAGCGGGACGCACTGTAGCGATTGTTTCGAACGGATCGAGGTGCTGTACTGCTGTCCGCACTGTGTCGACGTCGTGTTCTGCTCGGAGCGTTGTGAGAGGAATGGCTGCGAGAGCTACCATCGGTACGAGTGTGGCTTTTTGGGTACGCTGTGGGCCTCCGGTGCAACGATTGTGAGTCTGCTGGCACTGCGCATCATCACCCAGAAGCCGTGTGCTTACTTTGAGGAGATGCGTCACGAGTTGCCAGAATTGAGCGCAAGCATGACTGATAAGTAAGGGGGATAATGGAAACACTTACCCATTGTACTAATGAAGCACTCTGTTGCAGACTTCCAGATGATGACTACAGGAAGATCTTCAACCTGGTCACACACTCAGACAAGCGTACACCCGAGGACAATCTCGTGTGGACACTGATGGCAACCATGCTCAACACGGTCCTCCGGATGGCAAACTACAGTGCAGCGGGGGAGGAAAATAAGTATTACAAAACTCTAGCTTTAAGTCACCTCCACACTCACCATCCTCTCCTTCAGCTTTCTAGGTTATCTGCTGCTGCACAACCTGCAGGTGGTCAACTACAATGCGCACGACGTTTCCGAGGTGCAGCGCAAGCATGCGAACGAGCCGGCCCTATCGGTCGCCGTCGGGGCAGCTCTCTATCCGCTGCTGGCCCTCTTCAATCACTCCTGCGATCCCGGCATTGTACGGTAATAGTGCAGCCCCGAAGCTCCTTTCCCTTTCACTGTTGTCGGTGCGAAAATTGAAATCCGTTTACGCGTCTCCCTTTCGCAGGTACTTCACCGGCACGACGGTGCACGTACGGACGATTAAGAACATCGCTGCCGGTGCGCTCATCGCGGAAAACTATGGACCACTTTACACGCGAATGGCCCGCTCGGAGCGTCGCCAATCGTTGGCCACCAATTACAAGTTCGAGTGTGGCTGCGAGGCTTGCGCCGCCGATTGGCCGACCTGTGCGAACATGAACCACGCGGTGATACGGTTTCGGTGTACGGGGCCGGACGCTTGCCAGCGCCCGGTACTGTACGATCTGCACTCCAGCAGTCAGGGTGTGCGGTGCGGTGCCTGCGGACACATTGTGGACGTTGGCGAGCGCATCCGAATGCTGCGGGTGAGTGACATCCAGCGGGCTTGTCAGCAAAGGGTTTAAAATGTAACGTCTTTTTTGCTGTATGTTTCATCGCCAACAGGAAGCAAACATGATCGGCCGCTTCAACGAGGCGAACCATCTCTATCAGGTCGGCATGTACGAGCAGGCACTGGCGAAGTATGCGGCGATTATGCTGATCATGGATGAGGTGCTGGTACCACCGTACCGCGACTATCACATGTGCCAGCAGGGCATGCGCCGCTGCTGTCTGGATATGGGCAGCTGTTACGTGTCTTACCCGGCCAGCGAAAAGTAAAACGAGTAGCGGCTAAAAAAGAACCCGAAAAAAGCATATCAAACAACAATACGCACTTTAATGTGGTTGTTTACATTGAATCCAAAGGCGCGTTGTCATGGGTTACCGTAATACCTGCTTCGTGATTGAAACCTCCGATCACTTCCGTCTTCCGTCCGTTTTTTCGTCGTTGCGTAAATAAAAAAAAACCGGTCAGCTCGATTGCTAAGAACGCATGCGCGTTTTCGGGGGTTTTTGCTTTTTGTAAACAAACAACAATCCACCATCACGGTAAAGGCGAACCGGTACACGTTGGATGCTGCCGGCATTACACGCGGCCACTAACTGGCGTATTCGTACCAGCCGATCCAACTTGCGGAGATGCTGTGCGCACGAGTTCTAAAAATATACGAAAAATCGAAAACACGAGTTGAGAAAAGTGAGAGCGATGAGGAGGGCACGGTCTTTCGCTGATGACGTTCAGTGAGATTTGAGATTAAGGGAAACAGTCACACACCGTCTCCGTCGTGGCCATCTTTGCTTTTTCAAGCGCAAGAGTTGTTTCGACCATTTCCATCATCGGCCGGCAATGGAGATCTATCACAAGGATGGCACGTTTCCGCGGTACTGCGAGGCGGTCCGGAAATCGCTCGACGACAATCGCTTCAACGAGTTCGCCCAGCTGACCAGCGACGAGGAGCGGTTCCGGTTTGTGAACGGGTTGCGCAAGATCGTGGACGAGCTGCAGCTAAAGCGGGAGTACAATGGGAAGGGCATGGAGCAGGCGACCGCACTGAAAACGCTGGGCAACAAGGCGTTCCAGGCGGAGCGGTGGAACGATGCGCTCGTGTTCTACAACAAGTGCTACGTGTCTACGCCAAAGGAAAATGGTAAGCAGGCGGCAAGCGGACCCGACGGGAAAGAAAATTCGGGACCAGTGCACCTAACCTCATTGGGAGCGACCGGCAGTGAGGCTATATTTGGGAGCAAATGTGTGCTTTGCTGTCGCTCCCTCTCCCTAAAAGTGACCTAGATGGGGAAGCTAGAGAGGCATTAGAAGCTGAGGGCCAATGACACACTGGGCAAGCCGGTTTTTTTAATGGATGTTTTGGAAAGTGAACGAGTGCATCAAAATCATTTAGTAATATGTACAGAATGGGACGGCTTGTTTGTCTAATGGTAAAACGTGCCGGCTTTTACGTGTCGGAATAGGGATCAGAGCAGATCAGAAGAACTGTGTGTAGTTGATCAGGAAATTTTATCGTTTTAGATTCGAACCAAGTCGTACACTTCGAACCAAGAAGTGGAGAGATAGCTCCTCAGATGACTTGGTCCAATGATGCTGCGCCTTCTATTATGATCTGCATGTGATCTTCGACTAATGCTGAAACTGATGCTCCATCTTCTGAAATCTACGGCTACAACCCAAAAAGACCAATATTTTAAATTCTTCGACTACTGCTGCTATTCCCATCTCTCGGACCTTTGAGCACCGCTCGAATTGTTATATCTTCTTATATCATCGACTGATGTTCAAACTTTTCCATATACTGTGATCTTCGACTGATGCTCAAACTGATCTATGTTTTGACATCTTCAACTAATGGTCAAACAATTGATCGACTAATGCTCAAACTGATTTATATTCTGAGATCCGATCATCCGATGTACTGGAATCATGGTGAATCATTTGATGTATTTTCGAAGTCTTCAGGAGTTTAGGATATCTATAGTAGTCCCGATTCTCCTGTATAAGGCCTCTCTAAGTTTGACTTTGATTGACGTTGTTGCTCTGAGATCATCCCACGACCATTCCAAGAATGCAAAAAAACCCCTTTCGATAATGTTTTGTTTCCCATGCCGAGGTCCTATCACAGTTAGAGTCTCCAGCCTCCAAAACCGATTGGTCCTATATGGTACTTCTATCATTTTCTCCATTATCTATCTTCTCCCTTACTTCCAGTGCAAGAGAAATCCATCATACTGGCTAACCGGAGTGCCGCTTTGTATCATCTGGAAAAGTATGATCTCGCCCTGAGGGACATTCAGCGTGCCTTGGATCACCAGTATCCCAACCAGATGATGTACAAGCTGGTGGAACGGAAGGCCCGTTGCTTCTTGGCAAAGAAGGAATATGAAGCGGCACTAGAATGTTTCAAGTATGTGGTAGAATCCATTTTCCATTGTCTCTTATTCTTAATTTGTCCATATTATCCCTCTTTGTAGAGCAACGGTAACGGCGCTGGACGATTCAAATCTCCCGCTCGAGCGCCGACAAAAGCTGGAACGTGATGCCCAGATCATGATCAATCTGCTGCCCAAAAACATTGAGCTGGAAAAGAAAACCAAAAAGAAGAGTTCCAAAGCAGACCAATCCGCGCCGACCACAAAAGTTCCGGATAATTTCATCGAGAAAGCGCTCTGGTTCGATGAGTCCCCGGACGAGGGTCGTTTCGCACGGACCAACACAGATCTGAAGCCGAACACGATTCTGTTGCTGGAACGTCCGCATGTGTCGGCACTGCTGGAAGACTACAGCTTGGATCACTGTACGCACTGCTTCAAGCGTGTCTCGGTACCGATCGCCTGTCCTCTGTGTGCCGACGTCGTGTTCTGTTCGGACGAGTGTGAGACGAAGGCAAATGCCACCTACCACCGGTACGAGTGTGGCTTCCTGCCGATTCTGTGGGGCTCCGGATCATCCATCACGTGTCACATGGCGCTGCGAATGATCACGCAAAAGTCGGAGGAATATTTCCTGAAGCTCAAGCCGGAACTGCCCGGGCTGACTAACGAGCAGATCGATAAGTGAGTAACGGGGAAATTTATGATCGATTCATTGTCCCGTTCGAGACCATTTAGTAATAAATCCCACTCTCCCGATCTCTTCCCTCCTAGATTGCCAGTCGACGATTACCGGAAGGTGTACAAACTGGTCACCCACGAGTCAACCCGTTCGCCCGAGGATTTCTTCCAGCGCACGCTAATGGCAACGCTACTAAACGCGTGTCTTACCTTGGCCGGGTACGGGGCCTGTCCGCAGGAGCAAAACTTCATCGGTGGCCTGCTGGTGCACAATCTCCAGCTGCTCCAGTTTAACGCTCACGAGGTGTCGGAAATGATACGCGAAACGGCGGAAGACATCGGAAAGTCAACGTTCATCGGCGGTGGCCTCTATCCGACGCTAGCCCTCTTCAATCACTCCTGCGATCCGGGCGTCACCCGGTACTACCGGGGCAATCAGGTGTGCGTGCGCACGGTCAAAAACATCCCGGCCGACTCGATGGTGGCGGAAAACTATGGCCCACTGTTTACGCAGGTCCGGCGGGACGAGCGGCGCGACACACTCCTGCACCAGTACCGCTTCACGTGCCAGTGTGTGCCGTGCGTGGAAAACTGGCCCCTGTTTACCGAGATGGATCCGGGCGTGATACGGTTCCGGTGCGACAGTGGCAAGATCTGCTCCAATGTGCTGCTCATACCGGCGGCGGTGAACGATTTCATGGTCAAGTGTACGGAGTGTGGCGAGCATACGAACATTATGAAGGGGCTGAAGTCGCTCCAGGACACGGATATGCTGTTCAAGACCGCCACCCGGTTGCACTCGGCCGGGGAGTACGAGGCGGCACTGCGCAAGTACGTCGAGATGATGGAAACGATGAGCGAGGTGCTGGTGCCGCCGTACCGGGACTACCATCTGTGCCAGCAGGGGCTGCGGGCGTGCATGCTCGAGTTTGGCAATCGGTTCACTAGAGCGGTGGCAAAAAAGTGAAAAGATCGTGGCGCACGGCGCTGCGGAAGACACTTTGCTGCGGGTGTTAGACGAGGCGGTTTCTTTTTCTTATTCAACGATGTTTTTGTTCGCATAATGTTCTCTTTTTTCGGTTTTAATAAAAACGATACGTTCACAATTGTGGTTGAGATTGTTTTCAGTTGAAAAAGCGCATAATTTTGAACGAAAACGTCCACTTCAAGACACAACAATCACTGTAGTACAGTTTTGCCTTAATGCCAAGATTGATAGAATAGAAATCAAGACGTGACTCGTGCACAACGGTCGATCTGTGTGGAAAACTGTTATACTATTCGTTTTTGCCGAATTTTTTGTTAAAATGAGCAATTAAAAAATAATTTAACTTTTCAGAAATAATATTTTTCATTATAAAATACACTCAACTGTATATCAAATGATATTGATCCCGTTTTTCAAATAAAAATAAATAAGATAATTTATTTACGCACAATCCCATCTTACCTCTCAATACCTTGGCCCAGTGACAGCTCGTTGACACGCATTCAGTTTATGCCAGCGGGAGAAAACAACTTTTGCGTACGCGTAGAAAAAGCAGAGAAGTGAGGTGGCCTTTCTTCGCCTGCTCCAGAAAACGAAAGCGCGGCACACGGGACGCACAGGTTATTTTTCTTGTCTGGTGTAGCGGCGCGCACTAATTGTATCATTTGTTGGCCCATCTCCATCCACCCGGGGAACTGGGACCATCGTGCCCGGGAGCATCTGTTTGTTTATCTGCTACGTGTGCGGGTGTGTTTGTTTTTTGAATGTTCTTCCATCGGGTTCGGGTGCAAATAGTGTAGCCAAACCGCAATACGTGTCACTCGCGTGTGAGCCGTGATTAGTAGCGTAGTTGTCGCACAAAGTGTCCCCAAGCTTTAGCTTAGCAGCAGCAGCAGCAGCACACAAAAAAAAAATCCCCACCATGGCTGAGGTAGTGGAGGAAGTGATCGCACAGATCCAGGAAAACCTGACCGCCACCGTGACGGAGGGCGAGGAAGGGGGCGCCACGAACGCAACCGGAAAAACACCCTCCACGCCGGAAGGGATGGCCCTGGCATATGGCACGCTGGTCGTGATGGCGCTGCTGCCCATCTTCTTCGGCTCGATGCGCTCGGTCAAGCACCACAAGGAACAGTCGACGGCGTTCGCGAAGACGGGCGAAAAGCCGGACACGATGTCGTCCAAGGATGCGATGATGTTCCCGATCATGGCCTCCTGCGCGCTGTTTGGGCTGTACATGTTCTTCAAGATCTTCTCCAAGGACAACATCAACTACCTGCTGACCGGGTACTTTTTCTTCCTCGGCGTGATGGCCCTGTCCCATCTGCTGAGCCCCGTCATCAGCTCGCTGATTCCGGCTTCGATCCCGAAGATCCCGTACCACCTGTCGTTCGTGCAGGGACCGCCGGAGAGCGGCGACAAGAAGAGCAAGGAGAAGAAGTATCTCATCGA
Organism: Anopheles coluzzii; assembly: GCF_943734685.1. Classification (NCBI taxonomy): domain Eukaryota; kingdom Metazoa; phylum Arthropoda; class Insecta; order Diptera; family Culicidae; genus Anopheles; species Anopheles coluzzii. The sequence continues at coordinate 18,866,442 of NC_064671.1, read as the reverse complement.
CTACCGCTTCACGACGCACGACGTGGTGTGCTTCATCGTGGCGCTGGTCATTAGCGTGTGGTACCTGCTGCAGAAGCACTGGATCGCCAACAACCTGCTCGGTCTGTCCTTTGCCGTCAATGGGGTGGAGCTGCTGCACCTGAACAACATCGCGACCGGCTGCATCCTGCTGTGCGGGCTGTTCGTGTACGACATCTTCTGGGTGTTCGGCACGAACGTGATGGTGACGGTGGCGAAATCGTTCGAGGCACCGATCAAGATCGTGTTCCCCCAGGACCTGATGACGAACGGGCTGGCCGCGTCGAACTTTGCCGTGCTCGGGCTGGGCGATATCGTCATCCCCGGCATCTTTATCGCGTTGCTGCTCCGCTTCGACAACAGCTTGAAGCGCAAGAGCAAGACCTACTTCTACGCCACCTTCATCGCGTACTTCATCGGTCTGCTGGCGACGATCTTCGTGATGCACGTGTTCAAGCACGCGCAGCCGGCGCTGCTGTACCTGGTGCCGGCCTGTCTTGGCACGCCGCTGCTGCTCGCGGTGCTCAAGGGCGATCTGAAGAAGCTGCTTGCGTAAGTTCTTGAGCAAATGGGTATTGTTAACGGTCATTAAAACGACTATTTTTCATTTCTATTTATTACAGCTACGAAGATCATCCCGAGGAGAAACCGGCAAAGGCTGCGAAAAACACCAACGAAAAGACGAAATCGAAAAACACTAGCGACAACAGCGAGGAAAAGGCTACCCCGCCCGCGAAAAAGGAAACGAAAAAGAAGGAAGCGAAAAAGGCCAAGTAAATCCGATCTCAATCCTGGCAGCATTGGGCGCAGCACCTTCCTCCCTTTTTCTCTCTCTCTCTCTCTCTCTCTCTCTCTCTGTCTATCTCTTCTTCCTCGTCCGATGAACTGTGTGACCTTCTTTAGATGCTCAAAGTGTCCCCTGTTATAGTGCAAGTACGAAAGTTTAGGATTGTAACACTACCACCACCACCACCACCATCAGACCCCTGTTTCCGATAAAAAACGTTAATTTAAACGCTTTCGGTAATGATCGTTGGTCTGCTTCATAAGCCTATCGTGAAAATGGTGTAAATTATTATATCGGTATTTAGTTTTTTTTTGTGTTTTTGTGTCGCTACATCGTATCGATTTACTGCCCGGCTTCTCGATGCAAGTCGATTATCGAGAGCTACAGCGCTACCTTCCAAGTGCAATAACAATAAATCGCCAACAGCACAAACTTACTAAGTTACTTATCGTAAAATCGCGTTCGTTTGCCACATTGTTTGTGTATCTCAATTCTACAGGAAAAAATGGAGGACAAAATCTACCAACACTTTAAGGACACAAAGGTAGCCGGCGGCAAGGGGAGGGTGGGAATCGCGCGCAGATTGACTGATAAAAAGTAAAACTAAATATAATTTGACTGTAGTAGTGAACAGAAACCGTCGAATTCGAATAGAATCCGCTGCAACAACAGTAACAGAGAGGGCGAGATAGTAATGGTTTGACTTCCAAACAAGTGAGAGTTTCGTGTTAGGAATAGAAACGGGGGGGAAAAAAGCTATAGGCAAATTTTGATACCGGCGGCTTAGCAGGAGAAGAAGAGCTTAAATCTGTGGGTGCAAGGTTTAGAGGGCAAGCATCCACTGGTGCAGCTTTGGGGATGTAAAATACGCAAGTAAAATGGACAATTATGTTCTTTTGAACTGGGAAAACCAGTTTTACGGATTGAGCACAACCGAGAGATGCTGTTCCTTTTTGTGCGATTCCAATAAAGTATTTTAATCTCTCCAGGAAACGTTATGGAAATTTAACTGATTTTAATGGTGTTTTATTGAAAGAATTTAGGGATAAGGAGTGACTTGGCATATTTTCAAGCCTATTTGGCCCTATTTTAGAGCCTTTAACGTCCTCGTCCAAAGGAACATTTACTGAATATTTTGCTTACCTTGAGAAATGAGAAAAGAAGATCATGTTGGTAAAGTTTTACATTGATCGGGTTTATTCCGAACGCATGACAAAAAAATCCTTTCCCCAATAAATGAACGCTAGACGCTAGATTCTACGTTACATTACGCCTAGGCGGCGGACGCCTGCTTCAGCGAATCCGGCGTAATGTCGTCCAGATACTTCACCCCGTCCTTATCTATCACGGCCACCTTGAAGTTGGGCAGATTCAGGATCAACCGCTTGTGGATCTCCGTCACGCCCTTGCGGAAAATTTCGTACGCCTCCTTCTGTGTGATCTTGTCGTGATGGTACCGGTCGAAGATGCTGTTCACGAACATGCCGCCGTACCCGTGGGCGCCATGCTTCACCGGCAGCGAGTTGGCCAGATAGTCGATGTAGTGCAGCTGCGGACCATCCACCTCATCATACCCGCCGACCAGCAGATTCACATGGTACGGCGTGCGGGAGCGCAGATAGTCGGCCAGATTGCGGCGGGTGAAGTGTGCCGCCGCTTTCGGGCCCAGCTCGTACCCGTTGCGCATTCGGTAGAGGAGAATGTTTTTGCTAATGTACTCGGTGAACTGCACACGGTCGCCGGCTTCGCCCATGGTAGCGAGCATCAGATTGTCCGACACCTTCAGGATCTTGTCCTCATCTGCAACAAGGGAAGGAATTACATTTTTTTTGTTCGCATAGGTTAAAGGCATGATGACGAGCGGATCTGTGTTGTGTCGGATCGTGTGTGGTTGTTGTTGTTGGTTTGTTATTCCCCTACTTACCATCCTTTAGCACCATGATGGAATGGGCGTGAGTGCAGTCCGCGGCCAGCATCACAAAGTCCGGGCCACGAATTCCCATCAAAGTTTCCATGGTGAGACGAAATGTGTACGATTATTGTAGCGGAAAGTAAGTTTACAACAAATTCGCGTTCCGAGGATGCCGAAGAAACCGACAGAATGACAAACAAGAAATGAATTGTCATTAAATTGACATATTGATGAAGGTTCATTGATGCGCAAGGTAGCTAGAGAATCACTGTTGAAGGTGGTGTGTGACGATCCGTACCCGACGTGCAAAAATAATTATAGACATGTTGCGGTTAAAGGCAATGCGACGCTGATACCAAATCGTTGAAATACGTCGTTCACATCTAAAATCACATCAGTCTGATGCGATCAGACATGCGATGAAGTGTTGATTACGCAATAAATATTATTTATACTTGTGGCGACCACTGTTCAGAGCTGAACCTTACCACTGTTCAAGGCTGAACTCAACTATTGACACCTTGGACGAGGACGAAACGTAAATGTCAGTTTAATGTAGCAACATGCACACCAACACTTCCGTTTTCCGTAGCATAAACAGTGACCACAGCACGCGAGAGCTTGCTCTTCTCACCTCATCCTAGCTGGACGAGCGTATTGATCGTCACCGCACCACTTTTGTTCTTGTGGATGGTATCTAGCAGCATACGCCGACGTTTCTATCTGTGCCACAAGCAGAATACGTCATCAATCGGACACATGTATCCAGCCATTTACACCGAAGATCCGGAAGCTAGTGAACCTCGCCGTCGATCCAAACCGTGTAACCAGTAACCTATGCCATCGATCCGTCTATACGACCAGAGATCTACGCCATCGATCCATTCCGCACACCATTATCTTCGGTAATGTTATTCAAGCCGATCGACACCATTTTGTAGAAAGCAGCTAAAGGCAAGTCTGCTACTTCATAATACCGCGTGTGTGAACGAGGCCCCGGTCTACAACGCGCTTCCAAGCATCGACGCACGTTCCAGGTGCAAATGCGATCGGATCGGCGGATACATAAAGAAGCAAAAACATTCGTTCCTGTGATGGAATTAACCGTCGTTGCTGTGCTGGGGGATAATGTTTTCCATAGTATAATATAATAAGAGGTGATTGTAAAATTGTTATCTTGGTACCACAAATAAAAAATGGTTCACTCACATCCCAAGTACCACAAATCCACTAAACGACCACTAAACGGCTTCTAAACGACTCAAGTTCTCTACCTAAACGGAATATAGAAAGACTTCGTTTAGCAGACGGCAAACGACTCATGCATTCTAAAAATAGCGAAAAAGCTGGTGGCGCTCTCTGTTGTGGGATACCCCAACCAGTTGAGCTTCATCGCTTGGAGAAGAGCTTACTCATTTCCTCTGTACTGTTGTATGGTTTCGCATTGAAGTTATGCATCGCTAGAACTAGAACGGCGATACGATTGTTTAAATACTAAACTCCAACGGAAACCACCAGCACTGAAGCAAGTGAGATTTGAGTAATGGTCGTTGGTGTTGATACCCACGTATCTGACCACACGACCATTCATATAGATTTTTGCTCAGAAAGTTAGAAGGCTATATAATAGGTCATGATAAGATGAAACTTGTCGAAACACATTGCAAGAAAAGGATAGCAATATAATGATGAGTTGTAATACGCCATCTATTGATCAAACCAATGAAGCTGTGTGGAGCTTTCATTTTTTTCTATAGATATTCAATTTTCCAGTCGTTTAAGCTTAATCTGTGGCGCTTGGGATCAAGTGGCCTGATGTTCAACACTATATTGCTGTCCTTTTCTTGCATTGATGTGTTGCCAAACTTCTACCAATCATTTACTTTCGGTCAGGTTCTAGTGATGCATAATTTCATCGTGAAATTTGGAGTTTTAGGTAACGACTTTATGAAGCGTAGTCATTTAAATTATTTGAGGCGTTTTTTGTGAGTGATATGTGTTTTTTTTCTGTTGGGTATTAATCTGGCTCGTAAAGAAACTAGATAACAAAATTGAGCTACTTTTAGCTATGTTTGCAAATTTTGCTCATTGGGTATACGCACAACCGTGCACACCTTGCAATGACACTATTCATCTTGGCTAATGATGATTTCTGTCACGACCAAACCGCCAAAAACGTTGAAAACAAAAACCGGGTATTCAACGCATCTCATCTTGTTGGGGTGCAGCAATTCAACTCAAAATGGTGTTAAACATCCCACAATTATGCCACAAGTAAAGTGCAGCGTTAAACTAGAAAAGGAACACGCCGGGAGCGATGCATCCGCCTCGCAGCAGCAACCCAATCGGCGCAGGATAAGCGTCCGGCTCAAGCGACCGAACCCACTGTTCGAAATGTGGTTAGAAGAAATGATAGCCAAAGCGGAAGAAAAGAACACGATGGGTAAGATGGCGCTCCAGAAAGCCCTCACCTCCTTGCGGCGCTATCCGCTTCCGCTGGCAACGGGCCGGGACTGTATAGCGTTGATGGATTTCGGCAAAACGATCTGCGAAAATCTCGATCGAAGGCTGAAGGCGTACCTTGCTAGCGGTGGGCGGGTAGTGTCCGATCATACGCCAGCAATTGAGGCTCTCTTGAATGATGAGCAAGGAGAACATTACCGGGAACTTACGCGCACAGTGCGGCGAGAACGTGAGGAAGAGGTTATGGTGGTTGCCGAGGAAACAGAACCCATCGAGGAAGCCATGCCAAATGATTCCATTTTCGATCACGTACCCGGTACAGCGGCAGGAGGTGATGAGTTCGTTCGCATAACGCACCCGAAAGCGATCCTGCTGGTAGACACGTGTGAAACGATCGGCAAATCGAAAAGTGGTCTAGATCGAACGCTACAGGAGCTGACGCAGTATGCCGTGGAGCACGAGGTACGGCGCTTGAGTGTGGGCGATTTCGCGTGGATCGTGCGGGACGATTCGGGCAGGGAGTTTCTGCTGCCCTACGTAGTGGAACGCAAGCGCATGGATGATCTGGCCAGCAGCATCAAGGATGGCCGGTTTCACGAGCAAAAGTTTCGTCTGATGCAGTGTGGTCTGCCAAACGTGATTTACCTGATTGAGCATCTCGGGAACAACCGGCAGGTCGGTGTACCGGAGGGAACGCTTACCCAAGCGGCAATCAACACGTACGTGCAGGGGTTCACCGTAAAGTACACGGAAAACCATCACCACACTGTCCTGTACCTTTCGGTGATGACAAACTTTTTGAACAATTCGCTTCAGGTATGTAGTATAGATCCTTTATAACTATTGTGGAATACACAGAACACTTATTTTATCTTCCTTTTTTTAGAATAAACTTTACCTCGACGTTACTAATCGGCCCGCGACGGAGCACGCTCCCGAATATCGCTTCTCCAGTCAAACCGTTCCACTGCTTTCGTTTGAATATTTCTACAAACAATCGTCCAAAACGCGCGACACCACCGTGCGGGACACGTTCATGAAGCAGCTGCTGCAAATTAAGCTGCTGACGATCGAGAAGATAAATGCCATCGTGGAGAAATACCCAACGCCCCAGAGTCTGTTCCGCGCGTACGAACGGTGCCCGAGCGAGACGGAGCGTCAGCGCCTACTGAACCTACCGTACGGACCGACGAAGCGTACGATTGGCGACAAGCTTAGCAAAATCATCTACCAGCTGATGATGAGTGAACGCTACACTTCGTGAGCCACCGGAGGTCGCTTGGGACACCCAGCGTAGAGGTAAGGTGTGTTGCGTTGTTTCTTTTAAGTTAAAATATTAAATTTTCTATCCACGAAAGATACGAATAGACGGTAGTGTAGACGGCCGGCACCCCGGCCAACCCACAGTTCTGCCCGAACGAGGTAACGCCGATGATGGTGTAGGTGCAGTACACGTTCGCATCGTTGTACACCTGCAGCGGTCCGCCGGAATCGCCCTGGCACGTGTCCTTGGTGGAGTTGCGCGAACCGGCACACAGTTGCGTGGTAGCGTTCAGGCCGGTGCGTAGTTTGCGCGTCGGCTCGAACTGATCCTTACACTCCTCGAAGCGGAACATGTCGAGCGTTACCTTGAGGAGGGCGCTGCTTTGCTCCAGCCCGAACCCGATCGCACCCCAGCCGGTTGCGATGGCACGCTTTTGGGGGATTGCTGCCTGCAGCGGCAGGCAGATGGGGCGTGCGTAGGGTGAGAAGATCACCTTGCGGTTTAGCTTAATCAGTGCGATATCGTTGTAGTGGGACGTTTGCTTGTACTCGGGGTGTGGGATGCGTTCCGCGATGTCGTAATCCTCCGGGAAGGCTTCGTCGGTGGAGGAGGCGAGCGAAAGCTCTCCCAGCCGGACGATAGTGGCAGGTCCGCTGGTAGGGAAAAGGATAGAAATGGTTGATTTGAAAACGAAAATCTTATTTTTTGGTTTATTAAGACTATAAATTACAGTCGTCAACTCGTACGACTTAACAACATGCCCGTCATAGGTTCAATCCCCCATGATTTGAATAATGGGACATTGAGTCCCTTGTCAACTGAAGCCTTGGAACGACGAACGCCCTTAGTTCACAAGAGAAATACTACTTCTACGGCACGTTAAAAACGTACAAATAAACTCTGAAATTTGAAGTTCTAACCTACCGACTGCATATCCAAGACATTGATCCTTCGGGTTACTCTCTGTTCTAGTCGTTGGATCATGATCTGGCTGACCAGCACTTCACCAATGACGATTGAGGCAAACAATTTGATCCATGCCTCCATGCATAGCGGCCCAAAAGCCGTGCATAACCAAAAGGATGGGTGAACGTAATGATTATCGATGGATAACAGTTTGACCATTGAATGAATAGCCGAGTTGTTTACAATGAAGCTTCAATTTTTGGCTAAACACAAGTTTTAGTCCCAATAATGAATTTAGGAACATTAATATTCATATGAAAAATATTTTAAGCCGTTGTCTGCTGATTGAATGCGGCACTAAACACTACTCAAGGTCAAATCAATTTGCTTCCCCAACCGATAAACATTTCTTGTCCCATCAACTCCGAGGCGCTGTTTGTTCTACAAAACCGCATCTAATGCTGCATATCAATCAACCAATTTAATTGGCACCGATGAGACTGCAAACACATGTACCCACGATAGAAGCTTCGAAATCCATGCATTTTTTGTTTTCGTATTTGAGCTCCCCAAATCTTCATTCGTTGGCAATACTTACAAATTTGTGGATGTTAGGCAGTGGCCAGCAGTTAGAATGAAACGATCGGACACAAGTGAACCACCGCACAGATATCGAATCTCCGGCGCCTCACCGAACCCGATCAGTGCCATGTGGGGGAACTCGCGCGCTTTGGCCAGCTCACCGTCCACAATCAGTTCGACAGCGGTATGGCCACACTTGTCGATCGTTTGCAGCTTTGCCTCCGAAGCAGTCAGCGAGTTCACGTACTCCTTCGAAAACACAGCCTGCCCATACTCGGCACACTCTGTCGAGAGGAACATAGAACAAAGAATGTATGAAAAAGGCCTCTCCATAGGGGAAAAACACCTAATTTTGTATGAACTTTTACACGTACTTTCCGCAACCCGCTGGTGCTCGTTGCGTGGTGTGGTGGAGGGTGTGGTTGCTGCTGCAGGCGTAGTGCCCACCTGCGGACAGCAAACAATCTGCACCCGATCGATAAAGCCGCACTTGGTCGGGTTTCCCCGTCGATTGCGGATGTCATCGATTACGGGTGCACACTCGGACACGATGCGGCAGATGCCTGGCTCGTTCGTACGCTGCACTATGCACGGGTCACCCACTGTGAAGAAATGGTTGATGAATTGTTCGGCTTCGTTTTGGAAAGTAATTTTATTTACCTTCTAAATCACAGCGTACAGTTGCAATCACAAACAAAATCACACAAAGCGCTACCGATGACGCATACCGGAACGGCTGCCGCATGTCGATGCGTGAGCCCATCTTCACCGCTCTAGTTCTCCGGTGCGAATGTGGCGATCGCGATCGCGTTCTTCGATTGTGGCTACAGCGTTTGTTTGCACATTGTGTTGTGGTGTCGTTACTGTTCTCACGCACCCGAACACAGTCGAAACGACGATACCCACAGTACGATCTCATTCCCCAACTCTCGCGATCAGTTGCGAGCAAGCGCTTGGGGCTGGGTGGATTCATCGCTCAGTCGACGCTTCCAATCAGCGGTGTTTGTTTATTGCCACTGCGCCGCCACGCGCTCTCGACGCGCTCCGATCGAACGGCGCCGCAAAGAACTGGTTTCAAACTTGCCATATGCATATGCTGCTTATCCGGATGAGGAACGGGCGAGGGTCTTTGTTCTTTTAAGTGGTTCTTCTTTTGCTTGTGGTTTCGGTGCTTCCCTCAAAAAACTAGTTTGGAGTGATTTATGACATGCTGGTTTTGGTGGAGCACGAGCTACACAGAGCAATTTGCACAACAAATCGCTTCATGGTGTATAGCAAAAGATAAAATTTATATGTTCTGCCGAAAAATGTTAAAATATATAAAACAATGGGATAATCTTGTTTAAAAAGATAATTAAAGGATCGTCAAAATGTTCATCCTAAAGAAATAATTAATCTTGAAGGGACTACATCTTAGAAAGATTTCATTATATTTCTTAACAATGAGTACAATCATAGAAGATATTAAATGTGATCACAAATAGGAATACAAGTTACTAATTAATTATAAATTGTCTGTTTCAGATGATAATTTTGCTGCGTTTTGCTGATGAGACAATTAGTGACAACTGCATCTCAAACGTTTTCTACTCCGTTCTGCCGTTCCTGAAGCTATAGCATGAACGGTTGGCAGCCAGTCAATGGGATAGGATCTAAATCCTCTCTGCTGGATAGATACTCTTGTTAACCTCTATCCCTCGTTCCAGTTCGTACACAGTAATAACATGTATCATCACATATTAAAACTTGGGTACACGGAGTTGTTCCAACTTCTCGGGCGGACGAGTGTACATGGCGTATCAGGAGGGAGAGGGAGAGGGCAACAAGACGCTAAAAAAGCTGTCACGAGGCCTTCCAGAAGCAATGGGGCCATGGCGCGGGGCCAATTGTTCAGCCCCATGTATCAAAGGACTATCAGTTGGCATTAGAAAAATTGGAAATGGACTTCATGATATCGACCATACGCTGTACTCCATGAATGATGGGCTTATGAAAAGTAAATCCCAATGACTTCCAAAGCTTATACCGACTATTGGATAACTTTTTAGAAGTTTTCAGCCTGTCCGGTCATTTGTAAACCGCGTCAGAAAAAAATCTGCTTTACCTTGATGTCTGCTTTACCTTGAAAATCCAAGTTCACAAGTGATTTGTTTTCCGTCGGCAATCTTCACATTCGTCACCCATCGCAGACCTGCAGGAAACCCACAGTTCGCACTCTTAGCGAAGCGGAGCCTTGAAAAAACTGGATAATGCCCGGACATGGAGTATGAACCTCGTAGTTCCGTCAATCTGTTAATCCTGACCTAATGCCTGCCGCATCTACACCGTTTGCCACCTCCTGCCATGCCCTGTCGCTCCTGGAGGACTTCTTCAAAGGATGTTACAAACTACATCATGCTGTTCCCTGTGTATAAAATAGCCTTAGCTCTGCAATGGGACGGATTCTGAAGCTCATCTGTATGGGATGTTACAGACTCTCTTCAACGACATGTCGAACTGGCCGACTGGTAACATGTATCATCACATATCCAAGCTTGAGTACACGAACTTGCTACATCCTGTTAGAAGGATACCGGCCCATTGCCAATCTGGAGACATGTGGTTACCCCAATTAACTGGGGTGGCTGAACGTCAGGTGTTCTGCGAAATGGAATCAACGATATACGCTATCCACGGCGATCGACATGGACGTTAGGTTGCAGCTAGGAATCGAGCATCCTGCAGAATTATTGTTGTCGCGAAAGTGCTCGAACTATTCGTTTATGAACTCTTGTTGGCTTCTGCCTGTAACATTAGCCCTAATCAGCACGAATTCGTTCCCAGAAGGTTAACAACGACAAATCTTGTGCAAATACAAACCTACAGTCATCAACCTACTGATGCGCATTTCCATGTAGATGCCATGTCTCATGACATATTACTCTCCAAACTAAGTCCCAGGACAACTCTTAAAATGAGCTCATGGAACATATGCACTCTTAGCGGAACCGAAACTTCAAAACAGTAGGATGAAGCCCAACTGCTTGACACGCTAAACATCGACATGGATTGTGAGCTTCGTATGAAATTATTAGTTTGAAGGGCTATAGATGATTGGTTATGTATCCTACGCGCATGTGAGGCAGATTGTTCATCATAATCCCCACAAACTGTCACGTCCCTATCGAAGGCAACTAGGAAAAAACGATCGACGCTGACGACAGTCAATTGTAAGTAGCTCGTAATAAAGTTGTCTTACCATACCATTCAATATGATGTAGCAAATAAACTGGTCGATGAAGAAAAAGCAAGCGCTTGACTGAGTGGCGTTTGAAGCTTCGATAACGAGTTTCATCGCCTGTAAATCATAACGATTTCTCAGCATGATTCACATAGTTTTCAATCTGAGACCACTAACAGCTTGGAGTGATGAATGATTGGATCGTTGGAGTCATGCGAGAAAATGATACAACGACTGTAGGCACTTGATGTTTGGCGATTCTGTTGTACAAACAGTCGCTACATAAAGGTTTGTCTTCTCGGCTTGTTATCATTTTCCTATTGCGTTGATTCACGGTTCGCTGACCAAAGTTGAAGAGCATCATTTCTTTCCATTAACTTTCATTATTGTATTGTACACCAATGCCTTTAACTTATGCCATTTTGTTTATTTTTTTCTTATTTGTTTTGTTTGACTTTGTCACATTGAATCCTTCCGTCGATGATAGAGCAGCACGAGTTATTTACAATACAGCGTAACCCCGCAACAAAGGCCGAAACATGATGGGTGTGAAGTGGTCCTCGGAACAAGAGCTATCTTTGTTGCCCAGTGAGCCGAACGAAACGAACAAACGGTGAGGAAAATCTGTGTACATCCTGCCTGCGGGAAAATCGAGCAACCGATTGTATGAAGAGCGTGGAGCGCGGCATCGGGCAAGAAACGGCGGGGCAAACGGTGGCCCCGGGCGCGATGCTTTGCGCCTGCACTCCATGGGCTGGTGGGCGTTGGTGTCTACTTCTGGCTGCAATCAACAATCTTCTGCGCTTCGGCCTGTGCATTCCAAATAGGGAGAGAGAAAGTTATATGCATTTTGTACACGGTTTGTATCATGCAATCGTTCGCTTCGGTTCGCTAACCAGGCTCGCCCACCCATTCCCCAACCCTACCTGAATCATCCGGTAGATGACGAGCAGCGAATCAACCGGTGTTTTGCACGCGTCCTGCCCGAAGGTACTGCCGAGCGGATTAATTCCCATCGCACCTTGCGACCGCTTGCCCCAGGCCGGTGTGAAGGTCAGCTGAAACGGCATTTCTATTAGTAGCTGCAGCTGGGGTGGTGCTAGGGCCCGCGAACCTGCCGGCCCGCGGTAAACATCAACCAACCATCTGCGCTTACCTGAGCTTCGGTGATCAACATCAAAGAGGCACAAATCAGCAGCACGGTGAACAGCTTCACGGTATCCATATCGGCGCGGCACCGGCAAAGATCTCGGCGGTAGATTAATTAGAATTTTGTTATTTGCTTTTTAATGTTTGCCCGGGACGTTCGCTGGTTCCGGCGGTCGTTAGCGCTAGCTGTCGGCGGTTGAATGGGCGCGCTGCGCGACGATGTAGCGTTTCCGATTGAATGGTGCAGCGTGTCTGAATTCTGCCTGCTCCTGGTGTGTGGTTTTTTATACCTCAGCATGGTCTTAGCGTCCTAGCGGGCGAGTCCTTTTGTGAGCGTGGTCGGTTGTACGGTTTCCTTGAAGCCGCTGCAATGCACTACTTCGCTGCACGGTCCGAGATGATGGCAATGAGCCAAAAAGGGAAGATTCTAAAGAGAGAGAGAAAAAATGCTTCCAGACGTTGTACGGAAGTAATTAAAGATCCGTTTTAGTTTGCACTTGCAGGATGGCATGACGTACGATGATGCTGACCGTGCTATGCTCCGTTAGCGGGAACAGTGGTAAAGATGGGTAGGAAATTCGTTATAGCTCACGGCGTTTCGTATTGCCTGATGTGCGCCAATAATCATGCAGTTAAATACATACACAATCGACAGATACCTACATCTTGTTAATGAATATGCTTTCATAATTCACATCGATATGGATAGGTTAGCTATGTTCATATGGAGTTATGATTGCTGTTTTGTTTGTACTGAATAAATAAAATGGAATATTGTGATATCTTTTGAAGTTATAACGGTAAAGGTGTGCAATCGCATGCGCTATTTTGGTATGTTGCATGTATTATGCGATATAAAATAATTCATTTAAAAATATATTTACTACATATTTAACGTAAATGTTATTAGGTGATTTGACTATAAAAAGAAAATGAAAAAAATGGGAAAATGTTCTATTTTACTATTCATTACATTCGAAATATGTCCAACCGCCATAGTTCTTTGCGATTGTATAACCGTTGTAGTGTTTTTCGTTGGGTTTCGTTGTGTTAGTATTATTCTCATTTTGTTGAAATTTCTGACTTGAATTGATAGCTTATTCGTAAGATCAATATATTCGATTTAAAATCTATTTTAGAGTAACCTGTGTTGAGTTAATGAGAATGAATTCTCCTCTTTCCTGTATAATAGCTGTAACAATAGCCGTTACTTATCAACTTTCTGTTGCGTTTTTGTGTTTCAACTGCATTTTTATGTGTTACTGTATTTGTGTACTCACAGCATTTTTAAATTAGAAAGCACCTTATCTATTCGTGTATAACAGCTGGTATAACAGTGCGTTTAAAATGTTTGGTCCAACGATACCGATTTCCGACGAAAAAACAAAAACGAAAAACACGAATGGGACATACATCACCCTCTTTCTATCTAGAAATAAAAAGTTTGTTAAAAAGAGATTTGTGATTGCGCAAGTACGGTATGATAGTTTTAGTGAATCTGTAAAAAAATCCAAAAAGCTATAGCAACAAAAATATGCAGCATACAAATTACATCATTTTCATTGCATAGTTTTAGGCGTTTAATAATGCCGTGTGTTGGTACTTAATATCTGTAATACAGCGCCTGCCATAACTATATGGACAGTCGTTTTTCACGATTTGCCGGCAAAATGAATTCTTTACTAATACATAATAACATCCAGGAGCTACCTTGCGAATACACGACCAAACTTTACAAGCAGAAGGCTACGGGCGCCTTTGTAGTGGTCTAAGAGAACATCGATGGTGAAGAGGGGGGTGGAAGGAAAAAACTATCAAGTTAAGATTACATTCTTTAACTATGTACATAACAGCAGCAAATATTTCGATTCTGCGAAAAAAATAGTCGTTGAAGTTTTTTCTGCCGCTTTTGTTTGATCGAATCAGTTTTGAGCCGATCTTTACTAAATTGATATGGTTCTCATGGCCATTTTGGTAATATAAAAAATATTTTACTTATTTTGATGGGTATTTTCAAAACAATCATTTTTGTTTTAAGTCTTTTGACATTTAAAAACAATATATTTTGATAATTATTCTAATAAAACTTTCTTCTTTTCTTAAAACCTTTAAAAAAGCTATGAAAACACTTTTTAATAATCTTTCAAAATTGTATTTCTGCAATACCTTTCTAAAATATATTATTTATATTTTTGAACGTTTTGTAAACGCATAAGTTATCACAAAAAAAAACCCTGCTTTTCAAAGAGTCTTTATGGCTATGGACCCTAATTTTGTTTTTTTGTAATAAGTCGTGTATTTATCTTTTTTAAAAATTGTTACACGAAGTTGTACGAATTGTTCTGCCTAACTCATGCATTCACTGTTTTTATCTATCTCTTACGGATTTTCCGCAAATCACGAAAAACGACTGTCTATATAGTTATGGTAGGCGCTGTAGAAATAATACCCTTTTTCTCATTGCTTGTTTTGGGTGCGATAGTGCACCTGAGATATTAACTGCTCTTCTTACTATTGTTTTGTGGGGACAGTTTTAATTATCTATTTTTTTTAATTTGATCTCAATAGTTAGATATAATTCAATAGATTCAGTTGTATATTTATAATTTAACCAATATAATTTCCAGTAATTTTTACTTACTTCAAAACCCAACATATATTTTTCAAATGCAACAGGAATTCTGCTATGCGATGTTTTTTTAAATTAAAAAAAACAATTTTCGAACATGAGAATTTCAAATATCCTGGCACGAACCGAAGACATGCGCAATGAAACTGTTAAGGGGAGTTTGAAACTCTCCTTCAAACAGTGAGTTCACTCTGGCGGGGACGTACCAATACATCGAACGGTCCTCTACCACTACAATCAACTGCTAAATTCATCCGAACCGAGTGAACTTCAACGCGCCAAGGACGAACCGCTTCAAACGCGTTCGTGCATCGTTCGTGTGTTCAGGACAGCCGCCCCAGCTCCCCCCGCAGGTTCATTCGTGACCGTAGCCCGGTCAGCTGATAGTGAAACGGCTAGAAAACAACAGAAAACACCCCACAACACACCCACCACCACTGGGACTGTCCTTACGAGCTGCCCGGCCAACGGATAAGCGATGTTTTCGCCAACCACCGCCCGTTTAGTGTTGAAAAGTGAAACCTCCACCACCGGCACCACCATCGACGGGCGGTGGTTGTGCCGGTGGATCGGTATGTAAAAGCAACAATTGCCTTGCATGGTTTCTTCCCATAGCTCTTTGCCCCTCCCCCCAAGCGCCCCAAGGACCGCTCAAGAAGAATGCTGGCGAATATCGGCCCCGATGTTTGTGTGTATAGTTTACCGGCACCATATGTGTGGCTGTGTGTGTATATGGTAATGTGGTACGGAAAAGTGCCAATTCGAAACTGCCGACAGTGTGCAAACAAGTTGCGGAGGATGGGGATGCTGCAATCAAACTTTATGCTTCTGGCGCTGCCGGTGCTGCCAGTTTGCTGCATCAAAAACTAGAACGGGGTTGCGAGGGAGGGAGGGAGGGAGCGCGTGCCTGTTGAGTCGGCAATGGTTTGGATGGTTGGTTCGGGTCTATGAATTTTTCATGCCAAACATCCCCAATCGGCAGCTGTCTGATTTCGTTATAAAGTCGCATATTAACGTCATGCCAGGCGGCGGCAGCACGGTTAAGTTCCCAGGCGCGTGAGGAAACTTCATCCGTGGCCGTGGTGAAGCACTGAACGAAGCGACGACGTCGGCAGGACGTGTTGTTGGGCTTCAAGTCTCTTTTTTTATGAATCCAAAAGGGGCAAAGGCTTGCGTAAAGGTAATCTGCTTTGCGCTTTTCTTTGAAAAACAAGCGGCTTTACGGTGCGACGTTGGGGCTGCGTCGATGTTTGACGGAGGGTATTGTATTGTATTGTAAGGGTGGTATTTTTTGCTTTAGTAAATTCTGCCCACGCACAGGATGAACAAACATGGCAAAGCTCCTCTTTGCCTTGCATCATTAGAACAGCGTTTGAGCAGTTTTTCTGCAGAAACGGATTAATTTACGATTTGAAACTACAAGGAGATTAAAACTATAATTGATGGAACACATTACACATTATAAAAGGCATATGCTTTGTGGTTTTTGTGTGGTGTTTAACAATGATTCTATATTCCAGCTGAATTTGCCTCGCTTTAAATCGTTGAAAACATGGCCCGGCAGTCTTAAAGCGACTCTTTAATGTGTCGTTCTGCTGTTAAAATTCATCCAATTTAAGAACGGTAAGGAGCGTTTGATTGGGAAAGGGAAATGGAAGCTGCAAGCATCTTCCACAGTTCTGTCCTGGCCAGCAGTAACATTAGCAGCAGCACCGTGTCTCGTGCGGCTTCTAAGTCAATTCGCGTCCGATCGTTTTCGGTCGTAAAATTGATGCTAATGGGATGATGATGTACTTGGAATTGCCTCATAAATATTCGGCGGTCCGGCCGTTTCCCGCGGTGTCCCTGTTGCTACTTCATCAGCCTCAGCGTTGGTGGGAATGATTTGGCCCAAGAAGAAAATGTACCGGATGGCGAAGGAGCCTGATTGTCTAATATTTTAGCCAATCAACACGCTTCCAAGTCCCTCTTTAGTGTCACAGCACACACATTAATACGACAAAATGCCGACAGACCAGACAGAGGCTGAGTTTAATGAAAAGCTTGAGAATTGTATTACAACTTATCGAGTGGAGCATGTTAATCGATGGCTTAGCAATGGGGTTAACAATGGCCCTACACAAGCGCTGGCTAATTAATCGAGCGTGCAGCATTGTGTGCAGCATCTATCCCTATTTATCACGTGCCACTTGTTTTGCAAACCCCGCCAAGAGGTTTAAACTAATAAGTAACAAAGTTAGGTACAGGCAGACGGTGGCAAAAGTGCGTCCAGCCCGTGCCGTTGCTAATTTATTACCCTGGAAAATGCTATATGATGCGTGAAAAACGCATGCCTGGAATGGAATGCGCTCCAAGCGCGTGGGCTGCAAATGGAATGTGCTACATTTAATTATGATTGGTCGAAGGCCGATGGTAAGCGACAGCACTTGAGAACTAATTGAATATTTATCAACATTTCAGCAGTTTCTTGGATTTTTTTGTTTGTTCTGCTCTTTGCGTAGAAAGCGCATGGGAGCGCACCACGCTTGCGATGGAGACGCCTGGTGGCTCGTGGAGACGCCTGGTGCGCAATTAACAGTCGACACACAACAAATTTGTCTCGATTAACCGTCGCGCCTCGATAGAAAGGGGTGAAATTTGGCTGAAATTTTCGTGGATCTCGCTGCGCCGAACCGGCCACTTAAAACGTTGCGGTGAACATTTCCATGCCACCGCAAGCTTTAGCCGCCGTCTGAAGAGGTTCTTGGTAGTGGCAAAGTGCTTGTTTTTCCATTGAAATTTTAAAGCGCATGGCATCTTCCTTTTTTTTGTTTTATTTAGTTTCCCTATTCTTCCATCGTTGCTTTTGATGGGCTTTTCATTATGGCCCGGCTTTTGATTTTTTTAGGGTTCCCGTTTCGCCCTTCGGAGGTTGTTAATATTTTTCGAAACATCAGGCATCATTTTCATTTTGTGTGCAACCATTTTCGATAGCCACCCTCGACTTACACAACCTTCGCTGAATATGAAATCATTCTGGTGAAAATCATTCGCAGCATATCCCTGAAGCGGCCCGGCCGGACAGTAATATAGTGCAATCTGAAGCAAATTGTATGGAAAATTACTACATCGAAGGGCGAAGGGTAGTGCGAACCATCGGGAGGGATATGATACACAACAGCAGCAGTGGTAAAAAAAAATATATGGAAGGACAAGCATCAGTGAACCCAAAGGTGGCCCCTCGAAGCGAGCATGAACCGTCCGCAACCGAAGAACGCTAATAAAAACCCATTAATAAAATGCTAAGTCGCTGTACACGGATCGCATCGTCGTTCGGAAATCAATATTCGATCCCGGTGCGGCCCTTCGGCGGAATTGGATGATGTTCTAGCTTAATCTTTTCTTTTTATTAACCCCCGCTTCAGGGGCCGGCGTCCCACGAATGGCCAAATGGTGAACGCTTTTGCAGGGGGAGGGAAAACAAAGCAAACCCCCTGGAGTCCTTTCCTTTGCCTCTCATTGCAGCTCAATGGGGAGGTGTTTGGGAAGGAAGGAAGGAAGGGGAAAACCAAAAAAACAGAAGGGGGTAGAAGACAATACAGGGAAAGTAAAGAAGGCAACAAAAAAAACTGATCGTGAATGTTTTTCGGTTATTTGTTATGCAGTTTAGTGTCTGTGGTTTTTGTTTGTCCTTTTGACGCCGGGTTCGAACATTGGGGAATGTTTGTAGGAGTCACAGTTGGCGACTAATCAATAATGGAGTCTGGAAGAGAACTACTTCTTGGAAGGATCCGGCGCGCCACAGATGGGGTAATGTTTTAAAGAGTGTAAAGGTGTGTTTCGGCAGCAGAACGAAACATCGATCAATCTTATACGTTTTGTTTCATTCTTTTACCAAAACGACCAAGCTGTAGGACTTAAATTGATAAGAAATTTTAAGATTTTCCTCTGTCAAATATTATACACAGCGTTAAAATAATGGGTTCATTACTGTCTTAAAATTATTTATACAAACAAAATAAAAAGTATAAAATTAAAAAATATATTAATAAATAGAAACATGAAATAAACATACAACAACATACATACAAAAGAGCAATAAATATTTCATTAATCAAACAAAAAATAAGATAAGCACGAGGATATTAATAAAACAATAAAAAAAGTAATTAAAATACATAAAACGTTCAAACCAAATCATAATTTCATTAATTTAAATATCGACTGAAAAAGTAAATAAATACATTTAAGGGATGATATTTAAATATTGGATGAATTAAACACAAATTTTAAAACATTCAAAAATCTTAAGAAATACTCTTAAACAACATCAAACATAAAAAATTAATGAATTGAAGACATCATTATACTTAGGTTAGATAAAAAAAACACAAATTTCAATCAAATGATGACTTAATAAATGAAATTTCCTGCGCGCCTTGTGAATTCGTCCTTGCAGCAGGGAGAACGCTTCAGCTTGGCGCAACCATACCGGTAAAGCCTTTTTCATACAATACTTATTGCCCCGGTAAAACACACCCGTGCCTGTGACAGAAGAAAGAAAAAGAAACACACAGAAAAAAAACAAAAAATGTATTTGTTTTTCTTCTATTGTCATCAACCATCAACCAGTGAAACCGAGCCACGCTTCATCATCGGGCGGGCTTGTTCCCCAAAGGCCGCCGATATGTTTCCGGATGATGATTGAAATAATCGATTTAATTCAAAGCGCCGTGCTCCAGCGAGCATGACGATGGATTTCGGTGGATCTAGCGAAAGTCGGGACAGAATACATCGCCCGTCCCGATGGGGCCCTGCTGCCGATGAGGTGGATGACGATGATGACGATCTCGCATGGCACACGCTTCGAAAATTGCACTGCATCGGGCTCCACTGCCATCACGTGTCCCTAGAGGTAGGGGAAGAGAAAATTGATATTTATGTTTCTCGATACACGGAGACCTTCCACCGTATTGCCCTCCCACACAACTGCAGCACTGGAAATCCGTTTTGGGAGTTTGAAATGTGGAGTTTTGCTTCGATTTGCAAAATTTTCACCATCACTCCGGGGGGAGTTTTGCTCGAGCCGGCTTTGATTGTTAGTTTATCGTGTGTGTGTGTGTGCATGTGTGTGTTTGTGATTTTCTCGAACAAACTCTAACCAAAAAAAGATCGATCGATCGATGGTGCATACATTCATTTTACCATTTGCCTTCATCGGGGTGAGGCACGCGACAAGCAAAGTATTTACGATTACGGCTAGGTTGGTGCTTAGATTGAGCCGGGTGGAAAATGGCACAGGATGCGCTTTACAGGTACACTCATGCCGGTGTGTTTTTGTTAGCGATCGTTCCGCGAGCCGTTTTGCCGAAGCTAGCCACGTGTGCGTGGGTCCGTGACCGATTTGCACAACAAATAGCTAGCCCAACGCTTTGGGTTTTGTTGGAATCGCGCCAGGCAAAGAGGAATGACGACCTCGTGGAAGGGCCGGATCACCTTTGATGTTACGCGATGCATGACGATGATGGTGATGGTGGTATGATCCCGCTTTTCTGTCATTATTGACACCCATGTAGCGCGGGCGAGAGCGAGCTGTATCACGTTACGCTGCGATGGGTTGAAATGTGACCAAACGGCCGCCATGGAAAGGGACGACTTTTTTATGTCGTTTGTGTGTTGGCGGTTAGGTTACTTAACCCAACAAAAAAAAAAAAAAAGATTGCAAAAGTGTGCTGAACAGGGAAATGAACGTCAGATAAAATAGCTGGTTAAGTAATTGCTTCTCGAGGCTCTAATTGATTCATAAAGCGTTTTTGAGTGTTTTTTTTTCTTTTCTTTTCATAAATTTTGTGTGGTTTACAACAGTTTTTTAGATGAGTTCTACTCATTATTTGATATTTACCTTTTAGACTTTCTAAAATTGAATATGATTAACAATAGAGGTAATAGGAATTGAAATAAAATATACAACAATTTAAATTCAACTCTTCCAATATTCTTCCCCTATCAATAATTCTATCAAGATTTGGGGCTATGTGAAGAAGTTGGCATACTTGCAAGAAGCTTAACGATATCTATTCGAGACCCAAATATTATAAGACAAAGCACCTGGACATGGAGCAGATTGAAATGATGATAGGGTAGGTTATAAAAAGAATTTAAAAAATAATCTCCGAAACTAATAAGTAAACTATGAGCGTGAAACTACGAGACGGGGATACTTCCCAAATAGCCAAAATTGCTTAAGCAGTCAATTTTGGCATGCTAAAGATGGCTGCTTGAATTCGCCTTTAGCAGTCGATAAACAGCATCAAAGTTCCAGGTGGGTCTTTCAAACAGCGCTTAAGCAGCTTCCTTATGCCAGGGTACCGGGGATTATTTTTCCTTGTGTTTTATTTTCAAGCAAGCGTCATCGATGAAATAAACAACAGGATTTGTTTTGTTTGTGTACATGTGTTTAAATCCTTAATATTCATGAATTATACAAAATGTCACACAATTTACTATACAATCACTTCACACAATATTCCTCCTACAATTAACTTAACTAGCTTGGGCAGCAGCAACGAGATGATTGACGGCACCAGTCTTTGACACTTTGACAAGGGCCACCTCGTACCGATGTCATGCATTAAAAAGCTATAAAGATCCACCAAGTTCGGTACGCTTTCTTAACAAGCCTTCGAGTTCCATCGTGAACCATACACATCAGGCTAATCAGCTACAAGGTTCCTGAGAGTACCATGTGCCTGTTAAAAAGCTCCATAGTTCCGCAAAGTACCGTCTATCTCTTAATCAGCCACAAAGTACGACATCGGAACGATTTTTCGTTAAACAGCCCCAAATCAGCTATAAAGTACGAGCTGGCTCTTTGGATTGTGACTAGGAAATATATAAATTTTACTAAAGGAGTAACACTACTATGAGCTTAATTAATAAGGTAATCTTCAAGCATTGAGTAAATGATGTCTGTTCATGTTGTTAGAATCATGCAGAAACAAATAGATTATATTTAAGCTCGTTATTTTTTTCTTGCTCTTAGTAATTGACGTTACTTGATTAAAATGATCCTTTTAAGCATCCTGTGTACGACTGCAAAACATTGCATTTATTGAACTCTCCATTGTGTTTCGTACACAAACTATCTTCCACCCTCCGGGGCGCTTTGACCCGAGAAGTAACGAGCATCATTTTAAACTGCTCGAGGTGCTCTGTTTCCGTTTGCTACGACTCGCTACCTGTTACTGATGAAACGATGAAGCAGCATAAGGGTGGACGACGGTTCTGTAAAGGTAATCCGAACAAGACAAACTGTTGGCTCCTTAATACAAAGTGCAGCTTCCAACGAGGGCAAGTGGCTCTCGGTTACATGGTTTAATAGAATGCGAGGAATAGCATACCGTCGGTGGGATGGTGAAGGTGTATCACATTTCAAACAACGACTGCATTTCCTGCAGCAGTGGAGGATGCGTTTGACTCGTTAGGATGATTCTATCGTTCGTAGAACTCGGTTGAAATAGTCATTACCCTTGATCAAAGAATAATTTCTACCTAGTTTATTACCATTATTCTGCTAAACCCATCAAAACATGATTGTTGAATCAAACCAACACCTAAACTGCCGTTTGAAATAATTAATTTCCACGCACAAACGCTACAGCTTGCTTTTAATCCGCTTCGGTCTGTAAAATCCTGCCCCAGAGGTGGGTTCGTGTGGCGAACGTGAACGGAAACGGAAATTTAATGAGCAATCGGAGCCTAGCGGTAATGCGGATCATTAAGTGCTAATTCGCCCGATGGTTGCAGTCCGGTTCACGACCTCATAAAGCCAAATTAACATCCGGAAATGGGATGGCAGTGTTTGGAGGGAGAATGGGGGTGGTTTGAGGCCAACAATACTGCACCAATGGGGACGTGATAAGCGCGCGCCCATCAATGAACAGATAATAGAAGTGTAAATGTGTATTTTAACAGCTGCCTGTAACATAATCGCAAGTCAATCGGTCAGTTTGCTTTAGCTGTTTCTCTGTTTTGTTATGGACTGGAATCATTATTGCTTTGATAGTTTGATTGGTAAATTCAACCTCACTAACCCCACACACCGACGCACGCCAACAACCTTTACAGTGTGCTAAAAGATAAACGACCGCAAATGTCGCTCTGTACCTTTAACATCATCAGCTGCATTACCATCGAACATTGTCGGACCTTCTGTAAGCCGCGAACCCGAAATGTTATGGCATAAAATGGCGAAAACTTTACCTGAGTGCACTGTCCCGCACTAACAAGCTTTCTTTGCGAGTTTGAGCTTTACATGGGGGCAGGAAAATGGCTAAGAAAATTCACGAAAACACCTGGGCAAAGGTCGTGGGAATGCGGTCCAGAAAGAAGGGACCCGAAACAGCTCCCCGTGCTCAACTTTCAAAGGAGCAGATGGATGGGTTGAAATAAAATCGATGACCTCCGCCCTTAAGGGATGCTACCGAGCAGCAAACCCATCTAAAGCTTTAATCAACCCCTAAAAGGGAAGCGGCATCGGGTTTTTGGCCCAAGCAATACAAGCATCACCTTCACCGCCCATAGGTGATGCCGGTGGGCGATGAAATTAAGGACAAAATACTGACAACACCCATCCTTCATCCCCATTGGGTGAATGGGTAAATAATTTAACTGCCCTGCTGTTATTCAATTTGGGCTGACGTTTTGGGACGCGGCCGCCCCCGAAGCTGGGGCCACACATCTTAAAAGCTTACTGCCTTAAAGGGGCCAGAAAAGCAATCACACACACTAAACACGCCAGGCACAAACAAATGAACCAGAGCTGCTGTCTGGTTTTGTATGCGCCATGTGTTTGAGTGGGAGTGTGTTCCCTCTTGTGTCAATAGTAAGCGAGACAGAAACAAATCACCTTGCCCGCCTCCTGCGCACCGAATGGGGCTGTCGTGTTGTTTGATTTTCATTTCGCCTCAACAGCTGCCGTCGTGTTGCTTTAAAGTGATGAAAGGTTGGTGATTATGACTGAGCGTCGGGAGGGGTGGGAGGAAAATCACACAAACACACACATATACACAAGCACACGTAAACAATTTAGTACAAAGCGTTTCGCAAACGTAGGCTGATTGAAATGTGTTAAAAATGCCACCTCATTTAGATGGCAGCGAGTGGTTTGGCAAGGTGTGTGCATGCTGAACTGTGCTCTTCTGAGTTCGTTTAAGTGTGAAGTGTGTAGAACAAAGGATACTTCATTTAGTTTTTAAGTGCTTCTTGCTACGGGATGTGTTATGATGCATTGTTACGTGAGCATGGTTGGAGGATTTGATGGTTTTCCAAACAACCATTTGCAGTCTTTGTAAGGCTTTGTAATGTGTTGTCCTTTTTAGGGGTCTTAATTAATTAAATACTTGTACTAGCAATCAAAACGAGCATTTAGGATGAGCTTTTTGAGACCGGTGCGCAATCGATAAGGATTAAGTTACATTCTCCTTGCATGGTTCCTCCCAAACAACATGGTAGAAGCAATTTGAATAGATGCATTTATCTAGCAACGAACGACTAACTAATTTTAAGAAATTTGAATAGTAGTTGAATTTATTTTAGTAAATAAGATTGTTTAATCTACACGTAGACACGAGCAAAGAGGCAACTCAGGTTGTAGAATGTAGGGAATTAAATGTGATATGTTGTGTATGAACTAGTGGTTGGAGCTCGGAATCGGACCTACGCGATTCCGATTCCGTGTTCGGAATCAATTCCAGAGTCGATTCCGATGCTGGAATCTTTTCCAATTCCGGAGCTGATTCCAGAATTGTTTCCGGAGTCGATTCCGGAGCCAATTTTGGAGTTGGTTTCGGAGCCAATTCCAGAGTCGACTCCGGTATCAACCTAGGAATCACAATTTGCTCTGGTAACGGAATCAGGATTGACTCCAGAAATGGAATTAGCTCCGGAATTAGAATTAGTTTTTGAATTGAAATAAGCAGTGTCGGAAGTGAAATAAGTCCGAGAACCTCCTTGCGAATAGATCATTTACAAGTAAATATTGATTCTTTGTGGCTATCAATATTTAGTATCATTGGACCCAAACGGCTAGTTTTTTGAATATGCCGAAACCGACTCCGTTTCGAAGCCAATCCTGAAGTCGGAGTCAATTCCAATGTCGGGGCCGATTTTGATTCCGGAGCCAAACTGATTCCGATTCCGGAGCTGATTCCGATTTCGGAGCCGATTCCGATTTCGGTGCCGATTCCGATTCCGGAGCCAATTTCGATTCCGGAGCTGAATCCGGAGCCAATTCCGATATCTATCTCGGTAACTGATTCCGAACCTACTATCCGGAATCAACTCCAGAAAACTTCGGAGCTAGCCGGAATTGATTCTGACGAAATCTTCATTTTTCCCATCACTAGTATGAACACGCATGTACTCTGTTTGATTTGATTTGACGGATTTCACATCGACTTCTTCTTCTTCTTCTTCTTTGGCTCAACAACCGTTGTCGGTCAAGGCCTGCCTGTACCACTAGTGAGCTTTGGCTTTCAGTGACTAATTGATTTCCCCCCATAGCAGGATAGTCAATCCTACGTATGGCGACACGGTCTATTTGGGGATCGAACCCATGACGGGCATGTTGTTAAGTCGTACGAGTTGACGACTGTACTACGAGACCGGCCCACATTCACATCGACTAAAAAATAATAATTTTTGAACGCTAGTGTCTGACAAGCTCGTAAGAACGTTACTGACTTATAAGAAGTATTTTTAAATGACTTGGAAACCTTTATAAATCGGCATGATCATAATACATAATACAAAAAATTATTAAAAGTACTTGTACACTTTTGTGTGATTTTGAGGAATAACTAGGCGATCTTGAAGAATTTTTGAAAGTTTTTATTTATTTATTTATTTTTTATTTTGTAATTTACGTGCATAGAGTTGAATGCTGAGTATTTTCAGGTTTTTTCCACACCTCAACGAGCTCAAAAGTTAATCAGCTATGATTGTTTTTGTGCATTTTTGTACACAACGTGGAGGTAAAAGGGAAAATAACGCCTTCCATTCAATTCATCTACACTCTACTCGAAAATGTGTGGTACCTGAAGATGAAAGTTCAAGCTGCACTATCTTTTAAAGGACAAATCTCTTCAATAAATTGTGGTTTGAATTTAATTAACCGTCAAGTTGAGTAATTTCATCATAAAGTTAATCATTTCGTTTGTAAAGGTTTTTTGGGACTATTTGGTCAGTTCGTATGTGGTGATGATCTGTTCCACATGGAATGATCTGATTGAGACAGACGCAGGCCGGTGGAAGAAAAACGTACTTGCGAAGCACACTCAAACAAACGACGTTTCGCTTAGCCATTCTATTTTTATAGAACTTTACTGAGGATTTACTTTAAACACCACTTCGGAAACAAATGAGTTAATTGAGCTGAAATACTAATAATCCATTGGTAAATAATCATAACCAAATTTCAATTAAATCATAATTTATTATTACCCTTGCGTAAGTCAACTGTATAAAATCAGCGCAAAAACAGCTGCCACGCAACCGAAATTGTATCACATTTCCTGGTTCTACGAATTGCCCGATTCAAAAGAGTTTGCCAAACAACCACAACCATATCAGCTTCGTTTCTTGGAAGCGAGCAGACTACAAAGGCGCCTCCATCGACGCGTGTGCACGATGTTTATTGATTCCCGATGATTCCAGGAAAGCATCCACCCATCCATCATAAAAGGGTTAGCAAAACATCCTTAATATCAAGTGTCTCGTTTTCCGCTTGTAGTTTGGGTCTAATTTGGGTGATTGTTCGAGAAAGGATGAAATGAAATTTTCATCTTTAAAATCATCTTTGCACATGCCACAATCCCTGGAGCGGTCTTGTAATTTTATTCCGCTTTTCATTGTTTTCTAAACAATTTTTTACATTTCTAAAACAAAAGTAATACTTTTTACATTTATAATGATCGATGTGTGTATGGTACATATATCCCGTCTGTACAGCCCCCTACCCGTTCAGCAAATCGTGTAGAGATTCCAGTTAGTGGACGAACAATTCTCCGAATCGTTTATTTACTTCCAATTAGTTTCGTCCACCCAGGCACACAAAAACCCTCTCAACCTTTTGTAAGGATCCTGCTCTTTAATAAAGCCCGTCTAGATGTGTACCATGCTCCTACCGGGGAACGAAAACGGACTGGCTTGAAGCATTGTTTTGGGATTTGCATCAAACGGTTTGTTGTGAAGATTACACAAAATCCGATCTCTCCAACTTACCCAACCGGACGAGCCTTTGGGGAAGGTGAACGGGGAGGAACTTCTCAGAACTGGTGAATGATAAGCACGCTTTCGTATTGATGCAACAGGTTTACGGAACCCGGGAACCTTCCGAGAATGCTAACTCCAACATCCAAAAGAGCTCGGCCGCATCGAAAGAGCTGCTGAACAGCAATCGGCTGCTGTTAATTACTGCTGGGCCCGTTGTTGCTTCTGCTTTGTCCAAATTCGGAGAAACTTATATGGCGTAGAATTAAATTAAAATCCTAGTGTCGAATAGTGCACCACAATGGGCTCGTGCTTTGATCTTTTGCATTGCATGTGCACACTTCAAACTAACGACCCACCTGCACCCACTGCCCCAGTTATACACAATTCGGCATGAAAAATGCATGCCACAGTCCCTACCATGACCAGGACCTTTACCTGGACCAGCTGGAAGACAGACGCTTGAACGCCGCCTGAAATGAAGCTGATGCAATGCCTGGGCCACCTTCACTACCTGGGCCAAAGTGCAAAGTTAAATTTCCCCTTCATCTGATTTGATGGATTTTAATCATTTAAGCAAACGCTAGAGCGCGAGATTCAGATCTACCGTGATGACATTATTCTTCGCGGAAAGCGCTGAACAATCTTGCGAGCTAAAGCAAACGACCCTCTGCCCGTTCGCCGGAGTCATCTCGTGCTTGCTGTTTTCGTTCAGGTAAATTAACTTACTCCGATAAAATCGTACCGAACAAAAGGAGGGAAAGGAATCGTACATTTGCTTCAGTAATAGAAAAGGCCGGCGGGTGAGATGGGATAGGAAACAAACGCACAAAGAGATAGAAAAAAAGGGACTTTGTTTCTTCTTGCAGGGTTGGTGACCCATTTCTCGCATTTTCTCCATCGCTCGGTCATTCTATGCGCTGCGTAGATCGGTATGGGGCGGGGTGGTGGACAGCTAACTTTTCCACTAAGTAGTTGCATTAAGAATGGAAATGAGCTACCAACTTCGAAGTGACGGTCGGTTGTCTTTTATCCAGTTTAGTGGCTGTTTTTTCTTCTCGCTGTCCCTCTCTCTCTCTCTCTCTTTTTCAGCTGTTCTGTTGTTTTCCTCCCTTTGATATGCAAAGTCGTTGTCGCAGTCGCCTCTTGCTCTGGGAGTGGGATGAATCTTGCTTTCTATGGCGCTGCACGACTTGCTGCAGGCAAGAGCACTCCCGATGCACTCTTCCGTGCTGCACAATGGTGTGTGGAAATGGAACACGGAACCTTTTGCTGTACTGGCTCATTTCTTTTTCATCCTTTGCGCGGTGCATCCCGCGGTGCATATCTCTTCCTCTCCCCTCCTCGTGCAAAACGGGAATGTAAAAGAAAAGGTAGACACACTGCACTGGCACTCGTTTCGTCCATTCCGGGGATTTAACAATAAATAAATCGACGTCCGCTCGTGCCGGGTAGCTAAAGGTGAGATTTTTGTTCCTCTTTCTATTACGTTTTTCCTCACCGTTTTCATGTGAAAAAGTGAATGGGAATAAATAAACCACCCAAACGATGACACCACGTGTCCACCGATGTAAGCTGAGTACTGGTTTAATGGTGTATAAAAAATGCTCGCTGTACGCTGGAGAAAGTTCCTTCACTGTAGCATAAAACACACACATACAACCAACAAAAAACAAATGCAAACTCCCGACAGGCGAATTGTTTTACAGTGAACTCGCTCTGTCAGTGCTGTGTGCTGTAAACGGGTAGAACGGGTAGCACAAAGGCATCGGTGAACCAGGACAACGAGTTACCGAGAGCGATCGGTGTTTCAACAACAAACAGCCAGCAAGGAAGCGGAAGCGTAACCCATGTAACCCCCCCTTACCTACCCCCTTGAGACAACCGGAAGCTGTCCGCACAGTAAGTCACCGGGCGGAGTGTGGACGGTTTACGTTTAGCAGTTCGTTGAGCTGGAATCAAATTCAGGGCCACAAATCATTGGCTAGTGGCTATTTTATAGTTTTGGCCAACTGTTGTTTGGTGTAGCGTGAAATGCGCTGTGCGTTTGTTTAAAGTTGAGGAAACTGTTATGTAAACAATAATACTTTAAACGAAACAATGTTTAATATTATCTAAAATATAGTTTTGACAGAAATGAATCTACAATTCCGAAGTGGTTGCCTGTTTATTTGTGCTTGGTTTAATGCGTTAAATTAATTTTCGCTTGATTCTAGCAACTTTGCAAAAAACACCAGGCGCCTCCATTATGTTCCTGTAAATTAAAATTTTGTACCCAGTCCAAGATTAATTGCTGATTATAATCAATCATTTGCTTTAAAAATAAATTTTGTAGTTGGAAAAAAACATTTGGTAAAATTTTGTTTCATGATAAAGAATTGCAAATTATAATAAACTGCACAAGGCTTTGGTAGTGTTTGTGTTAAATTATTCGAGTAATTTGCAAAGGCTTCAATCAACGTTGATGAAACTTGATTGTACTGTCATACTGGTACCATAATTATACTTATCAATTGCGATGTGCTTTCCTTTTCATTGGTTTTACCTTACTTGTTTAGTTTTTTATCTCTTTATTTATTTTATTTAGTATCGAAATAATTGATTAACTATTATTCATTTGTACTACCATTTTTTCACTACCTTGTTGTATTTAACGTTTAATTTATTTTTTGTGCTTTG
This sequence comes from Anopheles coluzzii, assembly GCF_943734685.1. Taxonomy (NCBI): domain Eukaryota; kingdom Metazoa; phylum Arthropoda; class Insecta; order Diptera; family Culicidae; genus Anopheles; species Anopheles coluzzii. The sequence continues at coordinate 18,836,584 of NC_064671.1, read as the reverse complement.
ATTGTGACATTCATTTTCATTTATTTGTATAGTTAAGCATGTTTTGATCTTTTATTGCTTAATTTAATTAGTATTACATCAGGATAGAAGCACAAAATAAAATAACTATCACACATTGAACACTGAATTGCATTTTTTGTAGGAATTTTGGAATAAAATTATCGCTATCAGTGTAAAACTTTTTAAAAAAAGCGATCGCAATGTAATAGTAGATAAGTTAAATAACAAGCTTTTATTGCTTTTTCAGCACAACCAGTTACACAACCAGTTACCGATGTTGTGATTAGCTACAGCATCCCCCAAGCTGCGTAAGTTTTCTATCGCTTCGAGTACTTTCATCTATTGCATACTGCACAAGCTTCGCCCCACTAACGCACACTGTCGCGTGTGTGCAATGTCTGTAGTGCTTGCTGTTTATTCACTACAAACATTCACCCCACTACCGTACACCCGTACACGTCAACAGTTGGAACCCGGGACAGTGCTCTAAGTCCCCGTGCGTTTTGGGGAAAACGGGGCTTACAAAACTGTTCGCAACAAACGCAACAACAAACTCGTTGCTGCTCGTGTTGGCGTCGTTTACCGCGACTTGCTTTAGCCACTTTCGTGTGGTGCGGGTCCATTCTCCCACCGGATGCAAATAGAGATAAATCCTTGCGCACCGCGCGTGGTGTGATGATGCGAGAAACTGAAACACCCCGCACTGTACTGACCAAATCGGCCCTCGGCAGCAGCTAGCAGGGTTCCGTATACCAAAAGGTTGGTCCATTGTTCAAGGCCACAGGACTGATCATCGAGCTGCATGAAGTGGGAAAAGCTTATTTGTCTGTGTTTGTGTGTGGAGGTAAGTAAAAGGATTGGAGCTGCGGTTTAATGGAATGGAACTGGACGGTAACAGCGTGCTCGGTGCGTGTGCATAATGACAGGAAGCGTCTGTAGCTGTGCACACGAGTGAACAGAGATAACGCATGTATCTAGCTCTTGTTGCATTTCAATTGACCTACACCAAAAACGATCAAAAATATTGAACCTCTGTTGGTAAAAGCAACAACTTGCGTGGAAATAGTAGGTTAGACACTCGCTTATCGTTCAAATTTAATCCAAGCGCCTTTACTCTTGTCCCTGTACCACACTGCCTGCAATGCTGCATAACAGTCCCAAATGATGGGCAAATAGCTCGCTCCCGACAATCGACGTTTGATTGGTTGTAACCCACAGCGTTGTAACGTTCACTTTGTTTGCCCGAGTGCCCGACTTTACCAGCCCGAGTGTGTTCGTATTCAAGTTCGAGCCCTCTTTAGCCCTCCAACGAGACCGGTGTTAGGTGCACGAACAGCACCACACTCTCCACATGGCAACGGACAGAATCGATGTGTGATCAGTGGAGTGGGTGAAAATAATTTATTTATATCATTTCGGAATGAATTTAATTGAACAAGTTTCGATCCTGCCCGCGCTTCGTCAACCCCGTGTGTGCCCCTTTTTCCCGACCAGTCGGTGGTAACTCCAACTGCGTTTGGTCGTCGGCTGCAGCATGCACTGAATTGTTTGTAGATTAATAATTGTGTAAACATAGCGGTGCTGACAGCCGATGTTGCATACCGAGTGAAATAATGCCCTTGCATAACCGGCCAGGTAGAGGTAGATCCTCCTTCTCCGCAGTGCATATAATGTGGGTACGCTTGGAAATGGGCGCTTACTGCTCCGAACAGTTTTGTGTATTATGTAAACAAATAAATTCGTGATGGAATGAAGCCCTTATTACGCCAAATATCCTCGAATGTAGTATTTCAAAAAATTTAACAATATGCTCGTGAGGAGACTGGGCCAGAAAGTGCAGGTTGAACTAGAAAGTGAATAGAACGAATTACAGTCATTGGTTAGTAATAAGAATGATTTAAATTGTGAAAAGTTTAAGATGGTTTAACGTGTTAAGAGTAGCTTAGTAAACAGAGTGTAACAATGCCCATGCAAAGCAGCTCAGTAGAGCATTCCTCTGTCTTCCTGTTTTTATGGTAAAGTTGCATTTGACGAACAAATATCGTTCCATGTTCCGAAAATCCAACAATTATGATCGGACAGTTAATTGCGCATTGGTTTAACTATTCTTTTTTTTTGTTCAATAGATAGAATACAACAGAATAGCGGATTCAATAGAAAAGCGGATACAAGTTACAACTTACCGTGTTGTCACAGTACGACAAGTAGCTTTTGTAGAAGTTCAGCAATCTGAAAAGTAGCAGCTAAGGTAACCAAAAAGCGATATACAGATTCTTATCCGGGGTAACTTTATTTCATTCAAAACTGCCCTGAGAGTGTGTTACAACTGTGTAAAATTAGTGTCTTGCGAATTACTGAAATATGATGGAAAGGAACAGCAATTGGTAAGCGCACAGTATTTTCGCCTATAGCTTGTTTTTTTTTTTTTTTTTATTCAGGAGTAACGGTCCAAAAACCTATAGCTTGTTAATCACTTAGAAATCGTCTCAATCGTACCCTGAGAAAAAAAAGTCAACATTGAGAAGTACATACTGATGGTAAGAAAAGGGAACTCCTTCCTGGTTGGGTCCCTTACAGGGCAGCACATTTTGTAAAGAAAGGTATGATATTGGTGTCATTTTGATTGTCAATATTTTTTTGATGGAATTACATTAGTGAACTCTTACTTTTGATACTGGCTAAAGACAATAAATTACAACATGTCGTTCTGTCCAGTTCAGATCTTCCTTTTACAGAGGAATGCAAGGTGTCATACAAGTCCTTAGTACCCGTTATTCCCTTCCTGTCAACCTCCTTAGAAATTCGAGTCATAAGCCCACCTGTAGTTTATCTAATGACATTGGTCTTTTATCTTGTAGCGTATCTCGGGTCCTCTATTATATCATATGATATGACCTCTATTATATTTATACAACCTCTCCTTCCATTAATCCTACTAGTCCCTGCTGAGAATTAGAATTATGTCTTGATATTTGTCATTCTCTTTTCCTCACTAACTCATTATTATTTTTCTCTCTCTCTCTCTCTCTCTCTCTCTCTCTCTTTCTCTCTCTCTCCCTCTCTCTCTCTCTCTATCTCTCTCTCATTCTCTCTCTCACCCTCTCTCGCTCTCTCTGCTTTCGTTATACACAGCAGTTGTACGTTTTTATGGCATTACGCTAAAAGCGTCTTGGAATTACTTCTCAGGAATGATCGTTATTCGCTTGATCAATAATTCCAAACGATGTTCTTCTATCAACTACCTGTCCCTGGGTCGCCCTGATTGTTTTCTTTTTTCTAAGTTCTAGAGCTGTAAAAGCTTTGCATCGTCGTCCGCGTTGTTTTATGCGAACTTTTTGATAACTACGATGATCACTATGTAAAAAACCACCGCTGCCACCACAGACCAGCAACGGTAGAGGGTGCAATGAGGTTTGTCGGGACCGGGAAATGCGATAAATACTGCAATACAAATGAGCATAATAATGCCTATTGGATAGATAGATAGATTGATAATAACAGTTGTGAATAATGCATCCAAATTGCTGGTCATATTTGCAGCCGGCTGTGGTTTAGGTGCATTGTGGCTGTCTTTTGAAGCCGTAAATTGCTGGTGCTCATTGCTTTTACTGGATACTGGTCCAGATCGATTGAGCAACAGCAGCTCAGCGTTAGAGCATGACGCAAGGAAACCGTACATCAGAAAAATGATCAACACAATACGTATCATTGCGCCTACCATTTGGTGTTCGGATAGAAGCTGTAGAGACCTTAAAAGAGACAATGCAAAAGGGGGTGTTTATTATTGTGTTGTCCGTGCAACGCGTATGCGTATAGCGAACGTACAATGATTGTCAAGTACTTACTGAATATCCTCACTTCAATTCCTTAGCGCTGTGTTAGCTGAGATCAATTTCAATTGATGATGGTGTCGACGGAGCGAGTTTTCCCAAGAACCCTCGGAACTATTCGCCGTGCCCGAACGCTTTCGTTTAGCGCTTGATACGTTTTCCTGCTTCCTCTGCAAAGAACAGTTAATGGTTTCGTGTACCTACAAAAATAAAAACAAACTATTAAAACATACAAACATGGTGTGTGTTTACTATCAGAAAATGTGTCAACCCTTCGACCCCATGTGACAGTTGGTCAGGAGGGCGCCAGCGCTTAATTGATTTTTTTATGATTTATTATTACGTGATGAGAGAAATACATAAACAAATTAAAGTCGAATATGTAATTACGCTAAGATAATATAAAAAAAAAAGAAATTATAAGTGCACTAGTGAAAATTTTAGGCTATGTTGACTTTAAAAAGTAGGAGACTAAAACGCTGTTAGCAATACAACAATAAAACCGCGCTTTCCGGAGATTTTGTTTATGGGGAACGTTTTGCCGCAGTATTAAAGCGCTTCACCGACGACTGCCGGTGGCAGGCGTGTGTCTCCATTAGCGTCATGCACGGATGACGACACAATCAAGGATGGAAAGCAAGAGTTTGGAGCAACAACAAAAAAAAGCCAAAATGCACACAAACTGCATTTGGCCGGATGAGGCACAGTTTCGCGCCACGATCGTACGATGTAACTTTGTATCGTCACATCACGCCCCCCGCACCACCACCCTATATGTATAGGAAAGTGCAAAGTTACGCTGCTGAGTACCGAGTACCAAAGTATGGCCAGCGACTCGTTTTAGCGCAGTGATGTTGCCAAAGTTCTGTTCCCCGCAAAACGTCAAATCAAGTGCGCTTCATTTCGCGCGGCTGGCATTGTGTAGTTTTGTGTTCCGAAAAACTGATGCAAACTACCCTTACGCGTGTTTGTTTATATGAAGGCGTGTGTCGCTACGAATGGTGCGAAATGGAATCATTTCTTCCCTGTTTTTTTGCTTTGCTCTGCTGCTAGCGTACCAACGCTTGTGTGAACGGTTTGGGGGAGATTTCTCTTGACGGTTCTAGCCGTTTCGCGTGCAATATCCTCGTGGCGCATCGTACAATTGCTGTGTTTGGTCGAAATGGGTGAGATTTATGTTACATATTCTACGAGCAAACACGCATGTGAACGATGCCGAACACTTTTCGATCGACTGTACAGTAATGTTTTAATAATTAATTGCTCTACACTGGATGGGTTAGCTCGCTTGTTTTAGCTTTTCCCTTTTTCTAAATCCCATCGGGATATAGTTAAATAGTGTGCTGGAGCTGTTCCATTCATTCTCACGTTTGGTGTGCATTGGGTTCGTTTGGATCGTTTAGAGTCGAGTGCACATTTTTTTCAACAAGGATCCTTGTCCTTGTGGAGTATGTGGTATTTAGTAATCGTTTAAGCTGTTCAGCTCATATAAATTATAAATTTATCAAAAAGTAGTGTAATTTAGATTGGTTTGAAATTGAAGGATTTTGCTAATTTTGAAGCTTTGTCAGAAATAGTGTTATAAAGAAAAGAGGTTTCTTCTTGCAATACTGCAATCATACAACTGCCGTTTTGGCTTCAAACACTTACGAAATCGCAAGAAAGAATTTTTATACCTACATGGCCTCAACAATGCTCCGAATAGGAAAACATGGAAAATTATTTTGAAAACAGGTTTATTTGTGATATGCATATTTCCCCAAGGTTCTAAATGAATAAAAGCTACATGAATATTGAATAACAATGAATATCATAAGGGAAGAAAATACAACTCACAGCTAGGAAAAATATTATTTAAGTATTGTTCAAGAAGACTCAGAAATTCTTCAGAAAACTTCAAACCCAAAGGTAAACCCCATAACCCCGGAACAACGTTGTATTACAAATATTTGGAAGAATATTTGCTCGACTGCCGGCGAATGTGCAACCTTTACCATTTTTTGCATCCTTCCGAAAAACAAATTCACCTCCGTCGCGCATACACGTTTTCCCCGCCATGCAAAGCAGTCTCTGCGAATGATTGCATTGTTTTTGCGGGTTTTTTTTCCGTTTTATGATTTATTTTTAAGATTTGGTTTCAAAATCACACCAACAATGTCGTTGCCACTGGCTGCCAACCAGTGTCGTTTCAATTAAAGATAATAAATTTTTTGCCCGCTACTAGTAGCTATAATTCAATTTCTGTTTCGGCATCTCTCTTTATTTCCATTTCGTTCTGAGCTCCTAAGCAGGAGGAGGGATAACATGAAATGCCGGGATTGAGCTTTGTCGCAAGTGCACTGAGTGTTGTGTTGAAATACCATATGAGACGATTTAAATTGGTGTCATACGGGGTTGTGACTGGAAAACGTGCTAATAACAGACCTACTAAACTAAACCAACACACCATGACTGAGGACATATCTTTGGTCCCTAAATTAAACATGAAGATGAAATAAGTTATGGTGAGGTTTTTGCAATGTGGAGTAATGACTTTTTTAACAAGATAAAAAAAAACTCATTCTATTTTTTTCCGTTAGAGTACAATTCAGTCGAACATCAATCGAGCAATTTTAGCCATACTTTATTCGAAATTCTTCCTCCCCGTCAAACATTGCGAGGGTTGCAAGTATTTTAAAAATATTTTAAAATATTTAGTTTTTATTCATTAATTCTCGTTTTGCTGTGTTATCTGTCGAAAAGATCACTATTTAAATTTTTGTGGATTTTTTTAAAATAAAATCTCAAAATTTAGGTGTTTAGTAAGCTATAATTTGCAATGTTATACGTGCTCTCGGGGTGCTATAATTATAACTGCTAAAACTAGCGGCGAAAAAACTGCCTACGCTCGCAAGCTCTTTAATGCGAGGGCTCTGGGACGGTGAACTTGTATGGCGTGCGAGCCCTCGCGCGCCCTCGCAAATCGCTGTCAATTGCATGGCGGGTCGAGCTAACAAGTACATTGTTTGCGTATAGTAAAACCAACGCTGTAACGCGTATGCCATGCATAACATTGAGAGATTTTCGCGCCAAATTTTCAAATCCCGCTCGAAAGCTTTGCCAAGAAGCTTTCATAGCTCTCATTAGCTTTTAGAGCTTTTAAGCGTTTCAAGTGGCATGTAAGCTCTGCGTGAAGCGTTTTCTATCCAGAAGAAATATTTTATTTGGAAATAGTAATCAACTCCAATTTTTGTTCCTTTATTTGGATTTTACCTATATTATGTCATTTATTAAAATTCTTTTAAATATGAAGAGCAACTCAATAACTATGCCAAGATAAGTATCACGATTTAAGAATAAAAAGCTACCACGTGTGAATATAATAGGATTTCGATTTTTGAGCATTCAAAATATTGATAATCGTTAACAAATATTCGTTGTATAACAATTATACTTAACATTATTTTTCATACTTCAATCATTATTAAAAATTAAAAAGCTTCGTGAAATACAATAGAATCGTGCTAAATCAATCTAAAATGATTCCGACTGTGAAATGAAAAACGCAAATTTAATGAAATTTATACATCTTTTATTAGAGGCAATATTATTTTCATCACACTCACACACCATTTACGTATCAATCCTATACACACACACGCGCAAAGGCAACTCTTTTACACACAATTTAATTTTCGAAGTAATGTTTTCCATCGTCTGTTACACATTTATAGCACTATGGGCCTTAACTATACTAAACCACCTGCTCTCTTCTAATCCTCACTAACACACCTATGCTATGCATTCCTACTGCACCAAAAGCATCGCCCCCATGCGAAGGTATAATAAATATTGCCGTTGACTAAATCTGCGCACTATAACACTGCCCTAAACTGTGCGAAGCGTAGCGATCGTTTGGAAGAGATGGTGAGGCCACTTTTCCACCTCATTTCTCTCATCAATTTACAGCAAGCGTGCGGATCATATTCTATGCGGATTGATGATCCACTGTGCTATGGTTACGGGCTATGTATGAGATCGTGCGATCTATGTTGTGTCCGTTGTGTTTTATTTTTAAATCATATTGCTTTCAGCTGGAACCTGTTAAGGCTAATGGAGTGAACGGTCGTCAGTCTAAATTTAACCTGCCCTTTCCGCACGCGGCCACTGGAACCGATTGAAACGAATAGTCGAGTGACATTTACGACGTTACCCGTCAGACGAAGATCTTCTCAATCACCTTCACCATGTGTTTTGAAGGAGCAAACTCGAATCGTTTCCAAAATTAGAGCACCATGAAATAGAGCTAAAAAAAAACCGATCCAAACGTGCACATTTTTCCCACTTGTATTAGGCAAAACGTTGAGACACTCCACCCTCCATAGTTAATGAATCATAATACGGACGCTCGCTTTCGCTGGGGTTTCCAATATGCCTATTTTTATCTTTCCGGCCCCTAAGGAGCGCACGCTGGGAAGTAGAAAAGCTTTAAATGCGCTGACCCTAAACACGGTTTAAAATACTCACGCAAAAATACTATCGCAAACCTATGTACAAACGCTCTATCGTAAATGTATATATGTATGACCAGCCTGAAGAATGCAGGAAAATAAACTAGCTTAACAAACAAAACTCAATACACACAACGGTAAGCAAGCGACGAACGTGCCAAGCTTTCCTTAATTAATCTATTTCCGGCTGCCGCAGTTGATCATTGTGCAAACGGATCACCCTGCAAAGCACCGGACCTAACTGACCTGTAATATACCAAGCACCCTCAGTCGTAAAAGTCTTTCCCGCGTGCGTCCCAGCCGCTGTTCCTAGTCGCCTAATGAGGTAATGCGGGGGGTAATGGAGCGAGCACTAAGGGACACACAGCCGCGGGGAGAGAACATAATACCGGTCGGGTTTGTTGCTAAACATCTTTCTTAACTAACTAACTCTTAGCAAGTACGCATGTCTGTATATATATTAAGTATGCATGTAAGTGGTTTAGCGTTCGCTTTCTTGGGTTTGACGACAACGATGTAAAGCTTGATGGTTGGTAAATCATCCCGCAGGTTCAGCACCTTCCGCTGTCCCGTTCGGGGGCCGGCTCCGCACACGATCAGATCACTAACCGGTGGATGTGGTTGGTGTCGAACACAAAGTCACCGCCGCTGTTCGCACTTCGGTTGATTGCGATGATGCTTCCGCTTCCGTTTTTGGCTTTGCGCGTTAGCTGACGCTTTGGCTGCGGGTGGGGCAAGAAATGGAAAGGAGAATGTTGAGTAAAGATGCTTGAAATTGCACTGTGCTGATTGCTTACCTGTCCATTTTTGTTGATCATCTTGCCCTGCTCGATCAGGCGCTGCGGCACCAACCACAAGCTGTCGGACATGGTGATCAGCACGTTCGTCAGGTGGCAGCACTGGGCGGCCATGCGTACCTGCGCACCGATATCGTTCTTATCGGGTGGATGTACGAATCTGTAAACGAGAAAGCGAATGAGTTACAATTTATTGGAAATTTATTGGCTTAAGGCAATAGTGCTATACTAACTAAAGCGAACAATAATTCGGGAGTAAGTAAAAGACGAAAAAGTGGAGGAAGGATAATATGATATGTAAAAGAAGCGAAGACGGGTTCGGAAGACGGGAAGGGATATGTTGAAATCGAACTAATCTAAGGCACTGTTAAAAGACGAAAGAGATCTAAAAAATGGGAGAGCAAAACGTGTACGGCATATAGGTATGTGGAGATGAAAACGATAATGTAAGGTGCGACAAGGAGAAGAGAAAGAGCATCGATGCCAGCCACAAAAGTAGCCTGAGCTACCGAGAGGCGGTGTTCCAGCTTAGCTAGGCCTAATAGAGCGCTTCTATCGTCATACTAAGGGCATTCAAGTCTTGTAAATCGTTTCTGGATCCTCTCAATCCTTTGGATCAGAGATACTTGGACTGCAGACCAGATGATACAGACATATTTCAATACGGAACGGACTCAGTAACAATAAAGAGACTTAAGGCAGAAAGGAAATAAAACGAAATGAAATGATGACATAGTCCATAGACGCAATATAAATGAGAGACTCAAATCAAATAAGATGCCAAGATCCTTAGACACACACACAGAGACTGTATACGTGAGAGATACAAGAATGAACAGACAGAACATTTTTCAGGACACAGGACTGAGCCGTTAGAAGCTCGCCATGTAGAGAATTTACAGAACCAGGATAAAAGGACAAGACAATCAGCTGTAGAGAATACAAAACCAAAAACTTTAACGTGATCCGCGCATACCAGGAAGCCGTTTACAAGAAGGATAGCAGTACAGTCATCAAGGATTTGTTTTTGTTTTGCAAGATCTTCTCAATAATCCGGTCGAACGCTGCTTACCTCGGTGGAAAGAACGAAGGCGCAATGATGGTGGCCACGTTCTGTTGCGTCATCTTGTTGAGGTCCTGCAGCTCCACCACCCGCCGGAAGAAGCTGAGCAGTTCGCGTAGTGTGTTGCGGTTTTCGTGCGGCAGCAGCTGACAGAGGACCGCCAGCGCCTTGTACTGATCATGCGGAGGTAGAACTGAAGAATAAGAAACCTTTTTAGTACAAAGTAGTTCTCACAAAACAAGATTCGTTAGATCTTACCGTTCGTTTGATAGAAAAGATGCACCAGATCGTTGGCGAGCAGTGGCTGGGGAAGCTCCCGTAGCCAGCGCTTCAGCAGCGCACTGAGATCGTGCACTCCCGCCTTCTTGATCAGTGGGTCAATCTTTTCCGGCTTGCAGTAAAAGTTGTGCTCGATCTCGTTGTACAGGGCTTCGGTCTGGAGATGATCAAAAAACCGAAAAGAAGGAATTATTAACAAATTCCTTGGAAGTCACGCCATGGGCAGGTCGTCTCACTTACCTTCTGCTTGTGGCCAGGTACCCGCAAAATGCCTTCCTCCCGGGCACCGCGTACCGCCAGCTCGGCCAGTATGGCCTGCAGCACGAGCGGCACGAGCGTCGTATCCTCGCCCGTCACCTGCTGGTCCCGGCGCACCAGCGCATTGAGCGACACGCCGAACACGTTGCCCTCCTCCTTGCGCTTTCGCTTGAACGGTTTCCGCTTGTCGAGCGTGACGTGGTTTTTGTCGAACAGTGAGGCCAGCTCGAGCCAGAGCAGCGGCTGCAGCCGCTTCTGCTCGCCCTCCGATATCTGGTCGATGTCGAGGCAGGGTTCGCGGGCCGCCTCCGGCCGCTGCTCCCACTGGTCCGCGGCCGACGGGGACGTCTGCTTGATCATGCTCTCGAAGCTGACCGGTTCGTACGACGAACGAAGCGGCGAGTTCTCGACCGAGCTGCAGAGCAGACTGTTGCGCGGCGGCGAGCTGGGCGGGCTCTGCTCCGATGATGAGTTGCCGGAGTCGTCGTTGTCCCGCCGGACCGCCACGGCCGACCCGTTGTACAGGTTCGTGTGGCTGCGCGTGCCCGAAATGTGCTGACCGGCGTGGGGTCTGGAAGGAAAGGAAGGGTGTGTTTTAGAGATGTGTTCGTTGTTTTAAGTCACTCGTTCGCTGTCTTACCCGATCGTACAGGATGGATCCGAGCCGGACCGAATCCTCGGTATGTGAATCGTTCCCAGTCTTTGGAAGTTGAGCAGCTCGATGCCTTCTGCAATTGTAAGAAAGAGAAAAACGAATGATTAGAAGAGAATTTCTATCAAACTAACTAATTTGTATCGTACCGTTGTGTATGGGGATGTCGCATCGGATGTGTGATCCACGGAACAGCTCCGCCGAACCGCGCAACGGGGCGCTCGGTGTGCGCCGCAGGTGTTGCTTGCCACGGATCGGTGTCGGACGCACCACACCATTCCCATCGAACACGGACACGAAGCTCGGTATGTGTGGATGGTGGTGGTGCCCGTTGCCCGGCGGCGTGTTCCACGCATCGTCACCCGGCAGCGAGTCCAGCGAGTCCGGTGTGGCACTGCGCGACCGCGTACCGGTGCTGGAAGAATCTTGATCCCGAAATACGTCCCGTATGTCCGGCTTCTTCGTCGATCGGTTGCGCGTGCGGCCGCGTACCGTGCGGTTGAGCGCCTTCACGCGCTGCTTGACCGCTTCCGCGTGCATACTCGAGAGACCAGAGATGACCGGAGCTAGTTCTGTCGCTGACAGCTCGCGACCCTGTGGAGGAGGAGGGAAGAAAAAGGGTAAAAGCGATTAGAGAAATGGCAAAGGATGTTGTTGTTGTGAATAAGATCAATTGAATGCAATTAAGAAATTGATGTAAATAAAGAATTCCCTGCAAACTAACGCAAAACTTCAAGAACAGGACATTGCGGGGTTTCCATGGTTTAGAGGTTGTTTCCAAAAGTTTTTTGGGTAGTTTCCATTTTTTCGATCGTTCCGACGATTCCGACTCCTCCTTTGGAGGGTTCATCCTTTGAAAAAAATCATTAGACGAATTCAACAAATTACGGGAAACAATCAAAATAAATATGGGAAACACTGTATTGAATAGACATATTGAAAGGGTGTTTATTAGCTAAAAGTAGTGTTTTTTTTTACAAATATAACATTGAGCGTAAGTAAAGAGATACAGTACCCTTTACAGATATGGTGCTTGCTGTTCGAGTTGCTGTTTAAGTTATTGAAGAAATGATAACTAATGATAAGTTTAAATGCAATAAGTGAAGCCAATGAAAATAAAGCGTATAATATCTTCGAGTGGTTTAATCGAGGCTCTAGCGAGCAATCTGTAGCCAGAAAGGTACAGACATAAAAGAGATAAAAAATAATCTTCAGATTTTTTTATTGTATTGACCAACATAAGGCTTTTCTGGTTGTAATAATCAAAACAACAACCGTCCCAACAAAGTGATCATGAGACAATTGTAGTCTTTCATAGAATAGTTAAGCGAGTTTTAACAGATGCAATCCTCAGCACGTTGCATCAGATAACTTTCATTGCTTTTTCGATGTTTTTCTTCAGTTCTATATCCACATACAAATATCTTTGAAAAGTTATTTCTTCTATCAATACTTAGTACTTATTTGATATATTTTTGACATAAGATATCCTCGATTTTGCTGTGGTTCACATTAGAAAAATAAATGTTCCCACAAGGCCAAAATTGATAATTCCTATCCTGGACACTTATTTAAGAATTCATCCGGGAAAAAAACATCAACGTTTTAGTCTTCTCTTTCAGGAGTTTTCTTCAATTCTATTATCATACATGAATTTAATTATGCCTACAAGACACGCCAACACAGTCAATGCTGTCAGTTCAAAATCAGTTCTTGACGCTTGTCTGTCCATAACTAAGGTCTGCTTACGCATCTCAAAATCACCCCAGAACAAACGTCACAGGAACGACATCTCCTATACGTCATAGCCGCTTGCTTGTCCCACTTGAGTTCCAAAGCCGGAACACCAAAACAGTCTTTTATCCAATTCCCAAGAATCAATCTTCCGAACCGGGACGCGAGTGTGCGCATTTCAATAACGTAATCAATCAAACTCAATCTTCTGTCCGCAGACTGCCGCCGACGCGGGAAAAGATTGCATTTCGGAAGCGCTTCATCCCGGCATCCCGCTCCCGCGTTGGAACAAACGCCAAAACACGCTAGTAATTAAATGTTACGGATCAATCTGCGAAAAAGAACGGGCCCCTCTGTCCCGTCCGATTGATCCGGCGTTGATTGATATCGTACGGGCGAGAGGATTTTGGAGGTGGCAGAGTATGCAGCGTAGCTCGCCGTTGCTTCCCACGAGAACGTTGGTTTAATGAAGAGCTTTTGCTGTGGCGTTTTAAGACATTAGATCAGCAAAATTTCAATTCAATTCCTGCCCTTGCGCACGATCGGGGCTGCGATGGCGATTAATTAATAACTATGAATGATGAAAATGAACTTTGCTACAGCTAAACCCATTAGGTAATGAAACCCAAACGCCGTGTAGCTGAAACCAGCCCTCTCCCCGGACATCACTTACCTCTTCGAATGCTTTGGTTAGCTGTGGAAATCCTGCCGAATTGAGCCATTCTGCTTCCAGTTCTCCATCTGCAATGGGTACGAAAGAAAACCAAAAACAAAGATTAACTTCTTGTGCCGGTAAAACCGTTTTGCTTCCATCTTAATTACGAGCATCGTTGTCCATGCCCTTTGCTTGACCTTGCGCTTGCACCTGAATGTCTCGTGCGCGCAGGGGCAACCCGAGAACCTGAGGTTGGATTTTCTCACTTCCCCATGCAACGTTGGATCTTCCGCTCGCTCTTCCACGGCTTCTGGGTGTTAATTTTCATACCTTCTTCGTACCCATCCTCCCGGGGGCGATGGAAAGAACCACTGCTCGGCGTTTGTTTTCTTTACGTTAAAGGGGGTTTTTGTTGTAGCTTTTTTGTATTAACTGAACCTTTAGCCCTCGCTTTGATGCCGCTGCTGTACAAATACGTGGCAGTTCCCGTCCGTGGCAGCAATTAGCCCGTGCACTGTACGCGGAAGTCAATCATTAGTCAACCGGTGTGTGTGTCGGTCGGTATGTGCAGTAAGCCGCCACTTCTTTTGCTTTATAGAGAGCCATTTAAACACACCGCTCTTCCTGTTTACATATCGATCCACCTATGAGACCATTTATGAGGCTCGGAGGGTCACATGCAAGAACAGCAAAAAGGAAAGGCGAACGCGAAAACGTCACTCTTGTGGCGATCTGCCTGTTGCTTTCTGCAGTGGGCGCTATTTTCGGCGCATGAAGTCGTCTCGTCGAGGTTAACCTCGGAATGAGCTCCATGATCGCGAATCGCCCACCGGTCGCACAGGGACATGGCCTTAGCAGAGTTCTAGGTTACCCGAGGGCCGACCATTGCTTTCCCCCCTTTTTTGTCTTGTCTCTTCTCTCCTCAACCCACACAGCTGGGCTGTGACCGCAAGGTGACCGAAGGACGAGCACATGAACACTGCACCAACGTTTGAGCGTGTGTGTGTTGAGCTCTGTGGTATCTCTCCCGTTTGCCAACGGTTAGACACTGCCACCAGGCTGGATAAAAAAAGGGATTCACCGGGGCTGTTGTTTAATGTTATGCAAGCAAACTGTAACCGCGCAAGGTTTGTTTGCATTTGGCCGCTTGGCAAGGGGTTGGTACCAACCGAAAAGGGTTTTGTAGTGTCCACACACAGCTTAAGCTTTTTGCTAGCCCTCGTACGCTGTGCTCCCGTGTGTCTGTGTGACGGTTTGTTTACTTTCGGTGCTTGGATGACACTCGGCTGTCCGGCCTGTCCGATAGTCCGACGACCCAACCAAGTTAGTACGAAAAAAACAGGCCATAAATGACACCAGCCAGGTTATGGGCGCTTTATGCAACAGCCATTTTCATTTCGCTGCCCTACTTGCTTGTAGCGGACGTTTCCCGCGCGCGTTTTGCGCGTAGAAATTTGTTCAAATATGATAAACTGCATGTCGTTACCGTAATCGGGGTGCAGGTATGTGTGTGTGCGCGTGTGATACAACTGCTGAACGTTGTTGATATGGAAAAACGTAGCCGCAGTGGCGATGTTGTGATGATTTAATAATTTCGTATTGCGACATCGCGCTGTTGTGTGGGGCGTTTAAATCTTTTGTTCAGTTCAATTCAATTTATTCAATACAATTTCATCAGTTCAATTAATTTGGGATGATTAAATAGTTTAAATTTTGATACTTTATTCTGTGAATGATTATTAAGCATTTCAAAGAATTATGTAAGAAAGAGTTTCAAAGAGCTATGGTAAATATTGTAATTATCATTTATTAAAAAATAGTTAAATTTGAAGGTAACAAAGATGGTCCTTTTTCCAATGAAAGTGACGTCTTCCCTTGCTCATGATCAAGATCACGATCGCCAATTACGAGCCAATATGTCAACAACAAAAAAACCGTCCACCACCCAAACACAGAAAAAAAAAACAAACCAGAACACATGTTGTGCCCCCCCTTTTTGTCGAGCGAGACCTGTTCGCACCACTAACCCATAAAAGTGGCATAGGCATAGTGCGAGCATAAATTAATAATTAATTAACAAGCGCTCCGGCGCAAGATGGTCTGAGCGAAACGTGAACGGGCCGTGAGCGTGTGATGACTTTTTCCACGCTCAGTCCATCGCAAAAAAAAAAAAACAAGAAAAAGTAGGAAAAAATATGAGGCAAAATGATCCCGCTCATTGAGTTTCCCTCATTGCTCCACGGTTGAGCGATGCGTTGCGAGGTGGCGACTGGTGTATTGTGCTTTAAATTTGGCCCAGGCTTGCGGCAGCACCCACACGATTATAATGATGATTATTTATCTTCATCTGGAATTTGCCTTTAGTTTAGTGCGAGTTTTCCGTAGTGAGATCGTAGTGAGAGTTTGTTTTTCATCCCTTGTCTGGTTGGTGCCGCTGTTTCACATCCTCTATCTGGAGTTTTGTTTTGTTTTGACATCCATAATTTACTGCACAAGCGGCTCAATAAATGCAACGAGGTTTTGTTTCTTAACGATTTCATTTCACTCTAAATTAAAAAGCCCCTGCCGAACACTATCTGGCTGAGTTTAAGTTTATATCGCGTCTCAAGCGATAGTGTATGCGTGTACGCGCACCATCCAGCGACATCAATCGCCTCACAAAAGCTCGCGTGTCAGACGAGCCAAACATTGGTACAAAACAGCTCCATCTGCTTTCCCGGCACGGGATGGGAAAGAGTGTCTAGTGTGACGTTCGCTTGCTGCACTGCTTCCGGCACGTTCGGTTACCGGGAAGGGCAAAAGATGCCATGGGAATCATATTGTCTCACAGAGGTTGTAATCAGTCGTGTGGGTAAGTGATTTGAATAATGTCATTAAACATAATATTTGCACGGGAAAGTATAGTGAATTTAATAAACGAAATAATTAATAGTGCAACCTATTACTTATGCAACTCTAATCGAATCCGGCTTGAGCGTTGCAAAATTGCATTCAAAAGGTCTGCGGCATAGCATTCCATTATTTTCAGTTGGAACGTGGCGTTTTAGCTATTCAGCACGAAGTGAAGCTAACGCCCGATAAGAGTACGCAGCGGTTTATTTGTGTAAGAATGTAACACGATGCCATGCGATGTCTTTTGTGCGTTGCATACCTCAACGGTAACGGGCACAGCGATGAGCATTTTGTAAGCTTTTTATCAATATGGCTATAAAACTTGTAAAAGCTACGATAGTTTAGGAAATAATTTTGACACACATTTAGCCCTCCGTTTCATCCCACCATTTGAGTAATTTCTGTGAGTTATGTTTACTTTTATGATAAAAGAGCATTTTAAATTTTTCTACACATGCAGCTGTGTGTGCCCGAAATCCCTTTACACCAAAAATATCCTATACGCGTGTGCCAAAATCACAGTTCCGGAACTTGTGGGAGCCCCAAACCGAAATTGATGCCGTTTGTCGGTAGTACAACGCACTCGCATCCAAGTTACACCAATCTACGGTCCATCGAGAGAGCAATGGGGTAATGTACGATGGGCTGAAATGACTTCCGAGTGAGGTAATTTAACCGGCACAATTGAACATTACCGGAGGCCCAACTACAGGGCCACGCCGGGGTGCTTAAATTTTGCCAAACTCCCCATGCGTCCATCCCCTTTCGGAAGCCTACGCACGTGTGCTTGGGTTCGGGTTAGCTCATCGAATGCCCTAGCTCTCTCTCTCTCTCTCTCTCTCTTTCTCTCTCGCTCTGTACGCACCAAAATTGAACCATCAAACGGGAACGAGTAACTGCACTGTTCCGAAATCGAAGCTAACTTCCCGAACCTATATGGCACACACACACAAGCGTGCCACGCTCGCACACCCTGCTCCAATGATCCGTGGCTGGCCGGACATGGAACCGGGTAAAGGTAAAACGGTACGCCAAGTGGGCCGCGTAGGGTGCCCGGGTGCCACGTGATATGATTTGCATTCGTAGCGATATTCGAGGCAACGGCTTTTCGAGTACGAACCCTACATCCCCTGAGCATACAACGGAGGAGGTGCAGAAATGACTTTCCCGTACGTGGTTTCAATAACAATTGCAAAATGATCTTGATTTGTGTGAAATCGATCTCACACCCACCAAACCGAATGATTTGCGTGTTTACGGGTATGAAAAACTGTAAGTTTAAGGTGTGAGAGGTTTTTTTTAGGTGTGGGTTTATATTATTTGGTTTGGTACGCACAATGTTTCAAGGCCTATGTAATTAGATGCCGAAAGGCTGTAGATGCAGAACGTAATGGACGTCATCTCAAGTGTTCTTTACTCAGTTGTTGAAGTGAACGAACGATTTATTTCCTCACAACATTCAGCAGACAACACCCAAAGGGCGGTAAGTGTAACAAAACAAATACATGATTCAATAATATTTATTAATTCAATTTTTTTGACTCTATGAATCCTGAATTTGTATTTAAAAAAAAAACTGTTCGATCATACTTAGTTAACTCCGCATTAATTTATTATTTAGCTTGTTTGATTGTTGGTGAAAAAGTATTTGAACTGATTGTCCAAACAAATCAATACAATATTGTTTTAAGGATCATATCAACCTTATGCTATGAGGTTTTTCGCAAATAGTTATGCAGTTTGTTTTTATGCAGTTTTTTCTCAGAATATCTGGTATTTATTCTGAATTCTTACGCTCCTTTGCCTTTTTAGGCACAAAACCCTAAATTAGCAGTAACATGACTGGACTCTCCATGGGTCATTTTATTGCACGTTTGAAAACTAGCAGCCGGTAGTCTTTTGATAAATACAGGGGTTTTCAGAGATAATCTTAGTTCTGGGACACTTTCATGGCTCTTTCTACGGGATATGAATTTTATATGATGGACATTAGACTCCAAAGCACCTTTTTTGGACAAATACAATAGGATTTTTCAAAGTGCCTGTCCAACAAGGACAGAAGTAAGAGTTTCCATAAGATTACCATAAGAGAGAGAGTCAAGAAAGTGTGTCATAACTATTAGAACTCCTAAAAACCCCTGTAAGGAGTTGCAAAATTTAAAATATTTGCCATAATTTACTAACCACTAGAAACTATTACAATGATATGAATAAGCAAGAGTTTTTGTTTAGCTTTGTATCAAAACAATTTTGATTAATCCACACATCATTTAGTACATTTATTAATTTGAACAAAAATGATGGATTGAAGCAATCTTCTTTAAAACACAAAGCTAATCACTACTCCACATGGCCATTTATAATTTCTATATTTAATATTTATATACTATATAAGTATAATTTTGCAATGAGAAAAGCCATTACTGCACTCAATAATATAAACCATTTCGCTTCTGGGAGGGACGAAACGGCACAACCACAGTCACCTCGACCTTAATCGTTCGCTGGGATGCCGATGGGGGTACTGGCAAGGTCGGCATTGCCTGGCCAGGCTGCCCACCCTGGTGACATTTCGCATCCGAACGATCGCAACCAGCACACACACACACACACACTTCCCTCGGCAATTCGTAATCAATTCGTAATTGTTAAGCACCGTCCCCCGCGACCCAGGCGAACGATTCATCATGGACAGCCCGTGCGGTGCGTTCATCAGCGAGTCAACAATTAGTCGATAAAAATAAATAACTGCACAAAACAAAACTGCAGCACAAGACGCGACGAGGCACTCTACTTCTCAATTGCTCCATTGCTGCCCAGATTGTCACTCACGTTTTCTCGCCTCCTTCTTGAGCGCGGCCCATGTGGTGCAACGACGCCGGCAGCGGCGGGCCACACCATCACAACCCGTTCACCTCGCAGCTGAGGCAGAGCGCAGCAGCACTAGTACCGTGCCGCCAGTACGAGCTGCTAATGATATGGGTCACCGCGAAAGGAGCATTTCAATTGTGCCAAAGGTTGAGGCAAAACTGCAGCCCGGACTCCTGTTGTTGCGCAGGACGGGGCTTCGTATGCAGGCCGTAAATCCGATAATGATGGCCAGGATTTGGCGTTTCGGGGAGGGCGCTATTTGCCGCGCAATTATCGTCGTGCTTCAGGCGCCCGCTCGACTCGGCGACAAAAATGATGACAACCACTTCATTTATGGGCCGTGCCGACAATTGTTATGTTGTCTTTTTGGACATTTTAACGACCCGAAAGTGCAATGCTGCCTTGTAGGTCAGGTCGTGGTGGATTTTTATTTCGTTGCATCTTTAAAGCACCTTTTTAACAGCAGGTGATGGTAGGAGGGGGGCGGGGCAATAATTGGTGTCATAAGTGTGGGTAATAATTATTTTTGTTTTTCTTGGAATGATATTTAACCCACTGCAAGCGTTTTGATTGATTTTTTTCCTCTCCAAGTCGCGTATGTTTTTCGTCCACTGATTGCGTTTCGTAACGGCATCAAGGATTTAATTTCAAAATAATACAAAAAACGATTAAACGCTATTGGAATGATGCTTCAGGCGAGCCTAAATTCCCATTGCATTTCTGCAACAATGTTAAGGTATGGGAATGCAAAACAATTCCAACGCCTGCGCTGCTGCACACTTCTCGCCATTACCAATTTCCGATAATGACCGCTGCAACGTGGTTGACTCATTAGCCGGATCGAGTGGTGCTCTGCCTCTGGCAAAAGATTGGCATATTTATGCTTCGGCACGTACTAGGGCCCTCCGTCCGCGGTTGTGCACCGTGTCCGTGTCAAAGGACCACGCAGAGCAATCCCACTGCCACCATCGTACAGGCGCGTACCAGTGGGCTGTAACATATGTTTGTGTACGAAAACTATAACTCATTTTCTTGGCCTCCAACGCCTTTCCGCCATGCGATACAATGTGGCGGCGGCTCATTGCGCTGTGTTCGTCAGAATGGAACCTCGGGGACGGAGATGCAAACGGTCAGTGTGTGACAGCGCCGTCACTGTTCCACTTTCGGGTGCGCATGCGCTTGTGCATTATGCATTGTGAAACTCTGCCTCTGTTCGTGCGGTATGCGATCGGTGCAGAGAACATAAAATCCCAACACTAAACATACCCCGTAGTGGTAGAGAAATGCTACACAGGGTAGAACACTGGCGTGTGTGGAAAGTGTTGCGCGAGGTGCGTACTGCGTGCCACTTTTGATGCATTCCAACTGAACCCCAATCGAGGATCGGGTTGCCGGTGCAATTTAAAA
The DNA here is from genome assembly GCF_943734685.1 of Anopheles coluzzii. Lineage (NCBI taxonomy): Eukaryota > Metazoa > Arthropoda > Insecta > Diptera > Culicidae > Anopheles > Anopheles coluzzii. The sequence goes on along the minus strand of NC_064671.1, from coordinate 18,815,656 downwards.
GGCACTGTGCGGCAAAATTGCGCATAAAGACTCATGCTTCCCCGTCTGGGAGTCGACATCGTGGAAGCAAAACGATGCTTTATTCGAGTACATTAAGCAACAGAAAACAAAACACGCCCTGTTTTTTCGCCCGTGTGTATGTGCGTCCTCATCGGAGCACAAAAGGGACGGCTTTCTTTCAGAGAGAGAGAGAGAGAGGGAGACGCCTTTGCAAAGATAGACTAATGGGTGCACTAATGGGACGCGTGTGGTGATGGGTGCACTTTGCAAGAATAGCCTCCAGGACAGGGAGAAAAGCGGCCTTTTCTTTTGCAATCAATTGCTGTCCCGACACAAAAAAGGGGAAGTCCGGTGGTATGTGGTATGATAAGTGAGTTCTTTAATGAAGCCATTTTGTTGCTGAAGGAATTTTATCTCTTCTAAACGAAAAGAGTTATGGGCAGCCCGACGGGTAAAGAACAAAGCAGAGCCCGCCTTGCGAAGCGACGGAAGAAAGTGAAGCAATTTTGCCGATGTTATTTGAATACAATTGAAACATATACATTTTTACTGCTACAATGCAACATGCTCGCACAACATTCCATTAGCACTACGCTCCCTCTGCTCACACGACGAGCTCGCAGCAAGAACACACAATCTAAGCATCTAAGATTAATGTTTGTTAACCGGGCCCAGTGCCCAAAACCCCGTGACGGTTGAGATTACGCACGTAGCCCGTCTAGCCTGGCCGTTTGTGCGCGCGTCTCTTGGCCTTACGTGAAGTGTACACGGGCCCGACCGTACACGGTTATGAAACATGGTCACGTTCGGAATGGTCAGTTCGTCGTCTGCCGCGCTGCAGGGTGACGCCGCACGCCGCATAAGAATTAGAATTTATTTCTGTTAGCGAAATGACCGCACAGTGGAACGAACAGAGAGACAGAGAGAGAGGGAGGTCAAGCACCCGCACCGAACCGGGCATGACATTTGGCGAAACGCTGCTTTCAACACACACACACACACCCAACCGATTGTTGGAAAGAGACTTTTCAACGCCAAGTCGGTAACGGTTGATTTGAAAATATCATCACCCCGACGATCACATTTTTAACGAATTATGATTTTTGATTGGAGAGTCGCGTTGCCTTTCCCAAAACCAGGGCACTGTGGGGGGAAGTTCGTCGCCTGTGTGTTCATTCCAGAGCGGTGAGTGATTATTATTATTCGCAAGCCCACCAGCCGGCCCGAAACCCTTACGCAATGTGCAATAATTCACGAACTTGCGCGGGCGCAATAACATCCGACCCGTGCTTGCGTTCCTTCCCTTCTACCTTTTCACTACAAAAAAAGAAAGAAAAACAGTTTTCGCCGCAAAAGAATGCCCCCCTACAAAAGGCACACCTACCGATGGGTCGACGCGCCATCATCATCTTTGCGCGCGTGTCAATCAGTGCGCGCGAATCAAAAGAAATACCTTTAATGCATCGCACAAGATCGGCAGATCTGTAGCCTCTTTTCTTCTTCTTTTGCTTAGGTGCAAATTGCTGGAGGGTCAGATCTACCCGCCCGCGTCGCTCCCGACCTATCCCACCGCTTAGATAACCTCCGTTCTGGAGGTGTGTACGCTGCTGGAGTGTCCATCCAAGTGCGCGCACACAAATCGGCTGGGAATGTCGATTCGATTCGCAAGAAGAAGACCGTTGCGGCAACTGTTGCGCAACAATTAATAAGCACCGAAGGCACCACGGGCGATTCGTGAATGCTTACCTTTTTTATGGCTCAGAGGAGAGCAAAAAGACGAAAGACTCAAAGTGACGAACCCGGCGCATCGGCGATAAAAACAATGCCCAAAAAAAAAACAATTGGTGCTACTATTGATCGTACGATCCCGCATGAGGCACTAGTCCTCCGGTTTGCGAATCTCACATACGTCACCGTCCACTGCGTCGACTGATGCACGATGCACAACAACGGGGTTTTTAATGCACATACATGTGTACTTGCGTTTAATTAACGGCTCGTTTGAACAACAGACGGCCGCCTAGTTACTTCTGCTCGAAGTTTCCTCCCTCCGATTGCGCCACGACAGAACAATCGATCGCCTATTGTTGGCTGGGCACTCGTCCGTTTCGGCAGGAATCGATGCGGTAATCGTGAGCTGCAGCGCACTCTCCGATGCAGAACGGATGATGCTTTTCCGCTCGAGACGTGCTCGATGACGCGAACAGTTAGCGCGGTCTGACCTCTTCAAATGAGTTGCCCTCCTCCCGGGGTGGGTCATATGAAAAAGGGGAACGCAACATAAAGTGTGTGTGTGTGTGTGTGTGTGTGTGTGTGTGTGTATATGTGTTTGTAAATTAATATTCTTTAGGGTCAAATTAGCGAACGATTAGCCACAGCAGTTTGTACCGTGTCCCCTTACATGGAAACAACGAGCGAACTCCGGACACGTTCGTTCAGCAAGTTGTGCGATAATTTAGTGTTCCGTAGTGGAGGACGAAGACATCCACCCTCCGCCTATTTTGCCATCGCGTCCGAGATGGAGTCATTTGAGGCGCGCGAAGAAGGGAATGAGGAAATTGAGTTTGTTTATTCTGCTTCACCGCCGTCTGATTGCATACATTGCGCGTACCGGGGGTTTGTACAGATTGTTTGCGCAACTGGCTGTCCAGCGGAAACTTCAGCATATCTTTTGCAACAAGCAAAAGGTGTGGCCCGCGCGTAAGGGTTTCTCTGTATGATTATTCCCACTTTGTTCCCACTTCGTGTCCCTTTCTCTCTCGCCCGTTTTCTCGCGCGGGATGGATGATTCCCTCGGGTCGTAAGATTCGAGAAGATTTGTGGTTTTGTTTCTCTTTCTTGCTTACTTACTTCCCTCTTATCCGAGCGGAATCGATGTATCTCGTAGACTCGATGTCTGTGATAGCCTGGTAAACAGTCGATCGGGAGAGAAAAAAAACGGGGAAATATGAACAAAAAAACAAAACGCCACCCGTGTCTCGATCGACGCGTCGATTGCGTCAGTGAGCTTCCAACCTATCCAAGAGTGGTCGCGCGCAGAGGGTCTTTCATATTTGAACGGTTGCGCCCGTTGCATCGATCGTGAAGAAGATCGTGGTCACACACGGTCGATCGACAACGCGGAGGACACGGGCGACACATATTTGCCCGCTTGCCACCAATTGACCGGCTCGACGCGGCTCGACGCTCGATGATGTAACGGATGCATTAAAATTTTAACCTCAAAAGCCTTCAAACCGAGCCGATCATCCTGCCGATCGGCGACCGCACGGAGCAGCGTGCAGTGCGGTAGGTTAGCAGGTTATTTAGCCCAAAGCCGGCGACCCAACCGGGCCATCATCGGATGCAGTGGAATGGCGTGCATGTGTGTTGCCGCCGGTGGCGCGATGGCCTCGTTTAATCATCGACCCATCGAATCGCGTTCGAGTGGCTCGTTTATCCCTTTTAGCGCTGTGTGAAGAGGCGCTGTGCCGCTGTTGGGACGGTGCTGAAGATGATCCACCGGTGTTGTCGTGGCCGTTTGGTCGCATCTTAATAAATCGCACGGTTTAGCCAGGCGAGTGGGCTGGTGCGAAATGCCGCACGAGGGCTTCTGCTGCTGGTGCTGCTGGTGCCTTGGGGCTATAAATTGATCGCACGGATTTAACTCAATTTGTGCGCGCTGTTGTTGGGAAGGTGATTGGGCCCCTTCTTAGCCTTGAAGGCGTCGAGTGTGGCTGAACTTTCGAGCGTGGCTTTCTTTTTTCTCGCTGTTCTTGTGAAATTCGATCGGGCCGCAATCGGGGATTAGGAAATGCTTAGATTGATGGCCGAGCGAGTTAGGGTGCATAATGAATCGAACGAATAAATGTTTGATTGGTCAATGACTTAAATCTCGCTGCTTTAGGTGTACAGATGTTATTCAACTTGTTTTTATTGTCTTTGCGGGGCTTATTATCAGCATTAATATAGCTCAAAATTCTTCAAATGAAATCAAATCAGCTCACAAAGGCGTACCATAATTTATCATCAATTTCTCTCATTAATATCATAATTTCCAATCACAACATATGACTGCCAATCGAGCTACTCTCCCGTGCCTTACGAAACCACATAATTGCATGTATGTTTCATCATGTTCCAAGCACACGACACTCTACTTTCTACGGTTTGTTTGCCCCCATCGTACGATTGTTCGGGAGTTCCTTACCCTCGCCGGTCATGCATCCAAAACCACACGGCCACACTAATTGTCGCCATGGCGCGTATCGATTTCAACAGCGATCATTAGCCAAATGAATTGGCGGTAGGAAAATTGTAGTGCTTGTGCACGGCGCAACGACGCCTAATGACAATTCCTTACCGGCTCGGGGCTAGCTACCGACAACAGCAACCACCCACTATCGTACCGAGCCCGAAGTAAATAGTTGAAATTAAGCTTAATGGAGGACCTTCCAGTACGCTTCACTGACTGTCACAGTACACAACCATTGAACGGAGCACAAATAGCGAAGTTCCCCTTTACTTTTGCTATTTGTTTAATTTCTACCAAAAATTACCCGCTATCGGTGCATGATTGGCTAGCTTTATGTAGAGAGAGAGAGAGCTAGAAAGAGACCAATAATTGGTGCATATTTTCTTCAAATAATTCATTTCCGGAATTGCATCTTTCCCGTGCGCCCGACGGTACGCATACATTCACCAGAACCGATTATCGTTTGACTCGCAGGCAGATATCGACGCGATCAGCGTAAGTGGAGTGCTTTTCTTCCGCGGAACCGCAATTGAACTGCGTGCACTCGAAAAATGCACCATCGGCGACGGAAAACCAGTAGGGCTGCGAGCGGTAAAACAGACAAACCACAGGGCAATGTACACTATCACCGTCATCGACGGATACGCGGCACGTGGTAAACCTCGGGTGCACTCGCTTGATGGTGCCACCGGGGGTTATGATGACGATGATGATGATGACGGCACAGTAAGCGGGCAAACAGTGGAACCACGGGTGGAAAGCCGGAGCATTTTTCTAACGACGCTGCAGTTTGTGTTTCATTTGCAGCAGCAGCAGCAGCGGCCTGCTCCGTTATGCTGCCACATTGCACGTGGTCGCGTGATTTGCAAATGCAATGCGAGCTGTCTGTATCACCACAATGCAGTTGCAGTGAAGGGTCGGTTGCTTCTGTTTTGAGTGATTTTTTTTCACCTTATCTAGCAAAAAACCAAAAATGAAAAAGAAGGCCCACTTTTTAGAACGATCGCTTTCGGGCGTTTATTGTCGTTTACCGCTCCGGGGCTTACGCGATTCCCGTTACTGAAGGGGGGAGAGAGAGACATGGAGAACTATTTTCACTAACGGTGCATCACCCGATTGTGAAAGCACTGCTTGCAGCCTATTAAGCATATTAATTGGAAGCCGTAGGTTGGTTTTGCTGCATGTGCAGTTCCCGCTTTAGGTTTGCATGGCTGCAGATTCAAAACACAATCGCTTTGTTTTGCGAAATAATATCACTCACAAATAAAGGTTTATGAAATGACTCACGAAAAATTGCTGCCGGTTGATTTGAAAAGAAGAGTAAAGCGTAAACAGAGGGAGAAGAGTGTGCATTTCTTAGCCAATTAAGCAGTACACTATATGACGCGCAATGTGAGTGAGGCTTCACAATAAAACGCATCGTCTTTGCGATGGATGAAACGATCGTATGACCGTAGATTTGTGTTGATACATAAAAATGAAAACTTCAGAAGTTAAATCCACTTCAAAGGCAGTCACGTTTTCTAGCACGCTCTATTTAACGATAAAGTAGCTGCTGAAGTGTCCATGTGTACCCAGAAGTACCCAATTTAATAAACGTGGGCAACCAACAACAATCTTAAGAACAACGCAAATAACACTAATTAAAATCGATATAGCTTCTTGTGATCGTTTACGTCGGTTGCTTTCCGAGTAAAGTATCTTATCGCTCCTTTACTTTAATCATTTCCAATTTCTCCTATCATTGCCTTAACGCATGATCGCATTTTTCGTGACCTTAGCTAGGTCGTTTAATTTAAAACCGCTGAGCCAATTGTATTCATCCAAATAAACGAGCTCGACACGCTTGATTGGCATTAGGTTCGCTAGCGTTATTGGTTATCTATATAGCAAATAAAAGTTTGTTTACACCCCCTCAACCCCCCCCCCCCCCCTCCATGTTTCCACCACGGAGGGCTCAATCGATGCCACGGAAAGACAACAATGCACAGTTGTCGCGTGGAACAACTTGTTGACAACCGAGATCGCACAAAAAGATGTCAATCAAAACACGCATCGGCAGTCGTACCATTCAACAACATGCGAACGGCGTGTGAAGATAAAGGTTATCAAAATACAGCGAAAAATGACGCGATTTCATTATCGCACCAGATGTGTTCGGCTTTTGTGGAAAGCTTAAGTATGCGCCCAGCACTGTAGCCTTGATTTGTGTGTGTGTTTAAATTAAACAAAATGCAATTACAATCGTATCACGTGGTGTAAGTGAGTTGCATTTGCGATAACCGCCTGCTTGCTTACATGTATTTGCAATGAAAACGAACCAATCTTGAGCGATTGAAATCGATAAAAAGAGTGTAAACATTTGCTTCTGCTACCATTACAACGCAAGGTCACGGAAGGAAAACAACGCCTTTTCTGTTGCTGTAGATTGCAATCCACTTACCGGCATAATGGGCGATGGGTTCGGTCGGTGCCTGCAGCTTGTACTCGGAAAGATACTCGTCCAGATCGTCCACCTCCTGGGGCACCACGCCCCGGTGATGGCTGCCGGCCGGTGGCGACGGGGGAGCCGACGAAGGCTGCTGGCCCTGGTGACCGGCGCCGCCGCCGGTTCCGATGCGCGATAGCATTATCAGCGGGTTCGTTTCGTTTCACTTGACCCCTCTTCCCACTCTTCACTCGCTGTCACTCCTTTCCTCACTACCCTTTATCACTCGCACTCACTCACGATACACACAATTCAGTGATGTGCACTTCACGGTGTTAAACTGAAACATACACTTCCCTTCATCGGCCACTGTGATCAGCTGCAAAGATTTGCAAGGATGGGTTCGGGCCCGCTACACCATCCGGGTGCCGGTTGAGGGACGGCCACTCAACTGCACTTTACTGCACGCTGCAGGTGAAACAGATCACAGCACCACATCGACACCTTTCGGGGCGCGATATCGACACTTCCTGATTTCGGTTGATTGATTACTTTTACTGCTGCTGTTGCTGTGGGGTATTTGTTTTGCTATAAAGAAACCGTGAAACACAAACGCTATTAAAAGAAACAATTAACACTTCACGCTGGAGATGGTGGAGGTGGTAAACATGGGAAAATTACTAGCAAAAGAATCAATGTTTTGCAAAACCGAACACCACGGGAGAAAAGCTACAAAAAAGGCAACAACCCCCCAACTGTCCTTATGTCTTGTTGGCCTTTTTTTCCTCTCTTCTCTATCTTCATAAGACATTTCGTAACAAATCTTTACGAATGGACACATGTATCAACAGTCGCACATTAATATCTCTCACTCGGCACGCTTGTGGCTGTGTTTGATTTGTTTACATCTGCCTCTGTTTTCCCTCCTGTTTCTCGCTCTCGTACACTCTTTTTCACTATTAATTTTCACTTCGCTTCCTGTTCCGGCATCGGGCCACTCTCGGTGTGTGTTAGAAACGAAACAGAGGGGAAAAAATACAAGAGGGAAATGATCCATCTCCGACAGAGGTGGAAAATCGTTTGCTACTGGTGCGGCCGCTCTCACGGGACGGAGCTGATGCTCTGTGTGCTCACGATGGTGGTGATTTGTCGGAAATGGTTATATCGCAGCTAATTGCCCCAGGGCCCACCGCTATCGGCCAACAACAGGCCTCGCTTTGGGACCACCGGTGACCATGTGAAGTGCCTTCGGGCTGGTGATTATGGCACCGCGAGTGTCGGCAGACAGCGTGGTGGTGAGGGAACGAGACGGTGGTTCGTTTGGAGCATGCTGCAAATGAGAAAGAGAACACAATTTTGTGATTAATTAAAAGCTTTTTCATCGAAGAGTAATAAAAATTATGTAAAGTCGTTTTGAACATACATTATTGTTAAAAGACTGTTAATGCATTAAACATATTTAATTCCTAATTACCTCAAAATTGAGTTTTAGTGCTCTAATTTTGATTGATAAAAATAGATTTTTGGTAAGACATTCCTACAAATACTATCTTTTCATTCAATGAAAGAGGTTAATATGCTCTTCTCAAAATAACGATCAACAAGACAAAGGCATTAACGCTAACCGAACGGGATACTTTCCACCGAAAAAACGAATCGTCCCTCTATCGTATGATTTACGCTCGTTTGCTGGGAGCAAAACTCAAGAGACTCGCCCAATGTAAGTTCCACGAAACTAAGAAATAATCCCATCATCAATCATTCCGCACACGTTGACGATTAACGTTTTGCTAGAGAAAAGCACTGTTGTTCTAGAGGGCATCGAGGGTTAGTAAAGATGCCGACGGTCTTACCCAGCAAAGCCTAGATTCCTAGATCTACTTTCCAGGAACGGACTTCCACCCGCGGCGGCTGCGCTCGGAACAAATGATAATTATCCCGACAGACGGGAAGCCCTCCCCCACCCCTCGCGAAAGGATCCGTTCGTGACTGTGTGATTAGACGAGAAGCGGAACAACACAATCACTCACTCGTGGCCGCGCTGCCCTTGGATCTTCTTCCACGGCAAGTGCGCGCACGAAAGAGGAAGAAAATAGTTCAAAAAATTAACCGTCATTCCCGTTTTTGGGACTGGGTGTGGCTGTGGATACACATTTCGTGGGTGATCCATTGGAGAAGGGAAGCAACAGAAAAAACGACCAACCGACCGCTCCCATCGCATTCAAACCGCGAGCCGTTCGTTCGCAATTATATAATTTACTCGTAAAGCTGAGCGCTCGCGCCCGCGATCGGTGGCCGTCCGGACAGTGAGATGATGCTTGCGTCATGTGGTGTTGTTGATTTGCCTAATTTCATGACGAATTTTCTCAAATGGGGGTGAAAGGTGCCCGAACGAAAAGGGTGATGGTTGTCTCTGTTGCTGATCAGTTACCAATTGCACGGGCCAAAGGGTTTTTATTCCGTTTTGTGCGAGCTTCAAAGAGACTTCATGACTGGAGAGTTTGTGCGGTTTAACGGAACAACATGACTTTGGGAAATGTCAGTTACTATTAAACAGAGAGTGACACCTTGCTTTTGTTCAATTTTATTTATTATCTTTATCCATTGAATCAGTCTCATTTGCTTAATCGATTACGCTTTGCGTTTATACACTCCAGCGGACGCGTGTTTTGAAGCGCAAACGATCGCAACGTGCGCCATCATCCGACAAACGTACAATAAGAAACGCTGCTCTGCGATACGCAAACAAATCGTTAGGGCGAACTCGCGGACGACCTGTCAGCAGGATAAATATCCCTAAAGTGGAACTCCCTTCGTTTCCTTCGCTTCATAAACACACACACGCACGCTTGACTCAATGTCAGTGATTCAGCGGAAAAGTGCGCAATTTCCTGCGGAACACCCTCGACGTCGAGGCAAAGTTCTTCCCCAAACTCGTTCTCGCCGGCCCGCTCGTAAATCAAAGCCTAACACCGTAGCACTCGAGCAAGAAAGTAGAATAACAAAGCGAAACGCTGCACCGACAGCACCATTGCCTCAGCCAAAAGCCGTGCCAGAAATTACGCCGCCATTACGGCAACCACCAAGCGCACAGGCGTATTGAGGTTGAGGTTCTTGCTTGCTCTTGACAAGTGTTTCCATCCACTTGATGGGCAAATGGTCAGTTTGCCCAAAAACATTTGTCCCCCGGGGTGGCGCGTGTAGGAAACGCGAAACTTGGGCTTGGTGGTTTTGCGTGAAAATTTCAATTAAACGCCCTCGAATGTCGTGCAAGGGTGGACTAGGTGGTACACCTTTGGCCAGAATTCGAACGCACAGCGATCTTGAGCGGTCAACGGTGAAGGTTACGGGCAACAATGGCAGTGTGCGGTTCATGCGGCTCAATTGAGACCCTTTCCAGGGCTCAGAAACGCGCGGTGAAGCGCTTGCAATACCGCCCACTGGCACTTTACGCTGTGCGCGATCACTCGATCACTGTCCCGCGCGATCGAACGCGATTGATTGCCGTGCAATCCGTATCCGCCTGCGACGCGTCTCCGTCACAATTACCAGGCACAATTATTGTGCCCCGTTCTTGCGCTTTATCGAATGTCGATTGTGGCCCGAAGATCTTTGGAGTAGGATGCATGCAACGTGCAGGTGTGGAAGGAAAGAAGCCGCCGTTCCCAATTGACGACAATCCAGGAAGATTGTGCTGGACACTATCTCGGATTAAAAACATCGTCAACAACGGTGGTTGAGTTCTTGAACGGTCGGAATCCATTTGCCACCTCTTAAAGGTCTGCAAGTTGCACAATCATGCCTTTTGATTGAATGACAGGTGATGGTGGGTAATAGCCAAAGAGAAATCATACGCTATAACAAAAATACAGCAAACCGCTTCGAATCATTACACAAAGATTGTATTGGATCTGAAGCTGAGATGTTGTTATGTCCGATGGTCACTTTGTGCCTTTTGCCATGCGAGCAAATCGATCAGATAATGAACCAATAATGTAACGGATACTGCTACCTCATGATGGCAAGCAACAGCGAAATGATGCCATTTGTTGTAACAATGTCCTTGTTAATCGAACCTTACTGTGTATAGAATACAGTTTACACAGTACAGAAGTTGTTGGAAAGCATTTAAACAGTAAATTTACTGCCATTCAATACCCAAACCGTATTCTAGCGGCTTTCAAGTACAGCCACACACACTCACACACACAGGGTTCATTAAAAAGGCAACAGCTATCATTTGTCGAAGAAATTGCGAAACCGAAACCACTTCAGTAGCTAAGCGTTACGGTGGTGAAATGCCACCGTACAGGACACACGGTAGGAAATCCATTTCATTAGCCAGATGGGTAGTGCGCAACAACATCACCTTACAGTCGCATGCCGTCCGATGGTCGGAACGGGCATGCACACCGGGTCGGAAAGATATGTGCCACGGTACATGTGCGCCTCTCCCGCCCATTGGTACATGTATCTATTAAACTATTATTACATTCACTCCCGCTAGCGGCGACCGCTTATGACAACGCTCAGCGTGTCGAAACCGACCGCATCGTGCGCTTGGGTAAACCGAAACCACACAGAACCACACAAAACCGACACAAACCCGGTCCGCAGGAACTTTGAGCCACCCGAGGAACACGGATCGAATTATGCAGCTGAGAGGAAAACGGTCTTGACAGCGTACGGTCAGGTACAGTGTGTGGTCAGGCGAAGGTGATAGCTTGCAGACCTGCTCGGGCTCGCTTTAAATGACCAATGCAAGACGCCCCCTCGGACGTTAATAGAGTCCGATTCCGGTTTGAGTTGTTGAAGGCGGCTTGTGTGCAGCAGTGTTTGACATCTCCCCGAAGACACCGCACACCGGAAATTATGGCCACGCGTTTTTAGAAGCCAATATATTCCCGCATTTTGCTTCCAAAACCACTCTGAAGTCTCCCAGGCTTCACTAGGGGCAACCAACAAGTCGTTAACCCGGAGGGCTACTGTTGGGTGACTTCTCTCTATCCACCACTAGATTTATTGTTATATTCTACCGCATGAAAAGGTTCGAAGCAACTGTGTGCTGGCAGTGAAAGTGATTGTGACAAGTTTCTCCCCCAATGGTGTGAGGGTGTGAGCAAGACCAGACCACACCAGCCGAACAGGAAGCACTATTGAACACCAAGCCATGGTTTACACACAGGATTACAGGTTTGCGGCAGCAAAACAACGCATCAAAACACTCGTTCGCCAACCAGGTACGGGTTGCGCATCTTCGCATTGTAGAAAGCAAAAGTGAACCCACGAGTTGACCTCTGGACACGGCTCCTTCGCCGCATGCCCGGTTAATGCGCAGTATCTGCTGACGGAAAGACCAGATGGTGAGGACGCTTTCCAGGCGCGCACAGGTCTGCGCACAGTGCGCCATTAATTTCTCTTAGATTCCGGCCCGCGGCCCCGAGGGAACCAACGCCAACCCAGGCTCTGCGCTGTCGAGATCGGTGATTAAATTCTCGTTTTGGATCGAACAGGTTGACCTCCAGGACAAGGCGCAGTCGCGGTGCGCTCTGTCGCAGGAAAGGGAAAGATATCGGCAGCGACGGCATGATCGGTGGAAAGAAAGAGACACCCTCTTGGTATGGGCGACCTCGCGAGCCTACGCCTAAAGATGGCTTATACAAACCGCTCCAAGACTTCCAAGTGATATCTCCTCGATGACGGTGAATACTTCATTATTGAACCGTCTCCCCCCTCACAGCTTGGACCACCACCCTCTACAACCTGGCATGCGAACAGGTTTCTCACTCTTTGGGGCGGGTTCGACTTCTCTGCTGAAGTCACGAACAGACAGTGTGCCGGGTGGAGTAGTAGCAGGCGGCACTTTGCAAAACTGGAGAGCAACTACTCTCTGGCGCTCACAATCATACACACACACACACACACACACACACACACACACACACACACACACACATACGCTTCAAGACCTTGCCAACGCGCCCGGCAAAGAAGTGTGGTAACAATTTTGAATTACAACCTCGGCATGCCCGAGGGCAAGTTCGTTGGGAATAGGCTGATACGTCCAATTTCTCGAGGACGCTGCGCCCCAAGCGTGGTCTGGATGATGAGCGGCAGCAGCAGCGGGAGGTCAGGAATTCCAACGCAGCAAAGGGTCGTGGCCGTTGTTCCGTTGCCGATTTTGTCGCTTGCTTCATTTCGGTGCAGAGGTGGGGAGGGGATGCATGATTTCGCGTGAGAAAGAAAGTGAAACTCCTCCCTTCTTCCCTGACGTCAGCGAAGATGTGTGCCATGTGTCCTCCGCCTCGAAGGGTGTAACTCAACTTTCGCTGGAATGTTGGTTCGGTGCGCTTATCGGGCAGCTTGTTAAAGGTGCTCACGGCGTACCGAAGCCGTCGTTGCAAATCATTTTCAAATATGTCCAGGTCAGAATTCTCGATACCAGAGCTGTCTCTCAATTCTCGCAACAAAACTCTTCCTTCTCTCGCAAAAAAGGGAAATAAGACAAAATTAAAACCAAAATGATCACCATAATTCCAATAAAATAAGATATATGTTGTTGCTGCTGCCGTAATCGAACATCGTTTGGTGGGGACAAAACAACTACTATCAACAAGCCACCGAGAAATGTGGTCCACCAGCAGCACGACCAGGTTCGGAAACTAGATTTTATTCAAATCACAACCACCCTTGGTTAAGATATTCACAAGTTATGAATATTCAGCGATCGCCCGATCTTGAGGCCTGAATATTCTACAAAACGATCTCTTGGAACTCCATCGAGTCTCGATCGCCAAATCGACGTTTCTGTGACTTTGATTCAGAGTCACGGCGACACAGGTTCGTAGGCAGCTAAAATGCGCTACAGAACAACCCAAAAAAAAGAAACGACACAATCAATCGCCCCGTGCTACCAAATCGACAGGTTTGAAGGGTTTGACATTGGTGATAGAAGATTAACAGTTAGAGTAAATTAAGACCTAATTTTGTGCCACTTTAATTCCGAGAAGTGAGAAGCCTTTTCGGACAAAAGAACGCGGCCCGTTCGGTTTTGTTTTGGGAAGCGGTGGGAAGCGCGAACGCGAGTGTTTTAGATATAGAAACGGATCCATGGGATCGAAGAAAACGGTTTCCGTTTTTTTACGATCGCTAGGGTGTCGACGGTGCAGCTTTTTTTAGTGGCTTTTAATAAGAAGACTTTAATGATCAAGAACACTCAGTTCCAGTTGTAGCGGTAATTGGAAAACAATGTCCCGTGTTGAGGATCACCTGTGCCGTCGATCGGAACACCATTAATCTTAATTTGGGTCAGTAGAATTCGTGAAGGTTTTAGCTTGAAATGGTTGCATTCTAAATGCTCTCAAACATACCAGTCATACAAGACATACATTGGTTTAAGACACACACTAAGACATCGATGTTAGTTGCGCATGTGTATTATTTCCTTATCTTAAGAGCATCTTTCATTAGGCTCTCAGTTTCTACAGCAAAACACCTACATAAAAGCGCAAACACAAAGCGAAGATGTTCACACACGATTCCACTAAACTAATGGCATATTCCATTTATAGAAGACTTCAAACGCTGGAATGATGCAATGACTCTATCTCCAACGATCGTTATCCACCATTATTGGTCAGATTCTCGTAGTGGAGAGCCGAGAATGGCTTGATGGTTGATGCAAGTAGCTTTAATCTCCAGAATTAGATAGGTTAATGCATTGACTCGTTCATTTCTGGTAAAGCCAGTTCGGACGCGGAGGCATTAAAACGTGCCCACATCACATCAAGTGTAGTTGATATAATAAAATAACAAAACGTCACTAATCCTTGTACCGCACAAATAATGGCGCGATAAAAAATCATTAAGACATTTTAAGATTGCTTCGAATCTTTACGGCCGGAAATGACAAATATCCGACATAAGGTTGTTGTTCATTACACTGCAGGCTCCAACAATCACAGGCGTTTTAGATTTCGCTGTGCACGAGCTGGAAATAATTTCCAGCTCATAAATTTCCTATTCTGCGGAAGTCTTGCAAGGTCGACACGCGATAAGAGGCGGTGTAAAGCGTTCGAAAAAAAAGAACCTATAATCATCCTAACTCAGCCTCATAAAGTGATCTATTTCATGGCACACATATGATGCGGTTCGCGGCACTCACTGAACTATACACTGTGTGTCCTTGGAATTACAAAATCCTCCAATGGCTGTGATTTTTAGGAACAACAACTTAAAAACGTCAAATGGAGTTTCTAGAAAACGCTTCTTCATTTCCGTCCCTTTTTGAATGTTTTAGCCGACAACAAGTTGCATACATTTATTCCACATGCTTTGAGCATACGACAGCTCATGTCTTAAACATGACCCAAACTACTGGTTTTAAAGTTATCCAACTGAAACCGAGTGGCTTATTGTGCTGGAAGCTTTTCTTATTTGCGTTCTCCTCAACTTATCACACACAGTGTTCCTTGATTCCGCTCAGTTTCGTCTTAATTATGCCCACATCGCCACAAACCACACCAGAAGTACCTGTAATCGGTCGTAGGAATTTTCCTACCACCTTCCCCCAACCACACATTCTACGCGTTAGAAACCCATTAATACCAAAGCGGTATCTTGTCACCTTAAATTGGCATCATTAACGCGCACCACTGCGGCGGCTGTCCACAGGGTTTGCTTCCACTTTGTTCCTTCGCAAAATCTAGAACCTTTAGCGACGGAACGTCGTCCTTCCAGCAGTACCAATGACGTGAGGTGAGCATTAAAGCTACCCCCATTTTTTGTGGCGCGTGTTTTGCATCAGTGGTTGAAAGTCCTCACCACATCAAACGAAACCGAGCGAACGGTTTGCACTCTCAATTGCCTGACAAACAGTGGTTAGCCGGGGTTTTTTTTCTCCCCGCTATCGTAAATGCCACACATCGCTTCCGATTAGGATTATAAACGGTGTAATAAAAAAACACACACAACTGTCCCCACCATGTGAGGTGTGTGAGTGGCCAGGATGGAGGGTCGCTGGAGAACAAAAATGGCGTACGCGTAATTACGCGGCAGAATCGACTCCCCGCGTGGATGGCATTGGCCATTCCATTTGCGTATCGCGTACCTGCCGCGATGCCGAAGGGAACAGAACACACACTGCCGGTGGGCTTGTTCGGTTAGAATCGTCGCATTCACAAGTGCCTTCTCAAGTACTCCAGGGGTTTAGGGGGGTCTCAAGCTGTCCCGCGGCCACCGGTTGCCGTGAGGTGCGAATGGTTTAAGAGGCAACCGGTGTTTATCTAGAGGGCCACGTGAGCGAATCGAGCCTCGTTTGCCGGTGGAATGATACGGCAAAAGCATTGGTCGTATGTACCCTATAATTGTGAGCGATTCTGTGAAGGCGTTCAAGGTATTTTTGGGAATCCATCTTTTTTTTACAGGATTCAATTAAAGTGCGAAGATTACATCTCGAGTATGGGCTCTAGAAAATCACAACAATGTCTAAAAGAGTTCTTTGTAGTGTCTGTTACGTCGCAATGTCTTCTAGTTGTAATTGTCTTCAGGGCAGAAGCCGACATTACCTTCTTTGAACTATTGCGTAAAACGAATTGATGAATAATGATTACAGAAACACAATGAAACACACTGAAACATTGACTACTACTCCAAGCAAAACGCAAAACGATCGTTGGAGTTGTTTTCCGTTACGCCTTTTTTATTATTAAAGTTGTGTTCAGGCTTAACAACGCTCCAAAGCGTCCTAAAGGTGGAACGAGTTTCTTGTATTAGCAACAACAACACCAACAACCACAACAAATAAACAAAAACCCACGAGCTGTTACATGGAGGCGATTCAGTAACGAACAAGCGAACCGAAGTGTGTGTATACCCACTGTTAAACCATGCATTTGCATTCATTTATTTATTTTTTGCACTAGCGAGCTTAATTTAACAACCGACTAGGCGGTGACGGCCGCCCTGGTGCGTTACGGTCGTGAAATCGCCATACACGTCGTGCAAGCCAACGCGCGCAAAAAAAAAGACAACAACACGCTAACCGAAGTAATTCGATCGACCACGTTTTCGCTATTTTTGGACAGCTAACCTTGACTCCGGCGGTAGAAGTCTCTACACCTTCCCGCGGAGGTGGTTGCACTCTTACCCATCCGTCCCCGCCGTTACAGTGTGGCCTTCGGAAATAGCTAAAGATGACCAGCTAGTAAGTCCTCTTCTACATCGAACGATGCCATACGCAACAATGTTGCCGGCTATGAAAATCGATCCCAGTGAAAACCAATAATCAACGAAGCGCTTAAAGACGGACGCTTACGATCTGACGGCGGATCGGATCCATCCGATATAGGTTCCTCAAGGTCAGTCGGTTCGTGCGATCCGAAAACCAACAATCAACCGCAAAACCTCCCCTCGAAACCCAAGGCAGCGATGGCAACTATCCTCCAGGAATTACATTCTGATCATCTCTCAGGCCGCTCGTGATGATGCGTGAAGAAGCTGCAACAGAAGACGCCCGCAGACGACTGCTGCCGCTGACGGGCTTGAAGGACGATCTTGTTCGGCGTGAAACCTATTCACCCCTGTCGATAGGCACAGCTCACATTCTAAGGAGAGACTGTAATTTCGGTAGTAATGTTTAATGAAACGCATCACCCGTCAATCGGCTTTTTTGACGCCTCAAGGCGATCGATCGTTGCAAGCACCGCACTGTGGACGAAAACAAGGCAACCTTGTGAGCTAGAAAGAAATCGTATAATTTATCCATCACATAGCAAATGAGACGACCCAACAGGTACATTATTAGGTTTTGTTGTTGTTGTAAAGATGATGTTTTGATGCAAATCATAACTCAACTCACTCTCACTTTCTTGACCGCGGCAAGACTCACTTGTTAATCAAAGATCAGCACTGCTGACGCTGCAGTCAACTTCTTAAAGTGAGCCGACAAAGATATTTCATGAAAATTGAAACCTTGGACCATTCATCTATTTTACCTTCGAAGCATGACATTAAATTATTAAATAAAATTGTGGATTTTAATTTAAAATTTAATATCTGATTTGATGTTTATTGCAAGAAAATCACCTATTAACGCACCTGCTTGTCCCTATCACCGTCAATGTTCATCCACTTATGGTGCTCTCCTGTCTGGTCGCATGTCTCGGTGCATTTTAATTGGGTGCAATTTTGTTCAATCCTCCTTACTAGGTCGCTCCATGATTGGTCACTACGGTCAAACATCCTGGCGCCTAACGAAAACTTTCCACATGATGCCTCTCTCGTGCGATTCGCGTGCCGGCAGGGAAGATTATTAAAGGAAAAACACCCATTTCCCTCAACCTGACTGTGCCAAAGACCTGACGAGCTCTTGTTCATTTGCCTCCGAGCGGCGATCGCGTTTTGAGCGACATAATGATTAGACATGATTGGAGGCAAATCGATGTCGAGTTTGTAAACGAGCAAACGACGAGCAAGTTTAGTCGTTTACTGTACCATGGCAGATCTCCTGCAGTAGTCCCCCGTGTAACGGAAATCATAGATCCATCCACGCGAAGGTGACGGAAAGAAACTGAAACTCCCTTTCCTTACACGGTGTAACGGATCGATTAGATTGCGTTTCCGGACGGCGGGGGACCTTTTTATGTCACTGTTGTAAAGGGTAACAATAACCGAACCATGTAAGTGCATCAGAAACCTTTGGCCGTGAACAATGCAAAGGGCGCACGGCGGTGGGATGGGAACGTAAAGCGTAACGCGATCGATTCACCTCACCTGTGTCTGTTTGTACTTGATCACTTCCGAAAGCGTTTGTTGTGTTTGAGTGCGCCGCGTGCCCGCGAACACCCAAAACTGTCCATTTGGTGGTCTGACCTTCTCTCAGGTGTGTCCGGTGGAGCGTTAAAGAACCGTAGGGTTGACTTTCGGAATCGCCAATTCAGTTTGCGTGTGTGTGTGCGTCAGTTAAAATACAACTGTCGCCTATTTATGCTTGCACCATTCGAAATCACGCGCCACCACGAAGGACACTGGGTGGTTTTTGGGCCTGCTCCGGATGGTTTGGTTTCATTAGATTGAGGGCTGTTTTTGTGGCTGTTGTATCGATTGAGGGTTTTTTACTGCTAATTTTGCAACATTTAGATGAAGTTGTAGATATTCACAGAGCGTAACATTAAATGTCGCAAGGTGGTAAAGAAGGTGAACGAAAAAAAAACACACACACACACAATCAACCCTAACTAACGTCGCTGATCGAGCGGACAACCAGAACGATCAACTTTTGGACAAACGTGAACCTGTGACAACGGCGCTGCTGCCAAAACTCGTTCCACACGGAAGGGAAGGGAAGCAATTAATTACCGAAAAAAAGCAAGAAAAAACCTTTGCCACTTTACCTAATGTTGGACGAAAAATCTGACGCTACCAGAGCCCGTTAGAGCATGAAATATAGTCGACATTACATTGGTTTCCGTCGCTAGCGGAGTCCCGGGCGCCCACCTGCAGTCCGGAACATGTGCGCGTGCGTGTATGTGCGTCTTGTTCGGCACATGTCTCTTAGTGTGTCTTAGTGTTGGAGCTAGCTGATCAATGACTGTGGGTATTTGAACAAACAAGCAAAAAAAAGCAACACCATGACGGGAACGAATTTATCGCCCGATAGATCGCGGCTTCGAACAAGTAATCATACAACCATTTGTAAATCGGGTCCTCCTCTTCTCGAGCGGCCCACAATCCGTCTCCGAACATCAAGCGTCAAGCTGAATGACTGATGGTCTCTCGGCAGGTTCGGTTACGTCCCGTTCCCTTGCTACAGGGTTGCGAAAATGACGCGGGCTACAGCACTTTCAATCCTGCGAGGACTGCGAAGGTCGGCCAGCCGACAACTGCTGACCGCACGACCGCTATAGCAGTTTGATAATTTCGCGCCAGCTTACCGTAAACGAGCGTAACCGATTCGGGTTCGGAACTATTGGTGTGCATGGTTGCGCGAACGGGGCTTCGGCAGTTTTGGATGTTTTTATTTTGACGGAGGATTTATTCTCTGTACAGCTGACACTGAATAACGGAATATTTTCAGCTTTTGCAATGTTTCAATAACTGAGCTCTAAATATAATGATAAATATCTCGTTTAGAGCTAATGAAGCTACAGCCAACAATATAACATTCCCAAGGAATCATGATAAAACTTCTTAAAAACATGACCCAAGAAATACACGTTCTTTTAAATGAATCTGTCGGAGTTGAATGCTGAATTCATCCAACCAACATGCTGACTCTAGGTCAAGCAGAACTAACACTACTTAAGCTATATTTCTATTTAATTCTAAATTGAAACATATGAGAGAACTGCATAAAGAAGAATCATTGAAATTCTCTAAGCGAAGCTCTTCGTAATGTTGTGTTAATGAAATGATTTGCAAAATGTTTTATTCTTCTTTTTTTACCCACAATAATAACCAATGACGCCTTTTTGAAAGACAATATTTGTTCTTCTGGACGGGAATCTAACCATGTCTTTTGTTATAGAAGCCTAGCGTTCATACCATTAGACTATAGCACCGCTACCATCTACTGGCGTTGGGTTTCAATATGAAAAGATCTACATCGCTTCTTTTTACCACTCGAATATAGTATCTTGAGTTAGCATTTCGAAACGAAAGTTTCATAATTTCTAAGAAGAATGCTCTCATTCCAAGTGTGATTACCCCACTTCAAGCACATCTCATGAATCTTGAGCTGAGATAAAATCTTAACCAGACGCAATAAAAAGTAAACGATCTGCAACCGAAACAAAGCTCCCCCGTCCCCTTCAAAAGACACGAGCATCGATCGTATATGAGTATGAGATCAATTGCTTCGATTTGTTTCGAGAAAAAAACTGGCTTCTCCGTGAGCTCCACTTAAAGCGATCGATTTGTCTTTCTTTCGTTGCGTTCGTTTTTTTTCTCTTTTTTGCTTATTTCGAAACATCTGTGCACAGTTTCTCTTCCTACTCCGGTGCCGGTTTCGGTTTGGATATGTTTACCTATGCTTTGCTTATGCTCACTTTTTCTCCTTCTTGGGAGGCATTTCGTTTCCTCGCTTCCATTCACATCGCAGCGTGCGCAATCGATGCACATTGCCCCCGTGACTGCTACGGATGGTGTTCGTCTACCAGAGAATGCATCAATGTGTGCGTAGTGCTTGGTGTATGCGGTTTTGATTGCAGCTCCGGAATCGATGTTTATTTACGGATCGTTTTACCACTTAGCCCCCTCACACATACGCACGCACACACGATCACCACATGGCGGCACGTTTTCTCGCACCATTGCACACACACGATCAGTTTTCCCGCCACACCGGTACCCGATCGGATCGGTTTTGAGACACGCTTTTCCGCCCAGTGCCTTTCCTGTTCGCTTCCGATTTAGCGCGCATGCTTAGTATCGGTCCCGCAAACGGTGCGCGGCTGTTCACCTTTTTATTTGATTTATGAATTAAACGAAGAAAGTGCCGGCATTATGCCGGGCGAAGATCAGACCGCCCAGGCGGAGATGAGATCGAAAGTGAAGCACGCCACCGCTGACGATCCGGTGCCGGATCGGAAGACCGTTTTAGGCCGATCGACACATCCATCAATGGGTGAAGAGAAAATTGGCTGTTGCAAAATCAACACGGGGCGCGTTGATGACGATTGAACTTTGCATTAAAAAGGCGGGATGAGGGGAAGGTTGGAGCTGTGGGAGGTTGAATAAAATTATGATCAAATGTCGATACCGAAGATGATTTCTCCGCTCTTTCAGACGAAGGTTAAGCCAAATGCCAACAATGTCCGGTGAGGTCAACGAACCGCTGAGCGGCAGTCCAAGAAAGAGCTCAAGTTTGAACTATGTTTGTCTTTGGCACTCATTAAATAATGTTTATTATCATTTCGTTAAAGAGGAAAGTGATTATTGCACTGTCCAAGCGGTCACACCAAAGCGTCTTCCTGTCTTGTTCATCAACACGGAAAATAAAAGCAAAAACCATCGTCATCGTCGTTAAATTCTCATCAATCGTAGGAAAATGCTACGGTTATATCACACAAACTGAAACCACTCTCCAACTCCAATTTAAACCTCTCTATCCCACGCTTTGCAACTAAATCTGCAAACATCCAATTACCAGGGCCGGGCGCTCAATCGTTTAATCGATTAGAAATCTGCGCCTTTAAACGAAGCACCACAACAAAGCAGCTCAACCAACCCACGAGATGCATTTCTGCTACACCATTGCTACATTAAATACTTTCTTCCCATGACAACAATTTGCACAGGAGGGAGAGAAAAAAAAACCGGGTAAAACCGTCACGAAAATAAATTGACAGAAATTCGCAATTCAATTCGTTGCACCTCCCCACAACTCTCATCGTAAATCGAGTAATTGTTGTCAGTAACTTTCCAACTTATCATTGAATTAACTGCCCCGAAACAATGTGCTACACAAAACGTACCCAAGAGGAAGAAAAACGCTGAGTTTAGCGTGTTAGGAACCGATCAGCGTAGGAATGATAAGATGCCACTTCCGTTGGGAAGCTTGAGAGCGATAGACGAGACGAGACACGATCACATACTTCAAATTTGTAAGTATGACAACCATCAGGAATTTTTGCCGCATACTTAAGAAAGAGCGTAAAGCTCCCAGTTTCCGCCTCGAACAAAAAATTACACGATCGATCGAGTGGTCTCAGGCACGTTTTTTTGCCCTCCCAACAATAGATACTGTCCAACGAAAGTCCAACTGAAGCATAAATAAAAACACACCATAAGAGAAGACCAAAAAAAGTGACAATCACTTATCTTCCCAAGCGATCAGGGTTGATTGGGATCCTGTGTTTTTTGTTTCAAGCGTAAAAAATGGACACATTGCGTACGCGGCTTATGTGGAAGTGGAGGGCAAAAATGTTCCGAAAATTCCATACCTGCCTCCCCCCACCGTGACGTGTAACGAAAAATGGTCGTTTGCAATTTTTTCATTTCTGTGTCAATGGGTTACGTGCCGGTGGAGTGGCATTGTGGCCATCGCCTCTTCACTGTCTGTCGCTGTGCTTCTGCATGCCGGCACACGGGTACTCCCTTTATGACACTTACGCGTTGTGAGCGTACTGTGAACGAGGGAAGGAGGGTAACAAAAAATGCCGATCCGAAGAGAAATGAAGCTTGAAGCTTCAAATCGATGACAAGGTCTTGAATTTGCAACGAAGTTGGGGACAAGCAAAACGTCCTTCAAAAGGCAAGGTGATAAATTATGCGCAATTCAAAAGTTGCTGTCGTGGATTTGACGAATTCCTCGTTGTGAGATGGTCTTCTGTAGAATTCCTCAATCTTTATAATCATATCCAAATCTGCGCTTCTCTTAAATCGTCTCCTCCTAACGCACATCCAAGCCATAAACCAATCAACAAAAGCGACATTAACTTACCTTTTCATCGTCTCGATCTAGGACACAGCACGCCCATCATCTGCAAAAAAAAACACAACACAAAAACAAAGGAAATTAATCCAAACGGTTTAGATTTCGCTTTCTCGCGCACCGGACGATGGCGTTCCAGAACGCACCAACAACCTACAGCCAACTACAACTCCTACACGTACACAATCCCACCTCATCTGCTCTACCTTCCTTCCCCTTCCCCAAGGTCCAAAATTCGCTTAGAGCTTTAGATTTACCCTTCCCTTCCCGCACCGAGCGGGTCTGCACGCGACCAGCCGGGACAACAAAAACACAACGCTAATTGACGTAGAAAGTTTTGTGGTCTACGAATTTGGTGATGGTGCACACACAGGGGTAAACGAAAGTGTACCACTCACCCGGTGACACTAATTTGCGAGCGCGCACGGGCGTGTGTAGTGTGTTGAACCGTTTGAGCGATCTCGGAGAGTGATTTATGTGATGAATATCATCACGGCGAAATGATGCTCGGGCCCGCTGTGCCGAGGGGCGGGTGTATTATTTGCGTGGCGTGGGATGTACCACCGATGGCAGATACATTGAATTACCCTTCATTAGGGTAATTTAGTTGTTTCCTGTGCTGAATTTTAATTTGAGTTATTAATTACTTTTGCATACTTTTTAAGCAATTTTTTAGTTCTTATTTAATATTTATCTATTTATTTGTTGATTTATTGATTTATTTATTTTTATTGTTAGTTTAAGTTTATTTAATTTCTTATTCTTCTTATTGAGTGTACTCAATAGTGTAATGCAATGCAATGTTTCTTCTGTTTTATATTTTACTTTTTTATGTTTAAGCTATTTAGTCCATTTATTTTTCTCATTCATTAATTAATATGTATGCTAACAATTGCTCTTTTGAGTTTATATTTAAAAATTTCCTACATTTCCATTTTTTGTAATATTTTTGACAGCCTTACTACACAAAAGCAAATTTAGCAAAAACTCAACGACCTCTTACGCATTAACTACATCAACCAAAACGGTGCCACACACACACACACGTACGCGTGCATCCCCTTCTTTTCTCATCCCGCTCTACGAATTACTACGATTCGTCGTACACACATTAGAGCAATGTGGAATCAATTAACGTTACTCTCGTGCAGCCCCATCCATCCGGGGAGGGTGCCGGCAACCATTTGATGAATGAAAGTAGTACCCGTACCACCCGATACGACTCCCCACCAGCACCACATGTTGTTGGTAGTGTTTTTTTTCTGAGTCTCACGCGATCTGAAGTGCATCAAATCACATCAGGTGCAACCCCGCCCTGCTCTTCCACATGTGGCTCGCCCAAGCCCTCGTGCCTTATTGAGCCACAAATCTCATTCTCTTCGCCCCGTCGTCGTTACCCCTCCCCATCGCTGCCCCGTCGCCACATTGCATGATCGATCGATCGATTTCTAACGCGCCAAGGAAAACGAAATGGAAACGCCTTGTACGGAACAAAATGGAGTGCACGGGCGGGCGCTGGCGTGTGCGCGCGCGAGATGCTGTGTCATTATCGATTTTCCGACTTCGATTTCACCCAGTTCGGGGTGTCGCTCTCCTTCTCTCGGCTTCTTAGCGATCCGGTTCCGATTCCGGATCGAATTCCGGCCAGGTAGGGGAGGGGTGATGTGCGGGGTTTGAGGGTTGCCAATGGACCTGGCCTGGCCCCGATCAGTCACCTCCAAATTGATCGCCGCAATATACGGCATGGCCAGCGAAAGTGTGATGGGAACGATCGATTGTGTTGTCGCTGCTTGACGTACGCAAGGGTTTACGCATTTGGTTGCTGTTGTACGCGTTAGGGCGCTGGTCCTATCTACCGCGCTAAGGGTGAGGTGGTTCAGTAGTTATGGTGTCATGGGGCCGATGGCCCATTCATGGCTTCGAGACAGGTGAATTTATTGTGACAGCGTGGAAGAATTCGGAACATCAATCGGTCTTCGATTCACGCAAGAATAGATGCCAGACAGCACAAAAATGCAATAGGTTAGGGTGGCATACGGGCAGCATAGCAAGAGTTATGAGCAAATTTGTTGCAACATTTCTTGAATATTGTATTTGGTCATCTACAATAGTGCAATAAAGTCCATAGTACACTATCAACAACTACTACAGCATACATTTATGTATTCCACTCACAACAACCCAATACACTTCTGCCAACTTTCCTTCCTTCCAAACTGGAAATCTTTTTTTTCCAAGCAGCACTTTGTTTCCCATCTTATCGTCACGAACCACTGCATCAACCGCAGCACCTTAAATGGCCACCTCTGCCATGAACCAGCGCCGCGCAAACGGTACACTGTGTAGCACCATTGGCCGATTGATTCACGCCACCAGCCGGGGTGAGCAACACGCAATTTCCGAGAAATTTGTCTCCCCGTCGCCCCATTGACAGTGGCGGCTCGTACGCGTTGCGATGGGTTGCGTTCGTTCACTTTTCATTCATAAAACCCGCGGCCCCATGGCCAGCGCCTCGGAAGGGCCAGCTCTCGGGGAGAAACTGCGTGCGCCCATGTGCCGGCTGGGTCATCTTCCCCACTGGTACCGGTTTTGCGCACAGAAGGAGAGCATTGCACAGAGCAGAGCACTTACACACGCACACACAGCGTAAGTTGCCCTTTCCCGGACCCGGACAAAAGAGGAATCGGCCACCTAGCGGATCTTGGGCACGGATCTGAGGAGCTTTCTTACGCGTCACGGGTTGCACATGAATGGCAACGCATTGACTCATCGGGTGCGCGCGCGAGCGACAGACACGTTTTAATGGCGCCTTGAGGAGGTTGGAGTTAAGATGGATGTAGAAAAAATACACCCTGGAATGAAACAAATAGCCGCAGGGGTTGCCCACCGTCGGGCCAGAGCTATGTGTCAGCGTCGTGGCCTCTGGAAACTCCTACATGGCACTACCGGTGCCGATGACACTTGTACCGTGTCGTGGCTGTACGGAAATGAGCCAAATTGCTCAGCACCCTGGTAGCCCACGAACGGAACAATGAACGCCCACTGTTTGCCAGCTTGAGGGTGCTTTATTAGAAATGGTTTGGGGGACGTGAGTTTGTTGAGTGCCCTCGGAAGGTAAAGACGAGACGAAAATTAGAACTTGTCAAACAATAAGCAAGCAAACTGAAGAGCTCTGCTGGAATATGATCGTGTTTAAATGGGGTTCTTTGATGATCACTTCAAGATGTTAAGCTTTTGGTGTTGGTTTCAGACTGAATGGTTGATACTAAAAAGCCTACTCTGCGTAGGTTTGGACATTGGATGAAAGTTGTGTTTTCACCTCTTTTGTCTCTTTTAAGGCCGTTTCCTTGAAGTATGATCAGTTCTACAACATGAGGAATTTCGAACTCATCACCCTGTAGCTATTATTTTTCAAAAATCTCTAAATTTAATCAGCATGAGGAGCGGAACATCTTTGACAAACAACCCTAAGGTCTACCTCATTCGCATAGGTCACCAACCTATTCGATATTGAACTTGCAAATGAGCCCCAAACCACCAAGACCAATAAAATCAACAAAACATCTCAGAACCAACCACACAACCGCCGCACGTTTGCCAAACATTTCGTTTCCACTTTCTTTCAATCGGGAGCATCCGGGGCCGATGCCACCCGATGGGATGAGCGTTGCGCGGTTCCAAAAATAAGCTCATTTACCATTCATTCCCCCAAAACCGATTCCACAAAGGAAACGGCGGTTACGTCGTTCGTAGTCAAGGCTGCGTAGTGAAGCCAAGTTCCGCACCGCAGCACGAGCGAAAGTTAAGTCAACTTCCGTCCCGGGCATTGCTTGCCCCCTGTTTCTTTGCCGGGCGAGATTTATGGAATCGCTTAGCCGTTTAACGATGATTACACATTTTCGCAATTTAGATGAAGTCCGAACACGCACACACGAAACTGCGGACCGCGGTGAGAAATCGAGCTGGACGCATGCAAATATGCGCATGTGATCATCATTCACGTGTCCGCTTCCTGGTTCAAATAGTTAACAGCTACGACCACACACACACGCGAGGCACGCACGCCAGCTGTACCCTCCCTGTGGTATTGTTTTTCGATCAAATCCAGGCCATCCAGGTGCTGCTGTGCTACAGTTTTACCGTATATCATGCACAGGCATCATGGCGCTTGCCAATTGCTGCAGTAGGTTGGAAAATCTCGATACCCAAACGCTGATTGACGACCCCGATATACGCGGGTCCAACGCCGGCGCGCGGGCGCTAAAAGCCTGAGCATTGAGAGTTGCAAATCACCCGCCAGGTATTTCGCTCCCTCCCCACGAAGATACGACCACAAGTGTTCCACGGGCCGGCGCTGCTGATGCGATTGTTGCCCCAGCACCCGATAAGCGGCATACAAAAACCGGTCCCAGAATCTGGAAGCGGAAGTGCGATGCGGTCACTACACGTCAAACCAGCAGCCAGACGTAACGGTGCCCACACGGTGTTGTGTTGCACTGCATACTTCATCCCCTAGTCGTCGTCGTGGTTGTTGGGTATCAGAATCAGAAGCGTCAGAGCAGAGCACATTTCTTGCAGCTAGGCGAGCAGTACCGACTACACATCGGACGTCGGAACCTACATTGCCGCTGCTGTAACGTCTACCCCAGCCCGACTCTCCTACGGGTTCGCCCACCATCTGTCCATTCTTCGTAACGCCATGGAAACTGGATTGGCTAACCGCGTGCCGTTGTCGACGTCTCGGCAGCTCAAAATATTCAGATGAATACAGGCGAAATGAAATGCCTACTACTTCAGACCAGACTCACAGAGGACGGTCATAAAATAGGCTTTTTATAGCAACTTTTATCATCCTGCGGCAAAGACAAACAGATCGAACTTGTGAAACAGATTAATGGCTGCAGCTCGTTTGTGGGATGGACAGACATCAGTGGTGGGTAAGTGGATGCGAGCGAGTTGTACTGCCTCCCCGGACGGCTTGGCAGTATCAGGTGACCATGACACACGAACTACTTACATACGGGCAGGTTGGTGACGTAAGCAGCTCTAGCAGCAGTATCTTGTCGATTGGGGTTTGGCAAGAACACCTCCAGGCTGCAAGTGAATTAAAATATCTCCCCACATCCCTGAGCAGTCACCACTATCTGGTGTTCCAGTTCTTTCCCACTAACCTTTTCCAGAATTATTCAAAATTGAACTCGGCACTGGTAAATTCTTGGAGTTAGAGCGTGCTCTGCCAGTTCTATTACCATCGGTGAGTCTAAGACAAGCGTTTGAAAGAACTCGCACACAGACGCAAACGAGTTTGACCAGTTGATCGAGAGCTCTAGCTCGAGAGATCGAGTTGTTTGTTCGACAGTTTGTGTCCGTGGGGGTTGGGGATTAGGCCCGCAGCATGAGAGGCAGCAGCAATGTGGGAAGTTGATTAAAATACGCTCGTGTGCACTTGTGTGCAGCGCCGTTCATGGTTCGTGGTGTGCCTACTGCACACTCCACAGCGCGCCTGTCCAACCACCACCTGCACACGTGCCAGTTCTGTGTCACATTATCCACCAAACAAAAGGGCCCGCGCTCGCGAGCGCGCGCACAAGTCTGTGTTATAATGTCTGTATTCTCTCGGTACACCTCGGACACCGCGGGCACCACACAACACACCTGCACCGACACACACCGAACAACAAGGTCCTCTATTTGATCGAGCGTGCCCCCGCGGGCATTAAGCGTTAAACTAAGCGGATGGTAATTATCTCTCTTGCTGGTTCCGCCGTTTCGCTCAAGCGCGGCATCTACACGGCAGAGCGCGGACACGATACGGGCAATCTTCTGGATGCTCCAAGAGAGGATTATAGCGTGGTGACTTTGTTGAAACCATCGCTACAAGATGCCGTTTGCCACCACAAACAGCAGTAGCAGTGCGATGGCCGATGCAGCAAACAGAACACCGGCAACAGCACCGTAGATCCGCAGTGGCATCTGTTGTGTTGCGGCTGTACACTGTGTGGCGGTAATAGCCGACAATCCCTATGACAATCCAGATGCCACTGCAGAGTTCGTGACCATTTGACCTGCCGAGCAATTACGGCGAAGGAAAACAGGCGGCGTTCGGTGCATGGAAGCAGCAGAGTCTATAATTTTCTTGAAAGTAAAGAGCTCTCCCGACCGCCAGGCTCTTTAGCGAGAACGTTTCCTGTACCACGTTCTGCATCGGCTTCATCGCTCATTATCTAGAGTTCTTTTTTGGGCCTGCAAACAACAGGATCTTCTGGCTCGTTTACAATCCGTTTGCTGTCGGTAGCGATAAGTAGTGGGGCAGCATACACGGAAGCTTCTTATTAAAATCAAACATCCAATAAGAGTTTGCGCAGAGCTGGGTTTTTGAACTGCAAAGCTTCAGAGAACCCACAACCGCAGTTGGGGTCAATAAAAGAGTGATTCATAAATACTTCCGCCATACGAAGCTGACGGGGTTTTCCTGCTGCAAACGTCAGGTCAAACATCTTTAGATCTTTGATTGCTGATTCAGACCCCGCCGAGCTATCGCATGGTATCAGAACCCCATAAAGAACCAATCGATGACTAATGAAACTTCAACGACGGTGGCTTATCAGTAGTTTCGCCGAAGGCACTCGCTTTCAACAGCTAGAAGCCGATTAGCAGTAGCTTGGTAATGAAAAATATATTTTAACATCAATCTTCCACATCGGAAGCATACAAATAGCTAGGAGGCATATATTTTATCAACAGTCTAGCCATAAAATGTATCTGGTATGCCAAACTTTGTCTCGTAAATTCTACCATTTCATTGACAGATACGTCAGCGGGGCCTGGCTGTCGTCACAGGACAAACAGCACACAGCGTTTTGGATTTCTCATCGTGTGCAAAGGCGTCTTCAGTTTTTGGCGTAGCCCTCCGCTTTGCCTCCCCTGGTTTGGTGCGAAATGTGTATTTGTATTTACCTTAATATTTCTTCCCCCTCCATCGCCTTCAGAGCCTCTCACCCTGCAAGGTGACAGAATAGCGCGAATGTAAATGAGTAGCGCACCCCCCTCCGAAACACTGTCGAGTGCAAAGTGGGTGAAACGCAAGACACCGGGGGGGGATTGGGAACGTGACAAACAAACAGGCAATGTCGCCGTGGTTGTCGTCTTCTGATTGGAATGTGTCACATTTGCATACCGGTTTTCTGCTGTATCGATCGTCAGCTCGAAATGAAACGAACAAAAAAGACAACATACAGACACACCGATCGTACACCGCCAACAGAACCCACCTTCGAAGCGGATCGAAGACGGTCACTCGAAACGGATCACGATCGGTCCATCGTCCAGAGTCGCAGCGTGAGGTGAATCTCATTAATTTCTTCCACCACCCGTCGTCGTCTCAACTGGCTCGTCTCCACTCCACGCGACTAGGCCGGCAGGAAGGTCAGCCAGTTCGTAAAACAAAACCCCCAAAAATCGTTACTCTGACGATCGTCATCACGCGAGATTGGAAATTGAAACCAGCCGCCGGGACCCGGTGGCGGGACCTGCTGCTGATTTGCCACGAACGCACGGCATGGAAATCGATCGAGTTAGCTACTACCGGTCTGGAATGGTTCCAAAAATAACTTCTCTCTATCTCTATTCCAACGTCGTCCAAAACGCATGTCGCGCGATGTGCCCTTGGTAGGAGGGACTTTTAAAATCCAGAAATTCCAACCGCCACTCCAGACCAGACCAGGTTTGCAGGATATTAACACCGTGCAAACAGCAGCGCAAACCGAGCATCATCTTTGGAGGCCGGATCTTGAAGACAACGCTTGGACATACACGCTCCTTTTCAAGCTCACGACCCGGGCGGGCCTGCCCGGTGCGATTTGCGTTATGAATATTCATCTCACTAAAAAGGTACATACAGGCCAGGTGATTTTGTCATGTACCATTCTCATCAGCACCAGCGCGGTGTGCGTCCTAGGCAAGATCCCTATCGACGGTACAGCGCAACGCACGAATTGGCCAAACGAAACACGTACGCAAGCTGCACAAAGTAGCGTCTGCCGTCCTTTTATTGTAAGTATTCTGAACAAAGTCGCGCATCGTCTCTAGATAGAAGAAGTCCATATCGTAGCCGCTGCAGAGAAGAGCAGAGAAGAGCAGAATTCAAAACACGCCAGAGACTGCGGCAATCAATCTTATCTTTGCGCTTCACTTTATGAAGTGTACATTAGGAATATTAATATTAATGCCGTACAAAATATGCAAACGTGCGTCACATTGTTTTTGCTGCAAGATTCTTTCCACTCGCATCGGTTTAGCTTAGAATGTTTAGCATTATTAGAATGTATGCATTATTGAAAGCATCGTCAATAATTCAACAAGCATTTTTGCATATTTTGCATACGAAATAATAATGCTACACCTGTTTGCGGTACCTTTTGCCCGAAAAAACAAAGTATGGCTGAGGAGACTTTACTACGCACATTAGACAGCGCAGATTCCCCATCCACTGCGCTGCGCAATTCCGAATGATAAATCGTTTCACATTAGAAACCAATAAGGCCCATTTAGGCGGAAGATGAAATGGTGATTTTCCTTCCCTCATACTGTTGATCAACACGAGACCTTGAGCAATAAGACGACAGCAGAAACAGGTGCCTCGCGCATCAACCGTAAGACACGCGGGAAACGTTTGTGGTGTGAGCAGCGGCAGGAAGACAGCAAAATCGATTGATCGATCATTTATCGAGTGAACAAGGGACCGAGAACGTCACGGACCGTCAAAGGCAAATAAATCTTCCACATGATCCGATGCCGACGCTTTGCGAGCCCTCTGCAACTTCCTGATTACACGAGCCTCTCACCCTTAGGAAAACACTTCGCTCCGTTTTAGCGAGTTGGAATTCGGTCGGTTGTTTATTCTAGCGTGCGCAGGAATTCGATACGGACACACGTTCATCCGGCCTTCAGAATTATGATGGTGATGATGATGATGATGGGAAGCACCAATCAAAATATTTACGGCCGCAACCAGTTGAACTGAAGCCGATGATTATCACTTCAGCAGTTATCGGCTTTTCTTGAAGGTTACTACCACGTTTAAGCGACGGGGCGAAAAAAGGGGGCGATAAATCAACTGTTGAGTGTATTTTTAGTGAATGATCTTTATATCTCTTTTTTGTAAGATTGTTACATTGAACCTGGGGAGGGAAAAATAGTACACAGCATATCTTAAACGTAAACATAGCTAAGATAAGACGTGTTGCTCGACCTTGCGCTCGCAGATCCCCCCACAGCAGGCGATAAACGATAACCTACTTTTCATCGGTACAGCACAATCTCATCTCGGGTGTTGAATGTGTGGAATGTTTCGTTCACTGTTTCTAGATTTGTTGACAAAACAACTAGTGATGTCATCGGTGACTGAAGCTACTTCAAGTAAAGAGCTACTGGCCTGGAGCTAATAGTTGCTCCCTTGACAAGATGAATGATTTATATTTAGCAGTGCCATCTAAACAAAAAGAGAAATTTCAAACAATTTTCTGAAGAATGCTTTTAATTTAATAGCCAAAAATGTTTAAACACCTACCAAATATTCGAAAGGCGTCGCAATAAAAACCGCAAACCAACGACAAGCAGCAAACCTTTCCTCATTCCTCCCTCTCAGATCTTAAAGAAGCAATTCGGCTATAAAAACGATCGCATAATTGCCCGAATTTTAGCACCGACCACCGAAACAAATCTCAGATCAACCTGTTTGATTTCACTTTCACCCCACAACTTTCCTCGCAGCTAATCAGCCCGATGATGATCAGGATGAGCTACGGAGTCCAAAAAAACAACAAATCCAACCGGCCCAGTTACACCCACACTGATGAGCAACGGAGATGAAAACTCAAAAAAAGCGATGAAAATTAATGAAAATCAAGGCCATAGAGAGTCACCGTAGTCAAATGATGAGGAAGGAAAAACTCCATGCCACTCCATTATCACCTCACAGATGAACTTTGCGATGGTCGGATATGCGCTTTTGGTTGAAATTTTCTCCAAACCGGCGTAGACCTCCCCACCAGGCGATACAGATCGCACGATCTTTTCTGGAAATCATTTAAAGCTGAAAGAAAAATTCATTGCTCACGCCCGGACCAAATTCAGCACTATCCGCCAACACCAATGTCCGGACGATTTTTGGAGCGTGAAAGAAAAACCACGCTTTTCCAGCACCACTGAGCACGTTGAGGAGAAATTGCCAAACATTGTTTACGGGTGGCATTTTGGTGGCGACCAGGTTAAAATGTTTGGATGGAAAGAGAAACCTTCTCCTCGTATCGGATCATCATCATCATCATTGCCCGTGGAAAAGGTCAACCCCCGAATTGACCACGGGCCTCGGCGATGGTTACCCACCGTGGAGAGAGAGATGTAGCGAGCACGAGATCGTCAAGATCAAGTCCGGTCGCGAAGATGCTGCCAGGCTTGGTCGAATTATCATAACATTGAATAATTCATACCGACCCGGCGATCGCGAACGGTTAAGGGCGCTTCGCGCGTTGCTCAAATGGAAGTTACCGCACCAGCCGCCTTCGGTGAGGAGGGGTCACTTAAATTCAATTTCGCTTTTCGCTTTTGTCTAACGCAGGGCTGCCGGCACAGGGTGGAGGCGAGGGTGTTGTTTTAATCTCTCGCATGTAAGTTTATTCCGAAATTCAACACGAGCGGGCAGGTTCGGCGTTGATTTTCGTTGCGCTTGCCCGGCAACCACTTCCGGTGCCGTTAGGTTGTGAAATGAAAACATTTTCATTTTCAACGCCATGCGGCGCGCATTCGTGCGAGCGCGCGCGTGCATGAAGGCGAGAAAACACCCCCTGGGAGCCGGTGAACGAACGGAAAAGTGCTTTTTCCCAACCGGTCGGTGCATCATCGTGTCGTGTACTTTAGTTTGTTTTGCACGTTACTTTCGGGTGGAAGTCGTTTTTGCTTTAAATACTGACACTTAACTTCCAATTCACTTTCGCGTGTCTAGAAGTCTGCTCGAGCTTTCTGTGTTTGAGTGTGTTCGGCGAGCGTTCAATTAGCTTTTTGGGTGCGGGGAAAAGCAGGTAACGCAGCAAAAATTGCTTGGGAAAATTTTAATGCCCACCGAAATGGGGAGGAAGCTTTTCTGCGCGATGGCAATCTTAATTTTGGACACGCAGAACATTCACAATTAAGCTGTCGCTCTTTCGGTGCGGAGAATCAGTTCTAAGTCAGCGATTGAATGCGAGCAATCAGCGAACGCGCTAATGGATTCTTTCATGCTGGATCCACCTGAAAGAATCACTTTTAGCTGATTTTTACACCGTTCTTAGACATGCAAACACTTTGTCATTTTCTTATTGTCCAAAAAGTACCGTACTGAGACTAGAGTGGCTTCTTATGCTGAGAAAACTTAATGTGCAAATTGGAGCTACCGGCAATGAACAGTTCAACGACACAAGCGAATGAATAGACAGGGCATTAGATAATCAAATAAAATCAAAAAATTATAACGGTGCGAAAATCAATTCGATGCAGATTTTTCAAGGGAAATTCAAGCTCTTCAGAAATTAAAAGCCATTTTATGTAATTATGTTGTTTGTTTGGTTGGTAGTAAACATGAAAACTGTCATGCGGAACTAGTGAGTTTGTGTTTGTAGTAAAGAATGCACAAGCACAACAGTACACCGTTTATAAAAAATAGTAAAAAAGAGTAAAACTTAAAACAAGTTATTGGAAACGACCTGTTTCAAAGTAAACATCCGTGTTTGGTTTTCAAAATGAGTACTAAATTTCGGTCACACTGGTACTAAAACCAGAGCAAATCCATTTTCTATTAAGTACACATGCACCCGCGCCGATCTTAATGTTTAATGTGTGTGTTTGTGCTTTTGTTTTGCTAAATCCATAAACGATCAAGCTAAATGTGCGCCATCTGCGCCAAAAGCGCACCGCGCGCTCTCTCGGGCACGCACGCACGTGACTTCGATTTTAGTTTTGCCTGCCGACCACCACCGCCGAGCCAAGCTTTCGCCTAAAAAACTTTCACACATTTTGGCGCACGGTGCACGCGTACGAAAACTAAATTATAACCGCCACCGCCAACCCAGCGCTGCATCGACATATGCGCGAGCGCGTTGTACCAACAAAAAAAAACGCACACACAACACACACAAAAAACCGAAAAATACGCGCGAGCATCATTTATATTCAGTTACACTTTCTCCTTCCACACCCGCAGTATTGCAAACACACACACACAAAACGCCCGCTAAGGAGGTTCACGGCGCTTCCGCTGTGCCAGGCGACCAGGATATGGTTGAAAGCGCGCGGCTGACCGCGTTCGAGTTTATTTTCTGCATCGGCAAATCGGGATCGTGCGTACCTCCCACAACCCGCAAAGGGTTACCCATCGAAGGGGGTTGTGGATTTACTTAGTGTGCTGGGTGACCGAAAATACGCTAGGAATACTAAGTGAACCCGAGTGTCTGCTGGTTGCTGTTTTGAGGATTGTTTTCGCAGCACCACGGTGGAAGTGGGCTTCGATGCCATATCGGAAATCGGTCCGAACGTGTCAACTGAAACAGACAAAAAACAGTGCTGGCCTCATTGCTGATTCCACTGCAGGTCGTTAGAGCACCGCATCAAATCCAATGAAAGATCGATCAAATGGCCACGTGAGTTGTATGGCTGATTCGTTTGCTTATTTTCTCTCTCTCGAAAAAAAGCTCAGCAATATTGTTTTACGTAGAAGCAGCTTCTTCAGAGAGTTATTCAAGGCATTGCCAAGCTTATTTCCCTTGAGTCCCTGAACGTAATGTGTTATATTGCAATATCAAGGAGCACTTTTCAGAAGGTCCAATGTTAAGTATTTACCTTTCATGCCAAATTTCGTTCCTTTAAATCGTCAAAAATTGGATAAATGGACCAGCTTTGGCTAACCACATTAACTATTACGAAGAAGAGCTCATCACTTTCTGTTAATTTATTCATTTTGGCCCGATAATTGTAAGATTGTTACAACAGTATTAGTGGAGAAACTATGAACAATAAGGATTTTTCATTAAAAAAAATGTCATAATTTGGTATAAATAGTAAAGATAGGTAAAAACCATGACTGCTGCAATATCTTTGAATTACCAGCAAATTAATGGAGAATTATGGATTACAAACTGCCAATTGATAACTTAAAACTATCAACATACCCTCGAATTCTTCAAACTTGAACTTATTTTTTGAGAAAGTTTTATTTAACTGATCAGATCAAAATTAAACATTCAATGAATCATAAGTAGTAGAAGTCATCAAAATGTCGAAGTATATATGATAGAACATAACAAGGGCTTCTTCTTCTCCTTCTTTTAGCAGAACAACCATTGTCAGTCAAGGCCTGCCTGTAATCCACTTGTGAAGTGGGCTTGGCTTTCAGTGACTTATTGCTACCACGGTCTATTCGAGGCTTGATCCAATGACGGGCATGTTGTTAATTCGTACAAGTTGACAAAAGTACCACCAGACCGGCCCAACTAACAATGGCATAAGGCTTATAACTACCAATACTCAACCTATTACATTAAAGCCTTTGCATACAAGCGTATCTTGAATCTTTCTACCGGCAGCACTTATTTGTATGGTTAATTGATATGCCCTCATGTATCAATTCACATGCTCCGGAAACAAACACCAAAAAAACACACAATTGAATCGGAAAGTAACCACTCAATCGGCGGAGTGAAATTGATGCCAATGAAAAGCACAACTCACACGTGTTCGCTTTTGGGGGTGAAAAGCAACCAACCAGCTAGGCCAAAAAATCCAGCCAATCAAACATCGTAATGCATTTATTCATTTACAAGCCGTCCCAGCGACTGTCATGTTTTCCCCCGAAAACAAGCACACATCCACCAACTTTCAACCTACTTGTGAACTTGCTAGATCGAGGCGTGAAATCTGCAAATAAATCCGACATCCCGGGCGGAACTGCCGGACCAGGCCAGATTACCCATCGTTCCGGTACTAATCGCCGCACGCGGTTCGGGCCGCGAAAACACCTTCGATGAGCTCTCGTTTAGTAAGTGTTTATATGGTCGTGGCAGTAAGTGCTTTCATAAATAGCATCGCCACACGCGGCCGCAGGTGAAATGTGGCAAAATTAGTTCCGCGCCGAAGAAAGCGCGGCCAAGAAATTGCGATTGCGTGTGAATGCATTACACCGGGGGAAGGGGAGCTTGTGAAGGCACATGGGTATTGTTTTATTTACCGCCTATCTTTATCACACCAACACACACACGCCCACACCTCATCGTAATGCACTAATTAATGTGCAGTGTGCGGCTTTGATGTCGCTGTGTGCCGGTTTGTTTTTTTCGTTATGTTTTGTGCCGGTGGTATGGCCGTTGGCTCGTGATGAATTTTGATTGGCACTGGTACGGCGCATTGAGGGCTTTGCGAATTATTGTACCCCACGCGGGCTCGGCCGCTAATGCCTTTTTGATTATCGAATCAGAGGCCGATAAGCCTGATGTGCTGGATAATGCAAGAGTGAAAAAAAATTAAACAAGATAGCGTATGTTTTCACCTTATGGAAGAAATGACTGGAATTTGTGAATTGTAATATATTTATACATTCCAAATTTCGTTGCTTTATTCAATACAAGGTTGTACGAGCTGCTCATAAGTTAGGTTTACTAAAAAAATATCAAAAAGGTAGATTTAAATTGTTAAAAAACCTCAAATATCAATTGAAGTTGTCTCTTCCCACACGACGACCCTGAGCAGAAGTTTGCCAATTTGCCATGAAATACAACACATACACACACAAAAAAGCTTTCCAAGCCCTGACCACACCCAGGCGCGACATTTTTTCGTGTGTAATAAATTGCAGAAATTAGTTTCCCGCGATCGCCCGCGCAAACATTGGAGCGTCGCTGTTTGCTCTGCACACCGCAGTACACAAAAACGAGCGCGAGCGCGCGACGTGCGATTTGCGGGCCAATTTCGTTCGATCGATCATACGGGCGCGGAACGGCGCGCCAAGAAAGATGATACGCGAAGCCAATTAGAATAAAGTAAGAACACACGAAAAGTCGTCACTGTGAGACGACGCTGTGAGAAAGGAAAACATCACCACGGCAAGGTTATCTCTGCCCCGCGCGCCGCCGTTGTGACCGTGGCAGTTAAGAGCTTATTGATAATCACGTCAGTAAATATGTACGAAACATTCCATTCCTGCCCATCTGTGAAGGACCAAAGTCACCATTTGTGACATTGTGGCAGCGGGACACCACACCCAGAAAAAACACGCGAGTTATGCTTAATCGATCATGCCGAGTAGTGTACCGAGTGATCGCTCAATCAAACGCTGCCATCCAACTACGATAAGCGAAATCGTGGCTCTGGTGTCTTCTATCGCGGGATGACAGAGTGGATTAGCCAATGTTTGACTCGATAGTGTCTCGATACCTGTCGATAAGCTATGCTCCTACAGTGTGCCTCACATTTGGGTTGAGATTGCGGAACAATAAATGAAAAAAAAACGTAGCCACACATGTGCTCCATTCCCTTTCCGTTGGCGACGACCTACAAACCAGCCAACGTCTCGCAAGAGACATACTGCCCTGCTGCGAGCGAGCGATCGCATGTGAGATAAAATCTTCGCGCGTTTCGAAAGAAGAGGTTTTGAAGAAAAAAATTGGTTTAAAAATTACACCCGACTCGATCAGTGACTACGAGGGTTGGACACTCTCTCGACACCCCAAAACTACCGAAGCGAAACAGGTTGTTTGACAACTAGGTATGGGAGGAGAAGCGAGGAATGGAAGGCACCATGGAACAGGTTGATCGTTGCTTTAGTTTTTTTTTTGTATGTCCTCCTCCCTTACTTTCAGCATTCATTTCTTCAAATTAAATAATCTGAGACACGGGTGAAGTTTTCTTCGCGCAGCATTAAAAAAAGTAAGGCTTAAAGAGCTCACATTCGCTGCGTCCCTGGGGAAGGGAAGGTTTCTTTATTACGATGCTGAAATCACTAGCGCAGGGGTAGGCGGTACGGAAAATCTACGTGAATTTCGGTGTTAAACATCACGCACCGTAAATTGCACCGACAGGCTGCACCGCAAGCCAGAGGGTTTACTTAAATTAATGTTGAAGGACGGGCAAACGGAATGGTGGAAGAAAAGTCTCGCGAGTGGTCAATTATTTTTAAACTTTTAAAAATAAAAATAACATCCTATCCACGTCCAATCCCGAGCGTACAAAACTGGAATAACAGCCGTCCGACAGCCCACCATTTCATTCTTCCTTTTGGGAAGGTTTTGGACAGGGCAGGAACTTAAATGCCATTTTGGAAAATTTTAATTAAAAATAATTCTGCACTGGCTAATCCGAGTCCTCGAGAAGAAAAAAACTCCCGAAACATCGTATGGGTTGCAAATAATCTCATCCCGCGGGAAAGGGGTAAGCGCATATTTTGGAGTTTTTATCAACCGACTCCTACGTAAAAGGCAAGAACAAGTTTTGCGATGAAATCATTGATAAAATATTTTGGGCATATAATGTGTGCGTTCCTGTCCATCTGCCACCTGTGTCTGGATGGTGATGCTCGATTCCTATTCTTCATCATCTTTTCTTCCAACAAAACCAGACACAGAGAGCTGACACATCCTCCACACCATCAGGTTACGCATAATTTGGTCGTGCCTCTAATCCTTTCCTCCCCATTTATCATGATTCGGTCCGCAAAACAACTCACGCATCTTCGCAAAGCAAAGGCAAAGATGACCGAAAATGGTTTGACAGTGTGGAGTGTTTCAAACGCATGGAAAAGAAGACAGCAAACATGCTGCTATGTTGAGAACCTGTCACACATAATAAAAGGCGTTACGTTTTTTCGGTCGTTTTTCTTTGGAAGAGAAGTTTGCGAAACAAAAATTAATTTTACCTTAGCCTTTATCAACTGCAATGTTCCTCTGTACTTGGCTTTATCAAAAGACGCTAGTGAACGCTTGTTTTTGCATTCCATGCTCCAAACACCCCCACGTTAAGAAGTGCCAATTATCGGGAACTCGAGAAGGCGCGAAACTTTATCACTTGGAATCTCCTTGAACGTTGGTAAAAGGTGTACGGGATTCGGTGCAGGAAACCACACTCTCCCGCATACACACAAAAAGAAACAACTTTTACCAGCGTGCGTCCTTAAATAGGGCAAAATGTGCCCCCTTCTTGGGCAGCGACGAGAGAGAGACTGAGCAACTTTGATAGCAGGAAA
This sequence comes from Anopheles coluzzii, assembly GCF_943734685.1. Lineage (NCBI taxonomy): Eukaryota > Metazoa > Arthropoda > Insecta > Diptera > Culicidae > Anopheles > Anopheles coluzzii. The sequence goes on along the minus strand of NC_064671.1, from coordinate 18,775,302 downwards.
TTATGTCACTCGGGGGAAAGGAATTAACCAATTTTGCCTGCTCAATGTCTTCAAGGGAAGTGATAATGATACAATCTTGTTTTAAGTTATCTTTAGTGCAATTTATTTATTGTTTTACTATGGCCAAAATATTGAATTATATGTGTTTATGCATGAAATTTCCATTTTTGTCTGGTCAAAATTTGTGGAACTAACATTCCCGAGATTCGATGTAAGGATAGCAACGCGATTGCAGAATTAAACATTGCCCTTGACAGATGTACTACTGAAGCATCCCATTAGAGCGTGTTTAGAATTCCATCTCATTCATAAATCCAAATCCTTTTCCCATCAAAAACAAGCTCGTTGTATGTATTTTGGTTTTAAAGTGTCGTTAGCAACACATCTTCCTGTCACTTTGCTGTAGTTCAATGATTAAACTAATCGTAAGTTAATCGCAAAGAATTACTAGCATAAAAAACGGCCATACTCGAACAAAACGGTTTAATTTATTTGCGTCACCTGAGCGTTCCCAATTTGTCACACAGTCGGAATGTGCACAGAACCGCGTGACGACGGTACTCAGCACGAAACAAACGCAAAAAACGAAAACTCCGATAAGAATTCAATTAGCAAGAGAGTTAAGATTAGACGCCGCTGGAACATGCTGGTGAGTCTTTTGTTGAAACAATTCATTTAAGACGACGGTGGGTGGACCCTTCCCCGTCGATTCCTCGCGGTTGAGCACAATCTTAAGTTATCTGATAAGGTTGTGTACGGCTAGGGTGACATACAGCCAAGGGTGACACATTGCGTACTTACCATTTTTTGGAGTGCCTCAGCCCGTTGTCTTTGGCAAAGAAAAATACATCGATGTTTTGTGTACTCCCGCTGAAGGACCATGCCATGGAGTGTTGTCTCGTGGAACACCGCACTTAGAACGCGATCACAATCCCTTTACTTGTTTCTAGCCAGCACCGAGCAAAGGCAAAGACCTTCAACCTTCTCGCGCCCAAGAGCAGCAGAACCGAACAGAATGTGAACACGACTGTGTTCATTGTTTCGAACCAGCTCTAATTTTAATTGCACTTACTGCACCATGGCTAAACACTGGACACAATCAGCACCACTACCACCATCAACAGCGGGTGCACTTTCATACAAACAATTTCAGTAAACACTTACACATTAGAACACACATATAAATAGCTCAAAACTAAAATCCCGTTTCACTGGAATGTCACTACACGGTACGGCACGGAGCAATATCCGAAAAGGGTAACCGGTGAGGGTTTTTGTCGTTTCTTTTACGACTCAAACAACAAACAACTGTCGAAATCTCTTCTTCGTTCTCGCCGTTCGCGCGCGCTTTTGCGTGTTTACCTTCCTTTTGCGCTATCAAAGCGCTATCCAGCGCGGAACCGGAAATGGCCACTTAAAACCCACTCCAACGCACTGCCGGATAGTAGCAGAAGTAGTTGTACCAAGACAAGACAGTGCTCAGTCCACAAAGAACAAAGCATACCTTTGCACAGCCTGCTGACGGGAGTACGGTACTTTCTGTGTATATGTGCACACGTTGCACATAAACAAAGGGCAACCATCCCTTTCGGTGGATGCAGCCTGTGGGCCTGTGTGACGTACCTGTTGCTACTAGCACGCTACGACACAACGCGATAAATGTCAACCAGCCAACCAGAGTCGCTAGAAGAGAGCTACTTGGATGAGCTACCCCGGTGGTTACCAACAAATCGGTCCCAAGTCGGGCGCCAAGCCGAAAGGTAAACGAATTTTGCTTAGCTCCGCCAAAGAATGCGCGCCCTTTTCCTTCGTCTAGCAAGCAAAAAAGCATTCTCCCTATCACAAAACGGCTGCTCGCAGTTGCAGCTCACTTGACGCGCTTGCTGCCTGCCGCATAAGCACGCTCTCCCACCCCTCCGAACAACGACATTCCTGTGCGTGACGGATACTTTCACAAATGGAACCCACCCCAATATAAATATCGCTTTCGGTTTTTGTTTTGTTTTCGGTTGCTGTTGCCGTTTTTTACTATACACTCCTTCGATAACCCAACGCACTACACCACCACCAACACGAAAACCGGGATGAATTCGACAGCGCGAACAAAACGGCGTGCATGCGTATGCTGCCATACGCAGCAGAGACCGTTCCTTCGAACCTGATTGTCACTGTGTCACTGCCACAGCATCCGGGACCTGGGAAAGGGTGAAATTTATGCGCTTTTCACTTTCACGTATGGCGCATAGGGTGGCGCGTGAGTGCTTTGCTTCGATTCACGCACGAACTTCCCGCCCAGCAGCACAAGATCGTTTGTAAACACTGACTCCTCTCCACCCTCAGTAGTAGGTTTATTTCTGTTCACCTTTAGCTGCTTAGCTTAGCCACAGTTCGCCGACGTTTGACATATCGCCGTTCTCGGTGGTATTAAGTGAATGGGGATGGGGATTTGGACTTTTTTTTCTAATTCTATTTTTTCCCCTCCACTTAAGCAACCGCGCAATGACATCACGATGTGCACGGTACACACGACGGATACAAAACACTCTCGTACGGCGCACACACGTACACTACTGCACTCTCGCTGCTGCACAGAAGGGCTCGTCACATGGATAACCGCAACCTGCCCGCGAACCCCCAACGCCCAACGCGAAATCATAACAAAACTGTACAAACAACACAACAGTGCGCGCACAACACGCGCAACAAACGGCGAACCTGGCGAACAAAAACAAGCACCGTACCTCTTTCGCTGTGGTTAGATGGTGAGCGGTAGAGAATGGTAGAAAAAAAAACACTCACAACAAACGTTAACACACTAACGTAAAACTGTGGCTTGAAGGGCCCCGCGTATGTGTGGCCCGCTGCTGAGCCACGTTCGAATCGGAGATGAGTGTTGGCGAGCGTGTGCGCGCGCGCGGAAAGCAAAAATTCGAGTCCGTCCTGGCGAACGTTTCGAACTCTTCTGAGAACCGCTGAGCCCGAGCGCGTACACTTGACGCACCGTGCGCACGAGAGGGCTGGCATTGCGTTTGCACGGCGGGTTGGACGGAATGGGCCTGATGGTCAAAATGAAATTGGAAGAAATAGATTGGAATCATTTTACTTTCCAGCTAGAGTAAATGTTCTGCTAATGATCTCATTGTGTTATTGCTTTCCCAGACACGAATGGCGACAGTACATCAGTTATTCATATCATTAGACAGCAATCTGGAGATGTTTTTTTTTGTTGAATATTTCAAATAAAAAATAAAGCGTTTTAGTTCTTAGTGTGCACTTTTATAGTTATATATTTTTGACGTAACGTGTTAGGGCTTAAACCGTGTCAGTTTTACATTTAGGACTACATTAAACAGGGTTTTCCTAGTCAATTTACAATTTAAACGTTGTTATTCAAGATGTTAATCCACATGAATCTGATATTTCATTTCCATCATCAAAATTTTATAATATCTTCAGCTTGATTTTCAACACGTCTCGAGCTAGATTAAGTTTGACAGTTCTTAGTGATGTGTTTAAAATCATATGTGAAAACTGAAATTTCATTATGAAGCAAATACAGTATTTGACAGCTGTTGAAAAACATCTTTGAGGCGGTGAATAATTATGTGCACATTTGAATTTGACTTGAAAAACCCTGTAGGCACTCTCGAGGTAAATTGCGTATGGAGTTATTGATTCATAAGCTTCTAGTCACGAACGCGAATTAATATGTTTTTGTATTTTAGAAACAATTTACTTCTTGACAGTATTGAAAAATACAAAAACTCTGTGACTCTGAAAAATAGAAGTATCATTCTGTGAATCTAAATGCTCTTATGTGAATCATTCCTGAAACATTGTCATTATTGTGAAACATTGAAACCTCATGTACTTTTATGTATACATTCATTCACTGCACCGTACTTTTATTGCTTTCCATTCGATTGTTTATCCAATTTATCAACAGAGAACAAAGTCTGCAGACGAGGGCGTACTAATATTCATAATTTTAAAATCAAAAAAGATATTGAATAGTACTCCTCATTAGAAAAGTATAAAATTACAGGAGAACATATAATTTTCTTTTGTCCTATAAGACAATAATGCTCCCATAGTGGTTCACTAGCTCTCTTCGCTCACGAATTCCTCACGATTACATTCACAGCGCTACCATGCTCAGCATGAAAGAGATACAGCATACGGTGGAATGCTTCTACCAAGCAGGAGAGCCAAACATAAGCCGCACGGTGTGTGTGCGTATACAAGCATTGCGCTCTCGCGCTGTTGGGCCAGGCTTCTCTTCCCTTTTGTATACACCTGTGCGGCACACATGCTTTGATTATCAAACACGCGTCCTCACTCTTTTCCACTCTACTCACCCTCTTCCCTTGCTGCGTTCTTTTCCCTTCGCACTGGTGCGTTCCAGAGTTTGGTGCGTTTTGAGGTGCGTCGATGTTTTCGATTTTCTTTTCCACCGTTCCTTCTTCTTGCCAGCCGTTTCAAATCGGCCGGTTAGTGGACCCGGCCGCGGCCACCTTCGCTTCATTCATATCTATCGCTGAAAAGCGTTCTGCTTATGCTTTTAATCCCCTATGCTTCCCTGAGTGTGGCACTATCTCGGGTGGTTTTCCAGAGTCGTTGGGCGAAGCAACCAAGAAGAAAGAGCAGCGATCGGTTGGAAAAGCGATAGGGAAAGCAGTCCGAGGGAGCATCCGCAGAAGGGGGAAGCGCAGAACAAAGAAGACATAAACGTAAGTGAACGCTTTCGGATGCTTTTGATACTGTTCGGATTGTTGGATGGTCGGATGGTAAGAATGAAGCCGAGCCTGAGCATTCTTTGGCCAGCTGTAATAATTGGCGCTCAGATATAAATTGCTTCTTCATATTTTCCTTCACTTTTATTTCCCTGTTATTTATGATGCAGTGTTTACGGGTACGATAATATGATAAAGAGTACAGTTAGGAAAGGCAACATAATAGGCTTCCGTTGGGGTGGAGCGAACAAAATAGCCAAACAACCAAATGAATCACTTCAGAAAGGTTAGGTAAAGGTTGCTATCTTCTATTCTTTGGTTTAATTTTAATTGCTTTTTACGCTACCATATCCGCAAGCGGCAGACTGTACGGAGATCCGCAATAATTAGAAAAGCAACCGTACTGTTATGCTACAGTTTGATATTAAATGTCCAAAGTGAAGCAAACATAGCAGCGAGAAAGAGAAAGACTTTAATGTCTGTCTGCCTTTTGCTTCCAAAAATACGAAACGACCGGATGTAGGTAAATGAAGCAATCAGTGTTCAGTCTTGGGCACTATCTAAGTATGTTAATAGAACGGCATGATACTACAAAAATTCTTATGCAATCGCCAGCGATTGGCCCATTATACTTATCTACGCCCACTTTTGGCTGCACTTGTTGCAATCGAAGCGAAGCCCGAAACCATTGCAATTAGCCAGATGGAATGCGTAAAGTTGATAAGGTGTGCGTTTTTTTGTTGTTGTTCCACATCTTCCATTACGGAACTTTTTTCAAACGATCCCCAAGAATGTGCACATTCCGACGATATATCTAGGTCTACTTTCCGGAAATATGATGCAACAAGGGAACTAAACTGATAGATACTAACCATAGCAAACACAACTATCGATACACCCATTTGAAAGGAACTCCCCCAGAAGTCTTTCGCGTCTGTAACAAGAACTGTTGAGTGGGGCAGTTTCTACGCCCAACGAACGATCCCGCCATGTGTGCAGCTAGTTGCCCGTTCGCGATGACATGGCGAAAACAAAAGCCAAGAGAACCCGACAAAAAAAAGGAAAGTCTATCAATTTCCAAAACCCGTAAACCGTCCTGTCTAACTGGCTAACGATACGCGGTTTGTTGCTCTGTGGTCTGTGTCCCCCATCAGCGCTTCTAATCACTCTCACAAAGCGCCGCCAACCCCGGCCAGACCCGGCTGGCTAGACGCAGACGGCTGGCTGCAAGAAAAATGACCCCCGGGGACGATGAAGGAATTTGCCAAAATTGGACATACGTTTGTCGGCTTGCCGGCTAGCGACTAGCTCCCCGGGGTCGCGTACAAAAAAAAGTAAAACTGACCCACTATTTTCACCCAAATTTGTCCATGCGAGTCGAGTGTCGAGTGTCGGGTGGAGATTTCGCTTCCATTCGTCAATGATTATGTTTTCCGATTCGATTTTAGCCGACAGCAATGGAGTGTTCGGATAGAGTTGGAGCGATGTGAGCCTGGCCGGGGCATCCTGTGTGTCTGGAGTTTGTTAATGGAGCGTGTGCTATAATCACCGAAACTTTGTGTAAGCCTATTTGCACGAAAGCGGTTCCCCTAGTAACCTGCTGAACGTTGCTGAACGAGCCTGATGCTGGATCCAGAGGACACTGGATACAGGGGATTTGTTGGGCGAGTACAGTAGATGACAGTAGTTTAGGTGCATCAGGGAAATAAATGGTTGTATAAAAGATCCATTTTGAATAACTTGAATTTTGATTGATGTGCTGACCTTAGCATGGATATGTCCATTATGACTTAAATGAAGGGAATTATACTAAAGGCCTGGATCGTCTGATGTTATTTTTGTGACGATTACAACTAAACAATCTTTATCATTTTGAGATTTCTATACATTCTTCTGAAATTTTGCAATCCTCTTCCACAGAATTAGAAGTTGTTTTTATGTTTATGCTATCCTTAAAGTCCTAGAAAAATAAACTTCAAGATTAACATTTTTTCGGAGTTCTTCGTGTCAATTTCATTTGAAGAATAGAGATCATTTCAGAATTATTAGAATTATTAATTATAGTATTGAACACCAAATTTTAATATATCCAAAGTATTCTTCTACTCAACTAAACTTATTCATGAAGACAATGTTTCTGACCACACTGTAAACAAAACGAATGAACCGACGCGAGTTGCATGGCATGGCCCATGGCGCACTGTGCTGCAACCTCAAAGGCCACACCATTATTGACCGGTTCGATTTACTGTCAAAAAAGGCCGGTGGAACAGGAAAGCAGAAAGAAACTTCAACTCCCAAAAAAAAACCTCCCGAACGGGTCAGTTAATTATAAGCGCATTAGGCGCGTTCACCACATTGCACCCTACATCGCTTTTCCATCCTTCCAGCACCATGTGAGAAGGTGATGCGAGGTTACGGGCCTCCGAGGTTCGGGAATCTTTTGAATGACTTCGACTTCGACCGGTAGGAAAAGAAACAGGGAACCGCCATGTGTGGGTTGTACGCCGAAAAATGTCTCGAAAGCCTCGTATACAACCTGCGTACAGCTTGGACATTCTCCCTGTGCAGCGGTGCCCCACCGAAAGGGACTCGTTAATGAAGCGACGCAGGAAGGTGATGATATCATCTCCCGATCTTCCAGCCATCGCGTTTTTGTGTTGGTCGATCGATAGCCGATGATGGTGATGACAGACCCCAAGGGTAGGATTGAAGATATGAAACTTCAATCAATGTCGTACCGATAAGCCGTTGGCGCTCGTTTTCGGGGGTGGTTCAGGGCAACAATTAAACGCCATGCACGCCCGTACAGCCCGTGATTTGATTGTTCCTTATTTATCGCTCCAAACTCCACGCTGATGGCTTGATCGTACGAGATATGATATGAAACATCACACGTGTCCTTGGCTTGCCTGGTTGAAGGTTTTTAAATTGTCTCAAGAAAGCATTTCCTATTGGGCTGGGAAATGTAGATCGGTTTGACGACTTCCCCTGTGCAGTAGAAGCGTTTCTATACTCTATCACCATCCACCATCGTAATCGTAGCGGTTTGTTTTTTTTTCACTCCTGTCTCTTATAATAAGCGACACTTCTGTAAGGGTACGCCCTCATCGACCGTTTATGGTGTGAAACCGGATACTACCCGTTTATCGGTGCGTAAAACCCCTTATAACGTGTGAGGAAGGAGGTGAGGGAAAGGGAGAGCGGGAAGACGCGTTAATAACATTCCTGAAGACAGCAACGTGTCACTGCGAAACAGGAAATCGATCCAGTTTTAACGGCGCAACATAAAGACATCGTTAAGGGGGTTGTTTTCGGTTCGACGAGCCAAAGGTAGGAATGTGGATGTTTATAATTTCGGTGTTTACTGTTTGATAAGATTTGTGATATGCATGAAGCAGCTTCAGAGGGGCGTACTATGATGCTTTGAAGGTTGTCTTCATTTGCACTGATCGTAAAACAATTAAAATATCTTATATTGATGCAAATTTTGTTACGAATTTCAATATTTTTTATCATTATATCATTACAAATTGATGCTATTAGGTTGGGCTTCATTATTTGTAAACACATTTTTACATTCATTTTTTAAAATGAAGATCTTCACTTGAGTGTATTATTTTACTCAATATTGTTTGAGAAATTAGATTTAAATTTTTATTCATTACAACGTTAAAATATATTTTTGTTTTAGTGATGCCTTTTTCATCATACATTTCCTGGTTTCATCAAACTTCTTGTTTTCTTTGAACTCCATTAAGAAGCAGAACAAAAAAGGCTAACTTAATTAACAAACAAGGCAACCAACATACCACCACAAATCGCCCGATTTACTCCGGACTGTTTTGTTTTTCCTTCCAAACGTGTCGCGGCTAGTCATTAGTCACACGCGTGCAAAACACGGCCCGCACTATCTTGCTGCTGACATTTTTTAATCTACAAACTACACCTCCCCTTACAACAACATCAGCAAAACATAACACCCCTCCCGGAAACATAGAACGGCAGCGCAAAGCTACGGTTCTACCGGGCACCGTAACCGTCGACGAGCGAAATCGATTTCCTGCACCGTGCCGCCGCACCGACAAAACACCAAAAGCCCGCTACAGATCAAATTTCAACTACCGCAACCTATTACCGAGCTGGTCTGGCTTCTGGACGCTGATAAATGCGCACGATTTGCCATCGATCTCACACGGTCCCGGAAAAAACGGCATCCATGTGCGGAACTACTCTTCCATCGGGCCGCCAGCTGGTCCTACTCCATCCCGAGCAGTTCTACTGCTTCTGATCGATGGGCATTTCCTTGCCGCCACAGCAGGAAAAAAAATACGATAAGGAAATTCCTATGCTCTTCCAACATATCGACCTACGCGTGCAGCGTCCATTTGTCTCGCTCAGCGCAGAACGCACTACGCGGCGACTCGGTGAAACCTTTTCCCAGATCTTGCCACAGCAGAAATTCAATATCGGTTGAGTGTGTGCACCGGCGGGAAATAGTTCACATTGCCCGAGCGCGTTCACTCGACACTCTTCCGGGGTTGTCATGCTGGAAAAACGGCCGCAAAACCCTTGGAACGTGCGGACGATCGACGTCAATTGCTGCGCATGCACTGCGAAGGGTAGTCACCGGGCCGCGCCAGGGAATGCACACGAGACCATACGGCTGATCGCACCGGCACGAGCATCCGAGCAAGTGCGGCCAACACCAATTAGTGTACTGGCCGGACCGAGGGAGACCGTGCGTGTGTGTGTGTGTGTGGGCTTTAATTGCTGTCATTAAGACGTGACAAATCGAGCTAGCGCTGTCATTCGTAAATGGGTGCAAAATTTAGGTTCAAAATACATTAGTAGCTTTTAACCGAGAAGTTCAAAGTGTGCTGTCTGCTTAGCAATCAATTATCAACCGGCAAACCTTCCGAAGGTTATGTTTATTTAGCATGTTACATTGTAACGGGAGCGTCGGAGGAGCTTTTAGTAGGAGGTCTCTCATGCATTAGTTTCGTTTTAACAGCTCCTTGGAACGGTTAATTTGAAACTCATTTTGCTCACCTCGTTCGATCCTAAGCAACCTCTGTTCACCTCTCGGGTCGGGCTGGGACGGTGGTCGACCGATAAGGCGCCCGGGCAAGGAGAACAACCTTACGTAAAAAGCCTCCAGGCACGCACGAACAACACGAAAGCAAAAAAAAAGCATCCGAAACGGTACAACAGTTCGCAATCGTAACGGTCGTTCGTCACGACCCGCGTGTCACCGGGCGAGTGCTGCGGCGATGACAGCTTTTTCGCCCTATGTTTAATGATGTCTGTTTGTTTTCATCGTTTGTGTGTCTTTTTTGTTGTTGTTGCAATTTGCGCATGTGTGCGATTCGTTTGTTTTTTATCTTTTTTTGTTCGTCCCTTTACCGCTATAGGAAACGATGATGATGAACGATTGATCGATGGTCCGGACGTTCAACCTGCTCGACATCACGAGCGCGCGCGTCTAGGGCGTGCGCACACTGTCACCTCGCGAGAGCGCGCGCCTAAGTTTAGTGACACCAAATAAGGTCACTTATATCACAAAGCATACGACGACGGGAGGGAGTTTGCGATTCCGGCCACCCGGCCGGCACTAACGCACACACTGGTGCGCCAGTGCGGCTAGCTTAAAATGGCAATGCAATAAACTAAAACGGAGCAAAGTGCGATGGCTCGGGTGGTTTGATGAACGATAAAGCAAAAAGGTGCACTCTAGGGTCGCCGTCGCCGGTCCAATTGACTCATCAACGTGATTCATTTGGGTATTGCACAAGGCGGAAGGTGGGATAGGATAAAAGCAATCATCCTACCTACAATCCTGCTTAAGGAAATGGCAACTATCCTAATGGGAATGCAATGGGGTAATTAATGAAGGGGGTACCCTTTTGTGGATATGGCGCTCGGGCAAAGAGTTATAGACTTCCTGTGTATGTTGGATTGTTAAGATTTGTTTATGATAAGCGTATATTTAGAAGTGACGTGTAGAACTCAATGCTACAGAAACTGGTATTTGAATAATGATTCACATTCATCAATCAAAAAGTAAAGTCTGTACCATTCTATATAGAATTCTGTATAGTTGAATTCAAAATCTCAATGTTTGCAGACATTAGGAAGAGTCATATTAATCGATTTTGAATTCTTTTTTGCGTAGCTTCCTACGCTGACATATCATTAGAATCTGACCGATCAATAATTTCCAAAAATGGTCACGGCAAAATTGGAAGATCTATTCCGCTGTAGAGCTGTTTAACAAAGAATCATCATACTTTCTAGGAAGATTTAATTGTAACGTCTTATCAAATTTACAATCATAGTTAAATTTGCGTTAAAGATATTTCAAAAGACACAGAGAAAACATTTGTTGATTTGCGGCGGAAACTTCACATTAAAGATTATCCTAGGAAAGTCCGTAGATGAGCAAACTGCTCTGGATTGTTTAAGTTCTGGAAGGAGGATGAGAAACTGAATAAGTCTCGAACAAATTTGTTTCAATTTCTTTGACATTGGTAATTCGCTTGAATTTGTTAATGTAATTCCAATGAGTCAGAAAAGGTTGTCACAAGTCTAATAATAATAAATATTTAATCTGCATTACGTACCCGCGCTCCGCATTAGCTGCAAAACATTCATAATCCATCGTCAATTTGTCAACGTTACGGTATTGACCATAACAAACATCGACAAAGAAGGGCAATATTTATTTAACGGCCCCAACTCGAACACATTCTAAGCCCCACAGCGAATCGTTTCGTGTTCTGTATGCCATCCCGAAAAGAACCCTTCTATACCCACGCTTCCCATTTTCTTCGATTGGTTCGAGGCGATTAAATAACTGTACCTTCCGATTGCACTATCGCACCCCACGCTTTGTATGCATCAGCTGCAACATCGACTGCATCGAACTACAATGCTATGCAGCCCTGTTTTATTTCGGTAAAATGTATTCATAAATCCAACACCATAATATTATTATTCCACCGTAGTAATCCGCCGGTGGTTCCAAGCGCTCGGGCCAAGTTCATTGATAAGCGCGAAGGGCTCGCCTGCGACACAAACACTCAACCATAAGAAGAAGAAGTTGAAGCAAATGCACATTTGTCTCCCGAAAGATGTCCATGTCCATAATGGAATAAATCGTAATTTTATGTAAAGCGTTATCCAAGGTGTCCGACCAAACCTTCAGCGAATGTAGGCCAACACCATCATCTGCCGATCTGTTCCCCCCCACACACGCACACATACACGTGCACGCGCGAGCCCTTTTATGTCCTCGGCGTTGGGTTGTACCGTTACGCCAATTGTCAAAGATAAAGACTGTTTTGTGTGTTGTTGGAATGTTTTGGAACTCCGAAAATTCAGAGAGAGAGAAAAGGAAGAAAGGAACAGCGAAAAACAAGGAACCTTCAACCCGTCCGAAACGCAGACTATCTTCAAGGTTCAGCTTTCTTCTGATCTTTTTTTCACTTTTCATGTACATCTCTGTTTGCTTCTGCGTGTTGGTTGTGATCCTCATGCAAAGCAATAAATTTGATTTACACCTCTTGTGCTACCCTCGGTTTTGGGACTACTGCTAAAGTCGCTGTGTCCGGATGTCGTCTTTTCATTGGCAAATCATTCCTCTTCCTATTAAACCGAAACGCTGGCGCAAATGAGTGTGGCTGATGAAGGTCAAGATAAACGCGCGCGCCTGGAGAACACCTGGAGATCCAAGACCCCGGAGAAGATGGGTCATCTTCCTGTCATTCGAAATTCCAAAGAGTTGCAAAGGGTTGTGGTAGCGTTGTTGGTTTTTTTTTTTTTGTTAACCATCCCAATCACGTACCCAAACAATGTGGTTTGAGCTCCCTGTAGGATGGTTTATGAAACGCATGCGAACGGCGTAGTGTTATTTGCTCAGCTTGATCGCCCGATTTGGAGCTCAATGTTTCTTTCCTTTGCTCACTGAAGCATTATTACAGGTCATGGCGCGCACCAAAACGCAGCTGACCGCAACACAGATATGACTGGGATTGGGGTTTCTTGCGCGAGGAATTCGCTTCCTTTTTAACCGATCAAGCTCCAAACCCTTGAAACCAGTTTCGTGTTTAATGGACGGATGTTAAAAATTCATCTTTTATGTCAGTGTTTTAGACCCTTCCGACTGCACCCACACGATGATTGAGGAACGGTGAGGAACCAACCCAGGTCAATGGTCGTTTGGTTCGTACAGGAAGATCAATCTTTTCCCTGCTGCAAGGCACTTGTTTGAGGAACGAAATTTAATTAATTATCCTCCCCGTCCGGGTGATTTCGTGCTGGAAAGCTGACCCCTATGTGGACCGGACGTGCATTAAAATGCATTGCATGTCAGCTTAATCAGTACCTTTTGCATTCCTGTAGCTTGTCCTTGCGCCTGTTCAGCATCAGCTTAAAATGCCGAATTGAACGGAGCAATGCAAAAGTGTTTACGAATCGCAACAAAGCGTGATGGATGTACAATTATTCTTCTCTTTTGTTATCGATCACCATTATGGGTTAAGTGGCATTAATGCCGTAAAGAGGGATTATGGTATAACAGTAATTTATTGTTCACATTTGTTCTTCGAATGAAGGTCATATGAAATTTTTGGGATATCCAATTAAAATTGAGTGTAAAACATTCCATGAATTGCTCTTAAATGCGGATTAATATTTCATAATTTATCAAAGCTGCCCAAGCTGATCTAATAAAACCTTTAAGGGCATTTGGCAAAGTCCTTGGATCATATGTTGTCAGTTTTTATTTTTGTCTTTTTTTCTTCTCTGTAACATCCTTTCATGTGATTTATCTTTCAATTATATTACATATCCTATCTTCTTAGATTAACCTTGCTCCACTTCTAAAAATTAATTTATGATGTTCGTCTTTATTTCTTTTACAATGTTTGATTTTTTTGTTATCTGTGATCATTTCAATGTTTTAATTTAAGTATTATGTATGCACTTTAGCCTATAGCCATTGTTATTTCATTAACGCTTTTTTTAAATGTTAGGACATAAGTTGTTATGTTATGTTTATCTAATTTGCGTAATTTGTAGAATGCTATCTTATATCTCAACTTAATTTTCAAGAATTACTGAAAGTATGATCATAACGACATGCCCGCCTGTTGCTTTATTTATCCCGCAACTTTCATTTTAAACGTGATTCAAACCTAAACCCCTCTACAGATACACCCTAACCGCAGGAATCTTGTCTATTCTATCGGAAACTTCACACTCCCAAGCCCGAAACAAGTTTTTCCCTTTCGTCGAACGAACAACTTAATTTGTGTCAGTCTAGGCAGCTTATTGCTTTATATCATTCCCAAACATCTCATCCCCAAACAAGACTATAGCACCGCTGGACACTGTGGCTTTGTTGTTGCGATGTTAATGGCTTCTAGGTATTGGGCCAGAGCGCTACGCTACTAGGTCTAGAATTGTTCTCCGCCGGAATTACCCGCAGGGGAACACACCTCCCGAAACAGGTCCATGGAATGGGACTGGAATTAGAATAATTTTGGGTCGGATAAAGCATCTAATTTAAATCGCTTCTATCACTGTTTCCGTCAACCGATCGCGCGGGGCAGGATATCAGAGGGTTAAGAGCATACTTTTTTTTATACTTAGAAAGCTACTGACCACAGCCATCAACCTAATGCGCTTACGTATGACAAACGAAGTACGGTCCACGATCACGACCTAACCCAACTCAACCTTGAACTGATCGGATTGGGGCAGACTCCCTTTAAACCACCTCCTTTAAAATGCCTTGATTAGTAGCCCTTGGGATTTCGTTGTTCTTCAACGAATCTCATCTCACACTTTCACTTCCAGAACGAATCTCAAAAAGCACAAATCATGTTCGGTAGCTTTCGTTGCTCTAACCAAGCTTGCCAACACGGACCGGAATGTGCCTTTTAATCGGTTTGCGTGATATTCTAATTGGTTTGGAACGAGATTCCAGCTGCAATAATGAATCGGTTGACGGAACAGAGTGAAGAATAAAGAGCAAGAGCTGAGCTAGGAGGTTTATTAAGTGCGATGATTGGTCGAATTTAAACAAGAGAAGGTTAAAGGGGGACGCCATCCTCTTTAGTATGCTTTAGTTTTTTCATTATATAATACAAAATTGTTACGATTTACGTACAAAAACACCTCTTCTGCCTCGTCTCATACATTCCATCATCCATTCCAATCATTCATTCCTCGCATGTACGCAAATGACCTACGCCATTACCCACCCATAAGCCGCAGATGTGATGAGGAATGGTAAATTAAAACAAATAAACACGTCCCGCTGTCATCCACGCAAGCATTCATTCGCAGCGAGTGTTTATATTAACCTTCCTGTGAAATTCCAACCCATGGGAAAGCTGCCACAGCAACTCAATACACCGAATGCCTGCGGCATAGCTTCGGTGATGTAATTATTGTGACGATTATAGAACTCTACCCATCGGGTAAAAGAGGTCTAGATATAAAG
Organism: Anopheles coluzzii; assembly: GCF_943734685.1. NCBI lineage: Eukaryota > Metazoa > Arthropoda > Insecta > Diptera > Culicidae > Anopheles > Anopheles coluzzii. Next base: position 18,760,059 of record NC_064671.1, on the reverse strand, counting down.
GAAAAAAGGAATAGTAATAATAGTAAATAAAAAATCCCACTCCACAGATAAGCCCATAAGCACACACTCATCGCATAATATGCGGACGACGGAGCTGGCGGCAATAAAATTGGCGAAACAATCTTAACGAGTGAAATAACTGCAACAAAAAAAACTCAGTGAAATTGTTTCGCAAACTGAACAAAATAAAGAGAGAAAGGAAAAAATCTAAAGCTATGTTCCACAAATCTACCCCCCAGTGAAAAGCTTTCCCACAGCATCCAGCCCGCCAGCCCGATCGAACTTCCAAGTGCGCACCGGTGCGATACTATTACGTAGCGATTCATCATTTCCTGCCCCGTTGTTGAGCGTTGTTTTGGTGTTGTTGCTGCTATGCCATTATATGAGAATTTCTTATTTCATATTTCATATCAATGTTGATAGTTTTTTGTTTCTTCCCTGTTGCAGATTCGCCTGTATACATATATTCGTGGCATACATAACCAGACCCCAAGGAGAAGTTTGGCCCACTGACTGTCAGTCAGACTCGGCTCAGCTCAGCCTGATGCGAACTAAGGCCGATGCAAAAGGGGGAAGAAATTCGAAGAAATGGCTCCCCGCTTCCTTACTTTCCATCACATCTCATCCGAACGGTGTGAAATTTGTTGGACAAGAGGAGTGTAAATTATGTTCCCATCCATCCAGCCAGCCCATCGATGAGACAGGCAAGTGTCAGTGCCGCCGATAAAGAGGAGGTTGATATTGAAATTGATAAGTAATCAAAGTTAAATCATTGCAAGTGCCATTGATTGGTGATCGTTTTGAGGACTTCAAAACCAGCTTTTAATTTTAAATGAGAATAGTTCGTAATTAAACAATGTTGCTTAAAATTTACCTCATACGGGCACTTCATTTGCTTGAATTTTATTCAAGAAACCTTTCAATCCAATGGAGCGCTTTGATTGCTTCTGTAACATCTTGTTGGTGAGAGAAAAAAAAGTGGTCGACCGAGCGTTTCACCCTTTTATTTCTGCATTTATGTTGCTATGCAAATGACGTGCGCAAGCTCATCATCATTTCCTTCCGCATCGGCTTCGTGGAATGAATGTGGGTGAGAGAAATTATGACCGTTTAGGTATATATATGTGTGTATGTTTTTTTATCATCGGGAATGATCGAATGATCGAACCTATCTTTCCAAGAGCTTCCAACACAAAAAACAGGGGTAAAAGTTCACATTTGATCCTATTGCCGCGCGTGTAACACTTTCTGTCAGACAAAACTCGTTCGCATTTTAACATCGAATCGCATAAATAAAATCGAAAATGTGAAGCTAAACGGTTGAGCTCAATCAAACTCACATCAGCGCCATATATTGCCCCCTGTTCTGGCAAAGGTCCCACTGTCCAAGCTGAGCCGTATGGAATGGAATGCTTTTTGTTGTTGTTTTCCTCTTCGAAAAAATGCACTTCAGCCTTGCAGCGAAAGTCCACCGCGAAGGGAAAGTAGCGCTCGCGTACGGACCCAGTACGGACAGGTGACCTTATGGCGGGTGGGTGCACCCGAAACCGTTTATGCTAATGTATGCACATTAAGTTGCACCAGCGCTGGTGCCGCTGCTGGTGGTGCTGCTGGTCGTTTCGGTACTTTGTTCCTGATTGTGGTCCGTATGGGAATGGCATTGGCTGATAAATTGACCGTATTACTGTCCCAGCAAATTAAGGCAGTGCTTGAAGGAAAAATCCGAAAGGCTTAGCAATCATATCGTCTCCTAAACGGTGTAACCTTTTTTTAATTTATGCTTTTAAATTGTAACTTTAACCATACAACACTGTTGCTATTCCCATAAATGGTAAATCTTCATCAACACCCTTTGCAAAATTATAATCTCGATCACAGTCCGAACAAGGACAACGCAATAAATCACTGCAAGTCAGTGGGCGATCACATCACACGGTCCAAAGAGAAAAGAGAAACACATTTAGCAAATCGCGATGAATCTATTAGGCAAAGAAAGATAATAAACCTTATGTTTTCAACATAACGAGCACGGCTACGGTAAAATATTACATCAACTAGTGGGCTCAGATTCGCCCGCACCCTCCAAAAACAGAGATTGCCCTATCGAAACGATCACACATGCGCTCGCGCCGTGTTGGTACATGCGTCCGTCGACAGGTTAAAGGTAGTCCACAACCGAAACCAACACAGAGAGAGAGAGAAAGAGGGGAAGAGATTTATGGATTATGCGCCGTTGTTTACGAGCCCACTGGTCCGTGATTAGCGCGGTCTGACCTACTCGTGGGATCGGCCGATTGGTCGAAAAATCGCCGCCGAGGGACAGGTGTAAAACGATAGCCCACGACGATGATTAGGTAGCCCAAATCTTTACCAAAACGCTTTCGGCGGGTTAAGCGCTTACTTAGCGGCAGTCATATTTCGTAACGCGCTGTCACGGGAGCAACAGTGAACCCGTCATTCCCGGGCGCGTAACTTATGATAATGAGGGTCAAACGATGGTGGCGCAAATCGATCGCGTAATGGATCGAGCCTGATCGATCATCGCGCTTTTTGGAAGGTGGAATTTTTCCCGGCTTTCATAAACTAAATCAAAGAATAGTTGGCGGGTTTTCGGTTGTGTTGGCGAAGAAAACCGGTTAATTGAGCGCGTGAGAAAAACGAAAGACTCGCAAGCGACGAACCTCATTTTTCTGTTACAGGACTGGTTGTTTAAATGGATGACACAAGTATTAGGATGATGTTAACTTGAAATCATAAAATGCACTTTATCCGATGTCTTACTTACCGAACTCAAAGACTGACCTTCATTCACGTAGCCTACATTAACAACAGTACCATCCAATCTACCGCCGTCAATCATCGGACACGCATCTGCTGCCAATCTCGACATCCAAATGGTCCAAATGTCCTGGGCCCTTTATTTGACCCTTCAAACTCACCTGCTGCCGCCTTCCAAAGCCTTGCAGCTATCGGTTTCAACTCAATTGCTGCCTCCCTACGGCATACTACCTCTTTGCCACCAGTGGGCAAGCGACGAACCCTCCCGGGTGACCCCACCGACCGATGCCGTTGGTCATCGGCGGTTCCATGCAGCCCGGGCGGCCATGTGAATGTGCAGTGTCACTGCTTGGTTGATTAGGTGAAGGTGAGACGGTGGAATGTGAGAAAATTAACCTGCTTTCCAAAAGGGAATCTCGCAAAACCGTTGCGAAGGCAGAGGAAAATGATTTACACCACAGTAGAAAGGACAAATCAGTTGTTCACAGAACAGGGGCGCTAGAGAGGAGCGCAGAAGAATGCATACAAAGCTCATTTTTATGGTCGCGCAAAATGAAAAGAAGAAAAGGGGACCAACGGGTCGCTTACGATTCCTTTACGAGATTATTCAAAGGCAGTAAAGCGGGGCGGTCGAAAGCATAAGGCCGATGTACGATCGGGAAAGCGCCATTTGGTTATGCCTTTTTGCTGCTCAAGTGCAACTGCACAGGCCGGCTGCGTGTGCCGCTTTTTCGAAAGGCAACCATGTTCGGTTTGCGGGTGGAAAACAAGCGACACAAACGCATCGAACGCATTATTGGCGTGCCTTGTCACCATGTGTGTGTCTAAGTGAGGGTATATTGCAGTGTGCCTTGTAACTGGAGCGCAACCTCCAAATGACTCGTGCAGCGATTTAACGTATCGAGCAAGGTACGACGAAACATAACACGGGTTGCATTTACGAGTTTTGCTAGCTGAAGCTGCGACATCGTTTTCTTTTCGCTTCGTAGTCGGTGGAAATTATGCTCTAAATGACACGAAACTAAAGACAACGCACTACACCCTACAGGCCGATAAACAATTTTTCACCGCAACAACAATGACAAATTGCCAAATGATGATTGAAGCAAAACGGGAGCAGCTGGTGTGTGTGTAACCATTGTGAATGAAAATGATTGCGAAAGTAGTTCAACGCCGTTTCAGAGAGGAATGAGTAAGCGAACTAAAAAGAACTAAATGCTTTCGCAATCGTTGCTGTCAGATGTATATGTTGGTGTATTTTTAAAACATTTCTGGAAGATTAAATTAAATGAAGACTCCAAACATAAATCCATTAGGTTCTAACTATGCTCACGCTTAATCATCAAAATGCCCTTTATCTCTCTTTTTTTTCTTTCTTATAAATTCTGGCGAGATCAATGTTCTAAGAACAAAGACGATCAATCAACGGCCACGGTCGGTGAACGCTCCCGGGGTTGATGCTTTTGATCGAAAGCGAAACAAGAGCTGCTTCCCTTTTCCGCATCGAAAGTGAAATGACTGTAGACCGCTCGTGCTGACGCAGGGTAGCTGCGGGAGAATGCTTTCCTTCCACCGGCGGGTAGGTAACCCCGCCCGGGCAGTCGGCACAATCGGACGATGACGGTTGCAAGATAGGCGCCCGCGTTTGGTTTCAGGTGAAATTAAACTAAGGGTCGCGGCAGAAAGAACCCGCTCGGAACAAAGGAACAGATTTGGAAAATGTTTACAGAGCAAGTGCTTTGTAGAATCTTTTCTACCTTACCGTTCACGATTATTTGACGAGGAAAGTGTGTTGAAAATATAATTTAACAATTCAACGCTTTTTAGTTGGCATGCTTTTTAGTTGAACGCTGGATAGTTGGCCGATAGTTGAATTAAAAACCATACGGTTGTATGGAAAGACCGGTTTTTGAAAAATTCACAAAAACCGTATTGCTTGCCCAGCTAAATTTCAGACTTTTTTGCCAACTAAAAAGCACATATTCAATTATTGGCAGGGAATCGAAGTTCAATCAGTGAGTTCAAATTGTAGTTTTATATATGTTTCATCATAAGATCATGTTCAATGGGAGATATTTTAAAAGCTTAATACATACTATGTAAACCCTTGTGTAAAACTACGTCATCTCTACTTAATTATAAAATTAGCCATAATAAAGTGAAATTAAACAAAATTAAAGTATTTTTTTTATAATAAAAATGAAATTATTTATCATAATTAATTATATATGTAACTTAGCCAAATAGTTTAATACAGTCAACTCTCTCTTATTTGAGAGGCGATGGGACTGTCGAATAAGAGGGGTTTTCAAATTACACAGGTTGAATGTGAATGAAAGGTCCATACAAACAAGCAAGAGATAGAATATTTAGTATGCAGCCTTAAATGTTGCTATAGGAAACTGCGAACAGGTTTGCCAATTTGAGCATACATCATCCAATAACCATGGCAACACCATACACAAATAAGAGGGATACAGATTTCAGAGGTTTTCCAAATAAGAGGGACAAAAATTTACTGGATATCAAGGGACTGTGGAAAATGTTTAAATAAGAGAGGTTTTTCAAAATGGAGAGGTGTCAAATAAGAGAGGGTTCACTGTAATGTTATTCTTTAGTAGTTTTGATTTCTATTTCAATAAGTTAATGATATCATTTGAAAGAACATGTTACTTCAACGTTACTCCCGTTCTTCATGTGAACCTAAGGTTCTTGTTTGGCGTGCGTTGTCTTTATTTGATTAAGTAGCGTTAAGTAATCTTTTTAATTTTCAGATCCCATTGCCCGTTTTTTATTCCTATTTAAAATCATCTCTGAATTCCTCTTCAGAATTATTGTTATTATTATTATTATTATTATTATTATTATTATTATTATTATTATTATGACTATTATTATTATTATTATTATTATTATTATTATTATTATTATTATTATTTTTTTTTTATTATTATTATTATTATTATTATTATTTTTATTATTATTATTATTATTATTATTATTATTATTATTATTATTATAATTTTTATTATTATTATTATTATTATTATTATTATTATTATTATTATTATTATTATTATTATTATTATTATTATTATTATTAATATTGTTATTATTATTATTATCATTATTATTATTATTATTATTATTATTATTATTATTATTATTATTATTATTATTATTATTATTATTATTATTATTATTATTATTATTATTATTATTATAATTATTATTATTATTATTATTATTACTATTATTATTATTATTATTATTTATTTATTTTTCATACACAACCGACGGACCATCGTGTCTAATCGGCAACCTTATAATTAAATTAAGATATATATGACAATGATCATTTATAACATATAAATAGACCTCTAGCTAACATTAAATGTGACGTAGACGCAATTTCTCCTTGAACGTAGATGTAGACATACTAAAATCGAACAAATCTAACACTTCATTGAACTCGAGGGACATACATATAATGGGGTGTCCCTGGCTATGGTTGTTGCGGGTACGCGGTACACGGAGATGGAAATTGGACCTAAGAATCCGACAGGGAGCGAACAAATTGATGCTGGCTAGTAATGCCGGGGAATCGATCTCTCCGTTAAGGAGCCGGAATATGAAAAGGCATTGGGCGTTTTTACGTCGAGAGCAGAGTGGTTCAAGTCCGAGAAGCAGACACCGCTGATGGTAGGTGGGCCGAGCGTGGTGGGATTGCCAAGGAAGGAGTCGAACCGCGTACCTGGTGAGTCTCCGTTGAATGGCTTCGAGGCGATTGATGTCACCAACACCAAGCGGGCACCAGATTGGACAGCAGTACTCCAGGCACGACCTTACGATGGCACAGAAGATAGACTTGACGCACATGGGATCGGTAAACTCGCTACAGGTCCGCGTAATTAAACCAAGTAGCTGATTTCCCTTCGCAACAACGCTATCAATGTGAGGGCGAAATGACATCTTCTGATCGAGTAGCACCCCCAGATCACGGATACATGTCGTGCGAGCCAAAGCCGTGTTGAGCATAGTGTATGTAAACGTGATGGGGTGACGGGCTCTGCTGAATGATATACACTGGCATTTATCAGCACACACTTGGAGAGCGTTTCTGCTGCACCAGCTATCCAGATTCTCAAGGATCGTTTGAAGGCGTACACAGTCACTGTCGTTTCTAACTGGAGCGAATATTTTTACATCGTCGGCGTACATTAGGTGTTGGCCTGGCGGTAAAACGAAAGATAGATCATTTATATAGATGAGGAAGAGTAGCGGTCCCAAATTACTCCCTTGAGGCACACCGGAGGAGCTGGTGAAAGAGTGAGAACGATGAGATCCTATACTTATGTAGTACGAACGACCAGTTAAATATGAACGCAGCCAGGTGATGTGCCAGTCGAGGAAACCGAGTTTTTTTTAGCTTCGAGAGTAAAATATCATGAGAGATACTATCGAACGCAGCCCTGAAGTCGATATATACTGCATCAACTTGAGTACCACGATCCATGTTGTCGAAGCAGTAACTAACAAATTCAGCAAGATTTGTGGTGGAAGATCTCCTTGGGAGAAATCCGTGCTGACTAGGGCTCATATAGTTTTGAACTGCTGTGAGTAGCGGATTGTATAGAATGAGCTCAAACACCTTTGCACAAGCGCATAGGGAAACAATGCCACGATAATTACTAGCATGAAGTCGACTGCCTTTTTTATGGATAGGAATCATTCGCGCGTGTTTCCAGGACTCAGGATACGTGCCACGCATAAGGGAATCATTAAATATTTTGGCACGTTAAAATCATTCATTAAATATAATCATTAAATATTATTATTATTATTATTATTATTATTATTATTATTATTATTATTATTATTATTATTATTATTATTATTATTATTATTATTATTATTATTATTATTATTATTATTATTATTATTATTATTATTATTATTATTATTATTATTATTATTATTATTATTATTATTATTATTATTATTATTATTATTATTATTATTATTATTATTATTATTATTATTATTATTATTATTATTATTATTATTATTATTATTATTATTATTATCATTATTATTATCATTATTATTATTATTATTATTATTATTATTTCAGTTAATTTGTGTTATAATTATTAAAATTATTATAACACAAATTAACTTAAATTCAGTTATGAAAATCTAATACGAAGTAAAATTTTGCTTTATCTTATCTGATCAATTTTCCAAATAAAAAAAAATAACAACATTACACGTATCAAGAATCTGCTGCCTCATTCATCACACAGTTCATTGCTCTACTGTGAAACATATACCCACGGCACTGTAAAAAAAAGACTATAACACTAATTTTTGGGAAAACAAAACAAACCCACCCGTTAAAACTACCGGTAATTTCCTCATTTGCGTCACTTATGGTGACGTTAGTGGCGAAGCGCACGCACGCACGCATACGCTCCAGCCGCGCATTGTCCAAATCAATGGATGCGTAACGAACTTTCTTCTGCCATCGGGAGCGATTGTTTCTTCAAACCTCACGTCACGACAAACAATCGGTGAAGAAGCTTAGAAAGAAAATCAAACAAGAGCACACACCATTGGAAGCCGAATGCATTTTTGCTTTGTTCCCTTCCCTTCCTCCGCACGGTGTTCCAATGCTTTTCCAAGAAGAAAATAGGCAATTCAGCCGACAACTCGTCTTGGCCGGGGCCAAAGGGTTGGCAGCCGCAACAGCATCGTCATTATCGGCACATTGTTATCGCGGAAACTGGTTGCGATAATCGTCGTTCCCATTGCCCCGTCGGCTGGCGGCTAACGGGTCGGGGGGAAGACACATATTGCACGCGTAATGCACACGCGTGTGACGAGAGTGAACAAACGAAAGTGAACCGCTTTCCCGTGAGTTCGATGCACCGATGCATCATCGCCACCGGTTGCAGCGCGCGCTAATCGATGTGATCCAAGGTGTGTCAGAGTGTGGCAACCAAAGGGATGGCCCCCTTTTTGGACTGTCGTAATAATGCTGATCGGGCTTGGAGTTATGTGGGGTCTCAAGGGCTGGAAGAGGGCACATTGTTTAAACAACGAAGCTATCTTTTATGAGAGAGAACACATTTAAACTTAGCTACAGAGTGTTTATTCAACATTCGATTATGCAATGGGAAGGAAATTATTTTAAAATTGAAAAAAGTTCACTTCAAATGTCACAAATGTCTTATCTGCTCTTCTGCTGGTAATAGATCACGCTGTGACCCATTTTTCCCGTTTTCAATTCCAGTTAGAATCACTGAAGGAGAAAAACACCCTTTTCATTCATTTTCGCTCCATTCACTGTGGGAACTGAATAGATAAGATATGTACCACCACAAAAAAAACAATTAATAGCCTTCCGAAACAAAACCCACTTAAATTATGCTCATAACCAATGGCCAATGGTCCCGAACAAGCGTTCCGGTGCGTTCGTACAAGAAACTCCCAAAAAAACTGAATAGGAAAAAAAAGATACGCGAGAAGCAGAAAAAAAGACGAAATAAAAATCCATCACACAATTTACGGTTCTTAGAGGCAGTTTTCCGGTCGAACCGTTTGCCGGGTGGCCGGTCTGACCGCCTGCCCGACGAGCCAGTGTGTGTGTCTGTTTGGTGTTATGTTTGCGGTATGTTTTTCTTTCCCAATGCTACTTGTGTTGTCGGGCTTTTTTTCCCTCTCTCTCTTTTCCAAGCCCTCACTTCCTTCACATAATTCGCTTCATCACACCCAATAAAAGAGTTCTTATCGGAGCCGGGGTTTGATTTAGTTTCCTCTTCGCCCGGGTGTTTCATGTGTGTACCGTGTACCGACGCCCGGTCGCTAACGCGTAAAAGGGAAACCATTAATTTTCACATCCTACGCCCACGAATGGTAGGGTTTACGCGTTCGGGGGAGGGTGACCGTTGAGGAGATTGTTAAGGAAGCCGCCTTTGGACTGGAGGAAAAAAACGGAGCCATCTATAATTATGGACTACAAGTCATTAGAGCAACAGGTTGCTGTTCACGCAGAACGGAATCTCGGTAGGCGAGATGGTATCGGTGTCAATTTTATTGCGATCCATTTTTGTTATCTTGTACTATTGGCAAACATTTGTTGTTTGTTTTCTTCAATATAGTAAATAATTTTAGCTCTTTTTAAATATTTTTAAACATTTCTTTTTCATTGTTCATTTAATCAGCAACACATTTACACAATACTTTCGGATCTTTTATGCTTTGTTGCTTGTTTTTTTTTTAATAAATGATGTTATAAATCCAACATTGAAGAAATAAAATTAAAATTAAATTAACTGAAAAGGCCTCCATTATTTATACATCAATTTAAACAATTCATGTTAATAATTCACATCACAATTTTCACATCCTACCCTCACATAGAATCATCAAACATTTAAATAAAAACATGATGTATAAATAAATGTTTTTTTAAACAACAGTAAAATCAAATTGAATTCCATACTTATATCTCACTAGTTATTCCATGCAATGTTTTGAAATACTTTATGTTGTTTGGTTATAATATATTGCTTAATTTATCTATTTTATAATAATATTAATTTCAAGATTAATGTACTACTTCAGCATAACATTTTACGATAATTGTATTTTTTATATTTATTTCAAATTTTCAAACTTAGTTCGTGTAATTACACTAAAATTCATTGTTTCAACTAATCATGGAAATTGACCGTTTTTCTGTATGTTTTGACTACTCAAATTTAAAAAAAATTACGCATCAAACTATATTTTCATTCTTCAATTTGGTTCAGGCCATCTCTTCCCTTTCCTTCGAATCGCAAATAAACCTGTAACCAATAAACCTTTGTCAATAGAATAAAACATTTCCTAACAATGCATTGCGCAAAGGACCAATCCTTACCACGAGCTTATCCTTATTCAATTAAAAATTTTCTCATCATCTCCGCTGCGTAAAGCATTTCAAAAAGATCTGGAAAAAAAACTCTCCACCAAGAAATACTCATCACTCAACGTGCTGCAATGGGTATGAGAGGCTTTCAATTATCAATCCTCCTGGCGCAGTACCGTCTAAACGAGAAGACGGATTATAAGCACCGAGAAAAGGATGAAGCTGCTCTTTGTCTGCCTCTTGTACTTGCTTCCTTGCCTTTTGCCCAACATTCCTTTGTGATCCTTTTCTCTCGGCACCTTTTTTTCCGACGCAATGGCTTATACGTAACAGCGTATGCGCTTTTTTTCCATGAAGGATCCATAATCACCTGACCGTATCCTACCTTAAAGGCTAATAAGGTAAGGATAAATAACATATACCCTGTCGGACCGGCCCGCATAAGGATAGGGGGAAAAAATGCATCAGTGGAAGAAAAAATCATTCCCATGAAATAAACATTCTTCACCTTCTCCTTTTCCTAGAATCCAACGAACGTCCTGTCTCACAAGGCAATGGGTGCATCTTTTGCGTCATCTTCTCTGTTTCTACTCGAGCCGAATGACTCAAGGGTGACCTTCGTCCCCACTTTGTGGATTAAACCCTACACCTCAGCGACAGCAACAAAAAAAAACTGCATCGCTTCGATGACCTCCGGAAGCGAACCGGAAACGAGCAAGATTGTCAAAATTATTTAAAAAATGAACATTTTTTGGATTAAAAAAAAAGAACCTTAATACTACGTTCAGTCTGACCCCTGTGGGCATCGTAACTCAACAGACGTTTAGGTTTGTTTTTAGTTGCCAGTTTTGGCTTCGAGTTCTTGGGAATGGAAGGGCATTTGTCTGCACGATACCATGCACAGGTGAAGGTCAAGAGGGAACACACACTGACAAAAAAAACGCTAACCACACAAACCACCACCGATATGATAGGTTCGCTAATGGAGGGTGTCCCTGTCTAATGTCGTCCCTGTCTAAGGTAGCATCATTGGCAGGTAAACGATAAAACGACACACCTCGTTCCTCGTTCCAACCGCGAGCATCGTACAAACTGTTCCTAAGAACGCCTCATGTGGAGAATTCGTCCGTTTTTTTTTGTCTTTTGTTTGGTTTTGAAAAGAATCCTCACTTCCTTCAAATTTCATTGCCCCGCAGATGGGGCTGGGTAAGTTTTTAATAGCACACCGTTCATTCACTCCACCCATCTCACCTCGTTGTTTTATCGCGAAGGGTTGATCTAAACCCATTTCCCTGCTCGCCAAAGGTGCCAACGGCGGAACCATAAAGAAGGAAACGACCGATGGACGAAATAATACACGACTAGAAAAGAAAAGTTAGATGTATATCATCGGCCATTAAAATAATTTGTGACATTTTCTCATATTAACTGGGAGGAAGAATAAAGCAAAAGAAGAAATAAAAGAATCGAATTGGGCAAAAAGCTACAACGCTTCGCCTCGCTCAATCATTATAAGTAATGGGAATTGGCAAACGGCTAGATATTAGCAGCTTATGCTAATGAGCAGGGAAGAATGCGATCTAGAACTAACAAGGTTTGACAAAAGATTGACATCGTTCAGCTCGCCATTAGAACAGCCATGATATGGTTTACGAAGCAAAGGAAAAGAATGTTGTCCTGGTAATAAAATTAAAATTCCTATCATAATAGCTCGGCGGGAGGAATTTGATGCTTAAAATAAAAAGAAATGATAATCATGTTATATGTTTTTTTCTATTCTTTTTAGCAATAGTTGATGGTACTTTTGATAGTATTTGCACCGACAAACCGACGTGACACTGGCGTTACAAAAGTGTCCCACACCAAGGTGTATGGATATTAGGAGGTGAAGTGCTTCAGAGCAAATTGACATTTCACGACTTGACATAACAATACTGGGGGCTCCGGTATTAAAATTGGGGAAGGCTGGAGGGGGGTATAGAAAATTGTATGCGATTTGACATAACAATACTCAATGATGGCGCCCGGAAAACGCGCTAACAATTCACCTCCTTAATAAACACACCTTGTCCCACACGAAAGTACTGTCATTTACCAGTGAGGCGATCACTTCTGTCAAAGTAAGCTCTGTTCACTGCTGCTTTGATGTAAACAACTTTTCTAAATACAAATGGCGAAGGAAGTGTGAGGCAAGATTTTGTGAGAATAATTGGACAAAACACACAGGAAAATCATTTTATAAGTTTTCAAATCAATGCAAAAGATGTGAGAAGTACATAAAACAATACGCATTGGAATTTGCGAAGAAAAACAAAAAAGGGGTTTAGCAGTTTCTTCTCTGTGTCAGTGTAGTAAGCGAATCATTATAGAGATGGCGCTAGTGTTTAACGTATTTTCATTTGAAATAAGGAGACAACTTTTGAAGCTGATTTTGTTCGAAGTGTCACGTCGGTTTGTCGGTGGTATTTGTTTAATATATTGAAAAAATTTATAAATTAATTTATGTCATTTATTAAACACAAAATATCCGCCATCAAGGCTAAATACCAAATACTTAAAATTAATTAATAACTATATAAATAAAAAAAATCTTTTACGATTTAAACTAAGCTTTGCCTAATAAAAAATAAAATAAAATAAAATAAAATAAATAAAATAAAACACAAGTAGAGCGCAAAAAAACTATCACAAGCTTTGAGAAAAAAAAGTAAAAGAAAACTAAGAAGAAGAATTAGAGATTAGAAAGATTAGAAGAAAGAAGACGATTACGGAAAGAGTTAATAGAGCAGTCAAAGTCGAAGAGATGGTAAAAGTGGATAAACAATCTGGCACAGGATAGAAGAGTATCATTGATCATTGGTTCATTGTATTGACAATATTGTTTAATTGATCTTGTGAATTATATTCGCAGTTCTAGTACTTATAATAATATATTTTTAATATTTTTATTGTAGTCACCAAAGAGGATTTGATCTTTTATCTTAATTTTATGTTAAAATATTGCCACAATTTATGCTGTTCATACAAATCTAAAAAAACAAGTCATGTCATTGTGTCATTATGTCACAATCTTTTCAAATTAAAATGAGAATATCTCGATTTTTGTGTGATAAATATATTCCAAGCGTGAAGTGTATTCCACTTGCATACATAATAAAAACCAAATAAAAAAAACACCATTGAACCCACCGTTCGTTGATTTGTTGTGTGGCCACCCAAACACCAACTCGCCGTCCTTGAGGTGATTGCATCTCCCGATGAGCTACACAGAGAAGTGAGTGTAACGCTGAAGAAAGAGAAGACTACCACAACAACAAAAAGCCAAAGTCACTCATGAATTATGATGTTGGTCTACATTCGATCTGCCTACCGCAGCTGAGACTTTCGAAACGCCAGGCAACAGCGCACATTCGCACCGACGCGCTTGCTACTATTAGTCACCGTTCCGGGGAGGCCACCAACAAGCGTTCGGAAGACGCCTGTACCCGTGCGTTTGTCCTTCCGTGTGCGCAGCTTTAGCGCAAATGTTCGCCCCACAAGTCATTAAATCGGGCAAGCGTATTAAAAGTTTGCACCAGTTGGCACCGAATGAACTTTGCGGCTTTGGGCAGCATTATTAGACGAAGAAACGAAAAAAAGGAAGTTTCTTTTACGGAAAACAAACAAAAATACCTTCATCAGCAGCCTTTACCCGTCTTCTGCGCAACGGGCGTTTGCGTGCGCTGCAACGTGTTTGCTGTCCATCTAACGAAATTGGCAGCGCAAAAAACAAAACAACAAACGATGCGTTGCCATCACGGCAGGCTGACAGATCGATGCTAACGATGACAGCGGAAAACGACTACCTCTATTACTGCGCTTCCAGCTTTGATGGATGGATTTGTTTACTTTTGTGAAGTGTACGCCATGTATCGCGGCTAATGGGAGAACCGCCGCTGCACACGTTGCGTCTTTCACGCAAGCACGGTTTGATCACTTTCGTGCGGGCAGAGAAAGGATGGTGTGCAATACGGTAGCGCCACGCGGTGTACGCTGGGCACCGGTACACACGCTCATTCGGACAAGGTCAGCGCAGATGGGGAAATTTACTTTTCCAACTGGTGAACTGTTTTGTTGTTTTTTTATGCTTTTCTATTCCGCGTCTACCGCCAAGGTTGCTTGGGTAAAGGCTAATCTACCTTTCACCAATGCAAGGTAGCGTTGGTACCCATTAGCAGGGTTTAGAATAATTGAATTACCGCAGTAATTAAGAAACGAAATTATTTGTTCGTCCTTATTTGGATGATTATTATTGCAGTATTATAACTTAATTTTCTCCAGTGCTCCGTTGCTTTGAATAAGAAAAAAAATTGGATCAGTTTTCAAGAACACATTAATTGAACATGAATGCATCTATCATGCCTAGGAACTGAAACATGACGTCACCCTTATCGAATTTATAGACAATTATTGTCGAATCGATACAGATTTCAGGATAAACTACGTAATTGTATTGTAGGTCTGAGATATAGCACCATGCAGCATCCATCCATCTACGCTCTTTATCTTTATCTTTGTGAGTGATCTTTATAGCGGATGCAATAAGCCTATTAAGCCACCAGAGCCTAAGTCTAGAGTGCTTCTTCTTTTCATCCTGACATAGATATATAGATATGCTGGAGCTCTTTCAAACAAATGGACAACTTCGTTATACAACTAGTGTTGTAGTTTAGCTTCTGAACATCTAAATTATATAGAATTGCTTAGTTATCGGAGCCATTTTCAGTCCTCGAGCAGAATCTATTATGACAAAGAATATCTATAAATGATTGATTTGGCTATTTATTGCCTGATAATGTAATGAATTTGACTATTCACATGGTAAGAGTCACATAGGTTTCTGTGTTCTGTTACTCTCAAACTATATTCCAGATCGACACAGTAACACATAAATCTCGACAAAAGCCAAATCAACAGGATCTCTTACCTTTATTTGTCAAATTTTTATAATAATAAAATAGAATAATACTTCAACTC
The DNA here is from genome assembly GCF_943734685.1 of Anopheles coluzzii. NCBI lineage: Eukaryota > Metazoa > Arthropoda > Insecta > Diptera > Culicidae > Anopheles > Anopheles coluzzii. The sequence continues at coordinate 18,744,350 of NC_064671.1, read as the reverse complement.
AAGCAAAATAAGTTGTTAAACATAAAAAAATAATGAAAGTTAACTCTTGTTCGCTTCGAAATATCTCAAAATATCTACCAAAATACCATAGGACGCATCAGCTGTTAGAATAATAACTTAAAATAAAATTAATCAGCATTCGTTCAGATTTTTTATATTTTTTAATATTTTTCGATTATTTTTTCCTTATCTGCCTTTTATCTTTTTTATATATTATGTTTTCAAATCGAAAGATCCAAGATCTCATCATTTTCTGTCCACTGATCATAAGTCTCGTTAGTCATTGCCAATGATCGATTGCTACTGGTATTGAACTCTTAGTAAATGAACGAATACTTCAATGTCGAGGAATTGGCATTAAAGTTGTCAGAAAGCAAAGAAATGTTTTACAACATATAAAACTTTTTAACAACTGGATAGTATATGATCTTTTCTACAATCCTAATATCCTATTCTGTTTTAATTTGATTTTTAACGCTTTTATCTCACCTTTATTTTCTTTTTCCAAAATGCTGACATGTTACACAAACTTTACACTATTGCACAATCTAAACTATACACTATTACACAACCGCGAATATCTACCCATCTGCTTCGTTTCAATGAAATGAAATTTCAAACAACTTAAACTCCACTTACAGCAAAACAGCCAGAGGAAAACACACGCACATTTCAGTGTGCGATGCCTCCATATAAACCCTCTCAAGCACCTCATCTTCGATCAAACATCATCGTTCAATAAAACGGAACACGTCGAACAGCAGAACCCTCTAACCTTAGCACTTTGGCCGGAAAAAGGGTCATCGTAGCTCACCTTACCGTGTACCATCGACTGATGAGAAAAGCAAAAGAGACTAGGATGGTGGTGGCTGGTGCAGCACAGTATAAATGTTCCAATAACAGCTCAGCAAACGATCAGCTTCCGGCTCGAGTTAATGGAATTCGTGCCCAAGCTACCGGCACAGGTTTGTGCATAGGGTTGGCGTCGACGAGTGTATGTGTGTTAAAAGTAGAGGGAGGCATCCCCAAAAATCACCAGCAAGTTGGCCTGATTTTGGGTACTAAACTATTACAGGCAATGTTTGATGCCATTTCATTAAAAATCGACTTTAACCTGCGGTTTTGGATGAGTATTATGCTATGACCTAAAAACAAATAAGCACGTTAATGCCAAGAAGGAAAAGCAGCTTTATTGGGTAAATATTAATTATCTCATCGAGAGGAAATGGGTGAAAAATTGATATAAATTAAACCAGTTTACGTAATGATCTCTTTAAAAAAAAAATACAACATTACTTTACACTGTATTATTCAAAATGAGTCCAAGAACTCCCTAAAGATCACATTAGCTATTATGTCAAGAGGATCATGTACTTGCTATATTAATAAAAAATACAGCACGTATCAATAAAGATCATTGAAAATATCGTTTATCCTCTCAAAAAACGTACCCATCGAATCGAGCCGAAACCTCATAAGCTTCACCGGGTGACCCATATCGAAATACAATACTTTCCCCCGCTCGCGGGACTGCATAGCGTGACCGGAGGAAGGCAACAGCATCATCAACAAAAAATAAGTGAGATAATATAACAACAGGAACAAAAGAAACGATCATTTTCGTTGCCCCCATTCACCTCATAAACAAACCGCCTCGAATTATTCGCTGTTGCCGTTTGGCCCGAGCCCGCACATGAGCCCGCGCGAAGAGAGTTTCGTGTATCGGGGCAAATTGATATATGATCTATTTAAAAGGCCACACACGCACACACACACACACACACAAGCTTACACGCACTCCAAGTAAGGGTCATCCCGTGCAAGACGAAGCAGGTTGTCGTGTTTGAGGGTCAATTTAGGCGAGCTTAAACTTTAAAAGATCGTCATTTCGCTCTCCTCTTTGCACGTAACGATATCGTTGCAATCGGATATTGTAGCTGTGAGCCTGGGAGTGAGTCTTCATTGGCCCGGTTTCATTTTTTTTTTTTGCTTTTTGGAGTAGTTTCAATTTCATCAAACTGTGCTGCTGATGCTGCTCTACTACAAGGTGGAAAGGGAATTAAAAATCAATCAGCACTCGGAGTGCTCCAGTAGCGATGCTGCCGAAACCCTTTTGTGCAAAGAAAGCGAGTCCTTCTGCGTGATCACTTTAAGATCACGTTCGCTCGTGTGTGGTGTGTGTAGCATCGGTAGGTCTCGTTTACCCTCCCGTGTTCCATATTGTTGGTTCGCGAATCGATACCACCGTCGGTAGTGGCGGGTGAGTGATGGTAATTGAGCATAATTATCAGGCACTCCGCGCGGAAACGCAAACGAAAAGGAACGCACGAAGCGCGTGATGTGCTGCTGTTAATTGATTCCGAAGCAATTGATCTATGGAACCGGGGCCACTTGGAATGGTGCTGTGGGGATGGAAATTTTGGATGGAAAATAGGGGTAAGGTGAAAGAAATCGGTCATTATGTACAATAGGTTTGAACTAAAACCTGAAAAGTGCAGCAAAAAGTTGAATAGTTTCATCAAGGTTCATCATTATAAAAGTTAACAACACACTGTATTGGGGTTGGTTACAGTGAAAAGTAGTACAAAATTAAGTACACAGCCCGCTCATTTCTTACACGTCCTTATCACTACGCTTGCTAATCATGACACTAAGTGGATTTACTCAACCGCAACTGCGTTGGGATGGACAAATAAACGATAAGCGATTGCATGTCGCACGCATCCGTTATTGGACTCATCGTACTTGTACTAGCAAGCAAACGGTACCACACGCACGAAGCAATTGAACTTACGATAATTGAACAAAGCAATTGTGGAGATAGACCACAGTAACATTTTAATCTTGTTGGCTTAATTGCATTGTAACTGCAGCAGGACAAAGACTTTCCTTATTTCTGATTTGTTTTGTGACCTGTTTTATTTTATTTTGTTGAGGTTTCTAGTTTTGTAAACTTCTAACTCGTCTTCAATTTATTTATTTATAGCACAGATAATTTTTTATAATAATATTCTTATACTGTTACAATGTTTCGACTGTTTTTAGTTGTGAAATGAAAAAAAAGAAAAAAATACTACAATTTGTTTTTTTACTGCAAATTTTACCAAGTACATTTACAAATTAATTAATTGAATAAATAAATTATTTTAAAATGTAAAGATATCGCAATTTTAATTTGCTTTTAAAATTATGGAAGATAAAAAACTATTTCAATTAATAAAAAGTAAATAAAATTACCTAAGTGGTGATTTAAAAGGGAAAAGAAATAAATTAGAAAACGCAAAACATTAGAACAACAACAAATGTACTAGAATAAAACTGCAATAATATTTAATGCTGAGTTGAATAAAGCGAGATAAAATAATTAAATTAAAACCCCAAATAGAAAATAAATACAACGCTGTAGGTCTTTTCACATCCATTTTCCTGCCACATCTGTCTAGCTTTATGCAAACTTTGACTCCTTCTCTAGACTCCGAACGATGAGATGAATATTAATCTGTCTCGTCCCACACGGCATCCAGAAACCTTTACGAATTCTGAACGCACAAGCTCACAGACATTCCAGGAATGAACGGGATGCCCAAGACACATTCGCTCAACGTCGCCGGTACAGAACGTTCAAGATTTTAAAGATAGAACAACCTAGCGTCCCAACCGCACAAGCCACACAGAACGCTGTGGTGGACACTTTTAGAAGGTTGGTTTTATCACCCGCCAGACAGACAGTCCCTCGCTGCTACACTGCTCAAAGATTCCCGCACACGATAGTAAAGGGAATCGAGCGGGGAACCGGATGGCACACAATCGGTCGCGATCGAGAAATGTGTGAGATCAATAAATTTTTAAAATTTACGAGATTTTCTTCCTGCTTTTTGCCCGCAAACCCGCAGCTTTTCGGGGTAGATCGAATGAATTGCTGCCCCTTCGTCGCGATTTCATCCCTTTTTTCGCAAGCCGCTGTTTTCTTTGTGATTCACGCTGTTTTTCCTCCGTTCTCTCGACTTTGGTGTGCCTTATTCCATTTCAATTTTATTACTTTTGGCATTTCCCATTCGAAACCCCCTCCGGTTTTGGCGTTTGGCAAACCCCAGATCTAGCGCATTCTATCGTGCCCCATCTCGCGGCCATTTTTAACGATTTTTCCCCAATAAATATCTTTCTTCCATCGTCGTCGATGGTGGTGATTTGCTGGCGAGCGATCGTTGGGAGATAGTGCGTTTGGTTGCTCCCATTTTAATGGGGTGGTTTTTGCTTTTGAACATTGTTATTACGACTGGCGAGGCTGATTGGCTAAGATTGGCAACGCGATGAATGATACAGATGGGTTTTGATAAAATCCATTTAAGGTTTATTACCTTTCAGAGACGCTTTGGAGCTTATATCGATCGAAGAACATCAGCCTATAATTACTTAACAATTCTCTTCTATTTTCTTTGCCAAATTCTATTGTCATAGTTTATAGCAAGCTGTCCCTAAGCTACGAAATGGACGATTTATCATTAACCTACATCGACGTCCGTAATAAAAACACACACACACACGCTTCTCCCCTGTGCCGTAGAACTTACCCATGATACCAACGACACGGTTATGATCGTAGAACAAGTAGAGCATATTATTCCACCGTTTATGCTACGACCCACCTTCCAGGCAATCTACTGCTTTCCCACTGCCCAGGGAAAGCGGAGGATCCAGTAGCTTCCTTCGCTTCCAGCGAAAGGTTGGCGCTCGTGGTGGCTGTAATAAAATAATTACTTCTTGCCATTTTTCCACTCCCGCTAATGGGTACACAGATTTCGATGGACGGAGGTTTGATCGTCAGGTCTCGTTACCACGATCACCATTACCATTACCACGCCACTCCGCTGCTGCTCTGTGCCGAGGGGCGGTTTTGTAGCTCAATTACCGTCTCGTTAATTTTGTGCCTGGAAGCGACAAAGAGCCGACGTTCGGAAGAATGCCTTCTAGGGGAGCTGGCTTGTATTGCTCTGCGATCGAGTTGAGAAAATGAGGAAAAAGCGATAGATATGCATGCAGCAATGGAACAACGGACGAGGCTTATGCAACTGTTGCATCTGTGTGAGAGTGGTTTAGCGTAGATTCTGCGGCAGGTGTGATTATGTAAATTAAGCTAGATTTAGCTAGCATTTATAACTGTTTATTTCATATTACTAAATCGACTTGCACGCTTGTTTGGTTCGTTACTTCATTATTTAATCCTGCAAATGTTTCGTTTTATTAATGGTAGCTTTTTAATTTTGTTCAATTAATTTTTTTTTTTTGCTTAGTAAATATGAATAATTGTTTTATCACTCTCTGTTTTTGTTTAGTATTATTGTTAATATAGCTCTCTAACATGCATACTTATTCATGTACTTGTTTACCTTACTACCCACTCACGCATTGATTTCTTGCTTTCATACTCGTTTACTTCAATACTTCTTTATTTGTTTAAGTATTTACATAATTGCTCACTTTTATCTTCTAGTTATGTTATATTTATTACTTTCAGAAAAGGTTGTTTTTTACTCACATACTAATTTGCTTACTTACCTTTCATACATACATACTTATTTACGTTTTTGCTTATCTTGCTTATCTTCTTATTAACTTACTGACATACTTACTACGCTGTTATTTGACTTACTTAGTCTCTTTCGTTATTTACTTACCTAATTAGTTAACTTGATATTTAGAAATTTCCTTAAGTTTTTGTAACTTTAAGCTTATAATTTATAATTTTAAGAAAACTGATATTCTTACTATTACTCCCTTATTTAGTTCTTTAATTACCTGTTTTCATACCTGTTACTATCTATCTGTTTAACTTACTTTTTTGGTTTAATTGATCACGTTGTCGATCACGTTGTCCCTCGTTTACTTACTTATTTACTTACTTACTTGTTTATTTACTTACTTATTAACCTCTTCACTTACTTACTCAATTGTCTCCTTCTTTTCATACTTACCTATCTCCTCGTATTCTTACATAAACCTTTTACTATTTTCTATACCTTTCGCGGGACAAATTCACCATGCAAAGACCTCACACAGCGCCCGTTTGCCATTCAGCCACACACGCACACTCCTTGCGTCAATCAAACCTTTCATTCTTCGTTCGCCTTTCTGCACCATTGTCCCGCATTTGCATGACCGAAGAGTTTCCTATCGCTATCAGTGGCGCAACGCGCAATTACGATCGACACATCCATCTCCCTATCTTCACCATCGATCAGCCGGCACAGGCACCCAGCACCGGGCGAAACGATTACAACCCACTGGCCGGGTTATTTTACTTCGGGATATGGGCCCACAAAATGGGTCACACATTCCAAACGGGACTACTCGTTGGGGGATCGCAGAGTCCCAATTCGATCGATAATGCCGAAATGTGATTCTTACCGCGCCCGGTTCGGGTCTGGTGCAATCGCTCCACTGTGTGGTTTACACCCGCAGTGCACGGCATGAATTTACAGCCCATATCCCCCCCCTAAATCGTGCTCGAGAACATTGGAGCCCTCGGAGCGATGCTAATTCGACCCAACATATGGGGCAAACAAATGGGCGTTAACAAAAATCAAAGTTGATCATAAATTCCCGAACACCTTCAAAATCCCTTCACAGCCCCTTGGATCGAGGAGGGCCACCCTGTACGATGCTGTCGGTGGGTGGCCGCCAGATAATATCGATGGCGCCCGGATCGAAATTAATTAACCATCTTTACGGATTACGGGTCTCCCTCTCTGGTCGGACCCTCTGTTTGCCATTACCGTTTTTGGGTTTTGCTACTGCCCTTGGAGCTGCGTCGATCGAGGGAAAAACAGAGCTGCACTAGCTACCTGTATGCAGCCCTCACCTGCATGCGCGCTTGTCAAGTGGAGCATTGATTATGATACACGATTGTGCGGGGAAGGTCTCGGCCGGTGGCGTTTAACCCGATTAGCTGACTGCTACTTGGAGCTGGAAAGTCGGCGGATAGGACCGAAAATTAGGCGTTGGGTAGTTTGTTTCGTTTTGGGTTGACCTTCATTTTGGGGTTTTATCTACCGGTGGCGGGTTTTGATAGTAGAGCTAAGCTACCAACACCATATGGTAATCCTGCAGCGCTCAGCAGACGAAAGTAATGCCGAAATTATATTGCTGAAGAATGAGATCAATGGTCGTAATCATCTTAACGGTTCGATTAATAGAAATTAACTATCTCCCAAACGACCGCTCTGCTCTTCTGAAGCATTATAGAGTTGATAGTAATCGTAAAAATCAAGCAAAGGCAGGAAAACCGTCATTTACATTTAGCTGATGGCGAGTTAGGAAACCCGAGGTTAAACCATACTGTTGTGGTATTTGTAACGCACCGCAAAAGGGGAATGTTTTCTTTCATTTTATGTGTATTGAAAATAAACAGTCAGTTTTGCAGTTTTTTTTAATTCCAATCAAAGTGTTTAGTAGTTCCAAAACGTTTGTGAAAAAATAACACATCCAATTCACACGTACAATACAGCAATGCAATGCTAATTCTAACACACAATAATCCTGTCCTTTTGTTCCATTCTTGTTCCATGACGATCAACAATATCAGTCTACGTTTACTTTATGCCAAAATAATGAAATTGTTCTGTACTCTGTCGTTATCTGTTACAGGGCATGTGAATGCCCTAAAATTAAACTAAAAAAAAAACAATTAACCTTAGCTCTGATTGCACCCCCAGTCATGAACGATTTGTTCTATCTACCTTTTGCTGCCTTACGCTGCTTGCGTATGCTTCCTTACATTAAGTATTGCAATTTTAACCATTATGGCCGTTATTCTATTTTCCTTTCTTCAATCATTACGAGTTACTTTGATCTTTTGTTCAGAAAAATGGTATAAATCGAACTGAAAAAGTTAAAGAAAACTGCACGAAAGGTGCGGTTTTTGCTACTATTACAATGTGGAATGGATAGAAACTAAGCTAAAATTAATGTAACAATTTACGCTCGCATCTACAACATCAACAATCATTTGTGCAATATGATGGTGCTTCAAAATTAACGGAAAAACTAGTGCTCTAACAATCGGTAAGTTAAGCCGGTGTTAATTGTGTAAGATAAAAAAAACCATTCAGTTTCATAATAGCTCCTGTTTTGTTGTGAGATCAACAGCAATAACTTACTAAAAACAAATAATAAAACCAACGCACGATCACCCTAAATGCTTGTTCTGGTTGTCTGTCTGTCTCTCTATCTGCCAACACCGCGCAATCAATCCCTCAATTAACGTGATGTTCGCTCTTCAGGTGCTCGTTCATACGCTCTACAAAGAACGGTCGGCTGGGAATATGCTGATGCTGAACAGTGTCCCGCTTGGGGTGCATTTCCTCCACCGTATCAGCGACAGTTGTCGCAGCGGACGAATTACTGCTCCGCGCCAATCGGCTGCCACGTGTCGTTCCGCTACCGTTGGCCCTTCGGTTCGTTTGCCCACCGGCAGTTGTCGCATTGCGCCCACCATAACCGCCCGTTGCACCTCTAGCACCCGGTTCACCACCCTGCCCCGGTCGTAAGTCACCGGGGATTGTTTTTTCGCGTATCTGAATCACGGACGTGTTCATTACCTCGCAGTCGATCTGCATGAGCGTTATCTTGTTCGAGCGATCCGTCCCGTTGGCCATCGGCGAGCCGGGTGTCGTCACGGTCGGTAGCATTAGTGACATGCGTGGCCGGCTGGTTTTATTGTACGCCAGGGCGGGCAGCAGCAAATGCTCCTCGCTGAACGAAACCAAATAAAACGTATCATCTCGGCGACCAATTTCCTCGAAAAATTCCGCATATTTCACGTGCACGCGTGGATAGTACAGGTCAAGATCGTGCTGGGAGGGTATTTTCCCTCGATATGTAACAGCGGTATCGCGCTGACCAGCAGCAACTGCAGCTGACTTTCGTTGCCGATTGCGTGCCAGTTTCTTCCCACCGTTTAGGGCTAGCTTTTGCTGCCGCCGTTCGTACGTCTTCATCTGCGTGCTAATGTCCTTCATGTGTTGGTAGATTGAATCGATCGTATCCTTCAGGCGAAACATCTTATCAAACGTGTCGATGCTGACGTCTGCCTGGCCTTTGCCGTCGGTAAGGTTTTTGTACCCGTTCTCTCCAATCCATCGGCGAAGTTCGCTCGCTAGGCGTATGTTTTCCGTTTGATTCACGTAAAACGGACACTCGGATGATGGTAGCGTTTCGATTCGGTCTTCTTTGGTCAGTTCATCGATCGCGGTGAGGTTCAAGCGGAAGGGCTTGGTTCGTTCGCGCTGCTTAGTACTATTCGAGTCATTCATCCACAGCAGGCCACGGGAATGAAATTCTTCGACCCTGTGGGGAACTGTGTCTAATTCTAGATGATCATTGTTGGTGAGAAGATTGCTAAAAAGATAGATGAACCATTTAGCATCATTTTTTTTTTTTAATTATAAAAGTTGAATCAACCTACCCAATAGGATAAAAATTAATCGACACCATAAACAGCATGGCCAGCACAATCGCAGCATTTTTGCGTGCTGTTGGCGTTACTTGTTTTGCTGCCGATTGTCCCACCAGCAGGGTATTTGCTGCACAAGTGCAACGCATTTTCAACCTTTCAAGCAGGTTTGCGTTTTCCTACAGAAAAATAATTTCGAAAGCGTTAGATAAATGACTAAATACACCGTTTTCGTTCAATACATACCATCCTTAGCAGGTTATTCTCTTTCGACAGCACATCCAAACGCTCCTCAAGTGAGGTCACATACTCTTTCTTCTTCTGCCGCGATTCGAGAGCCGATTGACGATTTTTTATCATACGCTGATGCTTTTTAAGCAGCCTTTCGTCAAACGTACGTTCCGATAGGTTGTTTCCGGCTGCCAGCATCATCGGTACGGTTAGCGGACTAACTGGCGATGAGATTGGTTCTTGTTTGATAGCAGCCGGTGGTTTAATTTCATATTTCAAATCAACCCCCACCGACGGTGTTGCCGGTTTTGGTAATACAAAGGGTTTTTCCTGCTTCGGCGTTTCCACCGCCGGTGTGACACGGGGAAACGATTTCACTGCCGATGCAATGGGCAGCTTGTTGGTTGGTGTGGCCTTTAATATAATCGTATTATTCGTTGGCTGGCGTTGCATGTTGGCCACCAGGGCGCGATAGTCTTTCGCCGACAGGACGATCGTTTTCTTGGTGATTGTTTTCGTCACGTTCGAGAGGGAATTAGCATTTTTAGGAACGATTTTTAGCTGTCGCAGCTCCGTAACAGGTTTCATCATGCCCGTTCTATCAGCTGGGCTGGCCGGTGTTTGCGGTGAGATTGGCGGACTGTCCAAATGCATTGGCACGACGTGGCAGCCATCGAAGCCACCTGATGACGGTACCGAATCGTAGCTCTGCTGGCTGTCGGACGGCGAAGGTGTGTCTCGGTTGGATGGTGAATGTAACGAGTCGTACGAAACATCGTTCAGAAAGTCGTCGGGATTGATCATTCCCGCACCATAGTTGTGGTTGTCCAATTCATCCAATGCGCACTCGTTCACCGTGTTCCAGGTGGTGGTCGATGGGTGTGTTTGCGGGATAGCGTTGGCACTCGAGGTAAAATCACTAAAACCCGCACAGAGCGGGACACTATCGAACATTGCGGGAGATAGGTAATCATCTTCCAGCGAAAGATCAAGCACATCACGCCCTGTAAAAAATGAAATCGAAAGTGAAAATTGGGAACGAAACTTCGGGAAGCGGAGGAAGCGAATCGCGGTAGAAACAACAGAAATCGTACCTCCAAACGGTGCCTCCATTGTTCGACTGAATGATTGTCCGTTAATCACAGCAGTTCCGAGGGATTGTCTTCATCTAAATGCGTAAATTGCTTGCTAAAACACTGGCCTGGCTGATTTGTGTACAGTTTTGGAGATTTTCGTCGGCATTTGATGAGTTTGCTTTTGCGTGTTGTTGTTTTCTTCTGACAGCACCCCTTGTGAACAAATGTCAAGCAGTGTGCTGTTGTAAGGTTCTGCCCGAAATAGGTTGCTGATAAATTTGAAATATTTATTACAATATGTATTGAACAAGTTGTTTCAACCTGTCTTTATCCACGTTTAAAATAATTGATTTCATTTAATCTACTGTTTAGTTACATCGATTTTATTGAATTCCAATTTAAAATTTCCCTCATCTGCTCGAATCACGCGACGAGAAAAAAAAAGCATACAAATCTGCTCGAATGCTCTCTGTCAAACGTCAAACTTACCAAACATGGTGGTCAATGTTGTTTTTTAGCGCTGGCTGTTTCGGCATCACTAGTTCGGTGTAATTTTACGCATTTTTTACTGCATCTCGTCCGTTCGTCCCATTCTACAGTGTTCTGCTACTCTGCCCCGGGTGTTTTTGTCGCATTGTTCACTGCAATATACAGTCATGGCTAAGCCCCGGCAAAAACAATCCCCTTGGTCTTACGCCTTCTGCCCGGGGGAAGATGCCTAAGCGCAGGATGGCGACGATGCGTGGGGAATGTTGGATCGTGCAGTTCCTACCAGTGCGAAAGTTGTTTCTGGGTTTGTATTGCGTGCACTAAATACCAACCGGCTCCGCCACCACCATCAACGGTCAGCAGCACCACCCTATCAAAATTGGAAATGAGAGCACCACGATGAGGGCTAAACTTAGATAATCACGGAAGACGGTGCGTCGTCGCGATCGCAGTGTCTTCTTCACCTTTGTGCTTCCACCGTGCGTGTGGTGCACGAGCAAGCAAACTAACCAACCCAAGAATCATTATTGGCTGAAAAGGTAGGCGCCGTGGTGCGGCTTACTGCCGCCGACCGTTGATAGTGGGCCCAGGCTCTTGCATCCCCGCACGCGCACGTGTTGCGCTGTTTGCAGCCAGTAACGCAGTTCGCCTCGTTCCATTTTTTTCTAGCATGGCGACGTACAACAATGCCCACTGGTTGCTGTCGCACATCCGGAACTCCTTCATCTCCACCGACGATACGGGCGTCAGCGAAACGGTGATGGTGATGGAGGACATCCCGCTGCAGCTGGCGAAACGGTTTCGGGAATCACAAGCACGCGTTGCGGAAACGACAAACCAGCCCCAGCCCCAGCCAGAAACGACCGCGCCAGATGAAGACAGCGATGGGCCCGGCATCGATCCAATCAAGCAACAAATGCAGGCCCGGTTCGGAGTGGATTATGAGTACTTCTTTTCCTACCCCGGGCTGGACGATACGGATGAGGAAGATGCTGACACACTGTCCCAATCGTACGAAATACAGATGGATCAGGAGAGTGGGTTCCACCGGCAGCGATCGAACACGGCCCAGAAGCTGGAAAAGCTCGAAATTGCACGACGCAAAGCGTCACAGATACGAAGTGTAAAGCTGGACGACAGCTCCGTGCTGCAGCCGGAAGAGGAGGAGGATGAAATCAGCCTATTGTTTAGCCGGCGGGTTTCGCTGCCAAGCGAATCGCCACGAAAGCGACTAAGTTCGACGCTCAGCGAACAGTTGAGCACGTTGCCCGCGCTGCCGCAGAACCAATTTCTCGAGTACGCCAAGTTCGACGGCACGGGCCACATCGAGGTGCCGGTGCGCACGTTCAAAGTATTCGTTCCCGCTCTTCCGGAAGAGCAGCGTGCCTTTCCGTTGCCGGTCTGCGTACTAGCCACTGCCAAGATACAGGAGTTTATAGGGCTGATTTGCTACAAGTGTACGATCGCGAACCCGGCCGTAGAGTTGCGCCCCGTACGCCACTACGGCCTGTACATGACGGAGGAAGACGGTGAGCTGGATTTGGATTTCCCGCCGCTGGATGTGAACGAACCGTGCTCGAAGTTTCGTTTCACGCATCTCGTTATGGCCGAACGGCGACTGTCGAGCAGTGCAAGCCATCAGCCACTGCCCACCACCTCTAGCGGACAGTCGCTTCGATTTGAAGCATTTAGTACGGAGCGCAGCACGAGTCTAACTACTCCCACCTCGGCCACGGCCCCGAACGCCACCACAACGGCACCGTTAACGAAACCGATCAAGCAACAGCCGGAACAGGCAGGTGGAACCGGTTCGAGTACACAGAAATCGGAACCAGCTGAAACGATGACCACTTCGCAGCGCATTAGCAACCAGCAGAAGGAAGATCTTGATCGGATCAAAGGGCACACGTCTAAAATAGAGGCACCCCTCTACCGTACGTTTCAGGTGCAAATCCTCCACAAATCGCGCCTCAAGACCGAGGTGCAGCTGGGCATCTCGGGCGATCGGTTCGAAATTGATCCCATACCGAACAATCCGGGCAAGTTCTGGAACCGCCAAAAGCCGGCCTGCCACACGATGGACTCCGTAGCCGCCTGTACCATCGTGGAGCGGAAACACTCGAAGGCGGTGCTGCGGTTGGTGTACTGTACCGGCAATGTCGTGAGCGGTGAGGCCGACGGACCGGTAAGTTTTAAGCACTACGATATCGAAGCGACGCCCGATGCGGCCGAACAGATCGTGGAGAAGGTGAACAACATTCTCGAGGTTCGGCTGAGCCCGATCCGGCGCGAGTACATGCGAAGGCGGGGCAAATTAAAACCACCCTCTAGTGCGTAGCCCATCGAGCAGCCTGTAGGATAAGAGGCGAGGAGAGAAACCGCGAAAGAGGAAGAAGAGAAGGAATCATATACTAACACTAACTGCCATTGTATGTGCGTGCTTTTACGTACCACACAATATTCATTTCACTCGCGTTTACGGAAGAAGCACAGAGAGAGAGAGAGAGAGAGAGAGAGAGAGAGAGAGAGAGAGAGAGAGAGAGAGAGAGAGGAAGCTATTTATTTTATCCATTCCCACCCAGACGAACAGTCGATCGATCGATCGGATCGGGCATGATCATGAAACAGAAGGAATTGCTCACCTATCTATCCTACGAGACACCTAACGCTTGCTTTACAGACAGCGTAATAACGACAAAAAGAGCAAATCCCTCTTATGTAGTACGTACGGAATATATTGTCATTCAAGCTTTAATATTTATTTTCCACAACAGTCCAAAATGCCCCTCCAGCAGCACTTTCCTAATCGCACTTTCCTCTTTCCAAACAACGCAACGTGTAAAGTAAGCTCTGGGCCTCGTAGGATGATGGGTACGCACGAACTCACTGTCGAATTCATTTTAAACTAACTTTTATGCTTACCCTACCAGCAAAATGGTCGTTCCTCGGTTTCACGACCATGCCTAACCGATCGATTATCCTTCATATACAGTCATATACACCCCAAACAAATGCCAACAAAGACTCAATAGACTTTACTTGCAAAATATCAATATAATAGCCAATTCACAGCCAGTGTTTCGCCAACGGCAAACACGTTCAAAATAACTTAAACTGAAACAAAAAACAGTCGTGTACAGCAGCAACAAGCCAGTGGAATAAGGATAGTGCAATTTAGATTTCCTTTCTTGTTCGCAGATAGGAGGTTTTTTTATATTGATATACATTATATGAAACACACGTTTTGCGTACAATCAATAGAAACGATATAAATGCAAAAAATAATATAACAATCTCCAACCTAGTTTCGTTAGATAAGGGAAGAGAAGCATTTAAAAAAAAAGTCATAACAGTTCTAAAGAACATACTACATGCAAACCGGGAAAATTGTGTTCAGCAACATGTAACCGATGCGCGCGATCGCTACCTCGCTTGCGCAACTGCAGACAGGTTCTTGCGGGGAAGTTATGCGCAGGAAGAAGGGCCGCCATGGAAGCGGATTTTTTTTTCTGTTTTTTCCTCTAATTTTATACAATAAGTTAAGCAGCAGGCAAGGAAGAGATAATATATATACATGTAAATGTGAAACGATGTGTTCCTTTAGCAGTTAGCGAGCGATTAGTTAAGCAGGGCGTTAATGAGCAACAGGCTGGTGCATGATGCACCGTGCCGCTTCTACGTAGTATGTGCTACCCTATCCATCAGCCGGTCCTATTTATCGATCCTTAGTTTTGTATTTAAGTAAGCTTATCGCTAGCACACTGTCCATTGACACTGGACGTGTGGTGTTCAGATTTAACATATGTTCCTCGACTATCATCCGGTTCGACTAGCCGCGTGTTGCGTGCGTCGGTCATCTTTTAACCAGGCAGGAAGATAATTACGGAATAATACGCTTAAGAGATATGAGATGTATTTTGCGTTGCGTTTATTTTTTGCGATCGAAACTCAATCCAGCTAGCACACCGCAACCCCTGCAGGTGTAAAGGAGAACATATCAGGTACGATAAGATGTGTTCGTGCGCAGCAGTTTGCCTGATATGTGGAGGACAGATAATCTTAATAATACACTTTGTGTCCTACCAGTACCAGTTCGGGAATGTTCTCTCATTGTTTTCCTCTTATTGTATGTGTACAGTGGTGTTACAGGCAGGAAGGGGAGCGCAAAAGTAAAACAAACACACACACACATGGAGCCGATTATTGCTCTGCAAAAGCAATCAATTCGAAGGTCCTAGCTGGACGGCTACGAGCCGCTATGCTCCGTTGGGATGAGTGTGTTCAAGAATAGGGATTACAATCAGCTAGTAAGAAAGGTATTGTCTAACAGTGTGGCAGGTGTTAAACTATAAATATTATAAAACTTCCTTTAACGAGATGATGTTTGTCTCCCTTTTTGTGAGATTTGTACTTGTACTGTTAACATCCGAATCAGATTTGTGCGGCAATGTTTCTTAAATATTTACTTATTTTCTTTCATTTTTTAATATTAATTTTTCAGCTGCTTTTGAAAACCTTTACATTATTTTCACATTATTTTTACTGTTTTTTTGTTAGCTTGCGTATTTATGAGCTAAGATGTACGCAGCGCATGTTGACAATGTGTGTAAACCGTACTTTTGCTGTTCGGTTCATTCGGACTATGGAATCTTTTAGTATCATACAAATGTAAATATTGTGTACAAAAAAAGGTAAAACAAAACATATTTTACATTTTGCATAAATGACTAATTCGAATGATTGTTTCCATTAGACACATTTATGATTCACACATAAACTTTAAAAAAATCTGAGCCTTTACATATAAGCAAATTGGTTCCCGGACCATTATTTTAATGGGGAAATGCTTCATAATTGTTTTTAAATATTCGATTTATATTTTAATATTAAATTACATGATTATTATTGGTAATGTGTTAAATATCGTAGTGACTGACATTTGAAGATATTTGTGACTATGTGTAAAATAGAAGAGTTTGAAGGCAATTTGGTGAATCTAACTATATCAATCAATCAAACATTATGATTATAAAAATGAAATGAAAAATGCGTGAAATAAATTTGAAGTTCACAAAACGCAAAAATCATTTGAACCAGATTAAATTAAATACATTGATTAATACAATACATTTTTATTTGTAGATTTTTCTTCTTATATGTAAAAGCCATATTTTTTGAATATTTGTGAAAAAAAAATGTTTTTTGTTTATTTTTCTAAAGTCTTTGAGCCCATTGGCCTCATTCACCTTTTTCAATTGTTATCAACATGATACATTCAGTGAGCATATTTTTTTTAACAATCCATATAAATGGATAGGCTAGGATTGATGCTCGTGTACTATTGAAGCATAAAATCGTACGGTACTAAACTACTGGTTATTCTAATTTGTGTGTGTAACTCCAGTAGTCTTATTACCTAGCCACAAAACAACAAATAATTTTATCATTTTTTATAGATTCACCAACTACGAGAAAGTCGTTTATCCCACATTTTGACACCGCCGTAACCATAGTGCGCCACTATGTAGAAACTTCGTCCGCTCCTGCTGCCACAGAGCCAACTCGCTCGGGCTGTTTATGCTCTCGTACGCACGCACCAAAGCAAGCACACGCGTGTGACAGCCGCGAAAGACACACCGACCGACACACACAGTCGCGAAACAATAGTTGCTGCACGGTGAGCGAGAGCGCCCAGTCGACGTTCGGCACGGGAACGGTGAAAGTGACCGCGAAGAAGAATTGTTGCATTTACCCTCTGCCCTACGCTAGTGCACTAAGGGCCGGAAAAGGTAACAAAAAACCAGTGTGTGCGTGTGTGTGTACCTATACCACACGGTGTGATTGTTGTGTGATAAGTGTTTTTTTTAGTAAATCGGTGTGCTTTCTGTGCGTTTTGCTGTGATAGTGTGCAGGTGTCACGGTGTTAGAAGAGTGAAGAAAGGCCGTAGTGTGTGGGGGAATCGAGATTGTGCTCAATTATACATCACCACTAGGGAGGGTTTTGCGGGAGCTTTCTGTGCAGCCTACGTGGTTTTCGGTCGCCCTGTGAGCCGTGTGTGTAGCAACAAAGAAAGTGCATTAGAAGAGAGTTTCCCGTACAGATAGTGAAAATACAGTGCTTTTAAGTGGTGTTTGTCACAGGTGTGCCTGTGCCTGTTTGTGTGCAATTTTCTGATAACATCTGATACAACCCGACACTTCGCCCCCCACCGGTGCAACGATGGACGGTGACAGTGTGCAATCGATGAGCGACTTTAAACAACAAGTGGCCGCCGTGCCGCAGTACGGCTTAAAGCTCAAGTTCAACCATGTCTTTAGCGACACCCGCAACCAAAACTTGCGCCCCTCGTTCCGGCAGATCCTGTCCATGGTACCGCTGGCGTTGAGGTGAGTGATAAACCCCCAACCCTCCCTATTTCTCCACCATAATCATCCCCCTCTCTTGTACTTCCGACCGATGAGAAGATTAAAAAACGCAACCCACGGAGAGAGAGTGGTGCTGCCTGGCTGGCCACTCGCGCTCCCTCTCGCGCGCTGAATGTGAATTTGATGAAATCATTCCCCACGGCGGGTCGTGCGTGTTTGCCGTATTTTTTTGCAGCGATTAATAAAAAAAAAACAGTAGAACCTTTGATCTGAGACGGGAGACGGAACGAACGAAGATAAGCAACTGGCAAGAATGGGTTTAATTCTTTCCGCACAGAGTGTGCTGCTGTGTCACCGCGCCGATGTTCGCACGTTCAAGGGTATTCGGTTGCAAATGACCTCGAAAGTATGGTCTTGAATGTCACGTTGGCCGGTATGTGCTGCGTCCCTACCGAGCACTTTTGGGAGATAAAATAATGGTGATGGTGTTGTGTGTGTGCGCTTGTGGCACTCAGTAGGCGCTGCCATCCTTATTAGGGAGCTTTCGCTTTTCTTTGTTGATGTCCTTGTTTGCTACTTCCCACCTGGCGTGCACCGGTAATGAGGAGTGGAGTGAAGACCAGGAGCGCGAGGCCACCAAAGACAAGACAAACTGTCTCGAGTGGGTTTGGTCCCTTTTTTGCAGCCAACAAAGTCTCAGTGTATCGATTTTTTGTGTGTGTTCCTGGCGAAGCTTTGCTTTTATTCCATTTGCCTTTTCAACTCGCTAGATATGGTAATCTACTTCACGCAACGTACCATTTTTGGCATGTTGTTTTGTTATTAATGATCTCAATTACTGGCTGGTGGAACTCTGTTCTGAAGATATGAAACTATTGATGCGACAAAAAAGTGCGTGATTCTTTACGTTCGATTGATTTGTTTCATATTTTGCTCGTATTTTATATTATCTGGTAACATTTTCATGTTATTTAAGGAATTTGTAGGTTTTTTTTCTGTTTTCTGTTTAGAGTTTTTTATTTCTTCAACTATCGTTTATTATTCCTTATTTTCATTTATTTTTATGTTAATTGAGATTTTTTTTTCTTTGTTCTGTAACACATTTCATTTTTTTTCTTGTTAGTTACTTCTCAGAAGTCTTTTTATACATCGAAAAAATATATTCCTTAAATAATTTCGTTTTCTAGTATTAGTTGGGACTTAGTGATGGGTAAAGTTGGCAAAAACCCGACTTTGATCCGACCTGGATCATTTAGAAACCGACTCCGGAAAGTAGATCCGTCCAGCATTATCTGGAGTCGTCCAAAATCATTCGGATTCGTAGTCATCTGGAGTCGTTCGGAGTCGCTCGGAGTCGGAGTCGTTCGGAATTGTTCAAAGTTGGCCATCAAAACAAAGGCCTGTCTACGAAGTGCCCGCGCAATTTGAAAGACAAAAAACATAACGTAATTAAATCATTGACCACAAGAAAATTGCACCGGTAGGCTGCTGTTGACTCCGACCGACTCCGATTCCGGTCGACTCCGGCCGGATCCGGACGACTCCGACTTTGAACGACTAGGACTTCGAACGACTCCGGCCGACGTCGAACGACTCCGAACGACTCCGGACGACTCCGAACAACTCCGAACAACTCCGGACGACTCCGGACGACTCCGAACGACTCCAACCGACTTAGGACGACTCCGAACAACTCCAGACGACTTCGGACGACTTCGAGCGACTCCGGACGGCTCCGACCACCTCTGGTCAACTCCGGCTGACTCCGGACCACTCCGGCTTTGAACGACTCCCACATCGAACGACTCCGGACGACTCTGAGCGACTCCAGATCACTCTGACTTTGAATGACTCCGATTTCGAACGACTCCGGACGACTCCCAACATCTCTGGTCAACTCCGGCCGACTCCGCACACCTCTGGTCAACTCGGGCCGACTCCGGACGACTTGGAATTCGAACGATTCCGACTTTGGACGACTCCAGCCGACTCCGGCCGACTCTGAACGATTCCGAACACCTCTGGTCAACTCCGGCTGACTCCGGATAACTCCGACTTTGAACGACTCCGATTTTGAACGACTTCGGACGACTCCGAACACCTCTGGTCAGCTCCAGACGACTCCGGACGACTCGGACTTCGAACGACTCCGACTTTGGACGACTCCTGCCGACTCTGAACGACTCCGGACGACCAGAGGTGTTCAACTCCGGTCGACTCCGGACGACTCCAAACGACTCCGAGAGACTCCGGACAATTCCGGACAACTCCGAACAACTCCGGACGATTCTGGACGACTGCGGGAGACTAAGCCATATACTGATAGTTTGTATTTGTATTCTGTTGGAAAAATTTTACTCGTTCCATTTCGTGATAGTAATATAACTTCTTGTAAATGAATAACAGCATGGCAAGCACTATTTTATGCTACGCTCGGAAAGATTCGATCATCAACCCACATTAACGAACGTTGGCAGTTTGGTTAACATATTCCATAACACTAAATCAACGAATATTGATTGCCGTCTAGTTTCTAGGCTCAATAGCCTACCCTTCGCACTGTTTCGCACGCCTTGATGCGGGAAGCACAGCACAGCAATAGGCAGCACGCATCTTTCTTATCACCCACGGCCACGCAAAGGCTAAGTGTAGCGGAAAGTAAACATAAACCGTCGACCGTGGCCGTACTCACACACTACATCATCAAGTTTGCCCTTTTTCTTCACCCGAAGCCGATGCTTCAAGTGATCGCGCCGTCTTTCGGCTCTTCGGTATGCCGGTTTGGCCTTTGTTTGGCCTCTCGGTACTTTATCTTTTTCGGCAATGATGCAATCAGCCAAGCACGTGTTCGATAAACGCTTCCAAGTGTGGTGCCTGTGGTTCTGCTCTTTCCAGAAATATGTGTGTGTGTGTGTGTTTGCGAGCAGTGCATGCGATGGATCAAACGTGATAGATGAGGCGAATGGGCGCTGCCTTCGGGTGATACATTGGTTCGGGGACGATAAAAACGTTTAACGTTGTGTGATGTGTAATAGATTGTGCGCATTAAAGGCATTTGAGGCTTATCTTTCAAAAAAATTAACCAGTCTGCCAACATCGCATGATAAAAGGAGAATAGTGTTCTTTGTTGAAAGAACGAAATGATGAATCTTGAGGAGTTAAAAAAACTGAGGTTAACCATACAATATAACATTTTCTTGTACATATATTTACTATTATAATTTGTCCTCAGCACGTCTTTGTATTTAAACAGTGCAGCAGGCCAGTTTTTGTCAAAATTATCTTTAAAACTCTTTTTTCTTGTTTATTTTTCTTACCAACATTTTTACGACAGGAAATCCCTTTTTGGAGAAGAATTTTACTGCAAACGCAAAAAAAAAGAAATGCACAAACATAAAAGTTTTGCTTGCTCAAGAGGCCATGTGGCAATAAGATCGCCGAGCACAAAAAAGCCGAAATATACCATCCCGTTATCTAGATTCATCATTTCTATCTTACAAAACAAACGCAAACGACGCACCAAGATGGGGAAGAAGTTGGTGTAAAAAAAACAACTTCATCCTCACTTCTCAAGTGGTTCTCCACTGCGTAAGTCGGCGGATATAATGCTTGCTGTTGTTGCGGCATAGCAGAGATCATAACATGAATCATGTGCGCCCCTACTGGGAGGGCTCCACCAAAGAAAGGAAGCTAAATTTAGTGCGATCACTTTTATTACCAGAATCGGTGACCACACACAGAAACAAACGGCTTTCCACTAAGAGAAGCTTCTGCAGCACACCAAAAAAACACAAGAATAACACGATCAGCGGGAAATTGGATCGCTTGTTGGGATCCCTAAGTGCAACCATCCCGTATACGTAAACATGGGTCTCAGCAAGGGAGTTTATACGGCTTGAATGCATCGATGGTAAATCATAAAAAAAAATGTTTCCTATTTACGTGGTTTGCACCAGCCTGGAGGGGCAAACTAAATGCAAGTGTGCTATTAATACACTCCAAGCGTTTGGAAACATTTTGGAATGGATTTAGAGCGTGCTGTTTGGGCGTTCTTTTGTTGATGTAATGCATCCAATGCAGCATTTCTTCCCTTATTGACATGAACATACTTTATTTAACATGAAACAAATACTTGTAAATTATGTACAAATTATGTAAATGTAGAGAAAGCTTCCAAATGCGGCGAATGTTTCGTTCCGCTGTGAACGTTATGTTTGCATTTTTTTTTTTTTAATTGTCTCAGACATGTATATTTAATGTGAAATCTCAGTTTATTAATATTTTGTCTAATTATCAAAATTATGTACCATGAAGTGTAACGGTACGTCAATCCTCTTAATATTATAATTAGAGCTCTAGAGTTGGCATTTTTTCAATGAATTACTTAACTGATTTCTATCATTCGGCCTGGTGCAAATAGTGAAATTTGTGGGGTTTTGATCATATTTATTTAGAAAGTGCTAATACATGTTTTACGTATGCTACTTTATGAAAGTCAATTTATTTTACCTCTCGTACGAAGGGTAATTAGATTACACAATGAATGAATATTAACTCACAATCACATTTACTTTTACCTCTCTTAATAGTGTTTACTGTTATTCCTCAATACTTCACTTAAACGTGTGAAGGAATTGTGAAGACAAGTATTGAAACCAGTAGTGAAACCACCAAAATGTCATGAAAATCATGCGATAATCACAACCGAAAGCAATGAACATATTCGTGGTAGCTTGATGTTCACTACTGATACTCAATGACAGTGAATCATGACATGTCGAACGCGATGTGCGAGTGCTTGAGTTATAACCGACACTCTGACTGACAAGCTGAGCTTAATACCTTCGCAAGCATAATCATGACTTCTGGCTGTGGGATCAGTGCTACCAAATGTCATTGTTTCAGTCACCAGATCTTATGATTTATGACTGAAACCAAGCTCACATCAGCTCACGTACACAACTGAGATGATCAGAGATGAAACAGTTGGTGGACCACTCACATGCTTGATGACATTTTTTTAGCACTCAACTCAAGGTCACTCACATGGTCATGACTTTTTCTGTCGGTAATAATCACGACATTTTTGGAATATACTTGGCCTATGATCCCAAGCAACAAAATGAGCATGCTTTCTCGCTCTGTCTGGTTGGATGGTCTGCCGGATCAAACAGAGCGAGAAAACATGCTCATTTATTTGCTTGGGACCACACGCACGCACCGAATATCTCACATAAATATCGTGATGATCACCGGCAGGAAATGTCGCGACCAAATGACTGAGTGATTTGAGTCTCACTTCCTATCATTACAGTAGAGCTCGTGACGCTGACATTTTTTTCAGTCGGAATTTGTCATTACATGTCATTCAGCCATAACAGTGACATTTCGCAAAAGTGACCAAAGCAAATTAAACACAAAATGATTGACCAATGGATGATCGTAAAAATGTCACAAAGCACGTAATGGTCACACCAATCGTTTTGAGTATCACCTCTGGTCATCACAGTTGAGTACGTGACGCTGATTTGGATATTGTGTCAGTCAGATTTGTTTACGCCGTTGACACTGACATTTTTCAGCAGTGATTGAAACACATTTAAAATATATTTAAAGGTCTTTTTTATTGAAAATGCTGTTTATTTAGTTTGGAATCCAATAACCTATTATTTGATCCATAAAACGTCAGAACTACTTAATGCTAATGGCATCATCATACTACGCCACTATAATATGTCCAAATATTAGGCCAAAATAAGCCCCACCTGCAGACAGGCGGTCCAGATGGGAACCGAACCTTTCCGGCCTGATAAGAAGAATCCTCCCCATAGGTCCCGGTCGTTGAACCGATTCAATTAGCATCAGAAATCGCACTCCTTCCATTTACTGGTTTACCAATCAATTATTTTAATTGTTTCATTTATGCTAAAATGTCGCTTAACTCTGTTTCAATAAAAGGTCTATCAAATCACTTGCACGGCTTTAAAAACACCTTCTGTATACAAAGAAACACTTCCACGCCATGAAAGGACGCGCATTCCAAAGAAGGGAAAATTTGCATTTTGCGACCTGGTCCGGCAGCAAGTAAATAATGAAGAAGTAAAAGTCTACATCGCTGCCATCCCCCCCCCCCCCCCCTAACGAACCCGTCTTCAAACTTCAAACAAAACCTTCCTTCTTTGTCTCTCTCTCTCTCTCTAACGACTTTTCCTTTCATCACTCCCAGATACATTCCCTACTACTGGAAGGTGGCGCGCGAGGGCCGCCAGGTGCTGATGGACTACTGGTACACGGAGAACGGCAAGCAGATCTACGGCGCACCGCTCGGCGGCATTGGCGCCGGCACGATCGGGCGCGGATTCGCCGGCGAGTTCTGCCGCTACCAGCTGAAGCCGGGCCTGTACGAGTACAACACCGTGCACGCCAATCAGTTCATCGTAACGATTAAGGACGAAACTGGCGCCACCATATTCCACAGTCTGCTGTCGACCTACAGGTGAGTGTGTATGTGCGGGTGTGTTTGTGTCTATGTACTGGCGAGTCCTTACCACCACCGTCTGTGCCATGGTTGGGGCAGGATGGGGGTTTTGTCCTCGGCCAATTTTTCCTTCCCTTTCAGTACCGTTTTCGTTGGGATTTTATTAGTGGTCGTAGTAGGGGGAATGTAACCTGCCATCGGGCCTCCAGAGCGGACCTATAACGGGCACTGACGCTGACCGAATGTGTCTCGACGCCGGAGGGCCGAAGTAGTAAATGTGTGTTGATTGCATGCTTTTTCCCCCATTCCGTCGTTCTGTTTGTACCTTAGAGCTGGCTTGGCTGTGTTTGTGGTAGTTAGTGTGCAGATTGATAAGGTTGTTTTATCCTTTTTTTGTAGTTATTTATTATTTCGTATTACTTTCAATTTAATTTTTGAAATAAGTGTTCATTTTATAATATCCTCCTAATGATGGAATTGATTTTCCATATTTTAATTTTATTTAATATAGTTTGATAATTTTGTTCATTCATCATACATCTTTCTCTATCCAAAGACACTCATATATCAAACGAATTCCCCGAAAACTGTAACTCTCTCAACGCTCACCACGGAACGCTGTTTTCCACTCCAGCAATCACCGCCCGTTTTTTTACGGCATTTTGAATGTTGAACGCAATTTCGTTCCATTACACCCCATTACCACCCCTCAACGTCTCTTCTCGCTTCCTCCCCCCTTTAGGCACCCTTCGTCCACTGTACGAAATTTGTTCTGCCGCGCCTTCGAGCACAACCGGAAGTGCCACAGCGAGTCTGGCGACGATGTAAATCGTTCCGTTCCGCCGTTCGTTTTCCACAGCCACTTGGAAGCTTGGTTTTTCCTTAGCTCCCTGTCCTTCTCTTTCTACCACTCTAAGCTTGCTCTCCCTCTCTCTCTCTCTCTATGAGCTCTGTTTGCTCGCTGGCTAATTGAATATCCTGATGCATCCAACCCAGTGGGTTTGGGGCAAGTGGCGAGCCCTCGATGTACACCGCGATAAGTGGATAAGACCTCACACTCCGTGCGCTACGATAGAGGCATCATGTGGACGCATCGTCCTGGATAGTCACATCCATCGACGTCGCGACATTGCACAGGCTGCACAGACAGTCGTCAACAAACGTTTGGGGACGCTGGGTAGAAAACAAGCATCGCCGAAATCGGACAGCCGTTCATGGGCTGGCATGATTGGAATAACAGATTTTTGTTTTTACTGTCCAAGCGGTCTTTTTTTTTTGGCTCTACGAACGCGCCACAGCTGGAAGGCAAACGTGTGTGCGATAAAACAATCCGACCAGACAAAATTGGTCCACTTTTAGACGCGTGGGGAAGAGGAGGGGAGAGAAAAAACATTCCCCCAGCAATCAAAACAAACCCAAATCTCTCCCTTTTCCTCGGTGGAGAACTGTTTTCCGTGGTGAAATCGTTCGATTATGGCTGGCACAGGCTGGAAGAGTAATAGCAACGTTTAGGATGTTTTTGACATCTTCATCATTGCGGAGCTCTGCTGGAGCTCTTTCCTACCAACGGAAAACCACTCTAAATACTCGTTTGATAAAGTATTTTCTTACAATTCCAATAAACAAACGAAATGAAAATAGCTAGAAGAAAAGCAATTTGTCCACAGCAAAACAACTTTTTTTTCCCTTGATTCCCTTTTTCCCTTAACTCCCTTTTTCCTTGAGTTCAATTTGTTATTCCGATTTATGTATTTGATCGATGTTTTTTCGTATTAAAAGAAGCTTTTAATTGAAGGTAAATTAAATTTTCTAACCACATGTTTTAAAACACCACAATCTTATTCGTGTTAGTTTTCTAATATTTGCTTAGTTTTTTTTTTGTTTCTTTCTTACTTAATTATTTAATATTTACTCTTTGTTGATGCATTCTTTTTCATTTGTATCAACGTTTATTCGTATTGCAATTATGTTTTAATTGAAAGTACAAAAAACCAGTCATGCATTTTCAAATCGTCACACTTTGTTTGGTGTTACGTTTTTTCCTGTTTAGTAACACAATTCGTGTTCAATTCACTCAATGTCATGCCTTTCGGTCATGCCTTTTATGTTTTTATTCGATTGGTCACACGTATTAGTAATTGATTGATTATTTGTTGTTTGTTTACTTATACGTTCTTGTGTATCCATTTTTAATTGTTTTTTAATTGATCTTTGTTATTGATAGTAAAACGAAATTAGAGTTTTATTTATTTTCATTTTTTTTGTTTACTGTTATTGGTACAATCAGCGTGATTTCTTGTTGTGTTTGAATTTTTTTTATATTTGTATTCAATTAGTAATGTTGTTTCATGTTTACCTCTTTTCAAATTAAATTGTAATAGAAATTATTTATTATTGTTTGGCATAACATGATGTATTATATAGTATACCACTGTGCGTCCAATAAATCCAATAAATCCAATACTTGAGATTGTTTTGGATATTAAAGCTCACCTTTTTCTTATCACTTTTGTTGTAAATTAATTTGCCCGTTGCTTTGTTTCATAATAAGATGTTATTCATTTCCATCTTATGTAGACAAAATCACTTAAGTATTCTCGCTTCATTTATCAATTGGAAGAGTAAGCTCAGTTTCATCAAAAGTTAAAAAAATCAGCAATCAGGAGGGTAGATGCATAATTTCATTAATTTTTTTTAATTCGATATTTAAGTATTTGTTGGTGATCTTATTTGTTTGCTGTTTACCTACTTTTTATGTTTCATTTGGTTGGATTTATAGCAAAGAAGCTGAGGCTGCCTCTTGCTGTGGGTGTTCTTGTACTTGCTGCAGGTATTTATTTTATCAGAATCATGGGCCTCCCTGTTCGTTTTGTCCGACAAAGTACGGCAGTTATACGGTATTTGCACAAATGCTTCATGCACTCGGATGCTCTGTTGCTTGAAAGATGAGAAAGCTATGCATCGCCAATAAGTTCAAAGGAAAGTAAAGTAAACATATACCAGAATTATCGAGTATCGACGTATCTCCGGTTAGCTAAGCTTCATCTTCCTATATTAGTCCTCAACGTGTAGCTACTTTTGGATATTATTTGGCTCTCCTTAACTTGAACAGTTCAGTACATCTAACGAATACTTTGCTTCCTCTTGGGCTTCTCCTTGTTGGTTAGTTTATTGATTTATTTCCAGTTTCGTCCATTAGAAATATATAAAGCACTATCTCACATTTTCGTTTCTCACTTTATTTTCATCAGCTGGCAGCGTATTTGAAATATCACTTTCATTTAATCCTTTTTAATATCCTTTTTTTTATTTTGCATTTCTCACTTTCTAAGTGCTCCTGTTTTTGCTTCTAAAGGACTAAAAATCTTTTCACTTAAATCCAATCCATTATCGCCGTTCATTGTACAGTACAGGAGTGGGGTTCTTTCAACGGCACTCACCTTCAATGCAAATGCGCTGTACAGATTAGTGATGTGCTGTATGGAGCGCACCCACGGCTCCGATCCGACTCCGACTATTGTTAGTTCGGTTCCGACTCCGGCAAAATGGAACCACTAGATCCGCCCGGAGTCGGAGTCGTTCGGAGTCGTCCGAAGTTGACCGGAGTCGTCCGGAGTCGACGACTCCGAACGACTCCGAACGACTCCGAACGACTCCGACTCCGAACGACTCCGACTCCGAACGACTCCGGACGACTCCGGACGACTCCGAACGACTCCGAACGACTCCGAACGACTCCGAACGACTCCGGGCGACTCCGACTCCGGGCGACTCCGGACGACTCCGAACGACTCCGACGACTCCGAACGACTCCGAACGACTCCGAACGACTCCGGGCGACTCCGACTCCGGGCGACTCCGGACGACTCCGAACGACTCCGAACGACTCCGAACGACTCCGAACTACTCCGAACGACTCCGGACGACTCCGACTCCGGGCGACTCCGGACGACTCCGGACGACTCCGAACGACTCCGGATGACTCCGAACGACTCCGGATGACTCCGACTCCGGGCGACTCCGGGCGACTCCGTACGACTCCGGACGACTCCGAACGACTCCGAATATTACAGCGCGGACTTACCTTCCGGAGTCGATTCCGAATTTATCGGAGTCGGATCGGAGTCGACTCCGGATTTTTGCCAACTTTTCCCATCACTAGTACAGATGCAACATGCACTGCTGCTCCATGTCCGAGTGGTTAAATCGTTCTTTTTTTTACCCGCGAACTTAATGCAGCAAAAATGAAATGAAACTCGAATGAAAAGAGGTGCAAAGTAAACGAGATGAAGGGGTTTTATTTGCACTGAGGGAAGGATTGTATTGAGCTGGGAAAGCTGTAAAAACCCATTCACACATACACAGACGCAGAGCGAAACGTACATTCATTAAATCCCACTTGTTCTATTCCCCCGATTGGGGAAATATTTTTCATCATTCACACACCACACACACACACACTCTCTGTGGGATGGAAAAGTTGGAACGGAGTTTATAATTGAATAAAAAATTCACCATTATACGAGCGACGCTCGTGCAGGATGGTGAGCTGCAGTGCAACGATGGTTGTGCCTGCAGGCTATCCCCGATTACTGCCAATCTCCCCCAATCCCGGTCCAACAACTCGAAGGGACCACAAATTCTACGTTCTTCGCATCCACAGCTCCTGCTCTCTTGCTGATCCAGATCGCAATGGATTTATTTTTTCAAAACGTTCTAGATTTCCACAACCGCTCACGGACGATTCCCTCCTTCCCACGGTTTGGTTTCATCAAATTAAAAACCATCGCCTGCAAACACGTCGATAGCGTGGCAGACTGGGCGAGACTGTTGGAGTTGGTCCTGGCAAGGACCCCGCCCTGCATGCACTTCCGTAATGCACTTTTTCCCCCTGCATTATTGTCGCTACACTGCACTACAATGTGCCACACACACCGCGAGGTTAGGACGTTTTCTTTAGTGCACGATTGAAAATAAAGCCCAAGAAAATGAGGAAACTAAACCAGACCAAACATGTACACACACACACGGTGGATACGAGGGCCCAGTGCGATACGAGGGCAAACGTGGGACAAAATAAAACTATGGCAAGAACTGTAGCCTAAACCCCGCGGAAATAGCTGTAGAAGAGATGCCTTAGGGATGACGATGGCTTGTTCCGGTTTATGGGCTTACTGGTGGAGGTCCTCCGTGCAGAAAATCGATTCCCATCGTCTGGTGAAGGCTTTTGTCTTGCGGGTTTGGGCTGGTTTTATTTCCTAGTTGTTGTTGTTATTCCCCGCCCCTGCGTTAATGTACCGTTTTTTTTGCCACAAGCTCACGGAATAGGTTGTTCTTGTGCAGTGGCATTGTTAGTGGCAGCAAAAAATAACCGTGGGCGACATATTTTTCTCCATTCGCGCATCCCTTTCGTAAATCAACAAACGGAAACAGGGATCAGACGTAGCCGTCGTCGTCCGTGGTTGTTGAGGATCGGAGCACCTTTGCTCCACACTTGTAGAAAATAAGAAAACTCGCCCACAAGTGGCGGCACGTGTGTGCTGTAAATGATTTGCTCTCTTACAATTGGCTCAGCGTCTGGAATCGTCGTTATATGCTTTATGGACAAATTGTTGATTTTCCACTTGCTCAAAGCAGCATGATTGCTTTGAAGCTGCCTACAGTACATAGAGATCTAGTACGGAATCATTATAGAATCCCTTCGGATGCAGTTTTTCTCTTTTTCAAATTAATTATACCATTCCTTTGCATCCCTTCAACTGGCACAAACTGAAACTTCGGATGAAATTGGAGCCAAATCGGTGCGTTTAAATGCAGTTTTGTACCGGGCTTGTGGTTGCAACGTTTAGCGTACCTGTGGTCGTTGTTGCGGTTGAAGGTAATACGACACTTCCCGGCCAAAGTGGCGGGGCGGGCTGGTGCACCACCCTCCTTGTGTATATAAGCAACGCATTCAACACGCCTTCGTCACTGCGAATGATGTTAAGCTTCATTCTATCTTAACGATTGGCCTGCTGGAATGCTACACAGTTGAATTAGTGATGGCAAAAGAGGGTGTAGCAAAAGACATCACAGTGCTGGAACTAATATTTGCATTCCTCTGTAATACGATGCTAAAAAGATGATGATAATTTGTGTGTACGCGCGCTCCTCAATAGAAGTGTCTGAAGGGGGTTTAGTTAAGCGTGAAGCAAGGCATCGATGACACATTGGATGTGGACGACGAAAGGATGGGAGCCAATTTTAAATGACATATGATCGTAAACTGTGTGTTTGAAATGTTGTGATTTACAATGTGTTTGTTTGTGTTTGAAATGTGTCAACTATTACGTGTGCGTTGACATGTGAAGATCCAATAGCATAGTCATCATAGGATTTCGTAAGCTAAGTTCAGTGTTCAGAGCAAGCTTGACCTGATAATTCCATGCTATCGGATTGCAATGTTTCATTATGAATGAGATAATCAGGAAGATTTAAAAATACTCATGCGAGCTTTATATGCTGTATTTATACAGGCTTAGTACGCAACTACTTCTATGAAATCGCTTATTAATAGTCTGCACTTACTACAGGTAGGATGAGTGGGATTCGAACTACCACCGACCTTTACATGAGCCGGTGCTTTCATCATTGAACCATTTAGCTGACCGATCATTACATTAAATGGCGAGCACTTTTGAGCTAATAAAAGATGCCCTAAAAATAGTTCCTTTCGGAAAATAATATAGTGTATGGTCTCATTGCAAATAAATTAGAGAGAATTTTGTTAAATTGAATGAGAATAACTATTTAACAGAGTATAAAAATGTGGAGGAACTATAACGATCTTCTTGTAACTAAGATTGGAACAATTTATTTCTTTGATATTTTGGCTACTTAATAATAATTAATAACATCGCGATTAAAGAGTGTTGTTGTGGTTGTTAGTTGCTTTTTTATTATCTTTTACCATTACTATTAAATTTTATCATTATTATGGGTAACATTTATTTATTTTAATTTATTTACTTTACTTTAATCTATTTTTATTTAAACCTGCCAATGCCATCTGTTTCGCGATGAGTGATTCTCTCGATTGCAATAGATCCAGAAATTGGTAGATGACGTGATCCTCGATCTGCAATCAAACCACAATGTGTGTTCTGTGTTCATCTTGCTGTAACAATTAATCATTTGCTTTAAGGGTTTGTCAGGACTTCTCATAATTGTGGGATACTTCCTTGACTCTTTATTCTGGGAAGTGAACTTGATATGTTGGAAATTGGACTCTGGAAATTGGACCCTTTTAGGACATGCTATTTGAAAATTCTTATTAGAGTTGTCAAACATGGGAGCTATAGAGTACAAATCCTATTGGATAAAGTTCATTTCAGGAGTCAGGAGGAAAGAGTCAATAAAGTGTCCCAAAACTATGAAAACTTCTGGAAAACCAAATATGTTCGTAGTAAAATACCATAATAGTTTAATTTATTTAATTTAATCAATTTATGGGATATCAATGTTTCTGTATCTACTAATAAATACGCAATGTGTACGCTTATAGATTTGTTATACTAACGCTTACCAATATCCATTAACCATTCTTTCATCCTGCTACGTCACCGCAATGTGCTGAATCCGCATTTGCTTTGCTTAACTTGCTTCGGGACGCCCTTTCTGCCAAACACACATGAAAAACACACATTCGCTAACTTGTGCTGTAAACCACCGCAACGCTTGTCTACTAACACATCACACTCGCTTGCACCATCGTTCAAATCAAACTAAACCCCAAAAACACACACACACACAACACGATCGTCAGTAACGAGCAAACTACAGCTGCGAACCGTGGTGGTTCTTCCTCCAAATCGCGTCGTTACAGCCGGCCCAAGACTCCGCTCGCCAGCTGGGAAAGTGGGCTGGATGCGTCCCGGTGCAGCTACACCGCACTGTACCCCCGTGCCTGGTCCGAGTACGATCTGAGCGAGCACGGCGTGAAGTTGGTGCAGCGCCAGATCTCGCCGATCATCCCGCACGACTACAAGGAAAGCTCGCTACCGTGCGCCGTGTTCGTCTGGACGGTCGAGAACGTGTGCGACAAGGACCGGCAGGTGACGCTCACGTTCACGTTCAAGAACGGAACCGGCACGAAGAAGCAGGATGCAGAGGGTGGCAGTGAGACGAGTGCGTTCACGCAGGGTAATGCACGGGGCGTCTCGATACGGCAGACGATCGCCGAGATGCCGTGTACGTACTGTGTGAGCTGCCGCAGCTCGTCCGAGATCAATCTGACCCGGTGCGAGCGGTTCGACCCGTCCGGCAATGGGGAGAAGCTGTGGAACGATCTGAAGGAGAACGGCCATCTGACGGAGAAGTCCAACGATGAGACGCTCAAGTGTGAGTGGGGCTGAGTGATGGAATTGGTCTTGCTTTATTTAATTTATTAAATTGATTTTCTGCTTTTCTCACAGCCAAGGACGTCGCTGTTGCCGTTAGTGGGCAGATATTAGTGCAACCCGGCACCACATCGCAGCGAGAGTTTGCACTCGTGTGGGACATGCCGAAGGTACATTTCCAGAAGCGTGGCAAGGAGTACCATCGCTACTATACGAAGTACTTCGGCAAGAGCGGCGACGCAGGACCGCAAATCTCGGACTACGCGCTCAACAATTACGGCAAGTGGGAGCGATTGATCGACGAGTGGCAGCGACCAATACTGGAAGATGCGTAAGTATAGCTCGATCGAGGTCATCTTTTGATGGAGAGCTTACCCAAGAACCTTTCTCCATTGCAGAGATCTCCCGGATTGGTACAAGAGTGCAATCTTTAACGAGCTGTACTTCATTGCGGACGGTGGCAGCGTGTGGTTCACGATGGACGATCAGACCGATCTGCCGTTTGACGATCCTCGGCTGGCGTATGGACGCTACTCGTACCTGGAGGGTCACGAGTATCGCATGTACACGACGTACGATGTGCACTTTTATGCGTCGCACGCACTGGCCAGTCTGTGGCCAAATCTGCAGGTTAGAGCACTTTCTCAGTTAATCTTGGATTTTCAGAGATTGTTCTCATAGTTTTGGGACACTTTTTGGGCTCTTTCTTATGGAAAGTAAACTTTATGTGATTGAAATTGGATTCTATAGCACCTTTGTTTACCATTACCTTGGATTTTCCTATTACTTACATGAAAATTCCTATTAGATTTGTCCAAACCTCTTGATAACTCTTATAAGAGAAGATAGGAACGACTAGAAATCAAATACGCCTTTTTAGGTGTCTCGCTTAAAGTGGTCTCTCTTATTCAGATTTTTGTATACTGTTTTAAGACTCATATTAACCGACATGTTTCCATTACAGGTTAGCATCCAATACGACTACAAGGACAGTATAGAGCGCGAAATTACCGAAGGACGGAAGCATCTGTACGATGGCAAGGTGATTCCAAGAAAGATTAAAAACTCCGTACCGCACGATCTTGGTGATCCTGGTAAGCTGACTTAGCTTAATCTTGGCAAGAATGGGATAAACTCAACATACATTTCACCCACTTTTAGCGGAAGAACCGTTCGATCTGATCAACGCGTACCCCATCCACGACGTGTCGGAGTGGCGCGACCTGAACCTAAAGTTCATCCTGCAGGTGTACCGCGACTACTACACGCTCAACCACTACGCCCAGCTAAACGCGGAAAACGCAAGCAAGTTCAGCTCGATCGAGTTCATCGACAAGGAGAGCATGTACGACACGTACATACAGGACAATCGCAACCGGCCGAACGGGGCCGGCTCACCGATCGACAGCAACCAGAAGGCCGCCAACCGCAAATCGGCCTCGATGTACATCAACGAAACGAACGGCAAGGTGTATCTGATGGATGCGCTCACCTACCTGAAGGCGATGTATCCCGCCTGCCGCGTGGTGCTGGAACATTCGCTCGAGTGGGACAAGGACGGGGACGGGCTGATCGAGAACAGCAAAGCGCCCGACCAAACGTACGACACGTGGGTGATGGATGGGCCGAGCGCGTACTGCGGTGGGCTGTGGCTGGCCAGTCTGCACTGCATGTCGGCGATGGCCAGCCTGCTGGATCAGAACGAGGATAGCGACCGGTACAAGGCGGTCCTGGACAAGGGGCGTGCTTCGTTCGAAGAAAAGCTGTGGAACGGCACGTACTATCGGTTCGATGCGCAGAGTGCGTCGAAGAATAGCATCATGTCGGATCAGCTGTGCGGCCACTGGTATCTGCGCTCGTGCGGGTTCGATTACGACGTTTTCCCGAAGGAAAACGTACGGTTAGCGATGCGCACGATCTACGAGAACAACGTGATGCGGTTCTGTGGCGGACAGCTCGGTGCGGTCAATGGGTACGTGCCGAGCGGGCAGCCGAACAAGGATGGCCGCCCGGACACTGTGTCCATACAGGGGGAGGAGGTGTGGACGGGCGTGACGTACGCGCTCGCATCGACCATGATTCACGAGGGCATGTTTGAGGAAGCGTTCAAGACGGCGGGCGGACTGTACCAGGCGCTGTCGGAGCGCATCGGCATGAACTTTGAGACACCGGAGGCGGTGTACGCGGAACGGCACTATCGGGCGATCGGTTACATGCGCCCGCTTAGCATATGGTCCATGCAGACGGCTTGGGAGATGAAGAAGCTGCGCCGCGATTAAAATGGCGCTTAGCGTGGGTTGGATCGTGTTTTTGTGCGTGCTTGAAGAGGAGCAATGCTGAGCGCGGCGGTCAGTGGATAGGTATTGTGTGCTGACATCCTTCATGCCTGTAGGCGATTTTAAGCGTGATTTATCCCGAACAGCCATTGATTTTAGTTGTAAGGTGTAGTCGGAAGCGGAAGATTGTTTCTTTTATGTATCTAGTCACTAAGGTTTCACGTGTTATTTAAATGTTTTATTTAGTTCATTTCTAATACCCTTTTTCACTAATTCTGTCATACCCAATAGAATGTGCAATCACGGATTCGCCAAAACTAAAAGCTTATGCGCTTGCGCAGCTAGCTTTTACATATTACAATCCCTCATTTAAGCTAAAACCCATGAAACATGAAAATTTTTCTTGATTTTTCCCCCAATTGTTAAATTGCAATCAATTGAATCGAGGTCAGCAGCCAGTCTGTGCGTGTCTGTATGTCTCTTTGCGTATCAATGTTTGTTGTGTGGTGTAAAGCAGATCCCCCATCGTACAATACAAAGTGTAATACGTGGTTTCTAATGTGGTGACCTTTGCCCTAAACCTCCCTCTCTCGATAGCCATGACCTGAGCAACAAAAAAACGAACCGGTGATTAACAGGTACATCAGCGGATGTGATCCGCGTGTACGCAATGCTACTGCTACGCAAGATATATACCGCAAGCACAAAATATTAAGCCTCCTTCACCAGGTGTAAAATCCCTCACCAGCTGCGAGATGCTATTTGCTACTATAAAATATATATATTTATGAAAGATAATGAAAATAACACACAAAAAGCTATATTTTTGGTCTTGCGCGCAAAATTGTAATCGAAATTTCGTATAACACACGTGTTAGCAAAGCTACCCCAGGTCGTCACTTATTGCCGCAAGTAAAACAGAAAGCGTATATATATACACACACACATATATATTTAACGCAGAGCAGTAAAATTAACTACACTATATGCGCTGGCCACTTAATTGTAGCGTGCACCACCGTTTTGTGAATGTGAATGTACAAATCGATGACGATTAATGAATGATGCCGTTTGCCGGAAAGCGAACAATTATAAACACGCCTAAATAAATACGAGATGTAACATCACAAAATGCAGCACAGTGTTGTCTTTTCATTAAAATGCGTTTTTATGTACAAAAGAAACAAGAAATACCAAATGATGAGTTTCAATAAAACATTCAACATCGAGATCGATGAAACTAACGGCCATTTCAAATTCGGCCCAGCGTTTCGGTTTTGCTGCATGGGCACCGCATTTAGTACGCGCTGACAGCTCGGCTTTGTTGTGGAACGGAAAACTGGCTTCATTTTGGTGCTGGAGCAAACTTACCGATCGTCGTCCGTTTGCCGGTGAGTAAAGCAAACGAATCTGAACCGAAATCCTTGTGATACGACCATCACTCTACGCAGCTTTCAGTCCTGCACCGAAGCCATTGCGGCAAATCAAAGAAATACATTTCCCCCAAGGACATACACAAACAAAAGGATCTCAAGAATCCCGCAGCTGTGATAAGCGACCCTCTCAACCTTCTAGAGCCCCTACAGTACTGTACTTCTTGGCCCCGTACACTTCACAGTCACACTCGCCAAAAAATGGCAACAATCGTAATCACTGGCCAAATGATCATGAAGAAAACGAAAAAGCGAATCTACAAAAAGCGCTCACCAAAGCGGGCCACACAAAGGAAGCCCAAAAGTAATGCGAAAAAAGTGCCTCGAACTGTGCGGAATCCACGGCCGTTCCGACTTCCACCGATGCGTCCCCCGAGCGCGATGCTACGCCAGATGCAGCAGCTAATGCGCGAGATACGGCAGATGACCCAGGAAACGCGAAATATCGGTAGAGTCTGGTCGTTGCAGCGGTAGGTGGCATTGAAGTGAGGGCGAGGCTGAACTATCATGCGAAAGGGAAGGGGAGAAAGAGAGAGGAGAAGGATAGAGCAGGATTTGAATTGATCAAAGAACAGAAGACAGGCGAGCGAGTGGCTGTTAATAATTGTGCGATATTTATGTTGGAGAACTAGGTTAAGAGCTACGAACTAAATAAGGTATAAAATACACTATTTAAATAAAAAAAGGCAGCAAAATCCCATTCCGGGAAACAAACTGAGTACAAATGGAAAAGTGTGTCGTTCTTTCTGGAAGGATTATTTGCTAACAAACAATGCCCCCGATCGGAAAGCGTTCGATGTAAACATTGCTGTCAAGCGAAAGTGCCAAAATCTCTTCGCGCGATGTAAACAAACGCCGCTGCCCAGGTCCGGGCGAACGTTACGAAACCGACGCACGGCAAAGCAGCCGCTGCCGCATTACTACCATCATGTTGAAAAGTGTATCGCGTTTATTTGCGCAATCTAGTAAGCAATGCGTTCGTTTGGCAACACGCACGCTCGCCTCCAAACCGGACCAGCGGCAGGCGGAGTTAATGGCTAGGAGCTTACCGAAACGGATGCCTCTACCGGGTGTGCAGCACATAGTGGTGGTTTCGTCGGGGAAGGGTGGCGTCGGTAAGACCACCACGGCGGTAAATCTGGCCGTCACGCTGGCCCGACACGGTAAAGCGGTCGGACTGCTCGATGGGGACATCTTCGGCCCATCCGTGCCAAGGATGATGAACGTGAGCGAAGCGCCGCTGGTGGATGAACAAAACATGATGGTTCCGTTGCTGAATTTCGGTGTCAAATGGTGAGTAGCATATGAGGTAATTTGTGTTTATCATTTATAACTTTACATTGTTGTATTGTTTTTTTTTTTAGTTTATCGATGGGTTTGCTGGTCGATACCGGTCCGGTAGTTTGGCGCGGACCGCTAGTAATGTCCGCCATCCAGCGGCTACTGAAAGGTGCTGCCTGGGGACCGTTGGACATTCTCATCGTGGACACACCGCCGGGCACGGGCGACGTTCATCTGTCGCTCAGCCAGAACGTCCCGATCGATGGGGTGGTGCTGGTCAGTTCACCTCAAGCGGCCGCTCTAGACATCACCAAGAAGGGTGCGCAAATGTACCGAACGCTACAGGTGCCGCTGATAGGGCTGGTGGAAAACATGAGCCATGTGGTGTGCGACAAATGCTCCAATCGGATCGAGTTTGCCGATAACCTCATCGAACAGTACGTGCAGGAGCTGTCCGTGGAAGTGCTGGCCCGCGTTCCGATCGAGAAGGATGTGATGCGGTGCAGTGATGCCGGCACGCCGGTTTGTCTGAAATTTCCCGACTCCCTGCTGGCCCAAGCGTACGATACGATCGCAACGAAAGTGATGGACTTTTTAGCAACTAAACAGCAAAACCCGTAAAAGCCGACTTTATTTCCTCTTGCCCTTCTTCTTCTCTTTCTTCATCTTCATGACCGCTTTGTGGTAGGCTTTTTTCTTCTGTCGCTCGAGCGCTTCCGCGTACTTGCGCTTGTTGTACTTCTGGAACTCGGCGTCGGCCAGCAGCTCGTCGACGAGCGATTTCGACTTAAGCTTCTTCATGCCGCGCTCGTTGAAGTGATCCAGCGGGGAGTCGATAATTTTGCCGATCTCGAAGTATTTAGGCTGCTTGCGTTTGTCCAGCCGCTTGAAGGACTGCTTTGGATCCAGCACGGAGCGCATCTTCATCAGCGTCAGTTCGTTCTGCAGCTCCGGGGTGATTTCCGGTGCGGCCAGTCCGTACCAACCCTTGCCCTTGGTCTTTTTGCGTTCCAGCTGTAATTATAGAGGTAAAAAAAGGTGTCTCAATTTTTGGATTCTAAATGGTAAGTTGTTCCATGGACTATAGTTGCATCAGATTACTAAAGAAGGCATCAATCGGTGCCGAGATTGTGCAGCAACTTAACCAGACCCGTATCCATTTGAAAAAAAAACCCAACTTAAAAAAACATTTCATGTTGGATCGCAGCAATCGTGACACATTGTTTATGCTCTTTCAACGATGTGTTGTTTCTCTGTGCTGTCGATCCGAACGGGTCCAATCGAAGCAACCGCAAAACCCCATCGAAATGGGACAGATTAAGCTTCGAAACGGCGCGCGTACAATTTCCCATCGGCCTTACGACGGCATGCAAAAGCTGCAGAATCGACTAGAATCGAGTTCATACCATCAAGATTACAATGGGTGGGCGCCGTTGCTGGATACGGGTTGAGTCTAGGTAAGCGAAACTGAACGTCTTCGAGCGAACCAATTCAGCTGTCGAATATTTCATCAGTGGGACATACACAAGCTGCTGCTTTTCCTCTCCGCAAGCGAACGCATCCTTACCCTGTTAAGCTTCCGGATTGCAGTGTCCGACATGGCCAACCGGGCAATATTCTCCTTCTTCTCAATGGCCGGCGTGAGGACGGCACTCTTCATCTCTTCCTGAACGTTCGTGCGGATCGGCTGAATTCCGGGACCGCCTTTTTTCTGCTTGGAAGGCCCCGCTTGCTGCGCTGTATCGTCGGCAGTTTGCGATACCTCTTTCCCATTTCCATTGCTTTTGCGTTTCCGTGAAACAAAACGCACGTCGGCCACATCGTCTTTGTTCAGGATGTTCGCGATGCTTTCGCCCGGTGGTGGAAGTCCTGAAATGGAAAGCACATTTATACTTTCGCATCGGGAAAGATCCCCCATCGCTTCTTTCTCCTTCTCCTACCTGCGTAGTCGTCGTCGTCATCGCTTTCCTCCGGTGCCGTGCTGTGTAACTTCGTCTCTTCGGCGGGCACCCGGCCATCGAATGCGCTAATGGACGATTTGGGACGACGCGGGATGGAGCTTAAAGCGAAGCTACGGCTTCCGCTGGTGTCGCCGGCCGTGTCGATCACGAAAAGATCCATTTTGTTGAACAGCAATGGCGATCCGGGCGTTCGAGCGCGGGTACCACAATCGCACAACAAAACACTGTGAGCCGTCTGTCATTCGCACGTGAATGGGCGCTGTCAAACTTCGGGAAACATCGCCGTATCATCGCGTCGGGTTTCATTTGAATTTTGACAGTTGTGACGGTTCGTTGTAGAATTCTAATTTTATTTTAGCGAGTTTTAAACAAATCCTTCTTGGGACGAAAATGATAAGCTTCAACTTCAAATTAAACGATAAAAATTACCTTTACAGTTTATTAACTACTTTCAATGTTCTTTAAATTATTTATTTTCCGTAATCGCGCATATATTCAGAACTTCTCAGTGTGTGTTTTCCTTTTTCTTCATTAATCAATGTTGAAATTAAATTCTACCTTTCTTCTCCCTCCGGCTTGATGTAACCGGCGTATTTGCTGTGGATCATGTGTGAGCTGTACTTTATACTGTTCTTTTTTTTTACAACGGTGATAATTAGAATGTAATGGTGCGCCGCCCGGTAAAGGCCGCATGCATATGACGATTTGAATTGTAACATTTAAAAGTGTCTATTTACAGGTAGATGCTTCTTTTAATCGATGCTGCTCCATCGAGAGCAGTGCAATCTAATGGCTAACGACCAAAGACGATCAAACGGTAAAGAAACATCTCTTTTTTTTCAGTTCCCGTTCGTTTTCCGCGGAGTTAGCTTTAGGAAGCCTTTACTGGGTTATACTTTCCTTTCCCAAAAATCGTTTTTTTTACTCAATACACTAAAAGAGCATCGCAGTCGGGAGAATTTTACACTGGCATTAGGGAGGGGGGGGGAAAGGACATGGGAGTGCCGATATTCGGTCAACGGGGAGTGTGTTGTTGTATGATTCTCCCTTGTTTCCTGTGTAAGGAGCATTGAAAGAACCCACTCCACGCTTATACGGTAGGCTTATGATAATGGCCACACACAACGTTGCAATAAAACGGACCAATCTGCTCCCTTTGTAAATGGTTTTTGGCACAACCGTTGTCAGAAGGTTGGCCTCGACCTGTGTGACACCTGCGCATTTACCCATTGGCTTCCCAAGGAGAGTGTACGGTAGCGTTCAAGTGTTTGCTGCTAATTGAATTGCGTTCAATTCGAGCGTTTTTAAAGGTGGTGTATGTCGCTTAGATAGCAGAGTACGAATTAAACATATAACTAATTACTACAATCATAATAATAAACGGCTAATGCAAATGAAATGCACCTATACTTAGTTTGTCGTTAAGTTAATACGCTCTAACCATCTATCGGTGTTTCGCTTTCCTCTGCACTTCGTGTCGTCCCGTAGTTACAAAGGTTCGCCCTATCATTTTCGTTAAACTTGTGCATGCCCGCTTCATGCTTCGACTATTATTCGGCATTGTATATGTAGATGGTACATATAAAAAAAACCCAACGATTTGAATCAGCATCAATGTGATCTTTCATATTGCAATCGAAAAAATTAGAAAGTTGGGTACAATTATTAGACAAAGCTGCTTGTGTGTGTGTAAATTTTAACAAAAAGTTGCCAATTTACATAATCAAAATGTTTAACCATCCCTTACTGGACTAGTAAAAGGGAAAAAATGTAATAAATTTCATCCACGGTGCACGGTTTTGTTGGGGGATATCATCAGGGTGAAGAAACGAAAAGGAAACTCGAATACAAAATTAACAAAGTGCAGCGCCATAGAGCAATCAACTGTCCTAATTCAACTACACCTAAATATATATATAGAGCTTCTTCCCCCCCTTCTTTCTTATCGATAAGTAATGCATTTTTACAAACACACCAGAGCAACTGCACCCGTTCAGTGTGTATTACTAACTTTTCTACCTCACTATTAAACCTCCTGCATCGGGTCAAACTGCTAAAAAAAATGCACTCTCTCGCTCTCTCGTTCTCTCACACTGTTTACGCGACTAACTTAAACTTACGCTCACGGCACACGCGCTTAAAGGCGCGAGCAATTTCGGTTGCCCCGTGTTTGCACACACTCTACATTCCGGTTATGATCACCTCGCGCGGTTTCTCCTCCATTTCGATAATTTCCTCCTTGTGCACCACCTGCTGCGTGACGACCTGTGCCGTTTGCTGCTGCTGCTGCTGGTTCTGATGGAGCGGCGTAGTTTGACCTGTGGAAGGGAGCAACATTGGGGGAAAATATTAGACATCTCTTCTCTGCGGGAGACATTCCCGGGAGTCAGCATTCAATTGAGGCCAACCGTGGCGTACCATATTTCTCGTGAATGCCACGATGCCTCTTCAGCGCGAACCGATCGGCAAACGCCGCTGAACAGATGTCACACTTAAATGGTTTCAAACCGGAGTGCACCTGTGGAAGGAATGGGAAGGAACGAGATCGGTTAATTTGAGGTCCCAAGATACTCTCCTACTAATGATTCAATTCATTGCATACCTTTTCGTGATTCTTGAGATGCGCAGCCTGACTGAACGCGGACTGGCAGCGGTTACATTTGTACGGTTTTTCGCCGGTGTGGATGCGCCGATGGTTCCAGAGCGTTGCGTGACGGGCGAATCCTTTGTCACAGACCTGTGTTAAATTCGATGAAACAAAGTATTAATAAGCTTCACATAGGAATTACCACGATTTTGGCGCTCCTTTCGCGCTACTTACCTCACAAACGTATGGTTTTTCGCCGCTGTGAGTTCGCTCGTGGTTCTTCAGATGGGGCGACTGGGAGAATTGCATGCCACAGGTGCCGCACCTTTAAAGAAAAAATGCACAAAACATCCCCGTCAATACATCCATCATACTTTAAATGCGCCCTTTCACTCACTTGTACGGTTTTTCGCCGGTATGGATGCGCATATGGTTCTTCAAGTAGACGGCCTTGGCAAACGCTATGCCGCACACGTTACACTTGTAGTTCTTTTCGCCCGTGTGCAGCTTCTTGTGCGACCAGAGGCTGGAGTAGCGCGAGAACCGCCCTCCGCACGTGTTGCAGGTGAATGGTTTTTCCGGCCTAAAAGAGGGAAAAGAGCAAAAAAACCGGGCAACCCAAAAAGGTGCCGCCGCCC
Source organism: Anopheles coluzzii (assembly GCF_943734685.1). Lineage (NCBI taxonomy): Eukaryota > Metazoa > Arthropoda > Insecta > Diptera > Culicidae > Anopheles > Anopheles coluzzii. The sequence continues at coordinate 18,701,705 of NC_064671.1, read as the reverse complement.
CTCGACGTGTTAGTAATTGTGGTGCCCCTACCAAGCGGTGTGCGCGCATCTACCACTCGCGTGGGAGAGTTACGTGAACCGAGCGCAAACAAAAAAGGAATACCCACTGTTGATGCATGGACGATTGGATCAGCTTCTTCTGGCCTCCAACTATAATTACACCAGAACCGTTACATTTGTTACATTTTGTGACAGTTGCTAAATTACGTTTTTTAACCGGATGCGCATTCTGCTGCGGTACGAGCGCGTGCTCCGCCTTGATCGGATGCATCTGTCCCGGCATCAGCGAGTCCATCGACGAGTTGCTGTTGGAGGCGTTCGGGATTTCACCGATCTCGAACTTGATGTCACCGTCGGGCGCGACGAAGATTTGGGTCGCTGTGGAGGGGGGGTGGGGAAATTTGGAATTAATTGGTTTTTGCTACCAAAACCCGCTTTTGCCCGCTTTGGAGTACTTACTACTTCTCGAGACAGGCTGTGCGCCATCGTTGCTGATGCAGGTTTCGCACCGGATCAGCTTCGGGCCCTTTCGCTTCGGGTTGCTGTGGATGGGCCCGTTGCACGAGATGCACTTCTGCGATTTGTCCGCCTTGGTGGTGTGTGTTGTCACCTGTTGCTGTTGCTGTTGCTGCTGCGCTTGCTGTTGCGCTTGATGTTGCGCTTGCTGCTGCGCTTGCTGTTGCGCTTGAGCTTGAGCCTGCGCTTGGGCTTGCTGTTGTTGCTGCTGCTGCTGTTGCTGTTGCTGTTGCTGCTCCTGGGCGTGCTGCAGCTGCTGCTGCTGCGGTGCCGGGTCGAGCGCTTCCGTGGCGACAATCTGAATCTGACCAAGGTTTTGACCCGTTTCTGAGATGAGATTTTGTGCCTGGACTAAATTCTGCGCTTGCGTTACTACCGTAATGGCATCCGATGTCGTTTCCCCATCCTGGTTGTGGGTGCGCTTGTGATGGTTCAGCAGGGTGAGATGGTTGAACATCAAACCGCACACATCGCACTTGAAGCTGATGTTGGATATGGTGTTCTGGAAATTTGGAGCGGGGGAAGCATTAGCGAATTATGTTGCAAGCGAGCGGCCAAAACCGCTTACCGTGATGGGTTTGTTCACGACCAGCTGTCTGCCATCGACCGTGATCCCGGTGACGCCGTTTGGGATCGGCATCTGGTTGACCAGGGCACAGTTGGCGTACCCGAACGGCTGCAGGTACTGTACCGTTTTGGAGTCATCGGACAGCTGCGCCAGATTCACGGTGCTCAACGCCTACAAATGGCACCGAGAGAGAGAGAGAGAAGAGAGAACAAAATGCATCATATTAGTTCGGTTACAGTGTCCCCTTGCGGTCGTCGCCGCTGCCGCCGCCGCCGCCGCCGCCATCGTCCCCGGTTTTACAAAAGGGGGAGGGGGATTCCGAACAACAACAAGCAAGCAAACGAGACGAGTACGGTATAGAAGAAAAATGCTATTTGCCAAACGTCTTTGTTTTTCGTTTTGTGTGTTTCTGCTGCCACCCTTTTTACCTGGGACGTTGGCGTTAGCTTTTGTATCATATTCACATTAGCGTAGAACGTCGAAAACTCCGGCGCCTGCTGGTTCGTCTTTTGGCCCTCCAGCTTGGTGCCCTTGTTGATGTCGGTGGCGGTCGCGGTCTGATACTGGATGCCGATTGGGGTGCCCGTTGCCGTTTGGATGTTGTTGGCGGTGAACATTGCTTGCGCGTGGCCCACGACGACCCACGACTGCTCCTCGCCCTGCTTGCTTGCTGCGCTGTCGACGAATTGTTTTCCTCACAGGCGGCTGTTTTCAAATACTGCTGCTAGGGATAACGATGATGGTGAGGGGCCCGTGAGCATAATTTCACGGCACACGATTAAAGTGTCTGCAAAAATAAGGTGAGAACAGAGAAAATTAGTAAGTGAAGAGGTCATGTTTTGGAGGTGGAAAACACAGTAACAGCTTCTAACATCTTAATCTAATCCCATGTTCCACGTGAATTGCTATCATAGGGGATCTTTACTAGTCTCAAAGCTTCCCATACCCTTCGCTTTTCATGTGACGACCCGTAATTAGCACACATTTCGTCGGCCAACGGCGTTTGTAGTGGGTGAATTACTTTCCAGCCAAACATTGGACACAGCAACGTGATTCGTGATCTCTCGAAAAAATTGAAAGTTGGTTGGAGCGCGTTAGTGGCAGCATATCCCTTGCAGCAAACACCTTGAGAACGTTCGTTCGGTTCGTTCGTGATGGTGGTGGATACGATTTCACCTTGTACGACCCCCCTCCGTTAAACCGTGAAATCATCACCGGTTCGAGAGGGTGTGCAATGCAATGCGGAGCACATAGCGCAGGGTGAATTTTTAGTGAATGTAAAGTTGGAATATTTACCAATATGCGTTTTTCTGTTACTTCAATTTTTTAGAGCAAATTGCCTCTCACTTCGTGCCGTTTCTTTGAAAGTTTGTCTTCACGATATCCTTCGAAGACAAAAAAATGCATTTTTGTTCTGTGAGGTACATCACAGCATACCAAGATGCACCCGCCGCACACAGTAGCAACCAGTAGTGGGGAAAAAAGAAAAAAAAAACAATTGTAAATAAACCGCGAACCAGCAATCGCTGCGCCAGTGACGTTTGCGGTACAACATCGCACCGCGTTTTGTTGCGTGAGATGGATATTTTTTTCCTCTCGCACGCACACCGCATACGCATCCACCACAACCGCACGCACGTTTTTTCGGTCCGTTTTCTTGCGTTTAACAGTCAACCCCCCGCCCCCGCTCCTAGAAAGGGAAGAAGCATAGCAATTTATATGTTTTGTCTGCCAAATAAATTTGCCCCTCATAAAACAGGAAGAGGAGGAGAGAGCACATGGAAAAGGCACAGGTTGTGTGCGTGTGCAGTATGATAGATGTCTTTTTCCAACTGCACTTGGTGGATTAGGGTGGATTAGGGAGGGAGAGGGAGTGAGCGAAAAAAAGCCCCGTAAACTCCCCGCATACCACACAATCGGGGGATGAAAATGCAGCGCACATCCCATCATCCGTCCGTTCACCCACCGCACAGAAAGAAAACCACGAGAGGAGGAAAAAAACGCGCCCCGAGGTGCGTAAAAGAAGGACGGCGCACGCGTGAGCAGCACCACACCACATCACTCCCGCGCTATAGCCTACTTTGTCTACTTGGAAACAGAGAGGCAGCAGAAAAAAGATCCGTTCGAGCGAAGGAGACTGCACCAAAGCAAGTGCGCCCGCGCATCGGTGTGTGCGTGTGCAAGGAAGGAGAGACAGGGCACAGCCTCGTTCCGACCGTGCAAACGCACACACACACACACGCACACAGTCGCTCTGACGGGCGTCCCCGTCGCTGTATTGTCACACAGCGCTCCGTTTGTATTCGTTCCTTCCCTTTTCTTTGCCAAAGTGCTTTTTCTTTGAAAGTCGAGACAAAAGTAGAACGTTTCGCGCGCGCTTCCCAAATCGTTGTTTCACAAGAGTGACCGCGCACACACACACACGTCACAATAATAACACGGTCCCGCTTTTGCGGTCGCTGTTTTCTGTGGCCCGATGAGCGTTTGGGCGGGGCGGGGAAGAGGAGGTTCAGAAAATGCTTTCACGCCGTTCCGTTTTCCGACGGCAAGGCAAACAGAATGCGTCGAGCTGCTGCACTTGAAACACGCACGGCATCGCTCCATCATGGGGAATATACATAAATGTATATGGGCAGCTTTCTAGCTGCTTTCTCTACCCCCAACGCACACACACGGCTTGGTATTACGGCGTCACCTCTTATGGGCATTCCTACCTACACACGAAAAAACACAGGCGTGTCCCAACAGCACACTGGCAAAAGCACGGTAAATTGTGATTTTCAACACAGAATAAAGGGCTAAATGATACTTGAAATGCCGAAAAACCCCTTTTTTTCAAGCACACTGTCAAATCTTCACACTAAGCGACTGCTGCTGCTGCTGCTGCTTGTGCTGCTCACAGTGTGTGTCGCGCGCGCGTGCGGCCATTTGCTAACTCGCTCTCTCGCGGCTTTGTACGGGTGTATGTTGCTCGCACACGCACACCAGCGTAGCGTTCCCGTTTCATTCCGACTTTTTCCGTTCGCTCGTCTCGCGCTGCGCGTCACTTGCCCCGTGTGCACACGTGTATGAGTGCGTCTCTCTCGCTTGGTCGTACTGGGCTGCTCTGCTGCCGCATCATCGCATCAGCGCGCGTTCCACGGAGACGGAGAGCGAGAGAGAGAGAGAGAGAGAGAGAGAGAAAGGTGTTTCGGAATGGGGCAAAATCTGTGACGAAATATAGCTCCACCAGTACTGCCACTCAATACCCTTTCTGAAGTGCGGGAGGTGGAACTCTTTTAACCACATATTTCATCCCAATAGTTCGATAGTTTGATCACACATTACACCGTCAAGCGTTGAAAGGTGATCGATTTTTTTCTTTACAACAGAGAAAAATGCCCTCATTTGCCCCCCCCTTCTCAGTCACACTACTGCAATGATTGAGCGTGTGTAGGGGGGCTGCTTTCGGAGAGCGTTGTTCCCGTGACGCGCGTACCTTTTTTTCTGTTACTCTGCCCCCGTGGCTTGGCCGAAAGTTGGGCGTCCGTGTGTCCGTCGCCGCCAAGACAAATCACACACACAGAAATGTACGCGCGGCGTCGTCCTCCGGCGGGTCCGGAAATTGTGTCCGTTTCACGTAGAAAATCCCAAAACACACAGCACAACACCGCACACACAACAGACAAGCGGTGTGGCACACGGTTCTTTTGTCTCACTTTAATATGGCGGCGCAGTGGTTCGCAACTGTTCCGAACGGTGTGCAAAGAAGCAAGCAGGACGCGCACTACACGACCAGCACACATGAGAGGGAAAACGCGTTTGGCTTGCTCGTTTTGCTCCCTTCGCTTGTGCAGGGCGATGTGCGCTCGAAAGTACGCGAGCGAGAGAGCGCACGCAAGACAGAGAGCGTACTGGTTTCGGCCGGAGAGAGAGAACGAAATGCTGCCGCGCTGCTGGTGTTAGCTGCGTGTTAGTGTGCGTGACGGGGGGGGGGGGGGGGGGGGGGCTTTGAACACAATTCGTTTGCGGGTAGGAGACGGCACCACACGGGACGGGTATGTGTGGCCGCTTTGGGCAGAGATCCCGTTGAAGAACGGGAAATTGTATAGGGCCGCGGGGCGCGGAATCTGTGCGGAACCGGCAGAGGGAGAAGGCTAGATCGGTGGTGGTGTTGGTGGCGTTGCGCTATTTGTTGCTCGCGGGTGTGAGAAGCAGCACAAACGAAAAAAAAACTCCGCACCGAAAAACGGTGAGCGCTGAGCGTGGAAAAGAGAACGCGCTGCTGTTTGCGAGAGAGCGACAGGGGCAGCGGGAACGACGAGCGTTCTCTCCCGTTCTTGTTCGCCCGATGCGCCGCTGTTCAATTCGCCCCCTGTGACGGGGCGAAATGATTTGAAATGTCGGTTGGCAACGGGCAAGACGGCATCACTTGCAGGTAGGGCGCGAGAAGCACAGTACCTGTATTAGGTAAAATGAAAGGTAGAAGTCAAAAATCTACGTTTCGTTTGCGGTAATTTGTCAGGTCAATTGGCAAAGGGAAAAAAGCTTGTACCTCAATAAACAATTATTATGAAAAGTCAATTCCCTTCACCATAGCTCATGAAATTGTTAGTTAGGAGGTAAAAAATTAATTTACAGCAAAAATACATTTTGATTTGAAAAAATTGGAAATTCAAATATGCATTACAGAACACACTATCTTTTAAAGTCACATTTGAAAGTCCTTTGATACAAAAAATGGTACATGTATGTATTTTTATTCCAAGCTAAGCTAAGCAAAGTAGTTTTTCATCAACTTTACACAGCTGAAACTAAGATTTAAGACAGCTGAAAATTGGTTAATTATTGTTAATGTTAATTAATGTTATTTAATTACTTTACAAGATTTAACGGTCAATTTGAATGTCTTGTTTAATTTTTTCACGAACAATAATCAATTTACACAAGCAAATTATGAACTCCAAAGATTCTTTTCCCCAGAATATACAAATTTTTAAACGCTCGTGTAAAGTAGATAAAAGCTAAAACTAGCATATAAAATACTGAATGCTGGAAACAACTCCCGTGCTGCCAGCAGTGTACAAATTTCCACGTAACATATTTTTCGCCCTTCAGCGTCATTTCCACTACGCGCATGTTCCACGAAAAACAACGTGAAAAATATTGATGTTGTTGAGGTAGTTTGGCAGAACAAGCGGTAGCATTCGCTTGTTCTTTCTTTATCTTCTTTTCGCTTGTTCAGCACACCAATAATGTACCAAAAAAAAATCACTTAAGAATTATAACTTTGACCTTAGGAAAGCATAATTATTTTAAATTAGATTTACACGACCAAAATACTATGATTCACACATCAGATTAGTGTTGTGTGAAATTTGGATGAATAGAAAAAGAGGATACTCATTTATCTTGCATCTGCGTATATTTTCCGATTTAAATACAATTGAGCTCCGTTTATCCGGACTCTTCGGGACTCGACCTCGCTCGCACACTCGAATAACACGGAGAATGAGTCAAAGTATATATTTTATCACAAATTCCTGGTCATTTTTTAATTTTTTTTTTAATGTTTTTTTAGAGCCTAACCAGTTTCTATTTATTTCATGTTTTGACATTGAGAATATTTGACAAGTGCCATAAATCATGGCATTGTTTTATTACAATGTGCTCTGAAAACCGTTTTTTTTTTCTTTCAAACATCCTTTTCAGTACGCATTCTAACCTTTGTATTGAACTGTCATTTCTCAACAGCACGGATAAACGGACAGCCGGATAAAAGGTACCCGGATAAACGTCGTTCCACTGTATACGGGTTGGAAAAATAGAACCCTCTTATATTTTTGCATGCCTGTTTTAGGCATACTGACAAGCATCTGAATATTATAGTGCGGGCTTACTTATACCAAATTATTTCTCGAAAATAGCATTACTGCATTTCCCCGAATCTCAAATTATCTAATATCACATTTTTCAGCAAGATTATATCTAATAATTTATTTTATTATTTAATTTATTATTTTGTTTAATTTAAGTTCTTTTAAAATTAATTTAATTAATTTACAGTAGAACGTCGATTATCAAATAGTGGATTAACCGGCGAATGGCTTAACCGTGCGCATGAATTTGACAACCGGTCAATCGTGGCGAGCGTTTTTTGCGATGGTCAGGTTGGCAAAAACATGTGTTGTGGAGCTGTCTAGTGTCTAGTGATATTTTTTTACTCCATTTTTGTTAAAGAATACTTATCTAATCTTAACGTCTAATTTTATTGATTAAACAATATTCTAGTAATGATAGATCGATTGATTGGAAGTAAATTCTAAGTAAAACCAGAGAAATTTAAAAATGTTATATGAACTTGTCATTTCTTGGACAAATATGTGTGGGAATCGCTTAACCAGCAACCGTCCGGTCCCGAGCTGCCAGAATAATCGACGTTCGAATGCATTTGTTATTTGTTTGTTATATAATTTGTTCATTATCAGTACAAATTGTACTAATTTGACACATGAACTTTCAAATTTAGAGAACTGCGTATCTTTGAATCCTCGGGTATCATCCGAGGAGAATCACATAAATCGAGAACAGATTGCATTTTTTTATATAAAAGCTTCTAAATATGGGTTTATTACAATACAAATTATTATTAAAAGTGAAGAACATTTTGTACAATCTCGATAGCAACAATCCTCCCAATATAATGCCAAGTATAGCATGCAGCGCTGCTTAATGGTGGCGCTCTGGATCCTTACTAAACACCCTTTGCATGTATTCCCTTAACTCCCATTCTTCCAGATGTGTTTGGTGCGATTTGCTCGTTATGTTTGTCGAACATGAGAAGACACAACAGCACTTGCCACAGTTGATTTCCCCCTTCTCCGCACACGCCTCAACCCCGTTTCCCAAAACAGCAGGACCTAACTTTCGCGTTCTCACCAAACACGAAATCGATCGGTCTGGTCTGGGCCGTCGTCTTACACCAATACCAGCAAGCCCGGCCAACCCCCTTACGCGGAAAGCTTCTGCATCTAGTTTCAGCCCCGCCACATGGAACGCTCTCGCGATCGTCGCCGTGATCGCAGGTTCTCCCGTGGAATGCAGGCCACAAGCACCCAGCCGTACTACGGCCCCAGGCATCGAGGGCTCGACGTACCTTCTTGCCCGATGCCTTGTCCGCTCGCACGGCCAAAGAGAGTGAACGGCTGAGAGCGCAAAACCCCGCAAAGGGAGGGAGCGGACCGACCGTTTTGTGTTGAGCAGAGGCCCGCTGCTGCGCCTTTTGTTCGCTTCCATTCGCCAACTGACAGTCGAGCAGTTTGCGTTGCGTCTTTGCCGTGTTGTGTGTCTCGTGGCGTCTGCTTCGGCGGAAGCGTTACCTGTGCGCGGTGTGTGGCTATAGCATTTACCCTGCACGCGGCTGTTCTCGGATTGTTCCGAGTGTGGAACGCGGGGCGCGGAGTTCGAACGTCGTAGAGGTTCGTCGTCTCCGCATGCGTTGCGGTCGTTGCGCGGTTGCCCCGACTTTGGGACCCGCGGATCCCGGGCAACGAGTTCGCGTGTGACCGTGGGGTGTGTTCTTGGACGAGTCTTGCCGATCGGTCTTGCTGCTTGTGGTGGTGTTGGTGGTGCGGATGCAGCGTTGCAGTTGCACAGGTTTCGCCCCGAGGGTCGTTGCCAGGTCGTTTCGTGCGTTTTGTGGTTGGTGAGTTAACTGTACACGCTAAATCCCGCCGGTTTCGAGTTTTGATAGGTGACTCTGTTTAGTGCCAGCAGTGTTAATAGTGACAAGGAAAGGGAAGGAAAAAATAAATAAATAGTGGATGTAAGCGAGTGTATATACGGTTACAAAGGCTTCCAGGTGCAGTGTGTAGAATGTTGTCAAGCGAATGATTGTTGTGTGCTTATGTTCGAGAAGTGTCTGTTGTTAGGAAGGGTGAAGCTTAATCCAGCGATCGAAAAGACTACACAATCCACCGTGTGGGTAGCAGCGTTTGCAAGAGAAGTAAGTAGCCAACTTTCTTATCTACGTGTCTAGCGATATCAGCAACCCATCAACAACCGTTCCGCCTTACACTGATCGTGTGAGGGGGTTAATTTCGACAGTGAATTTCCTTCGCGATCGTACTGGCGTCAAGTTTCCCAAAAAAAAAAAAAACCTTCCCAAGCACGATTCCGCCGCCGTCAGCAGCACACCTATGCTGCAGCTCATGTTGGTCTGTTTTGTCGGTGTGCCTTCGTGTGCCACTCATTGAAGAGAACGAAACGGCTATGCTATATCCAAAAATGGAGGAAAGTCGATATGCCTTGCGCACCATCTGGCTGTGTTTGTGTGTGCGTGCGCATGCTGGCCGTCTCTCCGAACGGTGTGCGTCGGTTGTGTTGGTGTTGTGAAATCTTGCAGTCCGACCAAAGGAGAGTACACAAAAATACAGAAAAAAAATCCCCCCCGGCCCGGAGGGCTCTGTCTTGTCTTGCGCATAAATCCGGAAGATGGAAATAAAGGCAGCTTTTATTAAGGGTAGCGCTCCGTTTGCTCTCGGGCCGGACCAGGCGATTGCGCTTTCTCGTCGGTCGGAGATCGGTTTTAAGAATTGTTGTTTGCCAAGACGTTTTGCTTGCTGCGAGATGCTGTGCTTGTGTGTGTGTGTGCGTGTGATTTACGTATGGGCTCGTTTACAAATGTAAGATCAGTTAGATCTTTGATGTTCAGAGTATATTTAATGAACTATTCATTGACTATTCAAATGAAAAAAACATTGGAGAACTTTTTCAAAACATATTACAATAAAATTAAATTTTATTCGTATATGCCTATAAATGGCTACAATTATTTGTACACACGCAAACCGTGATCGACACCTTCCCTCGTGGGCAAAAAGACTTCAAGACGGCCTCCGTACCTAGTCCTAGACCGCTTTTTGACAGCTTGGATTTATGCTGAATCATATGCTTCGCAAACCGCAAACGATAAACAAGCTTGCGTGGCTCGGGTGTTGTTGTTGTTTTTTTTTTTGTACTGCAAAACTCCAACATAAACGATTCCGCGACAAAAAAAAAACACTTTTATTTGTGTGTGTGTACGCCACACTACTTTCTGTTCTGGTTTTTTTGGGCAGTCGTTTCGCTGGCTGTGTAGCCGGGCCGAGAAGCGTTGTCACAAGTCGTCTTTTTACCCCGTTGCGTTAATTAAATGTAAAACCAACCTTCCCGAAGCAATCGATGTAAGAAAAATCCCTCCTTGATGGTGCATGTGTCTGTGTGTACTGTGCTTGCAGTCGAAAAACAAGTTTCGATCGCCGCGACGGATCATGTGTGTCGGGCCGGGGAGCCCGATTGCGCCGACCGAGGAGTCAGCGTGTTTTCGCTAGCGCACGGAGCGCGCTTGTCCGCGAGACCTCATTGTTCGTTCTTGTTGCCAGCTTTCCAGTCGCCCGGGGTTGGCGGGCGACGGATCCCTTCTAAAACCACCCCGATTCGGAGCTTTTAGCGTTCCGCGCAAGGGGAAAGTAGTAGTAGTAGTAGTAGTGGCGGTAGTTGTAGTAATAGCCCGTAGAGATGCTGGCTTTGCGATACGGGAATAGCAGCTTCCCAAAATCTTCCCCGGGAAGGCAAACTGGGTGTACACTTTTACTGGGAAAGTTGCTCACACCACCACACACACACATACAGACACACTCGCACACACACACATACGGGGAGATCGGATTCAAATCGGAATCGGGTGCTTTTTCGGTTGCGGGGTTTTTGTCGCGCTGACCTCTTAAAAAGGGCTTGCCGAGGGAAACCCATGTGGTTTGGTGCTGTTGCTGCGGCTGCTGCGGCCAGACGGATGCGTTAATCTGCTTTCGAACATCCGTCCGTGCTTTCTTTTCACCTGTGCGGTGGTTTGTTTGTGTAGGATTTTTGCAGCCAGCATAATCCTTTCCCACCTGCGTTGTGGTGTGTGGGAGTGTTTAATTTTGTGTGATTATTTTGAGCCCATCCTTTGCAGTGATTTATTTGAGGGTTGATGTTGATGCTGTTTAAAGCTTCCAAAAGATCATAAACAAATCTCGGTGAGAAAATAAGGGGAAAGATAATTAAGATGTGTATTATTTACAGAACCAAACTTTAATTCCTATTTGTGATAAAATGGGATTAAAGATGATATATTATTTTTACATTTTTCTTCAATGACACAAATATGGGAAAGAATCATGTTCATGAATATTTTCCTTGCATTATGTTTGCTACACATAATACTTTTTGTGTTTTCCTTCTTGTTTTCATATTTTAAACGTTCTCAATATTAAAATAGTATAAAATATATGATTTTATTCCCTTGTAGAATCTTATTTGATGTCGATTGTTTTTGCTAGAATTTCTTATTTGATATCGATTGTTTTTTTAGAATTTTGAATTGAGGTCATCTTTTTTGTACTTATTTTTGACAATACTGATGATTTTGTTTTTATTTTTTTTTGTTGAATTAAAAGTAAGTACGAGTTTATTTTATCGTAAAATGTTAAATTAAATTAAAGAAAGGCTATTTGCTTCTACTTCTTTTTCTTCCTCTGTTTGGCGTAACGTCCTACGCGGACATGCCGGCCTATGCAGACTTTCGAGATTTAATTCATTATCACGCAGCCGGATAAGTCAATCCTTGCTACGGCGGGACGGTGCATTCTAGGGTTGTACCCATGACGGGCATGTTATTGAGTCGTTCGGGTTGATGACTGTACCACGGCCGCCCCTTGAGGCTTTTAGTTATTTTAAATTAAAGCTATTTGCTATTTTACCTTAATTTAGATTACTAAAAGTTCGTCGGCAAAATGATAAAAAAAGTCTTGCAATATCCAAATTACTTCAATTTGCCAAAGAACTCCAGTGTATATCTAAATCTCTGTATATGATTGCACTGATTGAATTATTTAGAATTGTATTAAGAATAGAATACGATGAAATGAAACCCTTCCCCATCATCACATTACGTAATGCATCCCTCGATGTTATCACGATAATTTATCGTGACCCAACAAACCACACTGTTCGACTTTGACGCACATCTCACCATTGTCGTACGACCACCGATTGTCCATGCTTTTATACTCGAAACATGTTTTATGCCCTTGATCCTACACGAAAGAAGAATACGGACGGGCAATTTGAAAGATCATCTCGTTTTCTGTTCTGGAATGTTCCAATCGCTTGAAATCATGATTGGAGCGTACCATATCCGATCTGTCGTTTGCGTCTGTGCCACTGGCGGGTGAGGTTGAGTTTTGGGAATGAGCGACCCAAGCTCAAAAAGGGATGTGTCCCTTCCACACTGCCCTGGGTGGTCAACTGGTACGGAGAAACATACACACACACATACGGAGAAAAAAGATCAGAACAACGAGCAAACGATGCTCTATACATGCGGTAGAACAAACCGTTCATCTAAGCGTTTAGGTTTACGGGCGATTTTCGCTCGATACGGTCGTTTTTGTGGTTCGTTTTCCGCTCCGTTTGCTGGGTTGTGCCGTCCGCTGCGAGATACAATTTCCCTTCCATCTATCATGCTGCCGATGGCCGATGGCATATTGCTTCCTTGGTTTTGGTTTGTCTGCAACCGTACTTTTCCCCCCTTACCTGCGCCGGAAGAGACTAATGGAACTCGGGTGGACCGAACTCTACTTTCGGAACGCGGCCTCACGCCCTGGTCTGGTGGGCTATTATTAAAACGTGGATGCTGACCAACACACACACACACACACCCAAGATACAAAGATGCGATGGGTTTGAGGTGGGGAGTTGAATGAATTCTTTAGATAACACCAGGGTCAGTCCGGCAGCCCGACAGGAAGAAGTGAACAGACGGCAAAAGAAACAAACCCGATTTCATTCGATTTGTCATTCCAAATCCCTTCTAATGACAGGGCTAGTTTACGCTCCCGTTTCTGTTCCGTTCTGCGTTCAAGGCGCTCCGTGCTGCGAAGCCTTTTAGTAACGGAGTGGCCGTGGCTACTGGCGGCAGCTTCGACGTGACCCACGCAAGCCACCGTGTGCCACGATCGTGATCGATTTGGACAGGCTGCAGCAAAATCTGCATTACCCGTTTTGCGCTTTGTTTGCGGTCCCTAGGGCATATGGTAGCCATAGGAACATCGAGCACTGTTAATGTCAATGGCCGAAGGTGGGTGATAGGAGTTGGTGTTGTTCCTGTGCCAGGGATTGACCCTAGCCGAGAGCCACCCATCCGTGTCGTGACGGAAGGAAGGGAACGTATTGGGAATATTTGCAGTGAGCAGATGTTACCCAAGACCTAGACCCCGGGAACGTGCAAAGGAGCGTCGAACAGGGGGAGGGAAAGCTGGACGCGAACCCGGAGCAAAACCAGTTTCTCCTGGGTTGATCGTACGGGAAAGTGTGTATCGATCGAAGGGTTGCAGAATGTTATTTTTAACACTAGAGCGCACGCGCAACGTCTATTAGAGCGGTTTGCTGATGACTTGGCAGGCTCTTGGCGGTTAATTGCAGCGGGGCCTTTGTGAAGAATGGCGTCGGGGATATATTGGAGGATTTGTTTGGAACATTTTCGCTATGGAGATGACATATACTTCTTCCTTTTTCAATATCTCTACTCTGTTAGCAGCTGTGAGTTATTGATAAATACTCACACAATGATATTAGTTCAACAGTCCAGGTCATAATGACTTAGGTTCTACATCAGAGTTCTTCGTTGACTTCAGCATCATTTAAGAGATTAATTTAAAGGAAAATGAATGTATCTAATGCATTATTGTAGAGCTCCCAAAATTCGAAATTCCCCAAACAAACAACACTTTATAGCATCTCAGTGTTAAACATCTTTAGATTCCGGAATTCCGGACTAATTTACACCGCGGAATGCATAACGCGGGGCGCGATCGAACGCGCGCACCGGGAGCGAAGGTGAACATTCCACATCCTGTGTCCGCTTCAGGTTGGCCCATGCTCTTTGCTGGGTGCTGCGAGACTCGTACAACCTTCACCAAAATGCCGACGAGACTGAGAAAACGGCCAAGCGAAAAAGACGAAGAAGAGTGGCGAACTAAACTAAACATAGTTCGACCCGATGCGCATCGTTTGGAAATGAAAATGGAAAGTTAAGCTTTTTATCCAACGCACCGTGGAATGCTTTTTTTTTTTTTGGTTTGTGTTGCACACATATGTGTGGGCCTGTCTGTCTGTGTGTTCGTGTGTTACGGTTGGCAAGTGAAGGCTGGCGGCTTGGGCAGGGCATAAGGTGGAGAAAGTGGACAGTGTCGAAAAATAAAAATAAAATAAAATTGGATGGTGAAGCTTGGCGCTTTTTTCGAACGGTTTTTTTTCACGTTTGTGGATGAAGAACCATTACCAGGCTTCTTCGGTTCGGAGCTGGAGAGAAGTAGAAATGTTTGCAATAATTCCACTCACAGTTTACAGTCTGCTATAAAATGTAAATGATGTGATGTAGTTGAAGGAACACGTTCTTCTACAAAAACAGCTGTGGAGTTCCTTTCTTTCTCGGTCGTTAATCCCCTTGGGCTAGAATATTATAACGATGCGTTGTTGACGCGATCTCGCGAACAAGGCTAAACACAAGGTGTGTGAGTCCACCGCGCATCTGCGTGTCGAATGTCTGGCGAATATCTGGAACGATAATATTAAAAGACTGTCATTGCAGACTTTAAGTCGCACGAGAGAGAGAAAGAGAGCACAGAAAACTTTATCAACCCAGACGACAGTTTTTGTTTTACTTCTGTTTGGGGTTTCCCACACATTTGTTCGAACTTGGCTGGAATCTGGAGCTTAAATCTCTCTGTTACCCGCTAGCACTCGTTTCTTTGTGTTCTAATGCGTTCTCGTCTGGGAAATAAAATGCAAACAACTGCGAAACAAAAACCCTACCCTTTCGAAGATGGCATCTTGGGATGAGAGCTTGCGGGTGATTTGCGTGCCACATTCCTTGCATTCCAGCAGGCATGACGTCGCCCAGCGCAGGAAGCCCACGAGATGTTCGAGCCAAACAAAGGCTCCACCGTAACGCAACAAGTAGCATCTGTCGCTACCGGCTGGATCGACATGAATGTGAGTTTTTGAGGATCGATTACAAGTGACGATCGCCTTTATGCTTTACTTTCAGAACACAAGCGAAATAAAACCGGGCGGCTGGGGTTTTGATGTAGTGCTTTTTTATTTCTTATTATGTATTACCTTCCACGTTATAACTGGTAAGGGAAATGGAAAGAAAAAGTTGCAGAATGGGGTGTGAAATATTTGGCAAAAATTTGGCATTATAATTGCAGGTTCCGATGGGTAGTGTTGAATAAAAAAAATCCATTTATTGTGCCTGAATTGTGTAATAAGGCGTGAGGTGTTGGTCTGATGGGTGTGATGGGCAGTAATTAATGATTACCGGGTTTGGTAGTTTTTGTAGGTTTTTGTGGGTTTGGTTGGATATCGGGGTTTTTGTTGTTGCTGGAAGAGTGTACGTCATACACCGAGAATCATATGATATTATAAGTGAGTCATGCGAATTGTGAAATGACATAAAACTGTTTCAACACTGCTAACTACGATCGGTTACTGGGTGGTCTAATGGTAAGCGCGCAGGGTCTCGTAAGAGAGGTTCTTTGTTCGATTCTCTACTCGATTGTGTTCTTTCGTAGCAAGATCTTTTCTATCCCGGATGCGACAAACTACAATTAGCTCCAGTCAGAATTATATACATACTGACATACTGCCACTGGTGCATTAGAGATCGTTTTCTGCCAAGAATAAGAAGACAGAAGATAAGTTCAGACAAAAGAAAAATAATACACTCAAGTTCTCTTTTGTCGATTAAAAACTCCCATATTTTTTGAAAGTTTATTAAGCCACATGCTAAGAAGCCATTTGCCAGAACGTACGACTCAGCATCTAAGGCAATTCCACCCGGTCTCGCGCCCGGTCACGCATTATTGCAAAACGTTGCGTCAGTTGTGTCTGTGAGTTCAGTGCTTATTTTGAGACCTGATGTGAAACTCCTACGTGTCGTTTTGGTTTCTTCGTGCCCTCACCTTTCTCGTGCCCTCCTGCCCAACCGTTCGATAAAGTGTGTCAGTAGCGGATGACGCCGTCACGAAGATGACTTTTATTTCTCCACCAACGGGAGTAAAAGGGTGGGTTTGTAGCTGTTCTAACGGCTTCCCAAAACGGGCCATCTGTTTTTTTTCCACTGCTTTGTTTATATCTGTTTTTGTAGCTTGAATGGGAAGGGTGAAAAGGTAGCACGAACCAACGAAACAAGAATTCAACGGTTCAATTAGCAAACAAACGACTTACTAATTTGTTGTGTTATAAGCCCTTTAGAAGAAACGTGAAGGAAGCAACCACCAGACCAGACTGTACGGTAACTGATGGTTCAGCTTGGCTACACCAAGGTGTCATCAAGGTTCTAGCAGCAGCTATTTTTTGCTGTTGTTGCGATTACCCTCTTCTCGCTTCCGTTATCAAAAGCGAACGGTTGGCAAATAGCCAAACGGGGTACAAAAGTCTGCGTAACTAGAGAAGTATGCCATTTCGTTGTAGCGAAATGTTTCGTAACAAAATCTAACTGAAGAATATAACGGGGCTGTTACATTGGGCAAGGAATTTGCCCTCGCACCCTTCGCGTACTCTGGTACGCACCCTTCGGGCACTATCATTCGGGCTCGTGTTACAAAAAGCTCGTGTTTTGTTTTATCCGATGGAACAAATTCCGCCATCAACTGCTTCACTTTGCAGGTTTCCCTTGAAACTGACGAAACGTGAGACCGCTGCAAGGTCGTCGCCGTCATCATCGTCGGGGGAGTGAATTAAAGTTTAACCGTACTGCTCCGACCTTCGCCTACATCCCGCGCCCGGGTTTTGGCCGGTGTGACTTTTCGGTTTAGTTTTTCCAATTCTTTTTTGCAACACAATTTTAGGGCGCACAACACGCAAACCCCCAAGCAACAGAGAGAGAGAGGCATCCACTGTCTGTGGGGATTTTGTTGTTTTGGCGGGTGCGTATTTACGGTAATGTGTAACAGCGCACGAAGAACCACCCCTTCACTGGATAATGATTTTTGTGTGTGTTTTTTTTGCCTTCTGTTTTTCTGTGCTAGTTGGCCACCATGCAACCTGCGAGGCACTCGCGAAGATAATGCCCGCCAAATAGCTCCATTTTCATTACCATTTGCGCAGCTCGCTGCGTTGGCTCGCTGAATTAGAGAAAGAAAACCCGAGAAATATGAATCTCTACCCATGCGCAGGGAAACCCAGCCAGCGCTTGTGAAAGAGGTTTGTGCTGAATTTTCCAAGCTAGGGGGAAAACACAACGATTTCAGCGCGTGCTTTTCCCAACACGGAATGGTACGGCACGCGTTTGCTAGAGTCGTTAACATTTAAGGTGTCCGTAAATCAATGTCAGGGTTGTTGATTTGGTGTTTGTTAGAAAAATAAACGAAGAAAAATGGAGCACCATGGTAAACACAGATTTGAAATAGAAAATCGGGTGGGCTGAAAGACTGATAACAGCTGATGGGTTGTGATGGAGTGGACGGATGGATGGTCGGTCCCTGTGTGAACGTTGCGGTCATTCAAATATTTCGCCCATATGTATACCGTTTGGTCATGATGAGTTGGGGCGACTGTTTTTTACTCTTTTTTTGTCCGACCACCTTCTTTTGCATGCAACTTAGCGTTGTACGAGTTGTTTGCTTTTTTGAGGGGAGGGCAACGAATGGTGGTGCGAAAGCTGGGCCGGTATTGTTGTCAAACCAAACATTCGGCAGTTTAACTCAAAAGGGTTTCGCACCAGGTGTGTATTCCGTATTTTCGTGGGCCGGCTACTGATAGGCTAAAGATATGTGGGTGAATAATGATTCGTTTGTTTGATTTACAGTGGTTGGTGGTGAGTAAGTGCTCTGTTTATTTTTCCAATCTTCTGTCCTACTATTGATCTACTGCGATGGAGGAAGGTCAGTTTGTGAATGCAATCGATGAATGCAGTAAGAAAATAAACAGATAAATGAGTTTGTGTGCTACTGGTAAATACAATCTTAATGGTGGATATTGGAAGTGTTTTGGTGATCAGTGGTGTTTGTTTCCAGATTCTTGAGTTCCTCTGTTCTGCTCGTTTAGGTCCTAAAAAAAATGCCAGAAGCCTCAGCCAGAAGAACTTGATTTCAAATGTATGTTGCAAGTTTATTAAATAAGTTATGATTTGAAATCTGGTGAAGCAATTTCATCTGGTCTAAATTCTATTTGTGAAATAGAATATTAAAGTTGAATAGCATAGAAAAATATACTTCTAAATCTTGGGGAGATATCAGAGTGATATCTGCAATGTATTCTAATTTATTATTTTTATGTCAAAGTATTGGGGTATATATTAAATATCTTTATCTTCTAGGTATATTGAGAGGAAGGTACAATACCTTCTATATTCAGATGCTGATCTTTCCCATACTCTTACATGCCTCTTTGGGCTTAAAATTTCCATCAGAAATTACGCAAGATGCGAATGAAATACTTTTAAACGTCTTTTTAAGCCTATACCCAACTAACCAAGAATCAAACCCTTTTTTTAAGTTTAAAAGGGACCATAAACCTGCTTCTCGAGTTTGACAGTTAAAAGACGAATTTGACAGCAAATCCTTGAGAGTTTTATCCTTGATAACAGTTTATTTCTCCTTTTTCTCCCAGAAGATTTGTAAAGTTTTGTTTTGGGTTTTACTGTAGCATTTCATCCACATCTAGGACCGACTGCTCCGAAACGTCTATCTATTTTGAAATGAACTTTAATTTTGTTATTCAATACATTGGGGAATATATTTTTCGTACCTTCCATAACATTCCATTCCATTTCGCATACCTTCCAATATCCTAATAAGTTTTAAAATGCGAAAGTTGACTTTAATTGACTCCTAAGACCTAGGTGTCTTTTGACTGAGACTTTAATAGATACCTAACAGTACCTAGCCACGAATCTTGTTTGATTTTAAGATTTCTTCAAAACTAAATGTAATTTGATGTGTACAATTTAACTGAAACCCATAGAAACTAGCCCAAAACTGGTAAAACTGAGGTAAAACTGTGTCGAAAAGACCTTAAACTGCACCTACAAAACTGATACACACATTCAGCAAACAGCTCATGTACGCTTCATTTACTATTACATAAATGTGCAATGCGTACGTACAATGGAGACAATTTAATTCCAGTCGCCCAAACCCGTGCAACGCAGCCAGCCCGATTACGTAGTGGCGCTAATTATTGATCATGTCAACATTGCTGATATGTTTAATGCAATACCGAGCAGTCAGTGCGCTACGGGAGCAATCAAACGAACAAGAGAGTATGTCGCGTTTTTCCTCATTGCTGCCGCTGCTGTCTACGGATCACTCAACATTACCATCAACTCACCCGATGGGGAATTAAAATTGGCGCTTTACTGTTATTTCGAAACACACGATACACGGGTGGTGCCCGGTCCGAACAGGTTTGTGTTTATTTGAACAGATTTCGACCGACCCAAAACAACGAACCCTCCGCTGGGGGTGTTGGCGATGTAATGGTAAAATAAGTCACCGTAAAATATACCAACTACTCCGGGGTGGGACGGGAACCGGCTGGATATGTGGACTGCCCGTGCAAGGTTGGGTTTCAGTAAAATGACATTTAAAATGCCCGAGCAGATAGCAGTGGCTGTGTCGTACTCCCGTTGGCGTTGATTGGTGCACTGGGATGCATAACCACTTTTGCACCCGGTTTGCTGATCCTTTCGTGCACCGTTTCCTGCAGCCCTCATGCAAAAAGGACCAGTGGAAAGGATTGCACTTACGGCTACAGCTTCTGTAGGCTGCGACCATGCACCATGCACTATCGGACGAGTTACTTTGCCTTGGATACGTTGCCGCATCGCGGCGGAAAACCATCCAAACTCCCTGACCAACACACCAACCATGCGAAACTGCTGAAACTGAACAACAACTTGCCGCACGCTCCGGCGCTACGGATGGAGAGGGGGAGGAAATCGACACATAAAATGTAATAAAAACACCCACTGCTGCCAGATAATTGGCGAACCACTGGGCAGCCCCCGTCGTGGTTTGGGCAAATTTTAAAACCAGGACGACGACCAGGCCACCGAACAAAATGCATTGTGTTGTCTGAGCTGCTGGTGCTGCTGCTGCCGTCTGTGTCCGGTTCGATGGGTTTTCGACGTTTCGCCCGTAAGGGGGAGGCCCAGATCCTGCCCGCGCTCAAAAAAAGCGCACTGGGGGAAAAGGGGAGGAAAATTTTCAGAGCGTATAGCGCCCGCTCGGCATGCAGCATATTTTTAGCACCGGTTTAGCTTCGGTCGGTCGGTCAGCCTGGGCACTGTTGTTGGCAGACGAATGGTTACGACTTTCCACGCCACAATCATCACCGTCATCATCGGGCCTCCCCTCCCGGAACCGGATCTATCTGCAGCGAGCGATCTTAAAATGGTACAAAACCCTATGCTTGGACCGGCTGATAAAACGATGATGTTGCGAAAAACAGATTTACAATTTATATCACAATTAGTCGACGGTTCGGGGCTGTTTGGTGTATGTGAGTGTGTGTGTGTGGAAAGTTCGTCCGTCCACATCCATAACCTGTAGATTGTTGTGTACCGACGTCTTGTTCACGAGCAAAGTTTGCGTGAGCACAGGAAAGTGAGTGAGGCGCCACACATAAAATTCGCCCACAGCGAAGGTGGACTGACTTTTCAAAAGTGCCATTTGCAATGCCGATTGGCGGACATAAATTGACCGCCTCAAAAGGGTTTCTTTTTGCTCGCCAGTGTGTATGTGTATTGTAGGGTGTTTTATTTATTTTATGCACAACCACCCGAGTAACTTTGATGACTCATAACCTCTGCGAGTTCTCTGTGGCCTTAAAGGTAAAGGGTTTCGACCGTGCGGTGATTACTCGAGTTTTTACGATCTCTTGCTCTGCTGCCATTGATCCTAATGTGTTCTAGGGTGGCAATTCAGAAGTTTGCGCTCACCCGTATATCACCTACCGAGCTGGACATTGGTGGAGCTTGACTCAGCAGTTCAGAGTTGTTTTGGCCCGCTGTTCCAATGTCTCTACTATTTTTTTTTACTGAATTTTTGAGCCACTCCAACCAAGGACACCTCTGAATGTCTCTTAGAACCACAGGCACAGCTTCCGTGTGAGGAAGGTGTGAAGCTGCTGTAAGCTATTTTTGGGGCCTGAACCGGATGCAGTTTTTTCGGTCACTTGATTGATTACACCGGGTTGGGTTTTGCAGGCACTTTTTTGTCTCTATTGGGATGGCGGGTGGGTAGCTGTTGATTTCGTCTACGCATACCTCAACAAATTACGCTATTCTGAGGCGTGTTTCTAGGCGCTGAGCTGTTGTGAGGTATCCCTGGACCGATCTAGCATGAGCTGATCCGGATCTGAAGGTTGACATGTGCTACACCACCACCACCATCACCACCGTTTGTCACAGCTTACGATAGAGTGACCGTGAACGGTTGTGCGGTTTAGTGGTTAAGCAGATTGAAATAAGAGGTCCGTTTGTAGCGGATCATAATGTGGAGCATAATCTGTTTACGAAGACAACTGAGGCAAGCTTCAATCACTGTGAAGGCACCTTTCTTTAAACAAAATTCAATTGAACCGCACTCCGCGATAGCCAACTCTCCATCGACGAAAAATAAAAACAAACGAGGTCACCGAGGGCTGATTGATTGGAAAGCAAATGTGACAGAAGAAGAGGGCGACGTTTTCGCTTCGCCCCAGAAAAGTGTAAATTCCGATCCAATTCCTACCCGGGCGGGCGTGACGAATTATCTCCTTATTAAATAAATTTTCTACCCCCCGCTCGCCCGGTGCCTCTTGGTGCTTTGTCAACGAAGAACGAAGGCCGCCAACGGTACCGGCGTGTCCAGCGGGGTGCGTGAACATGTGAACCCTTCCCCCCCCCCAGCTGCTTAAGGCTTAAGGTGTGTCTCCGTGACCGTCTGTTGCAGCTGAGTGTTGCAGTGCCGGAATGACTCATTCGGCCGCTTAGCCCGTTGCACACTAAAGTACAGTTTCGCTGGCCAAGATGACGACCGAAAGGTGCGGTGGGTCTCTGTGGACCAGTTTGGCACCACGTTGCACCACATCACGCTGTCATCGCGTTCTCCGTTAAAGGCGCACTTGGAGACGCGAGCCTTTGGGAGCCGGTTCGTGCTTTTCCCTTTGGTAAGTCGACGTTTCGTCATGCCAATGGGTTGACGGTACACAGGGTGGTATCGTACCATGGAGGCCCTACCCAAATACTGTCCAATTCTACCTGTGTTTCAAAAAGACTTCGTATGCTTGATAAAAAAGCGGTTCAATGTTTTGCCTTCACCAAGCACAGTGCGTTCAGCATCTTACACGGTTGGAAGCAAATTAGCTACAGTAAAAAAGAAACAACAACAACCTCCTTTTTAACAATGTTTCTATGCCTTTTTACTTGGCTTGGGTGGAGGAGGTGGTGCTGGCCGAGATCGAATCGCTAATTGAGACCATTTTAATGGTCCACTGGACGGCGGTCGGGGGTTTCCTTCACAATCTGTCCCGGCAGTTTGCTGGTTTTTAGCTGTTTCTTTTTTGAAACTGCCATTATTTTCTTCGTCTCGATTTTTTTTATACCTCATTGCCGGAAATAATGTACCACGGTTAAGGTTGCGGTCCACTAACACCACAGACACACACAAAAAAGTCTCCCAAAAAGAGGCTGTTCTTCAAACCGCAGAATTTAGCCTCGAAGGGAACGCGTGCTTCAATGTGTTTCGTTGTGGTGGGTGGCAGACCACAAATCGATAAAGCAACAATTGCAAAAAATTCAACAAAAAATCACACACACACACACAATACCCAAAGGAATGGAAAACCCCGAGCGCGGTCTCCTTGTGGCTCGTAAACCGCCGGAAAAATGGCGATGAAAATGGATACATTTAATCTTATTAGACAATCGGCCCCTCCTCGCTTGAAGGGGATTTCCCGGAACCGAGTTGGGTGGTGGGGGAAATCTAAGCACTGGGTCGAATTATGAAAGACCTAACCGAAGTGTGTGTGTGTGTGTGTGTGTGTGTGTGTGTGTGTGTGTGTGTGTGTGTGCGGGTTGGTCTAAGGATGGGCTGGAAAATGGGTCGATTTGGAGCGAGCAAAACAAGAAGTTGTGGCTCCAGAAGCCTTTGTAAATCAGAACGCGGCGTGCTGCTGCGTGCGGGGCACCATTTACTTAGTGGTTATTAAATTATGCTATTTATTACGAGTTATTGATCCCCGTTCCCGTGGAAATGGGCCTGAGCAGCACATAATATTAACAGTATCTTTCCATTTCTTCTCCCTTCTTCTTTCCAGAACCAAGAGCGTGCGTGACAGCGTGATTTTTGTGAACAGTAGAATCGGAAGAAGCTCCTACCCAGCACAAGTGTGTCGCCGAAATAGGCCGTGAATCGATGGTGGCGCGAGTGTTCGATCGACCGCACGGGTACAGTGTCGTCCCCAGGCCATGGTGTGGCGGAACGCAGTAAACAATGCGCGAACCGATAGCAACCGCCGCACCAGCGCTGACAGCCGGAAACGTGGCGTCGGTGATCGTGGCACCGTCGACCGCGGCCACCATGTTTGGCATCACGAACGCCCAGATCGTGCAGTCGTTTAACGGGCTGCCCCCGCTGCAGGCCGACTGTGCGCCGGCGGCGGCGATTGTGCGTGCCGCTAGCCGGGCCTCCTCGATCGGTGGGGCCGGTCGGCCGTCGCTCAAATCGGGCGCGACCGGCAGCAGCGGTACCAGCAGCCCCGTTACGAGCGTCAAGCGGAACAGCTCCAGCTCGAGCTTCAGCAGTGGCGGCGATCGGCGAAGCGTCTTCTATACCGATCCCGAGCAGAGCAGTACGGTAGGTGGTTAGGACCGTTTTAGAGGGGGAAGAATTAGAGGGGCGTGTGGGTGATTTGGCTTCTAATTGTATTAAATCGATATTCTGGGCGATGCTGTCGCGGTACGGTTGGTTAGGCATTGAGGGTGAATGGCGTCGAGCTGTTTTTTATGATTGTTTTATAACTGTTCAAAAAAATCAATTACTCGTTTCTTCGAGCAAAAGTGGGTTTTACTACATTTATCGTTGAGGTTTAGAATCAATTTCCCATGAAATCAAGTCAGAAAATTGAATTTTTTGAATTCAAATCAGAATTCAATGCATAAAATTGGGATAATTGAGTCTAGTAGCCAACTATGTACTATGTTACAACCAATTTTCCATGAAATCAAATAAGAAAATTGTTTTTTTTTTAAATTCAAATTAGAACTCAATGCAGAAAATTGAGATAATTGAGTCTTGTAGACAAACTGAGTTTTAGAGACGCATTGAACAAGAACAATTTTTCTGTGATTATACGAGCGATTGCATTCAGTTTAAAACATAAGTGATTAAATTTCAATAAATAATTTCAAATCAAAGGTTTTTAAGTTAAACATTTCTAGCATATAAGTGAAGAGCTATTGGATATCAATATAATTAAATCACTATCAGTTATGTTCAAAATATACTGCATAAAATGCAAACAAAATCGTGCTGTGTCGGAAAGAAATAGAAAATATTTAAAAGATGTTAAAAATACATGAAAGTATCACGCACATAATCAATTCCAGTATTGAAAATAATCAAAATAGATTTTTCTTTGCATTTCCTCGTGCTACACCAACCGTTGTAGGTTAGCTTCCTATTGTGTATTAACTGTTTATTAAGCCTGAATCATTGCTCGGAAGGGAGAACTTTGAATTTGTGTGATTGATGCATCTCATGTACAACAATGCTCTTTTACTAGCAATCCGTATGAAATTTCATCGTTAATCCTTTATTTGAAACATGAATTACTGTCAAGCTCGTCAACCCACACCGTGAAATCCAATTGAAAATTGAAGACAAAGCGAGCATTCTTTAACTTGGGGTGCTTTAAGATTGTATGGAGCAATATTTATCATAACTATGACTAGTCATTACTGCAATGACTGTGAAAACAGTGACAAGAAAGCGTATTTCGTTAAACTCTTTCCTAAAATTAAAGAAATATTACCCCGATTTTTCTAAACATTTTCTATATCTATTTTGTACTACGCTATGGTTGTTCAATCTTGCCAAATTGATAAAGAATTTACTCAATGTTTATGAAAGTACCTTGAAAAGCACTTCAAGTTTATAAATGAATTTATATTGAAAAGCTTAACCCAAACGACCTGGTCGATTGCACACAACAAAAAGAAGCTTTTTCATTACTCTAGTTTGCTCTGACCCCCGATTTGTGTGCCATCATTGCACACGATGAGGTGAATGCAAATGCACTCAATCGCTTTCGTCGATAAGCGCTTTAAAAGCAAATCGATACCACCACACTCCTGCAGCAGGACAACCCGGGGGCCGCTAGTAACCGGATCGTGGCGTGAGGCATCGTAAGTGCTTTATGCTTTCGCGAGCAAACCTCGCACAGTTAAAAGTAGGTTTCCAGGTGCGCTGATGGTGTGATGGTGAGGGCAAACACTGGAACGGATTCACGAAATTCACCAACTTCACTCGTGGCTTTTTAAGGTATAGAGGCTGCAGGGGTGGGTAGGCGGGGTAGCGTGAAGTAGAAATCGTATTATCGAACCTTGATGCAACAACCGAGCGTGCAGATCGCGATGCAGATTAGCCATTGTTGTTGTTTTGGAGCAGCAGAAAGCATAGAAAGGAAGATTCCGCGTTTTTTTTGGCGCAATCGGTTCCATCGGCTCCATTCCGTTATGCAACCATTGCACGCCTTTCTAGGGCCTTTCCTGTCGATCGTGCCGAGCGTGAACGGATGAAGATGCTCGCGGGAAGGATGCCGAGTTACTAGGGCTATCTATTATTGGGCGCCACAATAACCTCCCACAGTTATTCCAGCGATTCCACCGATGCAACATGCTTTATTGAGTGGCGGAAAAGACGAATGCTAATTAGATTTTTTGGCAGACCGAAAAACCATTTGTGGCTGCAGACGCGGGGACGTACTTTCCATCTTTAGCGAAACGGTGCTTACAGGCGAACGGAGAAAAGCCACCTTTAGGGGTAAGAGAGGCCTATGTCGGCGTGATGAGGGGCTAACGTAACTACGCCTGTTGTTTGGGTGGGTTTTTGCTTTGTTAGGGCGGCCATACAAAAAGCGAAATAGCCAACGCGGCCGTAACCGCCGGTCGGGTAGCAGCTTGCTAAGTGCGAGAAGCGTACCAAACTTCACTTATGAAGTGGCTAATGCGCTCGACTAAGTGTCACAGAAGGCGTTTTTGCTCGCGTTTATTAGGTCAAAGTGTGTTGCATATGGGGAGGACCACTCAAGTGGTCATTAGCTATTAGGTTTTGCAGTGCGTATTAGAGAAAAGCTCACATCAAATGCGTCAGCGAACGCCATGATGCATAATTAATGCGGATTATTTTTACATCCAGAAAAGTGTCTCTGTAAGGTGTTTAAATGGCTAGTTCGTGGCTGAAATCATTAAAGTGTCACAGGTTAATATCGTTCAATGTAACCTTCCAACCTTAATCTAGCCCATATTATTGATTGATGCGGGCATTTTATCAGGCTGCTTCCATTTCTA